>NC_083643.1:24466054-25666054 GCF_963576545.1 Limanda limanda
GATGGGGCAATGTACACCTGAGACATTTATTCTCATTCAATCTGTTGCAGTAGGAGCTCGTTTCTGAAACCATTAAAGTGTAATGGTTCAATTTATGACCAGCACCTACAACTCTTTGTAGGCTTTGTTCTCTTTCCATCCATCTCCTCTCTCTGCGATTGTTCACATGTTTATTTTGCTGCTGGTGGACGTCTCAGTGTGACTTTCTGATACTTCTCATTGCTGTTGTGTGTCATAGTTTATTCTGTAATCTCATCACAGAGAGAGTTTTATTATCTGTCAGACAAAATAATGAAAATTAAGTAATGACAACACAGACACAAACACTTGCTCTTGCCCTGCAGTTTATAGTAATCTGCTCTGTAGCTGTGTCAGTTGTTTTGAGGAGTCTAATACATGATTTGATGTTGATTTAAGGCTCAGTGTGTACGATTTAGTGGATTAATTCAAGTTAAGGATTATTGGAGCCGTTCTAGGTGGCTGTTGCTCAGGTGGGTGAGAGGACCGGATCGTCGGCTTTACAAAAGTTTGGGGGTTCAATCCCAGTCTCCCTCATTCCGCTTGCCAAGGTTTCCTTGGGTAAGATATTGAACCACTGACAGCAGTGTGATAGAGAAAGTGCTGCAAATAGATGCACAATATGGATGTGTGTCAAAACAGACCATTTACCATTCTGTCTGTCTTTAGTCACATTTTTAATTTAGCTTCTTCAAATTCAGGTTAAGGGTCATTCTATAGTTTTCTTTTGGTCAATAAATAGATCAATAAATAAATTCAATTAATTAGCACTGAGAAGAAGTGTGTGAGTCTGTATGTGTTTATGTGTGCCTAAAGCCTCATATATTCTATTAATCTAAACCAGAGGTCTTCAACAGGGGGTCCGACCAATTTTTGGTTGAGACAATTTTTTATTTTTTTAAATATTTTTTTGTTTATTTTCCAACCAATTTTTTACCCACAAATTTAAATGTCTTAAAATACACATAAACATGCATCCTACATATTTTGAGGCTGATATGACCCTCTGCCTGATAACCTCCATCCGTCCAAGGTTAGATAAGTTGTGTGCTACCCATCAAGGTCTGACATCTCACTAATGTGGGAGTATGTGTGCCATCCACAGATGGCTTGAGGATTCACTGTCTCTTCTACATGTATGTTTAAAATAAAAACATGAATCTGGGAATAACTTTAATGACTCAGTGTTGTATGCAAGACGTATGTTTATAAAAGGCAGTGGCATGGCCACCTTGCACATGTTTAAATTAAAAACATGAAAATATGAAACTGGTGATATTTGAATAGTTTAGTATTGAATGCACAATAACAGGGTAGCTATGTTTATAAATGGCACAAGGCCCAATTCAAAATAAAATACAATTTTATACACTATATATAGTATGGGGTCCCTGCTCCATCTCCACCAGTTAGGGGGTCCTTCGCCTGAAAAACGTTGAAGACCCCATTCTAAACCATAGACCTACTGAAAACACACCAGTGAGTTAGAATTGGTGACATATTTCCTCATCACCATCAACACACACACTGTCGTTTATTTTGACTCAGTACTACACACAACTGTCCTGCTGCCCCAAACACTCCCCCAGAGGACCAAATATGGATTTTTCCACCACTGAAAATAGTCCCTAACAAATGCACCATTTTCTCCTGTTTAAGGAAAATCTAAATAAAAACTATAGCGTGTTTTAGAAACCATTGAGCCCATCAGGCCTTGGAGAGTGGGAGTAAACATGTGAATGTCACCATTTCTGAGCGATGTCAAGAGAAATTAGTAAAAAAAGTGTGCAGCTGTGCAGACTGCTATAGGACAACACACAGCGTTCCCTGACTGACCTTAGAATTCAGATATTGTTTTCAGGGTGAACACCACCTTTCACCTGATGTCAACAAGGATTTGCCGACCCTCAAAGGATAAGTGGTAGAGAAAATAGAAAAAAAAACTGTGAAAATGTTTGGAGGCTGCTGTGGTACACTCTTACCACAAGGTGGCACTATATTTCGTGAGGGTACATATGCTCCCCTCTGGTAACTATCTTTTTTTTCTTTATATAATTTCTTAGTTTCTTTAATTTCATACAGGTTTTCTTTACAAATTCAAATCTGCTTGGTTGCCAACTATTAAAAGAGTATGACAGAGTCTCTCTCATACAAAGTGCACCACTCTCTCTTCATTCATACAGAGCTCAGCCTGCAGCTGCAGCACACACTGCTGTTACTATTTCTGTCAAACTGCTATAATGCACATAACACTCGCTGAATAAAAACACAGAGATACACACAAACACACACACACACACACACACACACACACACACACCATTAACAGCAGCTCAGCAGCAGCATGTGGCTCCTCCAGCTCTTTCTCTCTCCCTCTCTCCCTCTCTCCCTCGCTCTCTCTCTGTCTCAAACATACACAGAGGCTGTCTCTCTCAGTCGGTGGCTGGGTGTGTGTTGGACAGAGCTCTGAGGCAGGAAGAAGAGGCTGAGAGCAGCGACGTGGAGGAGGAGAAGGAGGAGGACAACAATGATGAGTGGCATTCGATCGGAATTATAACTCCAGTCCAGCCTCTGGTTTCTGGGTTAAAGAAGCTTCCTGATTCTGGTTTTACTGAGGAACTGAGCTCCATGTGTTTAAAAGACTACACCAGTTTCTGTCCTTGAAGAGTCCAGTTCAGCTCGGGCTCCGGATGAAGGAGAGGGAAAACACTTTCTCTGCTCTTTCTCAGTTTGAAGCCGCAGAACAGATGGTGAGCAGTCTGTGTGTGTGTGTGTGTGTGTGTGTGTGTGTGTGTAGCTACTGTATATACAGTAAAATGTGTCTTTGAAAGTGACAGTGACTGTGTCTCTTTGCATGCAAACTATATGGCCAGAAGTAAATGGTCAACCTGTCTTCAAACTTTAATGTACTTTTGGTGTGGGGTTGTTTAACATGGCTAAAGCTCCTTAGTTAACAATGAACAGCACAGTACACCTGTAGCTAATGATTCTTTTCAGTATTCAAATAATCTGTGAATGACATAGATTATTTTAAAAGCTCTGTCAGTTGTTTGCTCGCAGCAAGAAGGATTCCGTGTGTTCTGTCTGTGCCTGTGTGGGTTTTCTCTGGGTGTTCCAACTTCCACCCACAGTCCAAAGACATGCAACTTAATTGGCAACTTTGACTGGCCCATAGGTGTAAATGTGAGGGATCAACTGGTAAATGGGCCAGGGTGTACCCTCCCTCTTGCCTTAATGTCAGATGGGATGGGCTCCAGCTCCACTCCCACAACCCTCAAGGGTCAAGCAGCATAGTTTTAGTGATAAGCCAATCATCAAATTGTTGTCTATTTGTTGCAGCAGCATTGCCCTACAGCAGGATGAACGGCTCGTGACTGAAACCAGAAGTTTAACCATCGCATATTATCCACATAGCTTCGGGCATGTAGTGTACAACTCTATGCTCGTACTTTTAATGAAGAGAGAGTCTGAAGGCATGTGGAAGTGAGCTCGAGTGTGTGAGTTTGGTGTGCAGTCAGTGTGTGTTTGTGTGTTTGTGTGCGCTAATTGTTTACATGCATGTCCTGCCTCAGTGTGGATGCTGCAGTGTGTCTGTGCGCTCTGCCTCTTGGACCAGGCGCTTGGCTTCCTCATTTTCGGACTGTTGAGAGGAAAAGTGTAGCCACAGGAGGGACGAGGCCGCCTGTCAGTGGCCATTAAGCACCTAGCGGGATGCCATGTTAGAGCCCAGAAAAGTGGAGCAATGCACTACAGATGAAGCAGGGAACATCATAGCAGAAGGACTTCAGTGACAAACTCCACACAGCAGCAGAGTTTCAAACCCAGATAAATAAACCTGCACTTTTTCACATAAACATACCGTTGGTACTGTGAAAGTGCTTTAAATGAAAACCTCTACAAAACCGCAGATGCGTGGTGATGGTTCAACAGTAGTAACTGAAAAAAGAGTGTGGGTGTGTGCCGGGAGGGGGGGTGGGTTTCGCTGGGACCACTTGTTCCGATACCATCTGTCCGACTCAGGGATTGAAACCACATTTTTTAATCTGTGACCTGCCGATGCTGCGCGGGCAGCGTCTAATCTGGTTGATGGTGCATTTGGAAAGCTGTTTGCTTCCAACTAGTCTTGCACATGACATCCATGGTGAAGATGACGATGATAAGACAACAATACAAAAGTTAGTGCATCATCCAGTTTGTAAGTCATTTATACTTGATTAGACTAATACAGTCTAAAGGTCAACTCAGTCTTTGAATTGGTAGCTGCATGCACTAAACCTTGGCTTTCTGTTCACCTCCCTAGAAATCTGACATGCTGTGGGGATGCAGACTGCAACACTGTGATTGGTCGACTTGTTATTATGTCACATCCATGTCTCTTATCTTTAGACAAGCACACAGCACTCCTTCAGCCTCTGTCATTGTAATGGTCGCATACACCTCATCTTCTACTATCTCTATCCCGTGCTACAGTAATTTTTGTTCAAGTGTCTGTTTCAGTCACCACGGTTTGAAGTGTATCCACAGTGGCAGGAAGCACATTGCCAACTAGCAGTTGACAGTGAAAAGTAACCCTGTTAGTTTTGTTGTTTTGTTTTTTATCTCTGCCTCGTAAGGTGAACTTGGGTGCGGTTAAAGGCTCCTCTAAAGAAAAGGTATTTTTATTATTATTATAATTATTTTTAATTATACGCACAACACAGCATATAGGCCCCATGCTTAAAGGCTACATACTCTGCGCTAATCATACCTGGAAGTCACACCAGGCTTTAGTGGTCAGAATAATTATCTCTGCCGGTTTGCACGTTTTTACTCTTGTTAATCTCCTCAGTATGAAATTCTGAAAGATTATTCAGTCCCTTGTCTGAGAGTTAATTTTCTGCATGGCAGCACAACCCACAACAATACCTGTCTGATAACACTTTTTGGGGATGACCAATTACAAAAAAACATTAATTTAGACAAAGAAACTTAATTGCCCGTAGCTACAATTGATGTAAAAAAAACCTAGCCCTATAGTTGTCTGCCTTGCCTTAGGATAAGAGCATCACTTACACTCATAAGTCCAAAGAAAGAGATGCCAAGTAGGACAAGGAGGAGGGGTCTCTCAAAGAGACACATCAGTGTAGAGAGAAATCGCCCTGAGAAGCAAAGTAGCACTTTTACACACTGAGATGCAATCTTGCATTTGTTTGTCTCCATGTCTGCTTTGCCCTGAGCTCCACTGTCTTTTGCCTCAAAATAGTTGAAGCAATCAATGACCAAAACAAATGCACAATTTATCTACAAAATACTAAAACAGATTAGCCGTATAAAGCTTGAAGACTTTAAGTCACCGATAAACCTGCTGAGTAAAGTTTGAGTTTAGGTGAAGCTGACATCCCCGACCTACACCCAGCAGCCTCAGCGCTCTCAGCTATGTCCTTAAACGTCACGAGTCCAAAGAAAGACACGCAAAGTGGGTTGGAGAAGAGGACGCTCTCAAAGAGACGAATGAAAGAGGAGATGTTGAATAGCAGAAAAGCCGCCAGGAGCTACTTCAGCTCTTGATAAACACAGGATGACTTACCGACCCCCTCTTTTGTCTTAGCTTGTTGGAGTCTGTGTAGGCAAGCAGCGCTTTGTGTGTGAAGTGTTTTGAGGCTGGACGGTTTGTGCATTAATCCCAAAGTAAAAGTCTCTAGATGAAGACATCGTGGGAACGTCAAGTTTTTTTATCCAGATCCATCAGCAGGGTTTATGTGGAGCAAGATCGTGCCTTTTCTATAAATCCTTTCTCCTCATTCCATAATGTGTAACATGACTGACTGCCATCTGTCGTTACGACCATCAGACAGTGTAAAAGGTCAAGTCATCTCCTCCATGAGATGCTCTAAGGTCTGATATAGGTCCCGCTCATCCTCTTACAGGATGCTGTAGTTGATCTATTGTTGCTGTCATTCAATGCCTGATCTGACTCACTGGGTTTGTAGACATGCTTTTTTTCATGGTGCATTAGTTTCATGCTTCATGCTGAACCTGAAACCTGCCGATAAGTTGTGACCCATTTGTTATCACTTCATCATTCGTTACACGTATGTGTTACATATTTACAATATGAACCCTTGAGTTATCGACAAACAATACGTGGTATCTTGTTGAGATAAACATCTCACTTACTAGAGAAACCAGTTCATCAGAGGAAATAAGACAAAATAAATATAGAAACGTAGAAAACAATCACCTTAAAAATCGATTTGAATTGGTCCAATGACATTTGGGTCCGTTGTATTTAATTAATCTAGAGTCAGACAATATTGTATTTAAATGGTGTTGAAACATTAGTTATTTTTATTGATATTGTTTTTCTGGTGAGAACTGTCTTCAAATGAGCTTCAGTATTTACTGTGAAACAATATTTAACCTCTATACACATGTAGGGGGTTTATTTGTGAAACTCTCCCGGGAACTATGTGACATTCTAATTTCTTCTCTCCTGTGAAGTGATGTCAGATATTCATATGTCACATTGGCCCCTCTCCACCTCATCCCCCTGCTCCACCTGCATTCTAATTTCTCCTGCTCTGTAATGCCATTTGAGGCCTGAAGGCACTTTCCTGCCTCCCGCAGTCCTCAGCAGAGTGACTGGCATTTTTGTGCCAACTAAACAACAGAAGGACCTGCAACAAAAGAAGGACCCCGGGCTGTGTTTCTCTGGCTCTTTAGAGCAGCTCTACAGAGGGATGATGGAGTGACAGCACTTCTCTTTTTTTCTTCAGCCTTATCTCTCATGTGCAATTCCCTCTGCATGTCGAAGTAGCTGAAACTACCAAAGACATCGTAAAATTCAATTTAAAAAAAAAAATTCAGAAAAATAAATCAGTTTTCTTCATGTTATGTGTTAGAACAATGCAGATGCCATACAGTAACTGCAGCAAACAGAAACTGTAGGTGGGTGTTAAGAAGACAGAAATTGGCATTGACTTTTCTCTTGTGTTGCTGGAGAAAATAATACAGGTTTATTTTATATTTTACTTCATCGTGAAGCTTCTCGTGTTTTCTCTCTGAGCGAGAGCAAATGAAAAGGACAGAAGAAACAAGCTGTGAATGAAAACACAACTGTGTAATAACGATAAACTCTAGATCGGCTCTGCCAGCGACTAAGCTGTTGATGTTTTTAAATCTGTACATTCAACTTACTGTAGTTAATCCCACACATGAGAAAAACTGGTTTGAGAGAAGAAAATCATCAGTTTCAATCGTGGACCAGACCATAAGTATAAAAGCTCGGAGAGGGAACGAGTAAATCTTTCCTTTAAGACCAATTCATTGAATGAATGTTAATGTATGTGGAGCTGAAAGAGAGCAAAGTAAATCAAAACGAAGCTCACAAAGGATCAACGTCAACAGAGGAGAGGAGAAGTGGGAGAAAACCCAGTCGACCAATTTAGCCCAGTTTATCTTCTCATAATGTGATCTATGGTATTTTTGTAAAATGCAGGAGATATAACAATTCATATAATCAATCATTATCATGGCTGAGTATTTCCACCTTGGAAGTACAATGGACCAATGACGGTCTGAAAAGAAAAGACACAGACTGCCAGCATTTCATATTTCACGTAGCTAAGCAACAAATTTCGTCAACTAGCAGAGCTGATCTTCCTTTAACGTTTCTCCATCGCAAACCTCGGACACTCCTTATTTCACTGTAGCATTGCGAAGTCCTGAGTAGCTATTTATCAGGATACAAGCTAAGATAGCTAAGGTAGCTAAGTCAAAGCTGATGATCATAACCAAGGTTTGGCCACACATCCTTATAGCTGTTTACAAACGTATAGCCACACCAAAGGCTCATCTGTACGTGTCTAAAGTTGTAGATATTATGTTTCTTTGTTTGTTTAACACATGTTGACAGATTTTCTAATCTCTGAGATAAAATTACAAACGCTGATAAGTCAACTGATATAAAAAGATTAATGTGATTATTTTCATAATTGATCAGTTTACATAATTTATCAAGTAAAAGAGCCATGCAATATCGAGAAGCATTAAAGGTGTAATTAAAATGGTTAGCTGCAGAACTGCATTGCCTTATAAATTCAGTTTTGTGGAGGTTGCAGTCTTTGGGAATGAATACATAGGATAAACTTAATTAAATTGCAATATTGATAACTGTAGCACAAGCCTTTATTACTTTTAATTTGACATATGCAAATAACCAGTACTAGAAACTACTCTAATTTTAGCAGCACTTTCTGAAACAGGTCCATTTTCCCTCAAATAACATCCTCTCCTTTCTTTATCTTTTCTGATGTCAGAAAATTCTCGGCAGCCAGATGTCAGCGTGACCCAATAGAAAGCGAGGCGGCCGGATGCCAGACTTTCTGCAACCGACATGAAGAACCTGGACCAGTATGGACGAAGCCACATGGAGACTCACATGGTTGAGGCTAGACAGAAGATTCCTCCTTCACACAATAGTAATTTAACTAATGTTTAGAGCTGTGAAATACAAACTCATTGCTTTTCTGTCTTTCCACACTGATTTCCTTATTGTAGTGTTGCAGAGCTGTGATATCGCCCCAAGATTATCATAGTTGTCATATTGTATTAAAAATCCTTTGCTTAACTGGAAATGAAAAAAATGTCTCAGAGTTTTGTAATTGATTTCATGTTGTCTCATGTTTTCCAGTCTATGCAGCTGTGTCCAGCCTGGTGTTGGTTCTACTTGGCCTGTTAGGTTCAGCCCACAGTTGTCCTGGTGTTTGCACCTGTTACGGTAACACCACTGACTGCTCCGCCATCGGCCTCCTCTCTCTGACACCCATCCTCTCGCTGCTGGACCAGGACTCTCTGGTACTCCGCCTACCCCAGAACAACCTCTCCTCTTTGGGCAAGACAGGGCTGTCCAACCTCAGCAGCCTGGAGCTCCTGGATCTTTCCCAGAACCACTTTTCCTCCCTGCAGCCTGGAGCTTTCTCAAGCTTGAGCGGCCTTCGCTGGCTCAACCTCTCCTCTAACTATCTCTGGGAAGGCCTGGTGTCATCGGACCCCAACAATAGCACAGAGGCCACACAGGGCTTGCAAGGAAACCAGGGTGGTGTGGGCTTGAGCAAGGAGGTTTTCAAGGGGCTGTGGCGGTTGCGAGGACTCGACCTGTCCTCCAATGGCCTCCTCTGGCTGCCTAAAGGCCTACTGAATGGGTTTCAGAGACTAACCTGGCTGTCCCTTGCCAGAAACCAGCTTGTGGCCCTCGACAGAGTCACCTTTGAGCCCGTGGTGGGTCTGCAGCAGCTCCAGCTGGCAGGAAACCCCTGGGAGTGCGACTGCAAGCTGAGGGACTTCAAGCACTGGATGGAGTGGTTAATTTATAGGGGTGAGCCAGGCTTTAGCAGACCTCTTCCAATCTCAAATACTCTGAAGTTGATAGTTTTGGCAATCCGCTTACATGGTTTAAGACTGTGCAGGTGAAAATCCATCTGTATGTCAAGTCTGTTCTTCAAAAGCTGTCTAATCGAAACAATTAATCTCTTCTCTGCAGGATGGATTTGTATTGAGCAAAGACAAAACCGTTTAATAACCTCAATCTCTGTCAATCCTGCCCTGTCTCCCTTCGTCTTCTCTCTTCCTCCCTCCCTCTTCTTCATCTTTACCTTCCTGTTCTTCTCCCTTTCGTTGCCCTTTCCATCTGTTTTACAGATGGTCAGGTAGATGGCATGCAGTGCAATCTTCCAGGGGATTTGAAGGGCAGGGACATCCGCAGCGTGCCAGCAGAGATGTTCAGCTACTGCCTGAAGAGTCCAACAAAGGAGGCCGGGTCAGTCTATGCCAGCCGGCCTGCCTGCCCACCCGGCCGGATCAACAGTCATGAGGACTGTGTTCGGCAGCGTTACCGACCTGTAAGTGTGCGCCGGGCACACGCCACGCAAATTGTTGCAGGAGTGGTTTGCGGTACGGTGTGTGTCATGATGGTGGTTGCGGCGACCTATGGATGCATCTATGCCTCGCTGATGGCGAGATACCAGAGGGAGATGAAGAGCCGTGGGCAGCCTCTGATGGCCGAGTGTGGAGCTGAGACTGACATGGAGGATGGACAAATGTCCCCACTGAACTCGCCCGAAGAGATACCACCCAAAGGGGCCTGTGGCATTGTGCACGGGTATCGAATTAGTAGCTTTTGAAATAGCTTTCTTTTTCCTGATTATTAAACCTACCTGGACGTTTCGCTCCTCTGCTCCGGAACCTCCCATCACTGATGAGACAATGACAGGAGGGAGAAACCCTGCAGCTCGGCAATTGTGCTGAAAATCTGTGGGTGGGACCGATTGTTCCACTAATGGACCAGACTAGATTCAGTGAAACTGGAATGTTGCAGCACTTCCTTTAATGTATGGATGCTCTGTGAATTGTTATTCCCCATGCTGCATCTCTCAGCCAGCTCGAAACTCCTCTGAAGCTGCTGTTTTTGCACTTCTGAACCTTGACTTATCTTCATCTCTGTTTTTGTTTCTTTCTTAGGAGTATGAAACAACAATGTTAGTTTGAACCGTCTGTCTGTATCTGAGCCCGACAAGCACAAGTCCAAAAAGTTCAGTACAAATGTCTGTGAAGCCCTGAAATAGATCCTCAATTAGTTGAGTTCATTTTAAGTTTGTTTACACACACCATTTAAAAACTAATTATTTGTACCTCTGTTAGGGGGATACCCTGTCGAACGTGTAACTTTACAGTATATCAGAATCCTGCTGCTGTCAGGGAGATGCTGCTCTAAACTTCACCACTGAGATTAACTGCATCCCAACTGCATCCAATAACTGGAGCTGTACTGCCTCCTAGAGGGCAAACCTTGAGCTACAACCGCTTAGAGTCCAGCACACACAAACTCACAAGCTCAATGACTCCAACAGTTATATTCCCACCACAGCAAATGATGCGACCTTGACAGAGAATATCTGAGAATGTCTGCCCACATATATGCTGTAACTTATGTGTTCTTTAGTTTGTCCATATTTTCTGTGATAGCTCAGATTTAACTCAAGGTCTGTTAATGAAGCTGAAGATAATAAACTCTATATTTATCTAAGTAATGTATTATTTCCTTCTTAAAAATGCATAACCACTTGACATGACGACAGAAACCACAAATGGTTAAGAATTTTTTTTTTTTTTTCCAAATAATGGAACGTCGAGAAAACCTGCAGACATCGTCTTAGTCTTCAGACTTTCCAGGCCTGTGAAACTCCACCAACACTCTCACCACCACAGCCCATGCAAAGTTGTGTACGCAAACAAGAACATCACTATTTGTTGAAGACAGCCTCTTCTGTGTGTTTGAATCTGAATGTTCAAATGCTTGGAATCTTTACATTCTGAAACAACAGATTCCTACGTATATTATTATATATATATATATACACACTATATCTATATGGTAAATGGTTTTGTATTTATATAGCGCTTTTCTAGTCTTGATGACCACTCAAAGCGCTTTACAGTACAGTTTTACATTTTCCCATTCACAGACACATTCATACAGTGCATCCATTAGCAGCACTTTGTTGTTCTATGAGGGGCAATTTGGGGTTCAGCATCTTTGGCATGCAGATGGGAAATACTGGGGATCGAACTTCCGACCTTCAGGTTGGAGGACGACCGCTCTACCCCTCTGCCACAGCCACAGCCGCCCATATGACAACAGTAACATTCTCATTTGACAGGCTTCCAAACCCATAGCTTTTTCTTCAGGTCAATGATCACAATAAACAAGATTTAACCTGATCCACTACAAGAAGAAGTCCAGAAGATACCCCAACCACCTCATTGGACGCCTTGTGATGGAAAGAAGCAGACGCTCTACTACAAACTACCTCTGGAGCTCCTTACCCTCTCTGTGAGGCTCAGTCCACACCCTCTGGAGGAAACTAATTTTGGCTGCTTGTATCTACAATCACATCCACAACTCAGAGCTTGAGACAAAAGATGATGATCGGACAACTGAAAGATTTGCCTAGTGGCTCAGCTCCCTCTTCCCCATAACTTTGTTAGTTTAGAGGTAAATAATATATGACAGCCTACAATCCCTTGCAGAAACATTTTACATAGAGGCGATAAAATGATAAAATGTAAATTCAAGATCTTTGTAATATCTTAAAGCAGTGGTTCTTAACCTTATTGGAGGTACTGAACCCTGCAAGCTTCATCAGTGCATTCACCGAACCCTTCGTAATTGGAAAAATAAAATATGATTTCTTCAAAACATAGGTATATAATTTGTTAGTGCACACAATGAACCATGCATCAGTTGCACACAAAATCAATGTGTTCAAAGAACAAAACCAACCATAAAAACCAACAAAAACATAACTCAATGACTATTTACTGCAAATCAATGTGACTTTTGCCTTTCAGATACAAGTTCAGGAATGCGCGGGTTCACCTTGGCAAGTGCCACTTTCATATCTTTTTCGCAACAAAGTCTGTTCCTTTTCTTAATTTTCATGTCTACTATCGAAAAGGATTGCTCGCACAAATACGTTGTAACAAACAGTGTGAGTATCTCAAGGGCAATAAGGGGGTGTGGTATGATTTGGTGACACCAAAACGTTGAGAGCGTTGTTGTTCTGAAGAGTTGCTGTTGAAGCTGGCTCCGCTGAATGACGTACAATCACAACAGCCACAAGTCGACTACTGAGCGCACCAAGCACCACAGATATCAAAGATAAGCAATGTGGCGTGATCAGCTGCAACCAGCTTTATCACTGCGGAGTGTGACGTCACGAATAATACGAGTAGCCTGAATTTCTTTTGTGTAACACATTTTTACTAAGCAACAAAATGTTTGCAATCTGACACGGCGAAGAAAAATTGTGTGTTACTAAATTGTGGGCAGCCAATTTTTTGACAACAGACAAAAATGGCCAGACATTGCTAGTGTGAACCGGGCTATACTGTGTTTGTTTTGACCCCTGCTGAACCCCTGAGAGTGACTCACCGAACCCCTTGGGTTCGATCGAACCCAGGTTAAGAACCAGTCACTATGTTTACATGATGGCATAAACCCGATTTCGGCTGAAGCCCGGTTTCTCTATCCATGGGGGGTTAACTGCTCTATCTCAGGGTACATGGCACTGAGAAATCCGACTCTTGTTCGAAAGCATTTCATACCCCGCTACGATAGGTGGCGCTGTTTTCATTACAGCTAGTGGTGATACAGCCATTTCCGCTTGACCTCGTCACCACTACCAACAAAAAACAACAACAGCCTTCAACTCAGCATGCGAGAAAGATGACGAACGGAGAGCAAGGTGAAGCTACGTCCCTCTACATGATGTTGTGCATGTTTACTCTAGGAGTACTGCGAATGCGAACGGTGCATTTGATAAGAATGGTAATGGCGGGTCACGGCCAGGGAGGGAGGGGGGGGGGGGGCAGGATCTCAAACATGTGCAAAGACGTCATCTCCAGGTGTTGTCTAGCTTCCAGAGTTACATGCGCGCGTTGTCCGATATACAGCCAAATCCGATCTACTTATCTGGGGGTGGTTATCCGACTTCAGTCGGACACAAGAAATCTAGATTTGTGGAGTTACATGAAATGGATCTTCGATTGAAACCCGACAACGCCAGAAATCGGGTTTCAATCGGACACATGTAACCGCAGTGACTGTCTTAAAGGCTTTTGTTTATAAGGAACATAAACTTGGTCCTTTTTAAGACTTTGAGGACAGAATGCAAGTGAATGCCACAACCTGTTTGAGACGTCCCACAGATGAAGTAAGAAACAAAGCTGAGTGTTCAGAATCAGAGAAGCAGCAGTGACACTCACCTCCTGCTATGGCCGTCTTCCCTTCAGATGACACCGTCACTGATGTCGTCGCTATGACATACTTCCCCCCTGTCAGGAGAGGACATTTAACAGAAGATTAGCTGATTAGAGAAATTTGATGAGGACTGCATTATTTGATGTTCTCATAAAAAATGAAAAAAAATTGTCAAAATAGAAATAAATACTGAATGTAAGAGACAGACCTTTGTCGTTGACAGCGAAGAAGAAGAAGCTTCCAGGAGTGTTTTCCACGGCCAGACGGTACCACAGAGGGAAGTGGTCAATGGTGAACAGGTTATCTTTATCAGCTGCAGTCAAGAACTTTCTGTTGGGTGAAATTTCATCTTCAGACAACATTTCACTTTGAAAGCAACGCTACTGAAATGTGATGGATTAAAGGCTTCACTGAGTAACTGGTTGTACAAATATCATTTCTGTAATCTCATTGTGTACCTTCAACCACAAAAAGGGTTTAAAGGTAGAAAACATGAGCTTATCTTCAAGTAATTGTTGACCTCAATAATATCAAAGACCAGTTTAAGTCTAGCAGGTGCAGAGAACAGTTCCCAGCTATAAGAGTCCTCACTGGGACGTCTCAGTGGCCTAATGGTTTGGGACGAAGACCATGACACACCAGCTGCAGACTAGCATTTGATTGCCTAAATGTGAAGCAGAAAGACACCTCAACTATTGTTCCTCCATGATAATAATAATAACATACAATAGCAGTTCAAAGGGATAGTAAGGTGCTGTTTGTATTTGTCCAACGTTCTGTTTTGTTGTGAACAGTTTTGAACTTACTTTGCCGATCTGGTCTCCACTCCTGCATATCTCACGATCCTCATCAGGCCAGAGCGAGTACCGAGGAAGGCCGTCTCAATCCCCGGCTCAACCCTGTAGAGCCCAAACACAGGAGGAGAATGAAGCTTCAACTAATCAATCAACCAACCAATCAATCAACAAATCAATCAATCAATCAATTAATCAATCGATCAATCAATCAATCAATTAATCAATCAATCAATCAAATCACAGTTTGTCTCATTGGGTTTAACAAGGTGCAACATTCTTTGCCCTTAACCCTCATCAAAAATAAAGACAACAACCAAAAGAAACAATTTTTAACACGGAAAAAAAACTTAGAACCATAGAAACCTCAGAGAGCCACATGTGACTGACCATCTTCCATTTAAGTATTATGGACTGAACCTTAGAGGCAGCAGGCATATTATGTTTCATCCTGAGCTCTGCCATTCGACACTAAAAACTTCATTATGGTAAAAACTATTTCAAATGATTTAAACATGAGGCTGCAACCTAACAAAAAGTGGAAGAAGTGAAGGGTCTGTGAACTTTCTAAATGAACGATATAGATGTTATAGTACAAATGTCATTTTTAGAGCTCAACAAATGTATTATCAATTTGAATAGAAAAAAGTTCCCACTGAAAACAATGTGTATTCCAAAGAGGAACTGTCCCTTTAAAGGTTTTTGCTATTGCTACATTGCTAGCGTTACAATGAATAGCTGTTTACTGATCTTTCTAACAGAAACTATACGAATTGAGCTTCAAACTTTATTTCTCTAATCACCAAGAGCTGTCTCCAGTGCTGGAAAGCAACATTATTGTTGACTGCTGTTTTCTTGTCTTGTGAAACAAACTATGGCTGAAGAAGCTCTTGGTAAGAGAGCATCATCGCCACTCTCTCCCCACAATGTTCGTACACAAAATGTACATAGACCACCTTTAAAGCTTCAGAGGATGTTACATTTATATTGTCTCACCTGTCGTTGAGCATCAGTGCGTTCCAGTAGGCCTCCATTGGAGCTGTGACCACAGCGTCAAACAGCATCTGCTGCAGCAACAGCTCGTCACCTACACAACAAACAACCTTGGTCAAATAAAAGTGTTAAGGTCAAAGAAATTGAGGCAGAACTTCTCAAGTTCTCTCAAAAGACATTTTCTTTACTGTCCTTCTCCAAGGAGAGAAATCTCAGAAATTCTACCTAAAATGTTCAAAAGGAGTTTCTCTCTACAGGAAGGTAGAGGGAATACACATTCATGGTAACCTATGAAACAAATATTTTAAGCCTTTAATATTCAAAAAACCTACACTCAAGCTCGGGCTCCAACCCCAGCAGGTAGCGTATGGCGATCTGCAGCTGTGAGTATTTTCTGTGCGCGGGGTCGACGTCCGTGTCACAATAAATCCTGAGGAAAAAGGTTTATTAAATCAGGAAGACCTCATACACACACACATACAACGTTTTAAAATTTTACAAAGTGCTGGTAAAAAAGAAATAAAAGAGTAAAACAAATTGATATATTAGAATAATGGCATGAATCTGCTTTTAGAGACATAAATTATCCTGACGTTTATCTTTTACCTTTCTACACATGGCTCTCATCTCCTTTCATTTCACTACTTGGACTCCTGTCACATATAAATGATTTAAGTTGTCCTATAAGTTTTCTTTTTACGGCTGCTCTTATTTGCTCATCACTGTCACAAATAAACTGATGTAAAGTTAAACTGCTGCATCTGGATGAAATCTGTTTCACAGTGGTGTTTCAGGTGTCGGACGTACCACTCTGTGGCAATGCTCAGGTCTGGGGAGGTGAGGTCATGCAGCCCTGCAGAGGATGTTAAAAAGACTACACTTAGTAATTTGTTAATTCAAGTAAATCAAGAGCAATTCAACTGAATAAGTAACGTTTATTTCTGATCAATCTCAATCATACCAAAGTAAGAACGCTTTTCAAGTATGGTAATCGTGGGAAATCGTACCTTCCTCAACAGACACGTTTCCGAAAAACATCAGACTTCCATGACCTTGCGACAGCACCATACCGAAGCTGCAGAGACACACGGAGGAGGTGAGTTGTATAGGCTGCTTTCTCGTGGTCACATCACACAGAGAGAGCTGCATGTGTCCACAACGTCAGGAGGAAACAGTTTGATCACAATGTATAAGCAAAAACATTTTATGAAAAGGTCTGGTGTTGACTTTTGTGAAATGACCAACTCAAATAAACATACAGCATGTTTAAAGCAGTGTTACTTAAGAAATTCAAGCTGATTTACCTGAAAGGTGTTTCATCAATGTTTGTGTAGAAGTAGTCATTGACGATATACAGAGGTCTTTTCTAAAGAGAAGAGAAACATCAGTAAAGTCAGTGGCTCTCATTCACTGTCACTGTGGACATTTGAACCTTTCATACACACATCACTTCATCCCCCCAAAAAACTACAAATAAACCAGCTGCACCTCTAGTTTCTCCTTCTGAGAAACCAGGTCAAAATCTGTCATGTGTGTTCATTTCTCAAACATGATGATGGTGATATAAAAATTTGAATGTTAGCCCCTAAGGGCTACTTTAAAGGTCCAGTGTGTAAGATTTAGGCATAATTGATAAATTGGTAGAAATTGAATGTAACATAATCCTGGTGATGTTTTCACTAGTGAGTAACTCATCTAAATTGTGGTTTAGACATGTAACTACAGTTCTGCTTTTCCTCTTTTTGAGGCTTTCAAGGTTGAAAGAATCATCATATTCCAGTAAAAGTGAAGTGCACAAAACTCCTCAATGTTCAGCCTGACATATTTGGTGTCGTTCTGAATGCTAGGATATCCCACTACAAAGTAAAATAAAGCTTCTTGGGTTCCAACTAGTTGTGGATGAACAGCGGTCAACCACATACTGAAGGGTATGGGACAGTTTCATTTAGGGGATAATTTAATTTGCATCATTCCAACCTAATAAAATCAAGACTGTGATTCAAACAAAACAAACACTTGTTAGAAAATCATTCTGGGTGTTATATAAAAAAAGCATTCATTCAACACTGTAAGTAGGGATGGCTTCCTCACCCCTTTGTCCACAGATGCTCTGGTGCTGAGGCTCATGCTGCCGGTCTCTCCTTTCACCATCGCTGTTCTCAGCTGAAAGGACAAGAAGAGACAATTCACTTTCTTGCTCTGCACATTTTTATTGATTGCTCGGATTGGTTTGTTGTATTGGTGCTTCTATTCCTATGACTTGAATTCAAATAGACTCAACTTGTGAAGTTATTGAGCACTACAAAAACTCCAAAAAAAATGAGTCTTCACAAAAGGAGGTCATGTTTTCATTAGTTAGCAGGATTACACAAAAACTACTGGGGCGGCTTACAACAAAACTTGGCAGAAGGTTGCAGTATGCGTCAGAGAATAACCTGTATAAGCTTTATGTGATTTTTGGATGAGGGGGCAGATGACTTTCTTTAATATTATGATGTAATGGCTTTATAGGTTTGTGCTATTTGGTGCAGATACAAATACAAATGTGGATTTAAATATGCTTTGATAGGGGGAGTGTTTGGCCTTGGTGGAGATATCTACTCTATGAGTGGCATTCTAGTTTGAAAATGCATTTGTAAATGACTACAGTTGGGTCAGGGTTTCAGGTTATTATTCGTCCATCCCGCAACCATCACAACTGACTGGCTCGCAAAGCTAAGAATGGGAATGTGAAAGGTCAACAAACTCGATCTAATCTTTATACTGAGGTCACTTTTGCCAAACTTATAATCAACATGTAGCTCAACGTTCCTGTCATCCAAAAATGCATACTTATACACTCATACTAGCATATTTGCGTATATACACATATGTACACACTGACAAGTATGCCAACATGCAGTACTCTGTTAGTACCTGGATGCTGGATTCAAAACATTCAAAAAGTTGAAATGTGAGTTGGAATTTGTATAACAACAGCAAATACAAGTTTGCTTGAAACATATTTAAAAAAGTTTATTTTAATCACTCCTCCACATTTTGTTATTTGATAATCACAAAGTTATGTTTGTGTATGAGTGTGTGTCTGTGTATTTACCAATTCATCTGTATCCTCCCACTCCACCTCAGACATATCCACACTGTTGTAGTTGGGCTTTGGCTTCAGTTTCTTTCCATCTTTATACTGCAGGACAGAGTGAGATACTGAATAACTGTCCTTATAAATACTTAATCGCTTTTCCCTTAATGTATCCTCCAGGACATCTGCTACACTGCAACACTCTAAACATTGATCTAGTGAATCAGAGTGGTTGCAGGGATCCTGTGCTAAATTTGAGGCATAACTCACCAGAGGTCGAAGGTCGGGGTGAGCCAAGATGTAACCGTTGTTGGTGAGGAGGAAGGCGTAGCCATGTGCTCCCAGCTGAGGCAGAGGCAGGAAAACAGTGAATAAAGAACAAATATGCTCTCCTGTCACTGATTAAAACCCTAAAACTCATCTCTGTTCCTCAGAATTACATAATTTGAAGCTTTAAAAATAAAAATCCTTCATGGCCTTAAAATGTCTTGGATGTGATTTTACACATTGTAAATGCAGATCTATGACTAGCAAACCTGGTCTGTAAAACTGCTTATAAATATCTCCACCTGGCGACTCCTCTAATACTCTGATACTGTGAGACGTTGGAGGTTTGCTTTGGAAAATTTAGAAGAAAAAACACTCTGTTGACTGATTCAATTGCTTGTGTAATGTCATATATGTAAAAAATCAGTTAACTTTGGTCTTAAAAGTTTTTACATTTGGTAAATCTGACAGTGGCTAGAATCAGAAGATTGTCCGAAATAATGTAGATTCCAAGAACCAGTATCAACCGGCCTGAGCTCACCATGTATCGGGGCGCCAGCTTCATCACCTCCATCAGTGGGATGTCTGTGCCAACAACACCCAGCAGGATCCCGTGGGACAACTGGTGAGACAGGACACAGGGTTATGGCTCAGCACTATTCTTCATCATAAAGGGTTAAGGTCGAGGTCTGAGGTCGTTCTGGTCTGCATAAAAAAAGACAAAGGACCTCTGAGATTCAACAGCTTAGAGGTCCTTTGTCTTTTTTTATGGAACAGCTTTTACCAGCAACAGTTACAGTTACTGAGACACACAGTAAGTGTCCTTCACTCTTTGGACACTGACCGTCTCCTTCTTCTTGCTGAACACCGGCATGGCCACAGATGTCATCAGCAGTAGACTCTGAGCCTTGGTGGTGAAGAGCTGAGACAGGGACATATTTAAAACACTGTATTATTATCAACTCATTAAAAACAAACACCTACAGGTTCAAGTTCACTGATGTATCAATGAAAATATTTCTAACGACTTTGTGACTCTGGCTGGATTGACAGTGCTGGTTGATACAGGGATATTACAATCTGATTTGACACAGTCACATGCTGTATGTTTATGAGGCTTAAATTGATTTCTTTTGTTTTGTATTTATTCAGGTCAGAGGGTTTAGAGTGGACTCTGGGCTAGAGTTTCAAGTTGTTGTCTATTATTCTTGTTTTGTAGTTTAGATTTAATTCTTCATTCTTTATGTTGAACAGTAAAATGTTAGAATTAAAATTATATTGTTCTTTGTCTATAGATATATACAATACGTATGTTTATGGCAACACTATACGCAACTAGTGCTGCTCTGTGGTGAAACTCCAGATGGCGATATGGGACTGCTGCACCCTACAGTGAACTTACTACAGTCACTACAATCTAGAGCTGAGGATCATGACACCTCTGAAAGTCATATAACAAAGTATATTTTCAAAAATATGTTTTGGATTTTGTTCACTTTCAAGATTTTACTTTTTCAGCACAAAAAAAAAAATGTCTGTCCATTCAAAACTACAGCTTGTTTTTTTACCTCCTTAGTGCTGGGAAGCTGCCGGAACAATGGAATGGAAGGCCCAGAGGATCATGGGAGAAGGAGGTGAGACACAAGGAGGAAACAGACACAGAGATGAAAGTGAAGTGAAATGATAATGAAGGTGCGGACCACTGTACAGTATGATGGAATAAAGGAGCAGTTCAAAATGAAATGAGTTGAGATTTGACATCATTTGTTATCTCTGATATGAATCATGAACTGCTTCTTTAAGCTCTCTGATTGGCTGCTCTGGCATACCACAGTGTCCATATAGGCTTCTGTCCAGATGATGTCATGGTCGTGGTTGATGACCATCGGTCGGCTGAGCACGTGTAGGTACTCCATGACGTTCTCCTGCACGTCTGCCAGTGTGGAGACGTGGGTGTAGTAACCTGAGAACACAAAACAGTGGTGAACACAGGCACAAACACACACACACAGACAAACACACACACACACACATGCTCCCTCACACACAGCTGCTGACCTTTATTGTTGCAGGCAATCCACTTAGTGTTCTGAGCAAAGGTCATCTCTCTGCCGATCAGGTAGGTGAAGACTCGCACCTGAGCAGAGAAACACACCAGTTCACACTCTGCTTTGTGTCTTGGATCTTTTCAACATCTTTGTGAGCTGCATATTCTTGACCTGTTGTTTCCTACCACAGTTAAGGCCATAACCCATAAATATATCCGTGTAGCGATATCTATGAGCGATACAAAACCGACCAGAAGCTGAATCTGGTGTAGAACTAATAACTTTTTTCTCAGTTTATTTTTGTTTGATACATTCTTTTTGTTCCAGAAATACTCCACCTGCAGAGGAGCCATTCACACTCGGATTTGGGGGATGGAGGCTGCATGTCTGACTGAGCCACTTGTTGAACCGCTTGCACGGTTAATCTGTCATTGAGTTAGATCTTTGCTGGCATTCATTCAAACAAAATAGTTCCTTACAGCTGCCCTGTAAGCCTGCATCTTAGCATGAAAATCAACAGATGGAAACAGCTGTGGGCTGAAAAGTGGAGCCACTTTCACGTGCACTTCTAGATGACGACAGTGTTTTTAAATAAATTCCGAGCTGGGTGATGTGATGTTCTGGCTGATTTGGTCCAAGCTCCTTGACTCTGAAAACAAGCATCTCTTGTTTTTCTGTGTTATTTTGAGCTATTTAATAAAAATCTCATGAACTTTCTGCCCTTACTTAACTAAGCTTAAAAAAGCTGCTAATGCCATAATTCATGGGACTAATAAGTTTGCGGCCACCTTTTGGGAGGTGGTATATAAAGCCGTTGAGGTGCAGGAAGAGTGTACATCAGCTTCTCCCTATCTCTTGTTTTACACAGGGGCCAATGCGCACAAACGACTTATAATGAGATTCACCGGACAAAGATTGTTGCTCCAAAGGACGACATGATTCCTACCATATGATCATAAATTATTTCTATAGGTAGAGATGCCTCACAAAATAACATTTTAACTATGATGGCGTCCATCTCTCACTTCTTTGTATTGTCTTCCTCACATCCCTTATGATATGACATCATATGATGGGGAATAATTCTCTGATCAATATAACTCTTGATTGTCTCCATTGCTCTACTATTTGTGGATATACAAGTGTTTATCGACCATGTTAAAGTTGATAATGACAATGACTTTGACCTATCAGCTTCAAAGTCAATCATGGACACCCCCCTCACTCCCTATTGGGAAGAGATCTCAGTTGTAAGGGCTCTGCCGACATTTCCTCACCCTGCGTTCAGGCCAGTTAAACTCCTCAAAGACGGACTCAAAGTCCTCCATGGCTCCGTCTGTGATCAGCATGATGGCCTGGTTACACATGCTGCCCTGGCCGTTCACCCTCACCTGCACACAAACACACATATAGAGATACAGACCAACAGCTTTTATCTGCTTGATGTCAGGCTGGATTACACCTGCTTCACTCAGGATGGAAACTCTTCATTCATTTATACTTGAATGTACTTTTGTCACACAGGACACAAACCTCATTGAGGATTTTGAAGGCTTCCTTCATGGCATTCTTGATCTTCGCTTCTCCTTTAACATGCAGCTCATCCACCAGCAGTTTAAAGTGCTGAGAGAAAGAGAGAAAGAAAGATGGTCTCTCTTCAAGCCTACTAGCCAAGTGCACAGATCTTTCTGATTTATTTGCAAATGCTCAGAAATAGCCTCTTAAATATGTGCTTCCATAGATATATGATGAAACAGAATAAAGGAATATTTGCCTTCACACAGGAGGTATGTTTTAAAATGTATATGAACTACTTGTTGTCCCCCATAGAATGATTTATACACTGCACAACATTATGTCCACAAGCCCCTTAACCCACCCATGACAACCACATTCCTAACCTAAAACCACGTTGGCCTCAAAATAAATGCATAAGTCTGTTAATAACAAAAACACTGTCGCTCTATGGTTATGAGGACACTCAATTACAGAATGCATTCCCTAGCCCCTTACCCTCACATTAACCATCATTACTAAATGCCTAACCCTAACCTAAACCCTAACCCTAAAACCAAGTCTTCAACCCTCTAACAGCGCATTGGATTTATGAGGACCAGCCAAAATGTTAAAATGTCCTCACAATGATGATATTCAACCAAAATTGGCCCTCTTAATGTTAGACAGACATAGACACATGCACACACACACACACAGAATGATTCTGTGGTTTCTGATGTCACTCCAGGAAGGAGTCCAAGATGTTAATGCGAAGATGAGAGTATTCCTGAGAGTGTGTGTGTGTGTGTGTGTGTGTTTGTGTGTTTGTGTGTGTGTGTGTGTGTGTGTGTGTGTGTGTGTGTGTGTGTGGCAGCTAAGACGCCTCCCCAGCTCTTTAAGCCTCCATGAAGCAGATAATAGTCTTACCTCTCTGTTATCCAAGTCAGCCTGGACCAGAGTTCCTCTGAAGCATGGCTCCACATAACGGACATAGTCAGTGTACTGCAGACAGCAAGACACACACACACACACTGTTTTTCACATTGTTGGTCAGTATTAATCTTGATGACTACAGGCAGGTGTATGAATAACATAACACTTGGAGAAATATCCCATATAGTTTATGCCTCACAGCAATGACATTGACAAAGTCGTTCTCTCCCAGAGTGTCCAGGATGGTGTTGATAGTGTGTTTGGCAATGGTCATCTTCAGCCCCTTCATGCTGCCGCTGATGTCCACCATGATGATGATATCCTTCGGAGATGTGGCTGCCTGGATGTACCTGTCCACAGGACAACAAGGGAACTTCGGTCATTATTTCCTCGTATTACATGACAGTATTTATTAGTAAATCTAAGATAATGCTTCGATTGTTGTGGGTCAAAGAGTCAATCTGCAGTGTGATATCACAGTGCATTCATTTAGTGTTGGAAGAACTTGGAAAGTCAGGATTGTTGTTGACGTCATATACACAGGGCTGAGAAAAGGCAATGTTTGAGACTTTACACTGAAATCAATGAACTGGAATTCAATATTCTTTACAGAGGTTTTTCGGTCAAAGATGAAATACTACAGTTACACAGCAATGTTTGGACCAGTGCCACAGTATCTCCACTTCAATTTAACACTAACACACAAACCAGTTTTGCTGTAATGAGATTCATATCACCTAAAAGGGAATAACCCAGAATTAGGCCAGTGTATTAAAGGAATAATGAATGGATTTGATGCTATTTTTGTGTTTCTAAAAAGCTGACGTGGTGCAGCTGGGTTGTGACTCTGTTTGAGCTCTTAAAAATATTATAATACTTACATTTATTTCAAAATTTTAATCTCAATATTTCTTACACTTAGTTTAATTGTAAATTCAATGAAGAACACTAGAAACGATGAAGAAATGTGCAACTGTTTTTTTTTTTACTGACGTTTATTGCAGCTGTTGATGTATTTATAACAGGACCAATTATGAATATATATCCAGAAATAGGAACATTTGACCTAAATTCATGTGGGAAGCTTTGTGATTACAAAATGATCCTTTTCTGTTTATTTCATCAGAATGAAGTTTAGGCAAAAGCTGTTTCACTTCCCTGTTTACAAATGCAAACAAACCTTTAACAGTCAGTCCGTCTCAAAGCTTGTCAGTGAGTTTCAGTATCTGTGTCCCACAGACGCATGTATCAGGCTTTAGCAGCTCGGCAGCAGTAATGCTGCGTGACGAGGCGTTCAGGGACATATGAGGCTCTCTGGTATTATTTAGAAATGCATGAACAGTCGCATATGGTGCCATGTGGGCAGCACTGACCCGGCTAAGGAGCAGCTTATCGTCTTTTGCAGGGGATCAGGGCTCCGGCTAGCCGCTGCTCAGCCAACACACACCACCTCAGACTGAGTGAAACTAGGTGTTACACAGGGGTTTTAAAGGTCTTGTCTCACTGAGTCTGTTGTTATGGGAAATACATACAGGATGGAGAACCTAAAATGAATGCCTTACAACACAGTATTTGAGCATTAAACATGGTCAAGTAAAGTCATCCATGCCTCTTTCATTGACTCACTTTTTTTCAGAGAGAAACTGAAACAAACAAAGAACATGGAAAACTGTATTTAAAAGAGGAAAACATTTAACTTAACACTCAAACTGATACTAGTTCAGTTGAGGTGGTAGATGTTGGCTGAAGGCAGTATAATATACTACAGATAACTATTGTAGAATCTGTGAAAGGATACATTTTACCCTATCTAGCTGCTTCAAGCCTCTTTTATGGCTGGAGTGTATTTGCCTGTTGAGCTGCTGAGTTGACATACCTTTATTAACAGGCTATATTTAGCAACCCATCTGTCCCAGTGTTTACAGCAGATAAGCATTTAATATAATCCATATCAGTAAACAGAGTTAATTCAGTTGGTTTGAATGGGCCATCAGCCAAGCTGGAATCTCTGCCAGCTCTTTGTATCTCCAGCTCAAACTGGGAGACTTTCTGGTGTGTGTAAATGTGTGTGATCTCTTTTTTGACAAAATAACAATTATAGTGACTTTATAATTACTCTTTTCAAGTTTCAACATGACTACTTCGTCAGTCCCCATATACCATATACCATCAAAATTGAATATTGTTTATCTCAGGAAAGTGTGGTGTTGTGTCTGGAGCTAACTCTCAAGACTGTCAACACTGCTTCCTTTAACCATCACCTCCACTCCATACTAAAAAACTAAACTCAAAATAAACCCATCTCTATCCACACAAGCGTTTAGGCTCCATATCAGTTTTAATCCCCATCCACAATAATGCTCATATTTATGTTATGTTCTACACTGGTAGCTGAGGCTAATGCCAGTTGGTATTTCCAGATGGGGGTCATGTGATAGAAGCCTGACATATCAGTTTAGGCTGCATCATGACTGGTGATTCGCAGCTGTCAATTGAATAATTTTGAAAGACTCTGACAAAAACAGTTTTATTTAGATATTACAACCTGTCAGTGGACTGAACTCACCAGTTTCGGTTCCTACAGTCAAAGGCTGCCACATTGTTGGAGTCCGGAGTCCATTTAATACCTGACGGAGAATAAATGGATTCATTCAAATCTGATCATTTTGAAAGTAGCAGCAAAACAGTTTTCAACATGAATGACATGTGAAGGTTAAAGCACATTGGCGACAAAATGTAACTTAAAAAAAGCACAATTGCGATGCAATGTATGTTTAACTTTTGAATCAATCTTACAGCTGTAAATGGTCTGTATTTATATTGCGCTTTTCTAGTCTTAACTACAACTCAAAGAGCTTTACACCACAGTTTTACATTCACCCATTCACACAAACAATCATACAGTGCATCTATGTGCTGCACTTTTCTCTATGAGAAGGGACAATTTGGGGTTCAGTATCTTACCTAAGGACACTTCGGCATTCGATGTATAAACATGTTAGCACTAATCTACTTTCTCTCTCGCTGAACATGTTCTCTTCTCAAGATGGTGATGGTGGGGATGATAATTTGAAAAGCTTCAGCCATTGTTGTATTTAAAAGAAAGGAGGGTATAACACGTCCTCTCAGAATAAAAACTTCTTCAGAGCAGACTGTACGTTACAGTGATTTGTGAGACTGGCCAGTCACCTCAGGGCTAGCTGGTTAGCATGCTAACTTCAGTCGAAGCAGTTAAGTTAAGATTGGAGATACATTTTGTAAACACTCCAGGGTTCCATCCAACCGGACTTAACTAGGCTGGTGTGAACCCGCCCTTGTCTAAGGGGAATCAGACAGGGTACTGCTCAGCTGTTAACTGAATGTACATTACATAAACAGTCATTTAAACATGAACCCACCAGGGAAGATCCTGAAGAAGCCAGTGGAGCTGCCAAAGAACTGCCATGTGAGCGTAGGATCTTTCTTGAAGTTACCGATGAAGACGTCGTTTAACGCCTCTGAGTTGTAGATGGCATTGAGGATATTTGGATCTGCACATACAAGACAGAGAACACAAATACAGTAATACATAGATTTTTAAATATGGTGCAACCTACACTTTCCAATGCTGTTATCTCATCTTTAACACGAATAAACGTATATGAAACTACTTCAAAGTCATATACAAATCAATACTCTTACAGCTCCAGAACTTGCCTGAGAATAATCATGTTTTGAAGTTTTCTTCAGTATCATAGTAACACAGTGGCAGCTCTCTGCACATCATTTGCTACAATGCATCTTGAAGCTCTTGACAATTCAGGGCTAATTCAACATACTTTTATTTGTGGCAAAATGTAAATTAATATACTATTTAAAAAAGTATAACCCCTGACCTTTGTTGTAGACATTGGTGGGAACCTGGATGTCACTCTGCACCATGTTCACCGGCAGGTTGTTGAAATGTTCGTTCTCCTCAAGTGGAAACTCCCCGCCCAGTTCCGGGTAGTTCCCGTCCTCATCCATCGAGTTGATCATCATGGAGTTATAGTAATCAAACTGAGAGGAGACATCATAAGAGTCTTTTGAGAATGAAAAAAACACCCAGTGCCAAAATAAAGCACCATAAATCAGCTGAAGTCGGTTCAGCGAGGGGCTGTGATTCGTCTCCAAAATCTTTGACCTGAATGACACCCAACCACATTAAGGTAGATAATGGCAATTTCAAAAGCATAGTAGGAAACGCAAGTCAAAATACCAAAGTAAAAAGAATACACATGAATGAGAGTTTTTTTAAAAATTTTAATATGATATATAATATAATTTAAAGGTATTCTCGCAATGTCTATTTGTGCCGTTTTATTGGATAGAAAATGAAAACAGGTATATTTGTATGTCTTGAGATTTCATGTAGAACTTCATGTAGAGTTTAGATAATTCATAATAGGAGATAATTCATGCAGCTTGCTATTAATAAGTTCTAATGGGCCATTACGAGTAATATGGTGCTTTTTTAAATTAAGTCCTGTCCTATTAAAATCAGCCATGAGATCCACTGAGTTATTCAGGTGAACATATTTAATATATATATATATATAAATAATATCCGGGCATTAATATTTCTTTGTATTGTATTGTTGTTTGTATTTTGAGATATTATCTGCAAATGATTGTGGAGATTTGTCTGTGAATATGTGAAGGAAATAACAAATATGAAATTTGATTTGTGAAAGTGTCATAGCAAACACAATTATGTACACACATTTTTAAATTTAAGTACAATTTGTACACAAATAATGTAAATGTCTAAATACCAGTCTCAAAAAAACAGAATGCAAATATAACATTGATAAATGAAAGAACACTAAAGATATATATTTTTTCCACTTCTTCT
This sequence comes from Limanda limanda, assembly GCF_963576545.1. NCBI lineage: Eukaryota > Metazoa > Chordata > Actinopteri > Pleuronectiformes > Pleuronectidae > Limanda > Limanda limanda. The sequence goes on from NC_083643.1 coordinate 24,494,355, forward strand.
TGCATGGAGCTTTTTTTCCACACAGTTGAAGCGTAGAAAAAAGGCACACGCAAGAAGAAGTGGATATATATTTTTTCCACTTCTTCTTGCGTGTGCCTTTTTTCGACGCTGCCACTGTGTCTGACGTCAACTTACTATACAACCAAGCGACTCGGTTTTAATAGTGTTGCATGTTCAAGCATGTAAACACAGCTGCTGGAGATGTTCAAGTTACTGTTAGTTAGTTAAACCAATAAAAGAAAGCATACCATTTGTTGTTACACTTCCACATGAGTCACAAGACTTTATTGTGTCACAGCATGTGTTCTCTGTATGTCGAAGTCTTTGCTGCGCTGTCGACCCAGTTTCCATGCAGGATCAGCAAAGTTTGATCTAATCTAATTTCAGGTGTAAGCTGAGGCTTTAAAGTGTCAATCTGCTGCAGTGTCCCCTGTGAAGTGGCCCGTTGTTGCCTCTTATCCAGACACTGATACAATGTTAGCACTCAGCTTATAGACAAAGCAGAGCAAATCAAAGTTTGACTGATAGAAATTAGATGATTCTGGTGTATATACAAAATGTGCAGGTTAATATCAATTGTTTGGTATATGAGGCTACTGGCTCTGACCTTGACACAGACATGCAAAGAGCTTGGACAGGTGTGTAAATTTCAACTGGTCAAGACAAACAAAAACTGACCGCCATTGAAGCGTTGAATTCATGGTAGAGGTCAGCGTCTTCTGCCGACTCTGCTAACCTCTGTGGGAAGAAATAGAAATGAACAGATCAGACCACAAAACACAGCACGCAAAAGGGTTTCGTGTCACTGGGGGAGAATTTTAAACATTTGTATAATATGAGGGATAAGGTGATATTTTTTACTGTAAATGTACTTGATTGTCGTAATACATTTGACAAGACCATTAGCAGTTAACAGTAAAAACGTGCTTAAAGGGACTAACTTTGTGTTTTTTTCTCTCCAATACTTTGTTCTCTCTCTCTCTCTCTCTCTCTCTCTCTCTCTCTCTCTCTCTCTCTCTCTCTCTCTCTCTCTCTCTCTCTCTCTCTCTCTCTCTCTCTCGTTCTGCTTCTCTTCTGTTTTTTTCTCTCCACATTCACCAATGTTTGCTTGTTGTGGGACCTATTGGGTTTCTCTATAATTGTAAGGTTCTAACCTAAAGTGCCTTAATTTACTGTTTTTTTATTATTTGCGGTATACAAGTAACATTTTATTGAATATAATTCATTTTGTGTCCACTTGATGAATCTGAGTCCAATATTCCCTCTCTTTCGCCTCTGTTTTTGGTCTCCACCACCTCAGGGGAGGAACATCTTTAGCTCTTTAGCTGATAAATAGTACCTGCCTCTGAAAACTCCTGCTGCTGTAGCGCTGAGAGTAAACCAAAAATATAAATATTTCGGTCTGTACAGATAGACAATGAGCTGGAACTCACCTTAAGCTCTGTAAAGTTAATGTGAGCTTTTGGCTCAGCTGATAATTCTTTGCAAGTTCTTCACTACCACATCTTTTGGATTGTCACTGACTTTATTCTTATAAAAATGTAAATGAGAGCTGCTTTACTAAAACTGCTGCTGCAAACCATTCAGATAAAGTTGAACTCACTAATTACATTTGAAAGTCTTCCTCATCCTCACCTTCACAGACTTCATCTTGCTTCCCAACATTCGTTCGATTTCATCTGAATAATCCTTCACCAAGTCATTTCCCTGAATCTTCACGATCTTGATGATGGACTCCACATCTTTCAGTTTCTGAGAGGAAACAAAAACAGATTTTAAACTTTAAACTTGACTTAAAAAATACCATAACTCTGTTTAAAGGCCTTTGTATATCCCAGAAATCTATGAACTAATTTGTGTTTTCCATCATTAAACTAAACAATATGTCTCAGGATGTGATTTAAAAACTGAGCCTGAGCCTCTGTCTCATGATTATAGTGTGAATTAAACAATTTGGCAGTAATCTAACATTGATGTAATTATTGACTGTGAGAAACCCTCAGAATAAATATTTTACAGCAAGGTAATCAGGTCTCTTTCTCTGGATCAAGAAGCTAGAGGAAGATCAGCTGAGAGAGAGGAGGGATGGCCCAGTCTGCTTATTTACACTCTGAATCATTCAATTAAGTCATCTACTAATTCCAATTAGTCCAAGCAAGCCTGAAGGGAACAGAGCAGGGCCAAACATTTGTGTAACGTCAGTGGATGTTTCCTGTAACTGATCCTGGAGGCTCTTAATAGAATAAAGATTCGTTTTGGCCACACATAATTTCTGTTTCTCTGACAGAAACATAATAATACCAATAGTTATCCACTGCTACTGCTGCTACATCAGCTACACAAACAATGTTTCAGTGAATCTAGTGAGTGTTGGGAAACACGTTTTTATGAAACCAAAGGCCAATTTCCTGCCTTCATGTCTAGTCAAAAGCTTGAGGCCGCATTGCCTCTTTGTCTTGAGAAGCTAGGAACTCAGTCTCCCAGGGGGCAACAGGTCTCATTGTTCTCCAAGGATGTCCAGAGGTGTGAAAAAAGCCACCAGGGTCAACTCCAATTGGTCACTCTGGCCCATGACCTGTAAGGCCACCGGCCCAATATAAGGGAACTTCCGCCCCTCTTCTATCTCTCTTTCCACCGACCCTCCAAGGACAGCAGGCGACCAGCCTCTTCTCCTGCATCGCCTAGGAGAGGGCCGGGCTGCTCCAGCAAATCTTCTCTTCCCATCCAACAACCGGAGGTCAGGGGTGCAGTTTCCAACTCATCTCTTCAAGGAAACCTCCTCTCAACTCAAGCTTTTCCGAACTCCTAGCAGCGACTCGGTGTCCTGCAGGTAAGAAATTCAACAAGCAAGAGCATCGCAGCTCAACAGAACCGCGGAAGCAGAAACCTTACGACCAACCGGAGACGTCACACAAAGCCAGGACGGACGGCGAACTGCACAGCAACTTTCTACCTTTCTAAGGACTGGTAACATACTGGGCTTAATAATTATACTAGACTAAGCAAGACTGTTTATTTGATTCTGTGTGGTGTTTATAAGTTTGATATGAGTTGTGTTATTGTGGTTACAAGTTTAATGAAAGTTAATGTTAGTTACGCTATTATATTTTGATAACCAAATTTATGAATGCCCAAAGGCACACCATCTTATGGTATCACTCCTAACCATTATTGCACAACATGAGCTTAAAGGCCTTAAAAACCAATGTTCCTGATCAGCTTCCAGAAATGGAATTTGGGGAGATTTCCATGGTTACAGATGTACCAAAGTCTTTTATATTCAAATAACATATACAACAACAACAACTAAAAAGAAAAATCCAGATAGTAGTGCATACCTTCACCAAGAACATCCTGAAGATTTATATTTTTTGACAAGCAATTATTCACATTAATCTGTGCACTAGATCGTACCAAATCCTGCTGACTAACTGACTTGTGCAGATGAAAACATACCCTTCTTCGCTGCGGTAATACTTATTATAATACTTATATCGGTATCAGATGCATATATTTAGCCTTCCAATAAATAGTAAATTATTAAATTAAAGTCATTCAAATAATCAATTCGCAACTAACTACTTTCATACTTGTTTTGTCATTTCAGTTTTAAAGCAAAGCATGACAATTGTCTAGTTCCATCTCAAATGCAACTAATTTTTTTTGTCTTGAACTGAGAGGAAACTAAAAGTCTTTCTAGGCTGTGACTGTTGTCCAGTAACCAGTATTTACAGGTTATAAAAATAATTTTAAAATGTATCATGAGAAGCTTAATCCTAATTATGAGTTATTTATTTGATATTACTTAAATATGCATGTGAGATGTAAATATTACCTTAACCAGTTTAAATTATAATAATACGTTTAAGTGGGAGGATGTGAATCCTGCAACTGACCTGATACAATCCACTAGTGAGCAGGTGTATCACTAAGTGAGGTTGGGTTAAGACAGGCTCAGTGTCCATGTGTCACTCACAACCTTAATGCCTCAATTGTTTTTGTTGGGGGTTGAGATTCACCTGCTTCAACCAGGAGCTAAGAATCAAGCTCCACTGTCAGGACCTGACTCATCCTCCTCGTCCCTTACATGACTGCTCAACTTTAGTGTGTTCAAACTGTAGCCGCCAGACCAAATCTCAAAAGCAGCTGTCTGTGTGTTGATTGATTTAAAATGATTTAAAAGTGTTCCTGTTGAATCTTCAATGCATTATTTGGCACAGAGCTACTTGGCTGAGATTCTAAATCAGTCCTCATCAGCTTGTTGCCTGAGAACCTCTGATGAGACCTAAGAACAAGGATGGCTCTGCTGTCAGAGAACATTATCTCTATTAACATATCGAGGTGCACATCTTGTCCACACAACCTCCTTAACATCATGGTTCACTGTCTGATGAAAGTGAAAATTAGAAACCTGTCATATACAAGTGAGAGTGGCAAAAACATCATTGAAGTAAAGATTGTATATTTTATTCTTGCCAATATGGAATCAATCAATTATATGTGGTTCAGCCCTTATCTGGTTTTAAATGGAAGGTTTCTGTATATCTGTTTTATCTATTTACTCCTCATGCATCATTTCATTCACACCAAGGAAAAACATGCAGGAAAACGACTGCATGGAACTGGAGAGGGAAAACAATGACACGATCACAGGTTATTTTAGGATGGGTTTAGTTTCTTTACAGGCCTGTTGCTGTGTTGTGTGTTTTAACCGCAGGAGGTGCTTTGTGTGTCTGAAAGCAGACACGCTGCAGGCAGCTTCTGATAAATCTAAATCTGACAGATAAATGGATGAATGTCTAAAATCAGAACAGGCCACAAATCCCGACGCTGGTAAAGAGGGCTCGGCCCTCAATCTGGGCATTACCATGATCTGTGTGTGTGTGTGTGTGTGTGTGTGTGTGTGTGTGTGTGTGTGTGTGTGTGTGTGTGTGTGTGTGTGTGTGTGTGTGTGTGTGTGCATAGACCCATACAGATGGAAGCTATCACACACACACAGATGAGGATTCACCAACTAACACTCACTTTTGCCTTCTCCCCAGGTTATCCAGTCTAAAATCGCATAATATCATTACAGGACTCAGTGTGACTTTAAGACACAAACTGTCAACCTGCTTCAGGATCTAAAGGAAGACACCCAACCCAAGCAAATATTTTGAATTATGTTCTTTTCTTCTTGTTGTAATGAACAACAGACAAATGTTAGTAAAATGACATGTCCGGCAAACCCAATGCAGTCTGTTATATAAAATGTTTCAATGACCATTTTCAAGACACTCAAAAATCATGTGGGAAGAAAGTATTCACAGAATTTTCACGCTCCACTTTTTTGCCTCAGCCAAGTAACAAGAAACACTATGGATAGTATTTCAAAGATGGACGACATGATGGCTCCCCAAAAGTGAAGCCAAACATCTTGAATACCACCTGGTAACTGGCTACAGCATCGGTCACGAACCCTGCCTTCTCCATGTTATTGGACAAGACTTACCTTCTGCAGCAGCAGGGAGCCAGAGTATTTGGTGGTTATGTCTCGCAATTGAACGGAGAACATGGTCGCCCACTGCTGCACCCTGAAAGAAAACAGCCGTCAGTGGAACAGCATGATCACAACAACACAACCGCATCATCAACCACTTTGCTGATTGAGATTTTACAAACAAAACATCTGAAAGTATGATGCATGATTATTGCAGGGAAATGTAACTGTTAGCACGGTCTGTATTTATGAAACACTTATCTAGTCTTGATGATGACTCAAACACCTCACAGTACAGTTTTTGCCATTCACCCATTCACACCCATTCACACAAGTGATGTGGGGCTCAGTGTCTTGCCCAAGGACTCTTCAGCATGCAAGAGTGGAAAGCTGGGATTGAATTTTCTTCAGGTTAGAGGACGACCTGCTCTACACCCTGAGCCACAGTCAACGGTTTACAATGAACGGTGAAAGCCAAGGACGACTATATTCACTCATACTTTACTTAAAGGGACTCTTACCTTTGTTGCATTTGAGAATTACAGCACATTCGAATCATCCCGCCTTCCTCCAATGCCCCACCCCCTCGTTCCCATCCGCGGTGTTTTTTCTTTTGTTTTTCCCCCTGGGAGCGGCTGTTTCAGTACGCCGTGGACCACTTTGGTCTGCCATCGTCAGTCGCTACGGTCGATACGGTCGCTACTCGCTACTGTCTGCCGTGGAATCAAAACAAACCCTATAGTTGAGGACGCGCCTTGATGACGCGGGCCCGAATGCGCCAGAAGAAGCAGACGGGCTTCCTGTCTGTTTCCATGCAGCAAACAGACAGGTCTGTCGGCCAATAAGGTCCTTCGGTCCGAAGAATTTTATTGGTTGAAGTTTTCACTAAATATTACGAGAGTGAAATAATTGTTTGCTTTAACTCCTGGTGGGTCTGTCTTGCATTTTAGAGTGTCATTACCTTATTAATACCAATTTAACCTTATCCACAAAAAGTGTAAAAATGCAACAAAGGTAAGAGTCCCTTTAAGGGGTAGTTAGTTGAGTACTTCTCTACTTTTATCTTTGTCACACACATGTTTGCAAGACACTGACAGTCAATATGTATGATACCCCAATAAATATAAAATACAATAATTTTCTCAGAAATGTTTGACGTAGTAGTAGAATTATGAAATAGCGTAAGTGCTTACATGATGTGACATGAATAAGATATATTTAAAATGTATATTAATTGTGTAACTGACAAGCCTGGAGAAGAGGAAATATCATGTATATCTTGAGATGCCTTTGTTCTTCTTTAACGTAGGGAACAAAATAGGCTTGTGTCGTGTATTAATATGTTTATTAATAAGTTTAATAAGTTTATTAATACAACAAGCAACTGGGGCAAAAATATTGAAATCTACATTTTTTGGAAACCCCTCGTCTCCGAGCTTTGTGCACTTATTCTGTTGAATAGATCCGACTTATTTCCCTGTTTTGGACTATACAATAAGTTTATTTTTCAGCTCATTACATATCTTGGCCAGAACTTTTAAAACTTAATGTGAGGGATTGTCTTAAAAAGTGTTTGTTCATGTTATGTATTTCAGTTAAAAGAATCCTGTATCAATAATGTGGTTATGGTTGTAATGTTTGTATATTGTGTGTTGGATGTGTCCCTGTCATTTTGGTTGTCTGTTGCCAAGGCGACACTCTGCAGTAGCAGCGAGTTATGGCTGAAAAAGGCTGTTAAATATCAGAGATTTAGTTAATCTGTTGTTCATCTGGGTCACAGCAGAGAGCTGCAGGTGTTTGACCAGAACAAACTCACAATAACACAATGCATCACAAAAACAACACAAAACAGAGAGCTGCAGGCAGTGTATGAATAACAGGGGAGGCATAGGGAGCTCAGCTCTATTTTAGGGGACCTGAAACTAACTGAAGTACTGACAAATAATCAATTTTATTCAGCTCAGATCCTTTAAAGTACATAAACTAAAGTATTTAATTAAAGCAGTGGTTAGCAGAATGACATTATTATGCATGATGAATACAACAGAATCAATGTGTGAGCAGCATGTTTCTGTTGCAGGTGATGCAGCTGGAGCTGGTTTGAACTGAAGCCTCATCTACATGGACATCACATGAATCTGAGAAGATTCATGGGAGAGGATAGTAGAGGATAGTAGAGAAAGTTCTGATTCGTAATTGTAACAAGTCAGTCAAAAAGTCTGTTTTAGTTGGGCAAACCCCAGGGTTTTGTTTCTATCTGAATGGGTTTAATTTGTCCGATATCCCATTCACTAACATGTAGGAGCCAGAGTCAATGAACTATTGATTGAGATGCATTTAATCTGCTTTTGGGCACCTGTCATGTTGTCCAACCCAGTAGATGAGTCATACTGGGATCACATAAGGAGACAAAAGACAATGAAACAGAAAAACTGTCGCACAAACTAAAAACTCACAACTTTGTTTCCAGTTAATCAAAACATTTTTGAAAAGCGTCTCCACTTTATTTTTGGTGCCTAAAACAAGTCTGTGAAACAAACTGTACCTGCAGTGTCTTTCCATCTGTTACCAATTCCAACCCCCAACCCGCTAACAAACACACACACACACACACACACACACACACACACAAACGCACGCACACATACACACACTCAAAATCAGATGATCCACAGTACTGAGGCTGATCTGTCAAACAGATTAAAGCCGAATCACAAAGACCGATAGAACACAGCCATCATCTAACTTTGGAGGTCACAGTCGTCCAATAGAAAAAAATAAAAACAGAACAAAAAACCACTGCAAGACACATTCTCAGAAAGCTATAACATTTCTAAGTTTAGAATAAAAAAGGATTAACAAGCAACCTGAAAGACCTGATGATTCTGTAATGTGGGAGTCGGGGACATATCTTGTGCCTCACACGACTGAAACTACAGAGATTCAAATTATTTGTCAAGAATTTGAGTTTACTTGCATCTTTTTTTGTTTTAGCCGCGATATTGTACACAGAGCAACGCAGGACAGCAGTAGACCAAGATGAAAAGGCTAAAACCCAGGCTTCTCTCAAAATACCCAACAACAAAACTGAATTAGTGGCATAACAAATGAAGAACAAAAGTAAAACATGAAATGTAGGGCTGGGTGGAACGTCCTGTATCCAGCAAAGGTCATAACTGACCTCCCTCTTGTAATTGTAGGTGAAGTGTACTATAAACAAGTCTCAGGGGTAACAATGGTGAGTATGAGGTGAAAGCTGTGAAAACTTTTCAGAGACTTAAGATCCAAGCTCACAGTTTTATAAAATACGATTAAGATAAAGATTAAGATACATTTATTTGTCCCAAACACATGCACAGGGAAATTTAACCTCTGCTTTTAACCCATCTGGTGCAGGACACACAGAGCAGTGGGCAGCCATGTACAGCGCAAGGGGAGCAGATGTTGGGGGAGTAAGGTGCCTTGCTCAGGGGCACTAGACAGGGGAGGGAGAATCCTCTTGGATTTTTGTTGTTTCTCCTTTGAGTCGAACCAGAGACGAACCAGAGACCTTTTCTGCCCATAGTCCAAGTTTCTGCCACTAGTCAACCTTAGTCGCAGAGCCATATCTCTTCAGCTCTGGATTACTAAGCAGTAACCGCAGCTTTTCAGGGGTTTAGGTGTATCTGACAGTGGCCGTCTCTGTCTGGGCTTGCAGTGGTTGGTTGAATGGTGAATGTGGGTCAGGATGGAAGGTGACCGGGGCTGGCGGTGTGTGGCCGGTAGCCAGCGAGCCATGCCAGCCCCACAGATGGTGATGCAGGAGGGAGATTGTGTCCTGCAGGAGGCTGCAGCGGTGCAGGACTGCAGCTGCATGGAGCCTGACGTGTTGATGCTAATGGAGTTGATAGCTGTGGGACCTCACTTCTACACCTGAACACTGTTAATTGTGTAACAAAGTGTGTGTGTCAAATTGCAATAGCAAATATGTATGTCATTTTTCCTTCTTATATTGTATTGGTAATCAAAACCGGAAAATGAAAAACCATGTGATGTCCCATCCTATGCTAATAGTTGAGCTACCTGGTTTCATGTAATGAATATGAACTTGAACATAATTGTATTTTCACAGCAAAGTATTTTGGAAAATGTCCCCTTAAAAGTTTTCACAGATACAAGGGTCCCTGTTTCCTTACATCTAAAGTAGAATAGGATGTTTCCATGGATACAGTGAGTTAGAATGGTATATGCTAATGCTATATACCACTAAATACACTGACAATTAATTATTTGATAGTGAAGAACTTTTACAAACCAGAGGCTTGTGAGGTTCTGAAGTCTTCCTGTCCCATTTCAGACATACATTTAGTTCCAGTGTCTCACAAAGCAGAACTAACTTAAACCAAACTTACTGAAAATTAACACTTGAACCCACATCAGTTTGATATAAATATCTAAAATGACAGAAATCTTTGTGAAAAATGTATTAAACGATTTTCTTTAACTTTTTATTTTGGTCCATGTCCAATACATGGATAAGGCAGGGTTAACGACCTATACTGTAGCAAGCCACCAGAGAGTGATGGAGACATGTTGTGCATCATTATTCTCAGTCTATATTCAGACTGAACAACTTTTTATTTCTACCTCAGCTCGTCACAGATTCTTCGGTCATTGCTCCGATCAACTCGTTCTCATAGATCAGTCTACTTGAGTAGGATTACAGACATTTGATGTACGGCAGCAGACAGATAAGAGACAATGCAGGTTTGCCAGCATCATTAGCATTTTAACCTGACATTTTCCACTTCATTTGGCATTATAGTTCATTTCCCACCCGTACAATCTACACCTGGGGTATTTGTAGAAAAACACATTAAAAGACTCTCTCACAATGAGCAGGTGATGAGTGTAATATTCAAAGAACAGAAACGTCCTGCTGTAATCTTTGTTCTCTACACTCTGTTCTAGATCACTACTAATCTTTAAATCACTGCTTAAAATATTGTATTTTTATAGGGAAGCAGTGTTGACATTTTAAACTCCTTTATTATTTTATCTTACTCTTTTGCAACCACATTTGTTGCCTGTGAGATTAGTATTTAGAAAAAAAGGCATAGATGTAATGATGTCTGGTCTACTGAGCGGGCCACATGGCTTTCACAGCACTGCCACACAAGCCAGTAGCCAGTCAGTCAGATCGGCTTTTAGCGTTATTATGATTAAAAGGCTGAAACACCTGATGACGCCAAGGTACAACTGAAGATTATTATTATTATTATATTCATTATAACAACCAGTCTAACAGAGCTTAAATACGATGGTACACAACTGTTCCTGGTCTCTCCCTACCCCCCAATCTCTCTCTCTTCTCTTCCCTCTTTTACCCCCAACTCTCCTCTCTTCCACATTTGTCTCTGCTTACCCCGACCAGTTGAGGCAGATGGCCTCCCACAGTGAGTTTGGTTCTGATGGAGGTTTCTCCCAGTTAACAAGGGAGTTTTTCTCGCCACAGTTGCCAAAGCGCTCATTGTGGGAACAATTCGTTTTACCATAAATTTTAAGTTTTTAACCTTATTTTGTTTAGAATTGGTTTTTATTTTAGTTAATCTTTTGCAATGGATTTATTTTATGGGAAGCACTTTGTAACCTTGTTCAGATAAGTTCAATACAAATAAATGTATCATTATTCTCCCTCTTCTTCTTATTAGATCAAAATTCAGTCTCAGATTGTTAAAGATGGAGCTGAGAGTTTTTAATTTCCAATTAATTATCTTGTTTTTCTTAGTTTTAGTTACTAGTTACTTAGTTATACAGCTTCAGAGCATCCACACTGGTGAGAGAATGAGGCTGAGCTCACACAGGACCTGGTGCCCCGCTGCATATCGGGGGGTTGGGGATAAATAAGGTTTTCTTTTAGGGAATAACACAAAGCTTCTCTAATAGAGTCCCAGAAAAAATACCGAGCTGCAAAAGAACATGATAGATCTCCTTTAAGAAGTCTATCTCTCTGGTTAATTCCTGTAATGAGACAGCAGATATGAGATAACTGAAGCAGCTGCGACAATCTCTGAGCTGAGTCATGGGCAGAGGAAAGCAGCTTTCTGCGAATCCTGAGGGAAATCTGCCGCCTGTGGACACAAGCATTATTCTCCAAGGGTTTTCGTGACAACAGAGTGCACTCTGGGAGTCTGTTGTCTCCAGCTCCATTTATCCAGAACAAAGTTTCTACAGGCGTCACATCCACACAGACTGAAACACTGACACTGGACGCTGCCCAACAACGCCTTGCTCAAAAGCACATGGAATACAACCTTGGAGCTCCACCAGGGAGCAGACCTAACTCAAAACCCAAACCATACATGACTAACTGAAAACGCATTCAGTCCCCCACTTTTACAGACACATGTTAAATGTGTTATTCATATTTTTTTATTGGTAACATAACAGGAAAAACAAAAACCCTTCTGGAGGATATTAACAACACTGCTGACATTAAATTTTATATTAAATTGGACCTTAAAGCATATTTCTATTTCGTCAAATTGAAAATATCACTGCCCGGAGCCCTCCTATTTTTGACATATTGAATCACGAATTTCGACTCCTTAATGTGAGTTTACAATACATTATAAGTCCATAACAACACAGCATTTATTCCCATCCCTTTGTATTCTTGTATTAGGACAGTTTTAGTCTTACTGACCTATTGATGCATCAGCCACACCCATCAAGCTTTGCAATCTCGATGAGATTTCAACGTTTCCAGAAAATACCGAATGTGTCAGGTTGCATTTTGGGGTAATGCTTCTACAATGATGAAAAATATATGGACCCCTTACTGCTTACTGTAGTGAAACGTACATATGAAGGGGAAACTAGTTATCAGTCTGTGATTGTAAATTGTTTTCTTGCAGAAGAAGAATGTGAAGAATGGACACTTACGTCTCAGGTGGGATCTTCATCTGAGCCTGGGCAGTAATCCATAAGCAGAAAAATCCCAGAATCCATAGGAACTTCCTGCCGTCCATCCCGCTTCTAAACTCGGAGGTCAAGCTCCCCACGGATCTGACTATAAAGTTCTGGAGGCAGTGTCACAACCCGAGATCAGGTCTGAAAGTTCAGAGAGATCATAAGGGGTTTGTAGTAAAAGGCTTCCTCATGCTGCTTAAGTGAGAAGATAGTGAAGGTGACAGAATTGGGTTGCTGACCCTGAACGCTTCCCTTCAGGTCTCCATAAAGCTTGTCTACTGCTGGCATCCTCTCATCGTCTTCTGGGAAACTTACAGAAGATTTTTGTACTGACTTTAAAGTTATCCAGGTCCAACTAACAGGGTGGAAAAATCTGTTGCAAAACGAAAGAAAAACCTCTTGTGGTTTAAGAGGTAAAGAGGTCCTTCTTAAAGGCTGCCGATAAAATGTGAGCAAATACGTTTCCTCTGCACCTGCCCCAGGTTCTTCAAGGTGTTTCCAGGCTCTTGTAGGTTATTCCTCATGAAACCAGGACCAGTCACAAGTGAGTTGATATCTCCACCTGGCAGATATTTAGGAAGATACGTAGTCAGCAGCCTGCAGCAGATTTTGCAGCCACTCGTCTCCACTGTCGCCCAATTTGCAACATAATCCACTTGGATTAAAACATCTCTTGCCTATGGAGAGAGAGAGAGAGAAAGAGAGACAGCGAGAGAGAGGGACAGGGGGAGTGGTTGAGCAGAGGATTGGACGAGAGCTCTGTTTTATCTAAGAGGATTAGAGTAATTTCTGGAGACAGACTCTCTGGTGACCAATCAGAGCGGCCAAAAGAGGAAAAAACACAGAGTTTCTGTTTGCCTTCTGAAAGGGAGCGAGAGAGTGAGGCCGGCAGCCAAGAGAGACATGATGCCCCAGAACACACATACACAAACACACACACACAAACACACACACACACACACACACACACACACACACACACACACACACACACACACACACACACACACACACACACACACACACACACACAAACACACAAACACACAAACACAGTCATGTCGCAATGACTTCAGATGACATTACATAGATTTTTTTCTTGGATACTAACCTGAAACCTTAAAACATGTTTCACCCTTCATCACACACACACACACACACACACACACACACACACACACACACACACACACAGACACACAAACAAACACAAACACCGGACACACTCATACACACAAACACACACACCTCACCTCACATTCTCACATGTTTGGAGAGATTGCACAACATCGTCACAGCAGTAAACCACATGCACCAGATGCAATACACTGTCATCTGGGGCAATGTGTCATTCCACCGCTCTGCTCTGGTCCAGAACTTGTTTCAACACCATCCACAGTACTATACCTTCCACCATTCTCTCCATTTCTAAACCCAATCAAAGAGTTTTTCTCGGCATGGCAGTGGAGGGTTTACGATCTCCGGCCCCAGGCTCAGGTACCCCTCATTGAAACCTGAACTGGATACAGATTTTTCTGCTTGTCTGATATTTGCTGAGCTTACAGTGTTATGCACACTACTGTAGTAGCATGAAAACTGGGACCTGTTTTGTTTTGATTCTCAATGTTGACTGATTTGGGAATATGGAGAGAAATAATTCTATTTTCATGAGTCTGCAGCATTGGTGTTTTGTAGTGTTTGGTGAATTTATTGTCTATTTGCACTTTCTCTGTGTACTTCACTTACAGGACTCTAATCACTGAGAACTGGAATTGCTAAAAGTGTTTTAGGTTAGCAACAGCAGTGTGTAACTGGCTCAAACAGAATGAAGTCATATGAAGCATGTGTGTTTCATATGGTAACAAAATATGGTTTTGATAAATGAGTGTATAGTTTTTACAAGAGTGTTTAATTTTGCAAAGGATCTGAGGTGCTCTGCTGATTGGGTGTGTGGTTGTGCCAATTGTGTTTAGCGTTTTGAAACACCGAGCCCTGTTTTCAAAATCGTGCTAAAGCAATCGAGAAAAACTGTAATTGTAGACACACCAATCAGGTTGAAGGACTATACAAAAGCTGAGTTCACCTGACTTCAACCAAAATGGAGCTTGTGCTCAAAAAAGAAGAAGAGTGAGGGTGAGAGTGGGAATCCACAGAGGAGGAGAAGGCTGCAGTATGAGTATGTGGAAGGATGTATTGTTCACTTTAGCACTGTGATGTTGCATACTGCACACGTAACCTTTATAATGTAAATGAACTGTATACCAGACCTATGCTGAACAACACAATCTTGTCTTTCACTGTATTTCGGAGAGTTTTACAGATGGATGCTGAGGAAATCCTGCATGCATTCATATACACATGAGGCAGGGTTCAACCTGACATAACCAAGTAGGAGTGGCAGAACTATCATTGGCCATGGGGCAATAATCAATGTCCCAGGGCAACGTGGGGGTAACATCACCCTTTGCGCTGCCATTACACAGAATGGGGTCCTCCTCCGTCACACCTGGGCCCTTACAACACACGTCACCTCTCACATATTTGGACAGATTGCACAACATCGTCACAGCAGTAAACCACATGCACCAGATGCAATACACTGTCATCTGAGACAATGTGTCATTCCACCGCTCTGCTCTGGTCCAAAACTGGTTTCAACACCATCCACAGTTTACAGTACTACACCTTCCACCATACACTCTGTTTCTAAACCCAATCAAAGAGTTTTTCTCGGCAGGGTGGTGGAGGGTTTACGATCTCCGGCCCCAGGCTCAGGTAGTCCTCATTGAAACAATTCGGTACTGGATACAGAATTTTCTGCTTGTCTGATATTTGCTGAGCTTACAGTGTTATACACACTACTGTAGTAGCATGAAAACTGGGACATGTTTTGTTGTGATTCTCCATGTTGACATGTTGACTGATTTGGGTATATGGAGAGAAATTAAGTATTTTCATGAGTCTGCAGCATTAGTGTTGTGTAGAGTTTGGTGAATTTATTGTATATTTGCACTTTCTATGTGTACTTCACTTACAATACTCTAATCACTGAGAACTGGAATTGCTAAAAGTGTTTTAGGTAAAAGTCATATGAAACGTGTTTGTTTCATATGGTAAAAAAATATGGTTTTGATCAATTAGTGTATAGTTTTTACAAGAGTGTTTCATTTTGCAAAGGATCTGAGGTGTTCTGCTGATTGGGTGTGTGGTTGTGCTAATTGTGTGTAGTGTTTTGAAACACCGGGCCCTGTTTTGAAAATCGTGCTTAAGCAATCGAGAAAAACTGTAAACCAGATTGGTGTGTCTACAATTAAGCAGTCATGTGTTTGCACACCCGATGGCTGTGTTTAACCAATTGGCTCATAGGGGTGGTCATTTGACAGTCAGTGCTTAGGAATTGCAAGGAAGTGACATCTTCATATACTTCTGTGTCTAATGTATACAAGTGTGTTAAGTGTTTTGCATATCACTGTGTGTATTGTTTTGCAAAAAGTGTGAAGCTGACATTGTGCTTATAGTGGTGCAGATCTGGGCTCATGTTATGCTCCTTGAGTGTAAGGTTTTGATGATTGTGTAATACTTTTGATTTTAGTGTTTAATCAATCGAAAAAAACTCTAAGTCAGAGGATGAGCAGGTCTGTGGTTAGTGCCTGGCTCAGGGTCATTGGCAGAAAGACATCTGAAAACTAAAACTGACATGCGTTTAGAGAGCAACCACCACAAACCGACAACTGAGGCCAACACACACACACGCACACGCACACATACACACGTAAACAACACGTATACAAGCAAAGCTGCTCACCAATTACAGTTCACCAACACAAAGAACATTTGTCTCTGAAAACTTTGTCTTTCAAATGCAACAGCGGTGCCATTACAATGCATCTGGAGTCAATCCCATTTGACACTGGGTGAGAGGCAGGGTTCACACTGGGCATCCCCAGTATATCATAGGGTTGACTTACAGGGACAAAACAGCCATTCACGCTTACATTAAAAAATATGGACATTTTATTCTTCAATCAGCCTGCATGGTTTTGAACTGTGGGAGGAATTGTTGTTTTACACATCACACTTTCATGAGACATATGACTCTGGCATATTTAATCAACCTCACCATTTAGATTTTTACTCCAGACCATCAGATTAAATAGTCAAATAAAAACTGAAACCAAGTTCATCTTGTTCTATTCCAGACCAACAATGAGCATTTTAACTCAAACTTCAGCTTGATGCTTTCAAAAACCATTTCTTCCTTTATCTCAGTGTCTGTGTGGTGGCTTCCTGTGCCTCCTCAGGTTTGTGATTTTGTTTGTGCGATCTCCTCCATCCATTATGTTTATCTGTAAGACTGGGTCCTCTCAGTACTGATGTCAGTCTGATCATGTTGCTTTACTGGTATGATGAATCACCGGGGAGATAATTTGATTACACATTAGAAATTTGCAGCTCAACCTTTCAAGAAAGAACATTTACATGATGTCATTGTGAGAAACAAAAGTGTATTATTGTGTAGCTTTCTTGCCTGTTTTTATTATTAATATGTTAAGTCTCTTCTTTTTTCATTATATATATAGCAGATTGATATAGTCACAGTCAATGCTTCATGGCGTTGGTGCCATCTTCTCATAATCTTGTCTTGGTAATGGAAAGAAAAGGTTGTCAACAAACAAATCTAATCTTTTTTCTGTAACCTAGTTAAGACAAATCCAGACCACATCTGGATGTTGTCTGGTTCAAATTTAAATCAGATCTCAGGCAGAAGTGAATGACATCTTTAAAGTCAGGTGAAAATAAGCTCTCCATGCTTACTAAAGATGAAGCCGTGGCAATGTCCCTTCTAAAAATATAAATATGTGCATCGTGTTTGTAAGACTTCCTTTACCCGTTTCAGAGTGAGGGCATTCCAGTGACTGACTCCATTCATTTGTTTAAAACAGGATATATTGGGAAATAATTGCAGGAGCGGAAGATGCAAGGCTTCTTACTGTAGTGTATTTTATTAGGGTATTTATTTGAGTACAAGGACATATTTTTGTTCTCAGAAGGGCTGTTGTTAAAAGTTTATGTAAAGGAGGTGATGGGCAGCAGTCTCTCTCTCTCTCTCTCTCTCTCTCTCTCTCTCTCTCTCTCTCTCTCTCTCTCTCTCTCTCTCTCTCTCTCTCTCTCTCTCTCTCTCTCACACAGACATTTTTGGCCTCAATTTTATGGCCTGATCAGACAAAAGCCACATCAGCCCGGTAAAGTTCCTCTCAAACACTGTTCACCATCCTGAGCTCAACACTCAAAACATTTCAAGACCTCTACATGAGCGCCACCGCCCTTCATCGTATCACTGCACCTGTCAGGACTCTACTCCTTATTTTTTACACTCAGTATCAAAAGGCCAAAGCCATCAGGTGTTCAGATGCACACATCACTCTGAACTATTACACTTAATTAATTTTTGATGAGAGTCACAAGAATAACCAGTGAGTGATCAATATATCAGAGGGTCCTTCACTGATGTGGCCATGGCTCTGTGCACTGATCTGCACTGCAACTCACAAGAGATCAATATAGTTTAAAATAGGACTCCAGTCCGAATCCAAGGAAAGCAAATATTTTAGATTATTGTTCTTAAAAGAAAAAAAATAGTTTTATGTGAATAATATGAATAATAATATCACATTAAAGTAACTAACACAGGTCGCACCAATAATGATTCAACAGCTCCCTCTAGTGTTTAAATATTATGTAGTACATAAGATGCTTATATACCTCTGTACTTCTATACTTGGTTTTACATAACCCTAAACATAATTTCAACTTTAGTCTAAATAAAAAGCACTAAGAGCCAAAGAAAATGTCTTTACTTTCAAAAAAGGTCTTTATCCAACTTCAAATGTCCATTAAACAGCAACACATAGAGGTCACACTGTGATGACTCCACCACATCATCAACAACACTTAAGGGGATCGTAAGAAATGATTATCTACTCATGTGATCACCAGTATGCTGATTGAGGAGTGGGTGAAGTGTTTGAGTCCGCAAAATACTTCTTGAGTTTCAGGGGTAAACAGTGTTGTAGCCAAATCCAATCCAATTAAAGAAATTAGTGAACCATCTTCAGACAAAAAAAAGAAAAAGAAAAAAAAACACAACATACCTCCGTACGAGTGTCTGGAATAGATAGATGAGTAGGTAATGAGTGAATTTTCATTTCTGGCTGAACTATCCCTTAAAGTAAAACATGGTCACACACAATCTGACCTGCTGTCACAATATTAATGACTTTATAATATATTATATGTATAACATTCATTATATTATATAATATATATTATAACTCACCTAGATCCTTCCATATTGTTCGGTTCTTTCACTATCGCACCAAAGCATCCGACAAGCTAAAAATAGTACAAATTCAAAAGCAATTGCCAGAGCACAGACTAATCCAAGCAGATAGGGACACGATAAGCTTCAGTATTCTACATGTTGGAGACTCTGTGAGCAACAACAAGGCGTTATAACAGCACTTTGTCTTTTTGTGAGAAACACCTTGAATGAGGGAGAATGGTTCCATATCAGCCCCTTTGAAGAGGCCACTAAGGAAGTTACAGAGAAGGGATGTGGTCATTGTCAAATGTAGAGCAGAAAAAAGCACTGTGCTGCGTATGCTTAACTGACCGTGGAACATGGATCAGTACAGAAGCGTAATGCTGTCACCCCTGAAAAATAAAGAAAAATGATCCGTATCAGGTTATAACGTGAAATGATTCACTTTATAATCTGAAAAGTTTCCGGTTATCATATCATCAGGTCTTGGGTGGAGGGAGATCCCCATCACATGCTCTGTGGCTGGTTCAAATCACTGCAGTAAAGTTGGACTAACAACTGTAATAAACAAAACATCTAAACCAAAAAATACGGTGCCTTCATAAGTTTTATTCTAAATAAAAATGAACTGTACAAATGCACAGATTCCTTTTTTTCCCTCCAATTTACATATTTTGTTTTAACACGTTCGAAGTAAGTCGATTAATAAATGAACTGAATATGTTATTGATGGAATTCCACTGTTAATTAATTAAACAGCATGAGAGTTTATTATGCAATGACTATATTAAAAAAAAAATTAGGTTGACGGCAGCTAAAACTTGTCCACTTAACACACTTCAGGCCACAGGGTGCGTCTCTCTCTCTCTCGCTCTCTCTGTGTGTGTGTGTGTGTGTGTGTGTGTGTGTGTGTGTGTGTGTGTGTGTATGTGTGTGTGTGTGTGTGTGTGTGTGTGTGTGTGTGTGTGTGTGTGTGTGTGTGTGTGTGTCTGTATTAAGGTGCTGATGAGGTGGGTTCCAGGTCCTTCGAGTTTCATGGCGGATCTGGTAACAGTGTGGTCTCAGTGTCAGTGCTGAGAGTAAATCATACAGTTAAGAGTGTTTCACTGACACACACACACACACGCACACACACACACACACACACACACACACACACACACACACACACGCACACACACACATACACCCACACGCCAGTATATTATATTTTGTCACTTTTTATGTCTAAGTGCAACACAAGGACTATGTAACAGGAACACACATCCCAGTCTCTCTGAGTGCTGCTTTGCTCAACTTCAAGTGTGAGAACAACTGTGAAGACGTTTGACGTGTGACCTGGTAAAAAGAAGTGCTGATCAATTCAGGATCGTACTCTGAGTCAGTCTGTTTCACTGTCTTCTGCTTTCATGAACTGACCGAGTACAACACAAAAAATGCCAAATACACAGGTCTGTTAAGGTCGAGATTTTGGACTTTGTCTTTATCTGAGAGGCAACAGTTTAGAGAGAGGAAGTAGCGGAACACAGGACGCAAGACACCCCATAACGCTGACTGGAATGTGGGTTTTTTGTGTACAAGAAATTATTATGTAGTCCTAAATAAGAGAAACGATGCGAACTGACCCGTTGAAGTTTATTTTCCATCGCTTAGGTAAAACAGATTTTCAACAAGATCTCTGAGTTTCCCCGGTGATTCAAGGCTTGTGTGCAGGACTATAACATATCAAACTCTACCTGTTACAAGTCTCACTGCCAGAAGGGGGAGACAATGATTCCGCATTGTACACTGAAACGACACGAGCAATCAGAGCTCAGCAGGACTTAAAAATGGCTGACATCATCTTCTTCATGTGGCAGAGCCAGGAACATGGCGGTAGGTGTAGAATTGGGTGTTTTGAGTTGACTTATAAAAGTAACTCTTAAATAACAGAGGCTTTACACCTGCTTGCTTGGATGAGCGGTTATGATGTGTGAAAGAATGTCATCAGCTCACTCTTAATGTGGAATTAAGAGCACACAGCTTTAAAAGCTGAGTCGTCAGCGAAACTTGAGATAAACAAGTTTCCCCTCACGATAGATCCAAGCTCGCTCACAAGTTGTTGCTGAAGAGACGCGCTCAGTTCACCTCTCCCAACCCACAGTAGCAGTTGTGACACCTGAGTTGTGTGACATGTAGCGTGACATGCCAGGGTGTCATCAGGTTCCTCTTGACACCCACACCGGGGGTCAGAGGTCAGGTGGTGTCCAAAGCCACATGCCAGTTACATAACCTGCTTCCCACACACACACACACACACAGTATGTGGGCTGTGCTGCTCTCACTTTCAGTAAATACTGATCGCTTTCCCAATTAAGTTACGTATCTATGGTCGTCACTACATTTTAGCGCCTCTTTGTGCTTCATTAACATAAACATGGAAACAAACAGAGATGGACATGTTCTGTAAGGTACTGAATCATTCTGAAGCCCCCTCAAGAATTATTTACAGACAGCAAGAAGTTTAAAAATAAAAAATACTACAAGTTCTTCTAACATGGAATAGCCAGTCAGATAATAAATGTCAACTCACTCCTGGTGACTCCAGATCTGTGTTTTTAACTCCTAACTTGGGATGAGAAAGTAACGGTTTACCAAATCGGTGCAATAAAGAAATGTAATGTGTCACAAATCAAGCCATGTTTTATGCATGCTAATAGTGTACGGGTCAGAAGAAATGACTGCAGAGAGAAATGGAAAGAGAACAATATCGTTCCAGTATATTTTGTGAGCTGTGGATTCTTCACTTCTGCGTCTCTACACAGCAAACAGCTGCTGTGCAATCAAAGTCCAGTCCATCATCCATAGCCTTGTGTTAACACACCGTCACACTCATGACCGCTGCTGTGTGTGTATGTGTGTGTGAGGAGGGTTTCATCCCTCCGATATGGAGGGCTTAGCCCGCCCGAAGCACAACAATGGTCGTATTGAGGAGGACGTTGCCCCGCGTGGCCTGGTGTGGATGAAGGGTTATTGAGGATTTTGAGGGGCTGGGGGTAATGGTGATGTGTTTTTGGTTGGGGGGTTGTTATGTGAGGAGATCCTGAGCCCTGCAGCTGTCGCCTGGCACGCTCCAGCCTCTGGAAGAACCAATAGCTCACGTCAGTGCCAAATGTCCTGCTGCGACTCAGAGCAGGGGCCTCTGTCATCGTGGGGCATCTGGAGAGGGGGTACGCTGGTGGGGAGGGCGACCAATGACCACCACAACACCAGCAACACCACGTCCCTCCCTCACCCCTGGGCTGCATGTCACCCAGCTGCTTCGCCCTCTCACGCCCCGTTAAAAGGAAACGTGTCGCAGCTTGAGCGTCAAGCCATTTATGCCGCCAGCACGAGCGTCAGAACCAGCAGCTGTCAATCTCAGGTGACTGGTCAGCCAGTTCGTTTTAACGAAACACTCATTAAACTTTGCCTATGATGACAGGTCAGTGAGCAGAAGAGATCAGTAAACCTCTTGTCTAACAATTAACCTTATTAATCTGCATTCAAAGAGTTTTAAATTAAAAACAGTTGGTCACGTCAAATAATACGCTACTGTCTGTTAAGATGCTTCAATGGCAGTGTGGAGGTTCTGAATTTGAAATCATGTGGTGTGACCAGTTAACTGTTTAGAACACACTATAATGTGTATGCAGATTTAGTCTTATAAAATATTAAATAAGCACTTTGATCTGCTTACAAGTATATTACAGTGTAAGCCTTACAGGTGAGTGAGGCCTTCGCTGGGCAGTTGTTTCAGGATGTGGTTTGAGTGACAAAGGCGAGAGCCACAACCGCTATCTCAAGAGGAACAAAACCTGCATGGATACAGTCACCAGACAAAAACAGTTTGAAAAGTTAAAGGTTTATAACTCTCTTGCCAACAAGTTATAACTCCAACAGGCATGCACAAGGTTTCAGATGCAACACGATATGTGATCATGCAATCTCAATCTTTGATGTTATCGACTTTTCAATTTGTTTATTTGTTGCAACCTTTACAACACTTCTGATTATAGTGTATTGTAGCTATGTATATAAAGTTCATTATATATATAGACCTGAATACATAACTACATACAAACATACATACATACATATATGTACACACATACATATATACATTAATGCTTTCAAATGGTTTATTCTGAAAATCAACTTCTAGTAGTAATAACAACTGCATCCCCGTCAAACTATCCTCTAACTGATGCATGTCTTCAAAATGCTCATTGATGTAATATGTAAAAATAATAAACAACACATTGAACAACGGCATCATTTGTGGATAAAAATAGAAATGCTTGACCTACACATCAAACATGATGAGTAAACGTGCAGAATGAGTAAAACATGAGCTCTGCGTAAATCCTGTCCAGCCTGGATCCTGACAGGATTTGCCCCCCCCCCCCCTCTCTCACACACACACATTGACCACACACACACACACACAGCTTTACTGAAATTTTTGATAAAAATAACTGTGGAGTCAAGTTGAGTCAAATATATTTCTAGGGAACATTTCGAAGCAGTGAGCAGCGTCCAAGAAAAACAGGTCATATGCATAAAAAGCATTAACAAATGAGCCAGATATAATGGTTGATAAATATAAAAGGTTAGTTTTAAGCTAATACAAGAGGGAAATGGCAACACATTTGATATCGGCTGAGGTTGGATTTTAGTTATTAAAGTCAAAGTCCAATTTCAGTTAATTTAATCAAATTAAAGGTTATGTAGTCAACAAATAGATTGAATGCAAACAAAAATACAAGGAATGTTCTCCAACATTGAGGAGCTCTGCACTTGTGTGACATTACTGTGGTCGATGACCTTTAACAAGGCCTCCTCAGCTTATTGGCTGCTCCCTCCACACATTACATCACCCCCGTCCATATCCGATTTCTTGAAAAAGTTGAAATATTCACGGAGGCATCTGTTTAATTAAAACTCCAGAGCCTGAACGATCCATGCCAAACCATAAGTGCAGAGGTTTGAACTGCTGCCCTCCTTCTGCATCACCTCTTGTTCTCTGTTCTGTCAGAGGAGCAGCGCCCACAGTTGGTTTATTATTTATCTTCCCGCGTGAGGCCAACAGTTGCTGCTCAGCCTCTCTGAAGCCCTGTGCTGCCACCTGGAGCTGTCACTTCACCTCACTGCTGCTGCTGCTGCTGCTGCTGCTGCTGCTGCACACATCCAAGAACCATCTCGCCTGGAAAACATGGTGGATCCGATTCAAACTGACTGAAGGTTTTAGTAGGAAGTAAGATGCTCACGTGTAGTTCTATCGTAGTCAGATAAAAATAAAAGTGTGATAGTTTCTCAGATGCAGCTGGACGTCCTGAACATCCTGATTTCAAAGTGAATTCACACCATTCTATCATCATTAGACAATATAATGACTGATGTAAAACTAACCATAATAAAGCCCCTCTGGACTATAGACTATGTTTACATGAAATTCTGAGAAAATTATTAATGAAAAGACATTATTTTGACTCTTTACATGAGTTGCTTATACAATATTCCATTAATATTCCTGTGAACATCTTACCGAGCATACTCTGATTACGACTCACGTCCTTAGGTTCACAACAGCATTTTTAATCAGGTTAATCGTGTAATATTTGTGTCCATGTCAACATAGTCCATGTCGATTTCAATTCCCATACTAAAATGGGTTTGTAATGGATATTGATTGATATTTACAACAGCACTAAAATAACTACAGTAGCAGCTTATCATTAAATATCATGACGTCAGCCAGCCAGGTCTCTGTGGCTGGGTATGAAGTGGAAAGAGTAGGTCCCTGTGTGCTGGTCGCTAACACAATTTAGAGTTTATAGTTATAATTGGAGGCAATGGAGTAAATGTCCCTGAGTGCATTGAAGATGTTCCGCGTCTTCTGAGCATTATCCACCTTGATGTAAAATCTGAGGCAATTAAATAGTTTTAGTTGCTTATGAAACCAATAAAAGTGTTTATTCAGGACAGGGGAAGAAGGTGCGTGGTACAATCCAGCCCAGAATAAATAAATACAAATTCAAGAACAGAAGGTGGTTGTTTGTCTGTTTGATTAGGGTTAGGGTTTGTGAGCCTCTGCATGCTGGATGTTTTTATGCGTAAATTAAAAACAGAGGAATAACTCTTTTCTTGTTCAGATGT
The DNA here is from genome assembly GCF_963576545.1 of Limanda limanda. NCBI lineage: Eukaryota > Metazoa > Chordata > Actinopteri > Pleuronectiformes > Pleuronectidae > Limanda > Limanda limanda. Next base: position 24,519,284 of record NC_083643.1, read on the forward strand.
TAGGACTTGTTGGGACTCATCCTGACCAAGGAGGAAAGGTCATTCCGGCTCCGATCATCCATAACTGCAGCAGTTGTTCGTCTGTTAAACCCCAAACATCATCCTGAAGACGCCAGCACCTCCTCCCGAGTCCACCTGATCCTCCTATCTACCTCTTCTCTCTGTGTTTTCAGAGGCTGTAAAGGACCCCAACCGACTGGCAGTAAAGATCGAGGCCCTCCATCAAACCAAGGGGGCTGCATGCCTGCTGCCTCCTTGTGTGGTCACCTATAAACCCATCCTCGTGGCGAACGCGTAAAGACACCCTGTTAAAGAGCCTTTTACCTTCGGCTGGCGTGGTGCTCCAAGAAAACAACACCTCACAAACACTGGCACACATGGTTTTCCACTTCAGAGCGCACTCAATAAACAAATGTAACCCGATAACAAAGAGCCATCGCTGCTAATCAACCGTCGGATGCAGTTTCATTCACCTGTTAAAGGAAACATGGGATCGAGTTGTTTCAGTCGGGTTGTAATGTCTTCACGTATTTTCACGAATTTCTCTTGAGTGTTTTTTCTATGGAAGCCAAACTAATGTGGAGGTTGAAGTGGAAGGATTGTATCAGCACAAGTTAAACCAAGTTGTGTGGCTGTGATGGAAGAAGAGGTTCGAGGCGTCCCTCTCCGACCACATGGTGTCAGCCCCCCTTGGCAGCTACAACACAGATTCCTCCAAACTGAATCAGAGGTCAGTTTGTCATGGTGATGATTCGGTTTCACTGTTAAAATGTTTCTGGTCTTTGTCAGAGCTTCTGAATGTTAAAAGAGAAACTCAGATGTTCTTCAAAAACATTTACTGTTTTTCACAAAGCTGTCTGCAGCACAAAGGCCTGACACAGTATCAGTCACAGGTCTGTGTCAGATCATAAACATATCACGCTTTTCAAAGTCCTGTTTTTACACCTGTAAAGGTGAAAGAAAATAAACATTTGTAGGTGCACTGTGCACAGTTATTCACTTTGAATCAAATACTAGGTTTTCACCTCCTGCTCTTAAGGTTGGTTCATAGCTGTTTCCACGTTGGATTGGTTTCTGTCTTTGAAAAATACTCAGATTCATTTAAGTCCCCTGTAATGAATCTCTTGTCGATTTATTTCTTTTCACCAGTGGCTCACCGTCAGGGCAAGCGGGCCAAGCAGTGATTGACTGGTAAATTCTAAAGGTAATTATGAATTATATGATACCTAAGTGGAAGCAATATTTCTTCTTAAATCTTTTCCTTTCCAGCTCTTGATAAAAGCTGCATCCGTCCCTTCTTACACGACAATTGTTCCGGACAATATATGCAAATGTAAATGCATATCACATTGCAGTATTTCCTTCTTCTATGACTTCAATCAAACTGAGGACATTCAACATCTGATCGCAAGTAATAAGTTGACAATCAAAGAAATCTGGAAAAGTCCATGGAATATCAGATTACTGCAAAGTTTAAATAACACTTTGAACACCTTGATCTAATTATTTACAATAATTAAATTAAATTCGATATAGATGTAATAAATGTGCTTACCCGGAAACATATAACAACAAGGAAGAAAAAACGTATCTGCCCACTGGTACAAAGTTATGGGCATCAAAATAATCATAAAAGACATTGAATGTAAATTTCTAACGTAAACTAAACACTTACAAGCTCTTGTGGAAATCAATAATCCTAAGACCACCATCTCAAAAAGGCTCCAGAAAAAACTTGAGCTGTCTCATATTGTAGTCCTGGCATTGGTAGCGCCTGGCTCGATAGACCTACTGCATCGTCATCTGTACAACAGCAACAAACTCTGTCAGGAAAAAAATATAGTGTACTGTAGAATGTGTAGAATAATAGAAGACAAAACCAAAAAGAAGACTAAACCTTTGCCTCAGGTCAGAGGTCACTTCCAGCAGAACAAACCTGGCTTCAGACCAAATCGAGATTTAAAAATCTGGCAGAGCCTTGACCTCCCGCTCTGCACCGTCAAACTATCAATAAAAGGATTCAGACTTGGCACGGCGCTCAGATTCTGCAGATTGAGCGGACGATTAACACACAACAGGCTCTCAGAGAGGCAGAAATCCCTTCTCTGCTGTGTGGTGTCCTATTACCCACCACGATTTTCAGGGGTTTTAGCGTCTTCCTGTGGTAATCAATATATTCTCTGTGGTAAAAATGATTCACGGTGAAGGTCTGACCAAAGCAAACCCACTACCCAGCGGATGCCTACTGCTGCTGCTGAAAGGCCATACTTCAAAGTGCTCATCCAGGGACCTTCAGATTAACCCACCACAGCTCAGCCAGTAGTGTTGGTATTTCTTGGGTTTTTACTATATTGGTGCTGAATAGATACTTTAACAAAGTTAAACTGGAAGTTGAAATTCAACATATTATTTGATAAAAGTTTAAAGTTCACTAAACTTGAATATACAAATGTGCGTTTGGGCTGTGATGCAGTGTCAAAAAACTAGCCAGGCTAGTTTGATTGTTTAATTATGAAAATGGCACATTTTTCCATTCATATTTTCATCCTCACAAGAACATGTCTTGCGATGGTCTTGTCCGGCAGCTGCAGTTTTTTCAGTGTGTTTGGTAAAAAGATGAAAGTGAAGTTCACAGTCTTCTGCCAGAGATTCTGGTCTTGGTCCAGGACCTGCAGGACCTCTGGTTGCACAGGGTTAACAGGCCCCAGGAGACCAGAGGTGCACGCGCACACACACAGACAGAGTGCACCAGCTTAATCCCCCCCCCCAAAGCAGCAGCTTTAGTGTAATTCACGCCGCAGCTGTCTACTGCTGGAAGAATTGAGAAATTGTCCTGCACATGTTCAGCTGCAGGAACAAATGTCACGGAACGAGGCAAATGAAAAAACAAGATGGACTCCTGAGCGCCCCCCCCCCCTATTACACACACATACACCCCAATACACATATAGAGCATTAACATACACATGCTAGTGATGGCATGATGTAGAGGGAGGCAGGTGGGGGCTGCCTGTGGTTTTATGGCACAGGCAGCAGAGAGTGTCTCTGTGTGTCCAACTATCAAATTACTGGATTTCATTTTATGTCACCATTTTTTAAGAAATTAACCCAAACATACACATATACATACGAAACACTTAAAGCATAATTTACTCTTTCTTGCATCAACAAAACTTCAGATTTCAGTGTGTCTGGACAATTTTTGTTTTTAATTCTCTCCAAAAATGTTGTGATGTGTGTGATATTTGCTGTCTGGTCAATATACAGCTGTTTTCAGACTTGAACTTTGGAGAATGTTGTACAATTGGGTCTGGACCGAATTTACTTTCACACATAAACAATTCAACAGGAGATTCTTGGGTCAGAGGTGATGGTACAAATCCTTTGTACTCAAGTATGAACTGATTCAATCTTGGTGGTCGAAGGTCAAGGTCACATATCACATTTTTCGCATTGTGAAGGTGATGTCTCTGGAACACCATCAAGAATCCTACCACATACATTCACTTGGAATCAAGCATTAACAAACTCTATCTTGGTAGTCAAAGGTCAAAGGTCAAGGTGGCTTCACAAAGTATGTTTACTGAAAGACGAACTGATTACATTTTGGTGGTCAAAGGTCAAGGTTACAAGGCCTTTCGTTGTTTTGAACTCAATATATCAGGAATGCCATGAAAAGAATATGGTAGACAAAGGTCAAAGGTCAAGGTCACTGTGAACTCACAAACCAAATGTTTTGTCTTGTAAATGCAATATCTCTACATGAGGAAATTCCTTCACATTTGGTAGCAGGTCACAGGTCAAGGTCACAATGACCTCATGTTACTGTATTTCACTTGTCAAAGGTGAAAGTTACAGTGACCTTCATATGACAAAAAGTATGTAAAAAATATGTACACAGAAACTTAGTTAGTAGGCATTCAACTGCAGTCCGTTAATTCTAGTTGACACAAACATCGGCCCTTATCAGCAAAACTTCTCTTCACATCTTCCATCTATGGCACCACCTTTTCATTCTGAGATATTTTTATTCTTAAAAGTGCTTTTTAGTTTCACTTTTGCGTCTGACATGTGTTAGAGACGTCATAAACACGCCCACTCACTCACTGTGAATCCTTGGGAGGATCTCCTGCTGTGTTCTCACATGGGTTCATTTGGACATTCACTGGAGTTTTTACAGGGGGCTGGCAAGAAGAAACTCCAGACCCTCTCAATCGAACATTTACTTTTTTACACATAGCCACTTTGAGAATGTCTGGAGATTCTCCAGAGTTCAAGTGCATGTCTGAAAACAGCTTAAGAGGTCAAGCTGCTGATAACCCCTGTGCCAGTGGGACAAAGATCCCAAAATGATTTTACACCCACATATGTCACTTACAAAATATGGTGTTTGTTCTTTGGTTGGAGCGAAGTCTCAGTACTAACAATGTAACGGCAGCAGTAGTGGCTGTCTGACACACAGCTCCTCGGCTCGTGGGGATTGAGCAGCTGTTATAGGCGGCTGGTGGTTTAGCATTACAATGAATCTACAAGTAGCTAAACTAGAGAACCAAAAACGATGCAGTGGCGTTTAAACAATGTTGCTTTCTGCTATAGAAGGCACCAACAATCATTACATTCATAACAAATACATACTGTAACTGGTTACTCAGTCCAGGGAGTTAGAGCGGCCCTCAGGGAGCACAATGAGGTGCATTCCTTTTGTCGTCTGTGAAGGGAGGTGGAGGAAGCCATTACAGCTGGTCAGCACCACACATCACACACCTGAAACCTACTTGGTGATAAAATCTGGGACCGCATACACTGTGCTCCTCCGAAGGTCCCATTTCCCAAGTCGGGAAGTTGTTGTTCCAACTTCGTTATGTTCACGTGCTTCGTACGTCAGAATGTGGGGAAAAAATTGTGCGCTGGAAGTAAAATCTATGGATTACTGTGTTTGGAGCATTTAAACAACACCTTAACATCTCTTACAAAGAGCAAAGAAAAAGTATCAGGAGTGACGGACATTTAAATCATTTCAAAATATGAATGTTAATTATAAATACATCTGTACCTGCTAAAATGTGTTAGGTGCTTCACAGAGAGGGCCTTATGGTTTGCAAGTGACAAACTGTAACATCTGATTAATTAATATTAAACACTACCAGTTAGAGTTCATTGTAAAATTATGCCAATTGGGTTACAAGTGATGACGTCAACCACTCAGCAACTTATGTATACACAACATAAATGCACAGATAGATGTGTATGAAAGATGGATGCAATGACAGCTCCCAAAAGTGAAGCCAAATCACCTGGATTGCCCCCTAGTGGCTGGCTACACACATTCTACAGCACGCAACATTCTCAGTCTTGGGGGAAACATACGATTAAACAGAAACTGTGACTCAATTTGCATCAACAAATATTAACTTTAAATGTGCATGTTAATCATAAATAAATCTGTAATGGATTAAAAGTGAATAAGGTGCTTGTGGACAAGCAGATTGCAAATGTTGAACCATTTGACAAGCTGAAATATTATGTAAATTGTTTTAAAACCAATAATGTCAGCAACTCCCCAACTTGTGTACCAAAACTTTCAGAGTTGTTGTTCCATCTTGAGATGGTGTTCACGCAAATTTTCCCAGTTGCAAACTAATTTTTATAATTATTCTGACAACACGTGAATGCATAGATAGATTTATATAAAAATGGGTAGCATGGAAGGAGGACAAAAGTGAAGCAAAATTATCTTGACTGCCCCCTGGTGGCTGGCTGCAGTTTTGGTCATACCCTCCTCCATGGTAGCAGATGGAAAACGGACCAAACTTTGAACTGGACACTGCACTTTCAGGCTTGAGGGGAACTTAAAGGTAGAGTTTTTCATTTTAGGGGACGAATGTGGATATTTGAAAACAAATACACCCCTCCCTTCCAGTTCCTCCAGAAGCTCAACCCCTTCACTTTAATATCTGCACATCGCAGAATGTTGTAATTAGTCACCACAGTCCTTTAAAACACCCTCTGTATTAACACAGGTGGACAGTGTTTGTCAGCCCTAGAACATACAGACAGTCAGACACTGATGTACATTACCACTACAATACCAATGCTTGGGACTGGTCCGCTCGGAGGACATAACATACATGTGAGTTGTCTCACAGCTGGCAGCACGGTCTGGAAGCAACTCATAGTTTCTCCACCGTTCAAATGGCTAAAAGATTTTTTGTGTTAGCTGTAATCTGTGGTACTTCTGCCATTGCATTTGGAGCATTACTGTGGAATATATGTCCTGTGAGAGACAGATTTGACCTGACTTGCCTAAATTCAAAAGATAATCTTTTTGAGCTTCATTGTATGATGGAGAATTGATATTGAGCAATGCATAGAAAGCTTTGATGCCTTTGTTACTTCACGCCTCTAAGAGTCCGTGCATGTGTTGAAAGCAGAATGGGTGAATACTGCTCCGGTCACACCTCATCGTATTTTTGGCTCAAGAAAGCTTCTGTGAAAATCGGTGCTAAAAGAGATGGCACTGGCTGCTGGGATAAGAAAGGAGAAATATGATGAGATGTATTAAATCTTGAATCAAGAGCGTGATAGAAGTTTAAAAACAGCAACTGTTGGCTGTATAACTCAGATCCCAGTAGAAAAAAGGACAACTGAGTCTCTCATGGTGTTTTTGAATTATTTCTATTCAGAGTAAAATGAGGGGTGAAAGAGTTTATTTCTTTTGCTCTTGTGCACTCTGTTAGGAAACATGCTAGCGCTAAAATTATGTTCACTACTTTTGCATTGTGTGTTAATATGTGGTTTAGGTGTAAAAATGTAGCCACGAATACTGTTATGCTGTCCTAGGGACACTACACAGTACATGTGAGTGTGCATTTATACTGGTATCCAATAACTGTCACAGGTCTTAGGTTCTTTGGAATATTTTAAACACTCTTACAAACCCCTGTAATTGTTCTTCTATTGTACCTACATCTGTACTCTGGGACTCTTAAATTTATAAAAATTTTTGTTGAAAAGATTTCAGTCCTTCAATCTTCTTTGACCACGCCCACTGACCATGACCCCTGTATTCCTCATGTGCCCAGGTGTCTCGGGTCAGTTTGAGCCCACATCCATCTCCTCCCTATCCAAGGTGGTCCACCATATGCGGTAGACAGTCTTCATGCTTGTCTTCTTAAGGAAGTCTTTGACACTGTTGGCCCATTTATTCTGTCATTGATAAATATCTTTCTTCTCTCGGGTTGTGTCCCAGGTGCCTTTGGTGTAATGTACTCTAAAACAGAGAGTATTGCACACTCCGCTATATTGAGAAACCTTGATCAAAATATCAAACTGAAATCTATAGCAGTGTAGTGTTTGGAGTAGAAATAGAAAACGGAAATGCAACAGTAAAGTTGTTTTTAATACAGTACTTGAGTAAATGTAAAAACTACTTACCAATACTGATGATTTATGTTGTAGATGGAGCCTCTGAGGGTCGGAAGCTGAGAATATCTGACACCCAAATAAAAATACATGTCATAACTGAAGATCACGCTCCAGCAGCAGAACCATGAGAAGTTCAGGTGTCTCAGCTGAGACAGGATTCTTTACATTTAAACTCATCACGACAGAGCAACATTTTCTCTTTATGTGTCAGCCTGATAAACCCAGTGAAGCCTGCAGTCTGTGTGTGTGTGTGTGTGTGTGTGTGTGTGTGTGTGTGTGTGTGTGTTTGTGTGTGTGTGTGTGTGTGTGTGTGTGTGTGTGTGTGTGTGTGTGTATGTGTGTCATACATTCTCAGCATGTCGTTGGTCTTACTGAGCATTAGCGAATACATTTACCAACATGCCAGGCGACTCAGGCACTCTGCAGTATTAGCTGCTGCCTCCAGGGGGAACCACTCAGCTGACAGAGCCTCTGAGGCTCCACATGGTGACAACACTTGAATCTGAAAACGAAATAAAATCTATATATATTCCTTTTGCAAAATCTATATATATTCCTGCTGCATCTAAATCAGATTGTTGAAGAAAACCAAACAGTTTCTTCTAATCAGTTTTGATATTATGTTTATGTTCTCAGTTGCATGTGGCCTCTTCTCCTGCTGTCCTAGGGGAGGGGATCCCTCACATGTGGCTCTCTGAGGTTTCTACATTTCTTCACCTGTTAATAGTTGTTTTTTTTCAAATTGTCATTTGTGAATATGGGCTACACAAACAATAATAGGTAATTAACTGGATTATAATTTGCATGTCTGCTACCTTCATCTCTGTCAGACCTTTTCATGAGAGACAAATTGTGAATATGGGCTTAAAAAATAAAATTTGACTGATTGATTGATATTGTATTATACACTGCTCAAACAAATTATGGGAACACTCGTCACAGTATAACACCAAGTCAGTTTAACTCACATTATTTCACCTGCTTGGGTGCAAATGAAAGTGACAACAGGTGCAATGGAGAGAAAAAGCAAGACTAGCCCTAAAAAGGGGTTTTGCTTGTGGTGGCCATTGCTCTCTCCTTATCCTTCCTGACTGATTCTTCTCTAGGTTTGTGTTCTGCTAGTGTCCTTATCACTACTGGTAGCATGAGGTGGTACCTGCAGCCCAATCAGGTTGCACAGGTAGTCCAGCTCCTGTAGGATGGCACATCCATACGTGCAAACTAAAGAAGGTTTGCTGTGACTCCCAGCACAGTCTCAAGAGCATAGAGGAGATACCAGGAGACTAGGAGAGCTGGACAGGGATGTAGAAGGGCATCAACCCAGCAGCAGGACCAGTATCTGCTCCTTTGTGCGAAGAGGCAGAGGAGGAGCCATGCCCAAGACCTAGAAAAGACATCCAGCAGGCCACTGGTGCAGTGCCAGAGAGTAGGGCAGTTCCTGGATGACAAAAGAATTGATGCCATTGACTGGTCTTCATGTTCCCCTGACCTAAATCCAATTGAGCACTTATGGGATGTTTTGTTTTCGGTGTATCTGATGCCGCCAAGTACTGCCACAGACTGTGCAGGAGCTTACCGATGTCCAGGACCAAATCCGCAGACTCATCAGGAGCATACCCAGATGTTGTTGGGAGTGCATACAGGCACGCAGGGGCCAAACACATTACTGAATTCTGATTTGCCTTGATCTAGTTGGATCAGCGGCTGATTTCAATTTTTTACAAAATTTTTCAGTGAGGTCTTGAATCCAGACCTCAATAGGTTGATGATTTTGGCTTCCATTACCAGTTGTTTTGTCATTTTGTTCTCAACAAATTATACATCATTTAAGCTTTTCAACTTGAATAATTAATTAAATTCATCAAAATCTGATGTTTGATGTAAACGTGTAAAATGCTAAATCATAAAGTAGTAGATCGGCATCTTTTAAATTGATCAAGAAATTCATACTGCAAAATAAACAAAACATTTTCCTTGTTAATACATTTTTACAGACTGTACCTGAAGTATCTCCGTGCCACATCATCCTACACAAACTGCCCAGTGTCCCGCTAAACGAGCGACATCTAAACGCCTCTTAAGAAGATGATTTGTGGCGCTGTAACTTGGCTCTGAGACAAGCTGCTCTCTCGTTTCTCATTTCAGGCATTTCGCTGACCCCCTTTACCCAAAATGACTCCCCAGCAGGGCAACAGGAGAATTATAAAAACACATGTCGTGTTGTACTGTGAAGGGTTGAGAATTTTATCCTAGATATATCTTACGGTATCAGGATCCGATACCATTTTAACATCTGGGGAACCAATGGGAATAGAGGCTCGCTGAAGTCATCCTCCAGGCCTTCACAGCCATGCTGGAAAACCAACATGAGCTCTTAGGGGCTCTCGATGTAATGTGACCACATACCTGTTGGACAGAGAAGTATTTGGGCGAGAAATAAGATCCATTGAAAGCAGGTCGTAGTTTGTTTTTCCATCGACAGTTCCATGACGCAGCCCTGCCCCCCCCTTTGCTGAGCTTTGCATGCCCAACGTGCTCTTGTGGATTCATTAAACTTTCATCCTGACGCATCTTTTCCTGACAAGGCATATCCAGAGAAAGGTCACATACCCGGGCCCGGGCAGCCTGGCCCTCTGTGACGCTCCGGCCTAAAATAGTGTCATAAAGTCATCAATCAAGCAAGTAGGCCAAGGGTCGGTAACGAGCCAGCAGCAGAGGGGGGAACCACAGAGATAAAACCGAACCCAGACCAGAATACACAAACATTTTTAGACTGTAAAATTATTTTAGACTGGTTTCCTTTCATCCAGACAGACATTGCAGCCACTGGGCTCAGTTCATTCCCCAAAGAAATCAGCCTGTAGATACTTGAGATATGCTCTATAACAGTCAGCATTAAGACTGGCCAATTTACAGTGTGATATCCTAAACTGATGATGAAACAGATGATGAAACTGAAATAATGTCCTTATATTTCAGATCCACACTCAACACACAGCACAATATCAGTGGCATTGTAGTGTGTGTGTGTGTGTGTGTGTGTGTGTGTGTGTGTGTGTGTGTGTGTGTGTGTGTGTGTGTGTGTGTGTGTGTGTGTGTGTGTGAAATGGGCAGTCAATCTTTAAAGGATTGAAAGTATTTAAACTTACATCTCTGACTCTGACTCCACCATTATAACAAGACAGACCTGAACCAGCTCTGACTATAGGCTTTATCAAGTAGGAAGGTTTTAAGCTGACTGTTAACCATAGAGAGTGTCTCTGCTTCCCGGAGTGAAACTGGGCGATGATTCCACAGAAGAGAAGCTTGATAGCTTCTCTGGCTCCTACTCTACTTTTGGAAACTTTAGAGACAACAATAAAGATACTTCAACTGACACTGTTTCAATTAAAACCACAGAGGACGGAAGTATCATATCATCCAAGTAACAATAATGTGTCTACAAAAAGTCCAATAGTTTGATGGATGATGCTAAGAAAGGTCAGGGTCTCACCAGAGACACAAGGATTCATCTTATGGGGACCATGGATTGTTAGTGCACAAACTCAAGGCAGTGGATCTGGTAGAATCGAAGAGGTCCACTGACCAAATGACCATGCCATCGTGGCTCTAGGGATAAAGCCACTTGCTTTAGATTTGCTTGTTACAAACATATATGGTCTGCTCAAATGCAAAAGCTGCGCATCATGCACACACCAGTTTAGGTTCTTGATAGCATTGACTTCACACCAGATTGTTAAGGAGATTCCTCTATCTGCTGCCTCATGATAGCAATGTTCCAATAATGTACCAAACCACACCTTATTTTAAGAGCAATGCAATCAAGGAAGATGGGTGCAAGTGCATTTACAATTTACTATGTGGGAGCTTGACATGAAATTGACACCTGAGTCAGTCCTAAACTAATAAAGACAATTTGTGCCTGCTTGTAAGATAGGGAACTAAATGTTTGCTGTAATAACTTAGAAGCTGGATCTGCAGTTTCTGGAAGAATGAAGAGTTCAACTGTCTTGCTTGCATTTGACTGTGGTCGTCAGCGTTGAACGTCTGACAAATAGAAACCCAGCAGCTCCGTGTCCTTCAAGTAAAGTAAGAAAATGAATGGTCAAGGTTAAGATGAATAATATGAGGAGTCAGTATCATTATTTCAGTCAGGGCTGCTGCACTGTCCTGTGACAGACGTGAATCCAATCACACAACTCCATGTGCTGTGAGTGAGAACTGATCCCGCCCTTTAACTTTAATCTGACTCCAGACACTCGGAGGCAAGGTGCAGCGCTCCGGTCTGGGAGTTAGGGTGAGGCAGTCTCAGAACCCTCCCTCCCTGCGTCTGTACTGAGAGACAAAGGGCAGACATGTCTCTGTCTGAAACTGATCTCTGCTGTGAACCAAAAACAAAATGAAAACCAAACAAATCACAAGCCTCTTCCCATGCTCCCTCCATTCATATTCATCCCATAAGAAAATAACAAACCTATTAGTGCCGATCATCAACCATAAATATCAAACAATCGCCGGGCCCAGATGGGGGGGATTATGTCGCCTTAAGTCATTACCATCACATCCTCTCCTTAAGCTTCCAATTCCCCCTCTCAGCTGCATTGTAATACCCCACCACGGATCACTTTCCCATATTAAACTCACTGTTTGCGGATGAGCTTATTAATGCTTTTGTTTCTCTGTGCCAAAACAAATGCCCTCCACTCATAAAAGCCCTGAGCGTGATTAATCTGTTTTAGCTCCAGTTTGGTCACAATGCTGTGGAAACTGGCCGCTTCCTAGGTGGCGACGGGACCTTTTTTTCTTGACGCCCGCCTCCTTTGAAGTGAGGACAGTGCATGTTTCACGCCGAAGCTGAATGTCAGAAGTCGGGCCGGGATTACAACAGGCCGTAACCTGAGAGCCCAGAGGGGCTTAGGCTTCCCCCGCCAGAGTTTTGATATCAATTAGATTTGTGGTCACCTGATACGACCGAGGGCCCGGCACTGAACATCTGCACAGGATAATGAGAGGAGGAGGAGGAGGAGGAGGGCTGAAGCTGTGCTGTGGTACCCTGGCACTGCTGGAACACACATAAAACATCAGGCCACATTGATCCACAGATCAGAACAGAACTTTAAATAAACCACCAGCAGAAGTGTTTGTCTGCTTTCTAAAACCGTTGGTCTGTACACCTGCATACAGCTTACCACAGCTAAATAAAGTTTCTCTAGTGACTCAATTTCTTTGACAGACTTTTTGAGCTCATCATTGTAATTTTTTGCCATTTGACAAATTGTCCCATTTCTGCACTGAGGACATCAGGAGATGAAGAGAAGGAGTTTTCACTTGTCATGAATGTAGTTCAGTCAAACAACTCACGTTCAAACTGTTATTGCAAGAGTAGAACATGGTGGTGTTTGGGTTCTAGGCTCCAACTTAATCACTCCTCCCGATATGATTATATGGATATGACGGGACTGATGAGCAAATACTTATAACCCCCCAGTCAGAGCCTACAGGTGGATGTTATGGTGGTGGAGGGGCTGAAGCAACTGGCAGCAATACTGACGCAGCAGAGGGTCAAGCAAAGGGAGTGATGGCTTAAATAGACTGCCTAATAAGGTGGGTGTGTATTATAGATGATCGTGGAGAGTGAGGTAGGTCATGGATAAACACACGCTTAATGATGCAAAATGATTTATTTATGTCTACTTTCTCATTTCACAGATTTGGGGTAAGGAAGATATCATAAAATAAAAAACTGGCTTCAAATATTGATTTGGATGTCCAGTACAATGGCAATGGTCAAGGTTTCAAAAGCATCTGCATCAGCCCAAGTATACACAAAGATAGGAAAATGCAGCTGCAATATTTTTCTTCGGATTTAAAAAGCTGCAGGATTAAACTACAACCTCCAAGAGCATTACTTATATTACACAACAAATCCTGAATTAAACTGATTTTACAGCTGAAAATGAAGACGCAGCTTGACAGTTAAACACAAAATATGAATTCAAAAACAAATATACACAAAGTCCTTCCCTTAAAATAGAAGTAGAAGTCTCTAAAGAGTTCACTGGGGCAGCATCATGACATTAAAAGAAGACATCCTATCTCCTTCCCTGAATATTAATACAGATGTGACAGACATTTTTGTGCCAGACAATATCAGTGCAACTTTTTTGATTGTTAACTTGAACCCAGTGTAAACACAGTATAGAAGAAGCTCATACTACAGAGATTACGAGAATCCTAATGTCATGGGTAACTTCATATCAGAGTGTGGATTGAAAAGATTTGAGTTCTCTGCAGCTCACTGGTCAGTTCAGTCCTTGGAAGCCTGAGAGGCCGAGCAACTTTAAAGGTACACTGAGAGTTTGGAGAGCAGAGCTGGGGCCGGTCAAAAAGTGGGAAGCCCTGCTCCCTGGGGACGCCGGGCGAATCTGTCCCATAATTAACGTCCTCCATGTTACTTTGCCAACCGCTCGCAAATGGTACGCAAACAACCCTGCAGCCGTCTCGCGTTTCAAAGTCCTCGGCACCAGCTGTAGAACAGAGCACTTCTTTCCGCCTATCTGAGAGGAGAGAGAGGATGAAGCCTGAGGAGCGAGCCCGTCTGATAAAGTGCAGATGTCCTGCAGGAGGATCTGAAGCTGCTGACAGGCCGTCTGAGCACTGACAGCCTGCACAGCAGCAGCTCCACACTGCTTGTGGCAAGTTGTTAGCAAGTATAAAGCTTCCTCCGTGAAAGACGTTTTGTTTTCACCTTTGTTTGTTGGTTTGTATTTTTGTTAGTTTGTCGGCATAATTAAGCAAAAAGCACTGGACAGATTCTCACTGAATTTACTAAAGGACGTTACATGGGCCAAGACACAAACATTGCATTTTAATGCAGATCTGGTAAAATGTTATCCTTTTCTTTAATATTGTGAGATTTGTCCAAGGGAATATTAGTTGGATCTTGATGACAACAATCAGGGATATTTAGGCAACTGATATCTATGAGTGTGTGCAGTTAACTGTAGAACAAAGTATAGATCCATAGCTAGTGGATTTAAGTTTTGGTTTCATAGGGGGACTGTTGGGCCTTGGAGATGTCACTCTCATAAGTGCTATTCTATCAAACAAAAAGTTTCATTGGAAGTTATAATTAGTGAAAGGCAGCCATGTTTAACTGTACAATTCAACCCTTAAAGTCAGATGCAACTTTAACGTTCGTCTCAATTTGAGACTGGTTGACATTTCTGTATGTTCCACTTTTTAGAGCCGGATGAGACATTTTCCCTTTGGTTTTTAAGACAAATCAGGAATCTGCATGAATCTTATGAAACAATGTTTCACACATTTTTGCTGTTTGTCTTAGTCTGCAAAAAAGTAAAAGTTAAGGTAACGGCTGACTAATGGAGCCAGGGGAGCGAAACTGAAGCAGAGTGCAGCAGTTACATGAGGTAATGATGACAGCAACTTGGTTCAGACAGAATCAAACTAAATAAGCTTTTATTCCAACTCGGCCTTGACGTAATTATCACAAAAATTCTAAAAATTCAATCTTCCAAGCAAACCCTAAATATTTAAAACCTCCACTTTATATGGCTCATGTTTGACATTTTTACTTGAGAATATGCTGAAATGATGAATGGATCATCAAAAAAGCTTCAGTTAAATTCTTATTGAGTAAAGAAATCTATAATTGACTGGTTCTAATTACCCCAATAATAAATCTGAAGTCTGAAGTCACCCAGCTTTTCACTGTCTTTCAAGTCAGTTCCACAATGTGTTTCAAGATAAAACAATGAGAGTCATTGGTCGTGAAGATTAAAAGTGTTTGATGAAAGAGGTTCACAGCACCTTCATCCAACATCTGTCCTGCGTCCAGAACTTTAGACTTTACACTTGACATTCCCTCTTCTCCCTCTCAGTAACCCTAACCTTGGCCGACCCCTCCCCTCACTTTTGTCCTCAGTGACCCCCTCAGAGCAGACTTGAATTTACATTCTTCACCAATCCTTTAAGCTTGGCGACCAAGACGCTCTCATCCCCTGATCAAAACAGGCCTGTTGACACGTCCAGCCAGGTCCCAGGACGCAGTTTGTCCTCCTCAGCTCTTCTAATTGGCTCATTGAGAGGAAAAAGATGTTGTACTGGGACATGCGGGCAGGAGGATACATGCCATTGTGCTAAATCTTCTGGTTGTTGCTCTAATTGTTCCTGGTGACAAGCACTGCACCTTCATTAGGAAGGGATAAACAGAGGTGGGAGTAGGGGTCAAAGGTCAGGTATGATGTCATGAAGAAGAAACACCTGCACAGTGAAGCTGTGGAGATGAGAACCAGCTCCAGCATCATCAATCAACAGGAACGTTCATCTCCATCTGGAAAACCACCTACAGACTCAGTAAAAATAACTGCTGCTAAAGATGTGACTCGTGAGATTAGCTGGACTTTACTGTATTTAACGTGCTGATGAACACAAGCATGATTTGTAATTTCCCAGTTGATCAGAAAAGAGTCATTAAGAAAATGATCCATATGAAGTATTCTGGAAACACTTTTTCATAAACAAAGTTTTTGTATTTATTGTAAAATTAACTTCTCTACACTATTAGAAACTATGCATTCACTAATTACCAGACATTTACTTATTTGTTCTTTTGTCATTCTTGCAAACTACTCCATAAGCGTGTCCTACAAGACAAAAGCCGTTTTAAAGCTGTTAACATTGAGTTGAAAAGTGAGTTTTACAGATATTGTTTGGGAAAAAGCAAGTTGCTTGAATCTAAAAAGTTCATGTCATGAATAACTGAACTTTTTTTAGAAAGTTGACTTGCTTCATGGATTCTTATTGTTTACACAGGAAAGAGCAGGCATACTCCCATGTAAGACAAATTTCCTTTTCAAATGTTGTTTCAAAGCTTGTTTCCATCATCTGGGTTGGAGCAGTCAGACTAGGCTGTCAGGTCACATCTGATGGTGGTGCTCTGGTTTATGTCACAAATAACTGTAAGGAAAATAGTAGAAGCACTAAAGGCTAAGAGCCTGAAAAATAAGTGAAATAACTACATGTAAACATATTTTACCAAATATAAAGTAACACAAAAATACAGTTTCACCATTCAGGTATGTGGGCCACGTCAATAAGTCGGAGCAGGTCCCTGGTGTTGTGCTTCAGCCACTCTACAAACTGCAATGATGCTGGGTAGCCATAGTAACAGCACAGGTATGGATACTCAGCCCACTGCTGTGGTCCAAGCTGACGTGACATAGAAGGAAATCTATCCAATAACGTTATCATCTATCAGGTGGATTAATAGAGGTGCAACAATAAGTCGATTATTTTAGCAATCAGAAGAAAATAAATTTGCATATATGTTATTTTTTTCCAGCAAAATCTATTTTGTGTAACAATTTCATACTTTTCTTGGACTCACATTTTTTTTTAATTTAATATTTTCAGACGAAACTTATGATGGTTAGTTTTCAAACATTAAACCTAAACCTAGCCAGACACTCATCCAGGAGAGACATTCCCAAATCCTCTTATCTGATGTGAGGGACTTTTGTAATTGGGTTTGGATTACTTCTTCCAAGCTTGTGGTTGTTTTCCCAGTCACTTCAATACAGTCAGTTTTTTGACTGAAAATTCAGTGGCCCCCTGAGGATCTGCAACCAAACATGCTCCTGCTCTGACGTGTGAGGTGTTTACCTCTTGTTTGTGACCTCTGGCCTCTCTGAGAAGGGTGTACAAGTGAGGTGTAAAGCATCTGACCTGAAATAAGATCTGTGTATGAATGATGACAAATAGTGAGCTGATGACGCCTTGAAGTGCCTGAACTCTGACTAGTAATCCTGCCACGCAGTGACTCATCATGGTGATATCAGGTCTATGAGGGGTTCTCATTTCCCAGTCATTCCCATTTCTCCTCTCTCACTGTGAGTAACCAGGATGATGACGGCAGTATTCAGGCATTAAACAGCCGTCAAACAGCCGCTAGTTACACAATGGAAACTTGGCTCTAACAATACGTGTTACCTTTCTCTGATCTCTGTACTTTTGTCTGTTTGAGGAGAGGTTGCTGCAATTACTTAGTCTCCAGTAGAGGGCAGTAAAAGCAGCAAGTGATAGTTACTGATAACTAAAGGGGTATAAAGCATTTTATCTTGTAAAAATATGTATTTTTTTTCCTGCACTCACTACATCACATATTCCACTTAACCTATCAGATTAAGATTAGTTAAGTTTAAAGCTGAAACAATGACTTGATCCATGGAAAAATGTATTGCAACTATTATGATTATAGATTTGGAATAATTTTTTCAAGAAAAAGTGCCCAAAAAAATCCAGCTTCTTATTTTCTGCATGGGACAGTAATTTAATGACTTTGGATTTTGAACTGAGGATCCAACTAAAACAAAACAGGTTTTTGTAAATTGTGAATTTATATATTATATATTATATTTATATTACAATTTTATATAATTTTTGTAAGCCACTGAATTGATTTGGAAAATAATAAAAAATATATATGTGTTTACACACATTTTTTTCTTAATTATATCTGTTGTAGCTCAGTGTTCTTGAAGCCTTAGCTCAAATTTTATAAGCACCTTCCTTTAATTGGGCTCTCAGTCTCCATCGGTCCCAATCATTTATCATCATTTACATTTCAGGAAGTTTCCAGTTGGTCCACAAAGTGTTGGGACTGAGAGCTACTGTCTGATCGCTGGCTGCGGCTGGATGCCTGAATCCCTGCTGTCATAAAACTCACTCTAATCAATTAAAGCATACAGCTGCAGTGTGTGGAGCTGATCGTGTTTCCCTGTTCAGAGCACCTGCTATCAGCCTTGATCACGGCTCTGCGGCCCAAAACCCACTGACTCACACCGGCCTCACAGTTGGCCCGTCCTCTGACAGGGCATCTACACACACGCACGCATGCATATCGGCTTACACAGCGGCGTGCGTGCCAACAGCTAACACGCTCCTCCACGCACAGCCACACAAACTTTGCCATTTTATTTTCGTGCCCGTCACAATTTCACACGTCTTTTCCGGGCGTGGTTGGATAATCCCTCGCAGGGCGAATGCCTGCAGGCCGGCGGGGGCCGCGGCGTGCCAAGCTAAGACCATCACGACCTCAACAAAAAAAAAAACGACAAAAAATGACACAAGGCATTGTGGGTGCTTTCTATATTCTAAGAGAAATTTCATCTGACATTTCCAGGCGCTTTTCTCAAAGAGGATTGAATGACTCAACATGATCAGTTAAAGTCAAGCTCTGTGAAGAGACGTGAAGACCTTAACATAAGAAAAGTAGAAAACTGTCACATTTGTACATAATTTACAAGAACTCTTTTACAGTGTATATAGTATTTAGTCTTACATTAATCGCAAAAAGTTTTTAGGTCTTGAAATTGTCACAAGTGTTTTTAAGATATCATGTGATTTCAGGTGGAGAAAAGCCCACTTTGGGTTTTTTTAAGATTTTGGTTAAAACCTCAGCTGGAAACACAAAGAATATGCTCATAATCGATTAGGACCCAAACCCAAAGATTGAGAAACTCTTGGACAGACATCAGAAGTTTTACATTGGGCCCTAGATAATGAATTAATAGAATCAAAAGAAAATTGATTTGCAACTATTAGGATGTTGATTCATTAGTTTTGATGATACAGTTAATGAAAAGAAAATCAACGATTCATTCATTCTTAAAGATTTAAGACAAACTGCCAAACATTCTCTTGTAGTAACTTGTAAAGATGTGCTGGTTTGTAAGTTTCAAAACAAGACATATTTTCTCGCATTGCATTCATTATTTAATTAATCTAAATTTAAATTGAGAAATACAATAAAGTCAAAAGTCAGTGTGGAATGTGTGAGAAGATGATTAAATCTAAATTTGCTGAAGCTGAGTTAAGCTTTCAAACTATTTTGAAATTTATTGAATTAATGCGAGAACAACAAGAGATGTTGAAATGAGACAAAAAGAAGAGAAAAACAAAAACCAAGTGACGAAGAGACTCAATACTTTTTAACTAGCTTAAAGTAATGGTATTAAATCCTCAGAGGGTTCCCTGATGTCCCCCTTGTGGAATAATATAGTATGTCTGCATGTAGTGGGCAGTAAAAATGTGAGCATGTCCATCAGTCTCGGTACATGAATCACAGTAAAAGCCTCCTGGCTGGGGGACTCTGGAGAATAGTCGGGTCCAGCAGTTTGTCTTTTCTCTGCAGTTACAACTCATCACTGTGAAAACACGCTCATGCCTCGAGAGTGGAGTCAGAGCTTGTTAAAAATCAGAATTACCTCACCCATTCTGCACGGTAGAGAGGCCGAACTCTCCGACAGAGACATTCTTTCTAGTCTACTGTCGGCACGGGGATGAGCCCACCACCTCCGACATGAAGGCAGAGATCATGGAAACTCTCTGAGTTGTTAATAATGATTGGTTAATAATGTTGTCGTCTCAGGAAACGGATACAAACTGTTTGACTGTGGAAACCGTGCAAGAGAGTTGCGTTATCATCTCCAGTGGCAGTAGTTGTTTGTCTGAAACAGTAGCAACCGTGTCCTTTGTCTGAGCTGTTCTGTCTTAAAACAATAGTTCACTTCTCAAAGAGACAGTTGTTACGACCCAACCCAATTTTCATGGTCAAAATGCACGTTTGAAACAATTAAACACTAACCAATCATTTCATTAAAGGACGGGAACAGGACGGATGGGAGCTCTAGAAAGAGATAGAACATAGCGGTGACAGAACTGCACTTCCAAGTGTCCAATCAGCTGGGAGCTTTTCACACATCCGGTTTTACATTTCAGAGACAGGTTAAATACATGATGGGGAGAAGAGTGGTACTTCCTCTTATTACAGCAGTGAGACATGTTTTTCCTTTGTTTTATAAAGCACTTTAAACAACACTTCTCAAAGACATAAGAGAATCCTTCTAGGTGTAGGAAACATCACAAAAGAGGCAGACTATTTACAGCAAGTAAAACCATATAACTCATATAAATTATTAACTGAATTAACGTACAAAATTCTAAATCCTGAAATTGATACCTTATCATCTTATTTTTAATATGACACTTTGAATACCCAACTCTTCAGGGTTCTTTTTTAACCACTAAAGTAGATGAAAGAAATGTGACCTTGCACAACTTGTTTTAATCGAGTCTAAAGTGTCCAAAGTCAATTTAAGTCATTGACACCAAAGGTGAATACAAATGACCCACGTTCAACAGACTGACAGATATGAGAGGCAAACTGTAAACTAAGTGACTCCCTGCAAAGTAAAAGCTGATTTATGGACAGTTTGACGTAATCGGACCAGACCATCTCTCTCCATAAATAAATAAATAATACACATTACCGGACAAAGTGGGGTCCTTACTGTACTGTGTCTGCAGCCAATCCAGTGGGGACGGAGTGGGGGCAGGGGTCAAAGGTCGTGGGTGACAGGGGAGGTTGTAAACAGCAGTGGTGGGCCACAGTGGGCAGGTACGGCAGAGTTTTATTTATGAAGCTGCAGCCCAGGTCACGGTTGCCAGGGGCGACTCAGGGTCGTTACCGTGCCCATGGGGATAGGAAGTTGGTCACAGGGTCAGGGGGCGAGGGGGCGGGGTAAAGTTTTGGGTTTGTGGGCAAGAGGGGGTCAGATCGACAGGTGGGACGCTGCTGCAAACCAGCCACACCTGCCCCGCCTGTCAATCAACGTGCTACCATGACTGTGTGTGTGGTTACAGTGAGAGAAAGAGAGTGTGTGTGGGTTTTGTGAATGAAATGACAGAGATAGGCCGGCAAATCGCTAACTATTTTAAAGGACTGTGTGCGTGTGTATGTGTGTGTGTGTGTGTGTGTGTGTGTGTGTGTGTGTGTGTGTGTGTGTGTGTGTGTGTGTGTGTGTGTGTGTGTGTGTGTTATGTCTTGTCTTGTGTATTGTTAGTTTGAAACACTCAAAACAAAGTAACCAAAAGCCGGCAAAGGACTGCTTTCAAAGATTCATAAACACGAACTGTCATGTTGGTTGACATTTGGTAAACATTAAGTGGTTAATAATATGTAACAAGGTTACCAAAAATAACAAGGACCAAAAATGCCCAGTGATCTCCAACATCATGAAATTCTGTCGTTCAAGCTAATTAGCTAATTCACTAATCCATCAATAGATGCAGAGGAAGTTGTGGATTATGCCTCAGTTTATGATTTGTCATCCGTGAAGGTTTCAACTTCTCCTCTGCTGGCTGCAGGCATGTGTAACCATAGGTGTTTTCAATGCAGGGGGCAGATTTTACACATATTTCACAAAACAATACAACTTTAATAATCCTGGAGGCAATTTAAAGAATAAACAAGACACAGAAATTCACTGACAGGTATTCACTAAATATTAACATACAAAACACCATCAAAGTGCCCCCCCTTTGAGTGGAGAGAAAAGTGCAACTTTTTTTGTGTTTGAGCAGATGTTTCCACAGGTTATAGCTCCCTGGACAGCTTTGCATAGTCCATCAATATTGCAGGAAGCTTTATGTGCCTTGACTCTGTGTCAACAAGTGTACCAACCTCTTTCAGTTTGCAATTTCACGTGACTCACCATGACGTGACTCTCTCAATCTGTGCCCTGTTACCTTGTTACCCGATGTCTGATACTTTGACAACGTTTGATTAACAGTGAATTGGTGTTGTATAGGATATGCCCTTGAAAACACTCAGCACCCAAACCAAAGTTATATTTATTCCATGAACAATTTACAAAAATGAATTGAATTGCAATTAATATATTCAACATTTTACTATTACCTATTGTGTAATTCTTATTACTTTAATAATGCAGGAACTAAAATCTCTCTCCAGGTGACAAAGGAGCGAGAGGAGGTAGGAAAAGAAAATAAGCTCAGAGGAGATACAGGAGAAAAGAAGGGAGAAGAAAGTGGAGAAGGAAGAAATATGAAGATGATCATTAGTTATCCGAGGAAAACTGTCAACTAGCTACCAGTTGGTTTCCCAGCATGCCCTGCAGTCGGCCGGTCGGGCGCTCGGCTCCGTCTGGCTCTTATGTAGGCCGGCTGTGTATCTGTGTGTGTGTGTGTGTTGTGTGCGTAGTAGACGTACATTTGCTGTGTCAGTGGCAGGTGCAGATTAGGCGGGTCGTTGTCCTGACAGTTGCAGTCGACCCAAAACAACACATGCAACACACACATACACACACACACACACAAAGCAACCTCTGTGAGTCAGCACTCTACACTTTCAACGAAACACATTCAGAGAGAAGCTTCATCAGAATAGAATATTGAAAGTTATATTCGCATTCTTTATATTGAGTGTTATGACTAGTTGGGGTAAATTTTTTGTGTTAATTTACATTTTTCAAGCACATCTTCTTATATTACAGTACAACCAAAGGAATTTTTCATCTATTGGTCAAACTCAACACATAAATGTAGTCATACAAAAGTTTATATTAATTCATCCATAACAAACGATCAGATCTTAGGAACATTTTACGGAAGTATTTCTTCTCTAGTAAGATATCAGTCCTGCACGGTTCTGTGTTTTGAACTTTGGTTAAACTTTGGTTAAAGGTTCAGGGTGTAGAATTTAACGTTATCTTTTGGTTAAGTTGCATGTTGCAGTTGAATACTCCTCAACTCCCCCTTCCCTTCCAAACATGAAGGAGAACCTAATGGTAGCAAAAACTCAAAAGGTGTTTGCACAAAAAGTTTGTCTAGTTTGTGCTATTGTAAAAAACATGGAAAATATGTTCAACATGTCGCTCTGTATCAGCAGCTTCATAAATATCACACACTGAGTTTATCCTCAGACATCTTACATGTATGAATATGATCTTGTGCTTTCACCCTGCACCAGTGAGGACACACATGAAGGACAGCCACAGGGTTCTGTGCAGGGGGAAACACAACCCTGTCGTCTTTAGAGGGCGCTAATCATGCTGTACTGCCAGTGTGTGTGTGTGTATGTGTGTGTGTGTGTGTGTGTGTGTGTGTGTGTGTGTGTGTGTGTGTGTGTGTGTGTGTGTGTGTGTGTGTGTGTGTGTGTGTGTGTTTTGAAGGCCATGAGGGACCCATGGGACTCTCCAGTTGCAGGCCTGCAGACTGGCTGGCACCCTCAAAGTAGCTTCTTCATCCTGGAGACAGCTGTTGTCTCCGTGACGACACGATTGGCCAATGCAGGAGTGGGAGGGGAGTTGGATTGCCCCGTATGTGTGTTTGTGTGCGTGCGTGTGTATGTGTGTATGTGTTTATGTGTGTATGTGTTTATGTGTGTATGTGTGTATGTGTGTATGTGTGACTCATATCGAGTGGCGAGGGTCTAGTACAGTCAGACTTAGTCGTAAATAGAAAGACAGAATATAATGAAACCTGCGAAATTAAGATTCTGAAGTGTGTATAGCTTGTGTGTGTGTGTGTGTGTGTGTGTGTGTGTGTGTGTGTGTGTGTGTGTGTGTGTGTGTGTGTGTGTGTGTGTGTGTGTGTGTGTGTGTGTGTGTGTGTGTGTGTGTGTGTGCGTGTGAGAGAGAGAGAGTCCAGTTGGCTCCGTGCAGTAAACACCATTCCTTCAGTCCCACTGTGGCAGGAGAAAAGACTCTATATAGATTGAGCAACGAGGAAACATAATTCTGGGTCTGATCCTGCAGTTAGCAGCTGGACGTGTAAAGAGCCTAACGGGACCAGACGCAGGTTTCTCTAAAACAGTGTTAGCTTACATCCGGCTCATGGACCTGACCCGGCTGAACTGTTTGTCCAAATATGAACACACAAACAAATCTGTGTCTGTGAGTCCTAATGCACACATAAATAACATTCACATTGAATTCAGCAGTTGGGCTCAGCATTGATTCTTTATTAAATGTCAGTTTTTTTCGGATGAACAGTCATAAATCCCAGGATGTTTATATACTATCACATAAGATGAAGCAAAGTTCCCAATCCTCAATAATGACAAGATGCAACTGTTCGGAATGTTTTCTTAATAATTTAATTAAATGGCCGATCAATTATAGATCAATGAATCAATCAAATCATCACATTTAGGGAAAGGGGGATGGGATGGGGATGGGAGGGACCCCTCTCCCAGGAGAGACAGATGGTGATGGTGGAGCCTGATCATGGTGGTGTATTGTGGATCATGATTGTTATCTTGGTGGCTGCTGATCGTAGATGACGATAACAACTCGAGTCACACGCGGCACCTTTTGCACTTTTGTCCACCTGTAGTACAGCATTTCAATGAAATAACATTTACAATATTCATTAAGAAAAGACAGTGCCTATCATGACATATCAAGTGGAAAGATGTATCGATGATTATAAAGATCTTAAAAAATCTAATCAATAGCCAAGTAGAAACTGCTGGCCCCCTATCTTTGTCGTGAATGACCCAACAGCTGAATAGTTAGGGTGCACACTTGGCCGTATACACCTCCAGCAGCATATCTGTGGTTGGACTCCTGGCCACCCAGCCCATTTAGCATCTCACGTCCACCAACAATCTCTCATCCTGTCACTGTCTAGTCTTCACTGTTCTTTCAAATAAAGGCGTAAAATGTCAAAGTAAAAAAGTCACAATAAAACAACTGAGGAAACGACTGATGTAGGAAGTAGAGACGTCTGGCGGCAACTGGCTGTGACTAGAGAGAGTTTGGCATGATTAGTTTCCTGAATGATCGATATATTTATTGATCGTTAGATCTGTACATTGTACTTGCAGTGTGACCTCATGAAGCACATTAGCCGACAGCATGGCTGTCCCTGGCCCCGGTGGTGGGGGCTGGTGAGGTTTATTTATGATACAATTTAGGTTGCAACCGAAAACATTAATTTTGGGTTGATATAGATCTCGGGTCTTAACACCACAACCTCTTGACATCTTGATCGGTGTCTTCTACATGTATTGCAGCACTTTTCAATCAAAGATATATCTTTTTTGTTTCTTTTTTGCATCTGCTGCGTGTTTGAAGCATCATTAACTCCCCACTTGCTCGCTGTGAATCCTGTTCTCACATCGGCTCCTCTGGACTTTATCCTGAGTTTTTACTAGAGGGTCGGCTGGGAATACTCCAGAGAACGTCAGGAGGTTTTCTGAAGTTCAGCGCAAGTCTGAAATCAGCTTAAGTTAAGTATACTTTAAACAAAAGTTTATATAACAGTTAATGAGGTAAATTTCAACTTTCAATTTGCCTTAGCACTAAAAAAATTGGAAATAAGTGTTGGTTCTGTCACCCTTGAGACACCGGAACATTTTTAAATCAGACAATAAGCAATATGACGAACATAATATTAACTCTTATGAGGTTTGATCTAGAAAATAATTAACAGATTAATCAACAGTGGAATAAACCATCAGTTGCATCTCCAGTTCAGTGACTGTAAGACGCAGGAGTTCAGTCTGTAGATGTGAGCTCAGAGGAGACAGCTGCTGTTTAAGTGTCTGAGATAATGAATCCTCCATCAACTCGAGCGGACAGTTGGAGTTCAGAGATAAAATGAAAAAAGAAGTCACAGCTATTTTGAGTGAATGAAGGACAAACTGTAAAGTGATGGACCAGATGATGCAGTGACAGAGCGTGACATTTGCTCCTCAGGATGTGACCCTGCACCTCCGAACACAATGTCCGCTGAACCTGTGACCTTCCGCTGGAAAAACTGCTGATGTGGTTTGAAGTATAGAGGGATACGACTCGTGTTCTTCAACGCACAGAGACAGGTGTGTGATTGTGTGTGGGTGTGCATGTGTGTGTGTGCGTGTGTGTGTGTGTGTGTGTGTGTGTATGTGTGTGTGTGTAACTGAGGCAAATTTAGCAAGACACCTGGGGGTTGGATCCCCAGGAAAATGTATTTAAACAAATGAATTCCCCTTAAATACTGAGTAATGGATTTTGACTTTAGATGGGTACTTTATTTAACAATAATGATAAAATAACTACAAAATGGCTGAGGGCCATAAAAAACACAGGGCTAAAAAAGAAAAAAGATGTTAAGGCCTCCTTACCAGGGACACTAGGACACAAAGTAAATCTCCGACTCATGGAATTAAACTTTATGTTCCAGCCAGACAGGTAGAGGGTTTGCTATACCAGTACCAGGCCACATGGGCACCTCCACACACACACACACACACACACACACACACACACACACACACACACACACACACACACACACACACACACACACACACACACACCAGTGACAGTGTCAAAAGAGCACACAGCAATCACGTGCAGTGCAAGGAATAAGTGCCTGCAGTAAACAAAAGGTAAAGGTTATCAATTAAAGTCCTTAAAACAGTTAGTCAAGTTTAATCGAGGCAGTCGTCTCTAGGTGCTTGCCTGCAGTGAGAGGCAAGAAGGGTGGGCTTCCATGAAGGAGGAAATATGGGATTGTGACATTACTAGGCCCAAAGCCCATCACATGTGTTTGTGTGTGTGTGTGTGTGTGTGCGTGTTTCCTCATTTATTTTTTCAGTCCCTTTCAGACTTTGTCAAGTTGTTAACACACCCAAACACAGACATACAATTCCTGAAGATAACTGTAGTACATGAACCCAGCTGTATTCCACTGAAAACATTTAAAAAATGTTGAGGAGTTCAGACATAAAATCACTTGTTAAATTGAACTTTTTAAAACATGTGTGCAACTCCATCTGCTGTCCCAGCATCCTCTGCTCTCTTACAAGTAGCCAGACAGAGAAACAAAACACTAACTAGTCAGAGGGGGAGGTCAGGCCGGGGTCAAGGCCATCATCCAGATATCATCAGGAGCAGCTGATGATCAATGAGCTCGAGGTGTCGCAGGACACGGGTTTGACCCTGAAACTCTCCCAGTGGAGATTTGAGTGCAGTCCAACACGTCTGCTGCCGCTGCTGCTGAACACTTAAGGGATTCTAACATCACATCTGCAGGTAGGACAGATTCAACCATGATTGCTGAAAGAAAAACATTTTCCCCACACTACAGGTGCCTGACCATGTATAAAGAATCAGATACCTTCACCCTACAGATGTCAGCAGGAAATAATAATGATTATTGGACCAAACAGTTCTAACAAAGAGGTCACTTACTAGTTTTTTATTTACCTATACAACACTTTATCATTGGATGGGTCAAGAATTCATTTTCAGGTCCAATTTTCAATTTCCACCTAAAAAGTGACCTCCATGGAAGCAAATATATATGTATCTTTAACAACTTGTTAGAGGTGGAGAAGTCGGTGTTATGTTAAAAGAAAATGTTTACCATCTACAATAGAGACAGATTGGACAAATAAATGATGGCGCATAGAAGAGACATGATTAACAATATTCAAGATGCTACGGGGGAAATGCTGCACCCAGTTACTTCATTTGTATTGGATTGGGCAACACTGTTTACCCCTGAAACGTTAAAAATAAAACATAAAGTCCTTACTGCTCGTATGGTGTCATCCAAGTGTACGTAAGTGTCCAGATTTGACCTGAAACTCTCTCATGTACACCATCACAACCTAACCCTCACCCTTAAGGACATTTGGATGACACCACAGGAGCAGTATGGAGGCCTTTCTTCTGTTTTTTTACATTCAAAGAATCGGTCATCCATTTACTCCAATTGTATTGGATTTGGCTGCAACACTGTTTTTCTCAGGGCTCTCAACCCTGAGACTCAAGAAGTGTTTTAATTTTTGGGTGAACTATCCCTTTAAGGACAGAGGATGTCACAGCTTGTTAAGGTTTATGAGATAAATTGTGATAAAATTTGATTGATTGATTGATGTTTTTAAAGAAAGCTCACCACTCAGACTGGGCTGAAGCTTCACCCTCCAATTGACAAATAAAGGACACAGCCAGTACACCACAGCAGTGGTTTGGGGACAAACCTGTGCTGTGGCTAGAGCCTTGACTGGTGCCGAAAATGTCTGTCCATTGATGGTCTCCATTCAACCTGACAGGGGCTTGAGAAGATTTGCAGAGAAGAACGGAACAGCATACTTCAGTCCAGGGGTGCGGAGCTTGTTCATAAAGACTTGAGGCTGTAACCAAGTAAAGGGTCAGAATTTATCGAAATAATAAATCAGTATAGATTGAAGAATTATTGAAAAGATTTTGGCATAAGGCTGCAATGTTACACAATGAGAGGACATTGGCTCGACTGAATACTTTCTGAATCCACTTTATGGCAGGATTTGGATACAAAGCCATACCAGTTCTAAACATGCCTGTTAGGACTGGGCCATTCGTTTGGCCTGTGGTGAGGCTGGTCGCAGCTTCCTTGGACAGCAAAATTGATAAACCAATTGTGGACTCTGAGAAGTCACGTCACATTCTATAGCAAAAGCTAATTCATGTTTATTCCAAGTTTAGTGGAATTCTCCTGAGTAAGCAGGATCCTGAGTTGGAGAATCAGTTGTAGAAAAATAATGAGTATTGAACATGTCACTTGTCTAGATTTCATCAAGTACTGTACACACTGCCAAGTTTAAAGATGGATGGATGGTTGTAAGATGCACTAGTAGGAGACCTTTTGTGTTGATCTATTTATTTAGTTCATTAAAAACAAGAAAAATCACAATGTAAGTACAAATGCAGCATTACCCCAGAATATTTAATGATGTGCAGTGAGCATCAGACAAAGTTCGTTTTTTTTCCATCTTGATGAGATGAGAGTCTCCATTATCAGTGCTGGGCTGCTGAACTTCACCTTCGCAATGAAGCTCCCTAAAGTCTCAAGTCTCCTCCTCACGGATTGATTACCCACGACCCCCTTCTGTTTCTGGGACTTCCTGGTCAGAAAGTCATTTGTCAGTATTAAGGTGGATCAAGTCAGGAGCCACCGTAGGTACCAAGGTTAGGACACAGCAGTTGAGTAAACAGCAGTCAGGGTATCACTTTCCGTCCGGCTGCTGGCCTCACCTCAGCGTAAACAGAGGCAGAGTCCGAGTTCTGCTGCTCAGGTATCAAACTGACCCACGCTGGAAAACCTTCTCCTTTCTGTTAGACCGACTCAGACACTCACAGGGAGGAGTAGGAGACGCGGAGGGAGCAGACAGATGATGACTGAGTGTTTATGTCTCCTCTTTGTTAATCGTACTATCTAGTGTCCTGTCTGAGTGGAGGCTTTCACTGCAGGGCAGTCTGTGACCTGCTGGACCTGCAACCCCCCCTCAAACACAGGCCAGTAGAGTCTCACATTGATCCATGTCTGCTCCTTCTGTTGAGGAAAATAACTTTGGTTAAGACTCCAGGGCCAAGCACTTTTAAATCACTTGAATATTTTGGATTTTGTAAGCCCCAACATGATTCTGTCAAAACATACAACAAAATAAAAGGGAAAGCTGTCTTCATACAGCATGCTGCAAACTGTAGAGTGTCTAAAACAAAAACAAGTTTTAGTTGATTAGAATCACATATGTGTTTAACCATTTTTGACAACCAATTTAAAAACATGTGAAACAATTCACAACCTGAATAAACACTATGTTACTATGTTAATACTGCGATAAATTTTACGTACAGATTTTTAACTTCAGTTTCATAGATCTGATCGCGTTTACTGTCAAAAAGCTTATTGTGTAAACTAATAATAATGTCCTAAAATATGTGTGAAATTATATTTTGTTGAATATGTAAACATGGATTAATTTATATTAGTTTGTGGTGTTTTGAGACTTTTTGTCACAGTCATCACCGCTAAAACTCATGCTCAGTTTAGCTAACAATAAATTCAAGCGTGACTTCAAAGTTGGGAAGAGATTTTTTGTATTCAGAATGGGTTGTGACCACTCAATTAGAACACATAAATATACACCATATATACAGATATGGTTTAATAAACTATTGGGGGTTGGTGGACCATTAAAATAAAACTAAAAATCAGTTTCTTCAAGCTAAAGTGTTAAAAAAAAAACACATCATTTGAACCATTAGCCTCAAGCTGATAGTTCACCCAAACATGAAAAGTCACTCAATATCCACTCACTTTAATACTGATGAAGGGATGGGTGAAGTTTTTGAGTTTCAGTGGTAAACAGTGTTGCAGACAAATCTACTCTGTGTTTTTAGCCTGAATGTCCTCTGTGATCCATGTGTCAGCGTGTTCCCAGAGGAGGATATCAGAGGACAAAGACACGGTGTAAAGACGTCGTTTCGAGTCGTATTTGAATGTCGGGAATTACAGAAACATGGATGACACCTCAGGAGCAGCATGGATTTGATCTGTTTTCTGTTATTTTTATATTGAAGAAGTGGTCACCATTGACTTCAATTGTATCAGATTTGGCTGCTACTGAGTTTACTTGTGAAACTCCGAAAGTGTTTTGTGGACTCAAACACTTCCCCACTTCCCCTCCATCAGCATAGTGTTGAGTAGATAATGAGGAAATCTTTATTTTTGTGGGTGAACTATCCCTTTAAAGGCCTAAGAATGGTAAAGATGTCTCTCTATTTTTTCATCCGCGCAACAGTTCTGTAGTGAGTCATGAATATGAGAACATTTCTAATGCAGCCTCTTACAAAGAAGTGCTTAAATGTTTTGTTGGAAACTTCCTGCATGTATCTGACCTCTGGCAGCATATTGTCATCAGGAAGTCTAACCATCTGAGGATTGATTAAGGAGAGACAGATGCTGACTTTGTAGGTTACCTTACAGCACAGATGAAGCAAAGGAGACACCACAAGTTTCAAAGTCTACAGCTAATTTAAAAAACAGACTAAGTAGTTTGATTTGGTCTTATTAACATGAACCAATTACATGTCAGTTTGAATCAATTCTTACTTGGTTAATTGAAAAATAACAGCCATTGTGGTTACAGACCAAACTTTTTTGTTGGAACATGTGGTTTCACATCTGCATATTCTCATTTCGGATGATGGTATTGAGAAAATAAAAATACAAACAATTAAGGCCACCCTCTGTCTCATATACAGTCTGTTTTCACTGCACTCACCGAATAAATGCAGAAAATATATTTAAAAACATTTTAGAAAATATGAATTAAATTCAGACCAGTGTTAACACAACCTGTCCTGCAGTAATTAGGGTTTATCCTCTGGTCAGTGAGTCGCAAGCTTGTTTTGTTTGTGTTTCTGAATTCCAAGCTGGCTTTGAAGTACCCACTCCCTTAAGCCAAACAGAGGAAATGGTCAGAGAGGTCACCACCTTTTCAGCCGTCGGGTTCACGTCCAGTCAGAAGGTCACAGACACTGACAAGGGATTCAGTGTTTCCAAGTCTGTCAGTGAATCAGTCTGTTAGTGCAATCGTTCAAACCGGTCAGGAAGGGTCCAGGACTCCTTCACTCCAAGGTTTCTCTATATGAGATAAGATAAGATAGATAAGATAAATGTTCTTTATTCATCCCAATTTTGGGAAATTACAGCATGACAATAGCAAAGTATTTCATATAGAGCAAAGAAAAAAGGCTAGATGCAAAGATGACAAATAGACAAGCGTGCTTAATTGCAGTATTTGTTTGAAACATGACCAAATAAATAAATATGACTATTAGATGTGCAGTTCTCCGAGAGTTTTGGTGTGGATAGAAACTCTAAGAGATGTTCCACCTTGTGTGATGTCACTTTATTTATGAAACCTTAAACTTAACAGATGCAAACAATCAAAAGATGAAGTTATAGTTGATTGATATAATTTATTTGTTAACAATTTACTGATAACACTTTCTTAACAAGTTAAATATGTCCATTATCTATTCCTCAGTGATCACATGTCATCATCTTCTAATCAGAAAGCTTTATTTCATCTTTCATACTTTAAATCCTATCCAGCAAACATGACGATTCTGAATAGTCAGTGATTTGTAATGAATTCACAAATTGGAAGTTTGAGATACAAGGAAGCTTTTCAAAGTAAGGTTCTGTATATCAAAACATGTTGTTTAACCAATATTTTTTTTGTTATTTCCATGTCAATATGTTTTAGCGTTAAAAGCCTTGACCTTGTCCATTCCTACTATGATCAAATTGTCCTCAAAGTTCTTAATCTTAAATTAATCCTGAATTGAAGCTGGATTATTAGCTGTTTTGCAAACAGAAGCTGGAAATATACATTTTAGATTTTTTTTTGTCTAGTCTGATTTGACGTTGAACTTGACGTCCCCCCACATGTCTGTAGTCCACTGTTTGACACTTAACTATCACATTTCCAAAACAGCGGTGACTCGCCTTGTGGCCGATGAAATGTTCAATGATGCTTGGGTTTCAGCTCTTCAGCGGCCTGATTCCTGGGGCTCACACTGTGGAGTCCCCTGGGTCCCCTACCCTGCCGGACCAGCAGCTCCACAACCGTAGAATTTGGACCTTATCAGGAGGAAGCCGGCCCCTGGGAGCCATCTACAAACCAACCCTGAGCTTCCAGGGCTGTGCTTGTTCTCCTCACTCTCCTCTGCCAGGTGTTAAAAGAGAGATTCGTAAAAATGGAGCAGCCATACGTGCGGCAGCCCGGAGCTTTAAATGAGCTTTTCATCAAGATGGGGGTGGATATTCTTTCTCTTCCAGCCCGAAGCACTCAGAGCCAAGGCCAGCCGCCTGCTGACAGGTCAACCATCATGGGGGATTTTGTGTGGTGATGTTCAGATTTTCATGTTTACGTTGGTCTTCTAAATAAAAAATGTTAAAGTTCATGAATATTCATTGTTTATTTGCGCTCCCAAGCAAAGCCTATGCTAATTATACAAGTGGCATTTCTAGACACTAGCAACATTTCCTGTGAAGTTACAATAAAGAAGTTTGTCCTTGAGTAAAGCTTCAATATCTTCCTCTATAGGTGTAGGAAGTCTCAACAGTTCAGTCAATCAATCAATCAATTTTATTTGCATAGCTGATGTTCACAAAATCACAATTTGTGTCAAAGGAATTTGTCTTATTATCAGACTTAGTTTCTTTAAAGAAGTTTTGTGTTGAGATCTTCCAAAAAAAGTTCTATGTGTTTACAACTGTGGTGAACTTCAAAGTCTGTAGAAGGAAGTGTTGTGCTCTCAAGTGACTTCTGAGGTGTTTACAGTGACATCAAAGAGATTAATCTAAATGTTCCACTCAGATCGTCTTTGTTTGGTCTTCAAAGAATTCAGCTGGTTTTCAATGCACTTGAAGTCTTGAAAGTTTGTAAACATTCAGCGTACAGGCAAGTGTTATTACGTGGTTTTCTAATATTCACCTAAGGTGCACAAAAATGTCATCTTTCAGTCACACGAGTTTTCCTTGTCGCTGTCCCTGGTCAGTGTGCTTGTAAATAATTGGACCCTCACTCAGTGACGACTCAGCCAATCAAACTGATTTACAGATGTAAAGGCTGAAGGATTGTTACAGAGGAGTGACTGTAGAAACTATTTTATATAGCACTCTCTATAACATTAGAGACATAATGGTTGGAGTTAAATTTTCCTTTCACTTGACTATGTTATCAGACATCTAACGACATGTTGCTGTAATGTCAGATAAACCTTGCTCCTGATCGCTAGCTCTGACTTAGCTACTTCACTTACTTTAGTTTTTAGAATATTGATGCTCTGGCTTCTCCCTGGATACCTCTCAAAGTGCAACAGTCAAGGGTATCAAGGGATGGATATGGAGAAACGTTATGGAAAGAGACACTCATGACATGCCTGTATGTAAAACACCATGCGACATGTCAACAGGGTTAAAAAATAGATTTTTATTGGAGAGCATCTTTGAGGTCGAATAGTGGATGGAGACCAAGGTACCTTACGAAATTCCAAAGCCGGATGAAGAGAGACCTGCGTCTGTTGTCTCAGTAGTAAACTATTTTTATTGATAAATGTGAGTCAGTCGCAACAGAGGAAGATGTTCAGTGGAGGTGAGGACGGGAAGTTACATTTCTCTTTTGACTATAACACACACACACACACACACACACACACACACACACACACACACACACACACACACACACACACACACACACACACACACACACACACATACACTCAAAGTCACTTTGTAAATACTCAAACACATACTGTACATACAGTACATTGACAGACAGGTCTAATTACTGCTAAACACCAACACATACTGACAGTAACCCAACACACATTGCTGAGGTCCAACTTTGAACCTTGATGCTCTTCCACACCGGTGTTATTCTGTTTGACTGGACCTGTGATCAGGTCAACAGGCAGGTGGAGCTACAGGTTTGAATTGTGCCAAATTCAAGACTATTCCATTATCGTTGCATGTGATGGAGCGTTTCCTGACCATTACTTACCAGCAGAGAACCGCAGGTCAATGTACCGTCTATAATTTAATCAATCCAGAGGGAAAATACAGAGCTCAGCCACTTTCTGTGGGTGAACAGTCTTTTGTTTTCTGACAGCCGATATACTTATTACTGACAAAAATGGTGGACAACTACAGAGATCAAACCCAATTTATAACCAGAATTATCGTTTAAGAAGCTTATTTATTATTTGAAACATACAAATATTTCTTGATATTCACCAAAGACACTAATGACTTAACAACGGAAAGCTTCATTTAAACAGGAGTGTGAGTGTGATTCGGGATAACCGTATGTTCCCGAAATAAAGCCTTGGGGGCCTCTGGTTGGGAATGTGAGCTATGGCGGCCCCTCTAAGCCCCCGGACCAGATTCCTCCTTAAAATAGCGTCCTGGGTGAAGAGAGACGTTCTGAGGCCACGGAGCTGCTTTCTGCAGGCATTCACACTTCAGTTAATTTGCGGTTTCTTCACAGCATTCGTGAACTGCATGGAGAAGCAGGAATATCTGTGATATCTGTTTAAAAGGCATGTCTTGACCTCTGACCTGCTTAGTGTTGGCCTCTTGTAATGATAGTGATGGTTGGTGATTGTTTCTCATTACCTGCAGGAGTCAGGTGGGAATCACAACACAAAATAAAGATAAATGGTCTGTATTTAAACAGATACTTTCTAGTCTTGATGACCACTGAAAGCTCTTTACGGTACAGTTTTTGCCATTCACCCATTCACACACCCATTCATACAATGCATCTATAGGCAGCACTTTTTCAATTAGAACAGCATGACCATTTGGGGTTATCCTTTACTGGTTACCAGTGGCTGACCTCTTCAAGACACTAGTACTTGAGTACCGTGCTGGGAACGGATCAGATCCAGTCTACAACCAAGACCTTACTCCCCAGCCCATAAACTCCACTCTGCATCGACCAATCGATTTGCTGCTCTCTCACTGCGAGGGACAGGTAGCCACTCAACTAAATCACGATTGTTTGCTGTCCTGGCTCCAAAATGGTGGAACAAGCTCCACATGGACATCAGGACAGTAGAAAGTCTACACGTCTTCTGCAGCAAACTAAAAACACATCTCTTCCAACTACACATTGGCGAAGAAGATGGTCTAAGTCAAGTTGCACTTATATACTCCACTTACATGTAGCACTTTTTGAAGCAAATGTACTTACATGATTCTTGCTGTTCTAAGTTTGTACCCTCATGGTTGAATGCACTTATTGGAAGTCGCTTTGGATAAGATCATCAGCTAAATGATATGTAATATCAAATGATATGTAATTTGGGGTGTAGTACACTTCGGCATTAAGAATGCGGAAGACTGGGATCAACCCACAGGGGGGTGCAGGAACAGTTGTGAGACCAGGAAAGCAAACCTCTCCAGGAGGCCCGGGGACCACAGGAATCGACCTGTAACTTAAGGTCTATCCTCCAAACATAAGCCTGGGATAGTAGACAAAACATCTTTAATATATGATACTGTTCCATGTCTACAAGGAAACAACTACTCGAAGTGATGAAGATGAATGACTAGTGGTGGGAAACGTCACTTACACAGACGAATGATTTGACTGAATGATCATTAGAGGAGCTTCACATGTTACTCATGTAGCCATATACCTAAGTGAATTTCTTTTCATTTTCATTCAAATATTTCAATAAGATTTAAGTGCCTTTGGCAGAAGTTACAATTTCCAGTTTTCTTGTGTAAGGTCCTACAAGCTTTGTGCTCCTGGGCAGTTCATCCAGCCAGCCAGATCCTCTCAAGCTCAATTAGATTGGATTTGACGGGTCTGTGCACAACCATCTTCAGGTCTGCCCACAAAGGTTTAATGTGGTTAAGGTCTGATTAAGAAAGTGCTGCAGAGATGGTCGCTTTCCAACAGGTTGTCCCATCTCTAAGAAGAATTCTGAAACTCTGTTTGAGTGGCCATACGTTTCTTGGTCACCTGCCTAACCAACATTTCTTTTCAGGTTACTCAGTTTGTCTAGATGTTGCTAGAGGAGTCATGTTGATTTCCAAAATGTTTCTTTTTCACACTTTGTCATTGTGTTTGTTGGGAACAATCAAGGCTTAGGAAAGCTTATTGCTATGGTCTAATTTATGCCTTTACATGGGCAGGAGGGGGGCCCTGACCTAACAAAAGTGACTTGCAACTCGAATTGGGCCTTAATACCAATGACTCAAGACTTCACTCTGACCTCTATTTGTAATGACTTGACATATTTCCAAGGTAAAAATATTACATTTATTTATATTATCAAAATGTGTGCAACTATTTTCTGCTGGTAAAGTCACTCACCAAGAGAAAGCCTTGATGAATTTTGATAAAGCCAGATGTGGTTGCAGAGCTACATTGCCATTGGTCATGGGAAAGTAGTGATGTGTGAAGTCCAAATCTACACATTTATCAGCCTAATTGTAAATTGGATTTGAGGGTGATTTGTTCATCTTTACATTTTCAGGCAATGTATAGTGTGTATCCATGTAAGTGTAGACAAGAAAGAAAAAATGATCAATCCCTGTTCAATTCCTTCTGCATGGTGGACAGTTTTGAATGAGTTTTTATATTTAGGACGAATTAAAAACAAAGATTTCTTCAGTTGTCTTCTGCTTTGCTGTGCATTACCATCCCTCACCAGCTTCCCTGTAAAACAGTGCTTTCAAATAAACAGGGAGTTTTCCAAATTCATATGTCAAGCATTGTTTTGTTTTCGATGAAATGTTAATTATCCCTGTGATGAATAAGAACATTATTACCTTATGTAACTCTCTCCCCCAAACACACCTCACTCATTCACTCCCAGAGGTGTAAAGTAACGAATTACATTTATTCACGTTACTGTAATTGAGTAGTTTTTTTGTGTACTTTGTAATTTTTTGAGTAGTTTTTGAAATTGGTAATTTTACTTTTACTTAAGTATTGTACTTCGCTACATTGGAAATTACATCCGTTACAGAGTAATCGCAAGACAATTCTCACTGCAGTGGTAGACAGTGTTGTGTCATAGAGTGTTGTGTGCAGGCACACCTGCCAGTAGCGATCTTTTCCGTATTATTCAGGAAGTGCCTTTTCAAAATAAAAGAAACCATTTCAAAATAAATGTATCAAAACTTTGATTTGTTGTGCCTTTTGTTTGCAGGGTATGAATAAATAAACAGAGAAAATTAGCAATAATAAAACAAAATAAAAAAAACATTTATTTTAGTAATTGATACATATGAAGTACCATTTAAGACAAGGGCTAGTGATGGATAAAGTTTTCTTTAAAAAACAAGTTAAGTCTTTCATTCTCACTTTCCACCTTAAAACTATGAAATGAACTGAACTATGAACTAGTTCACAATTTAAATGGTGAACTATGAACGTGAACTATTCATGTTTACTTGTGTGAACTGAACTTTTAACTAGTTCATGAGAGGTGTGAACTTGCACAACACTGGTGGTAGATGCTGCATAGAGTGGATGATGGAGTCGATGTCAGGAGAGCTAGAGAAGGATGATATTGCGGACGACCAACAAACGGAAGCATAGAACTTTCCGCCAGTTGAGATTAAAGCAGATAAAGAAAACCCGTGGCCACATCTCAGCAAAATGTTTGTAGACTAGTGCTCTAAAGGTGGACCAAAGTTTAACCAAAAGTTTAAATATACAGTGGGACAGTGGCATTTTAACTTTTTATTTTAGCTGTCACGTGGTTCATGTCTTGACATGTCCTCCCAAAAGTTCTTAAATGTAGTGTTGACATGTTAAATGTTTAATGTTTTTCCACTTATATTTGTAAAGATCCTCCTTTAATTAAAAATAACTGTTTTTGGATTGGATTTATAACCCCTTGTCCTTTTTTGCACTGTATAGGAGCGGCCCCCATCAAGTTGTTGGAAGTAACTAAGTAACTTTTTCTTAAAGTACATTTTAAATGAACTACTTTTTACTTTTAATTGAGTAGATTTTTAGATGGGTACTTTTACTTGTAAATAAGAAAAATGTCATCAAAGTAAAGGTACTTTTACTTGAGCACAATATTTCAGTACTTTTTACAACTCTGTCACTCCCCCACCCACCCACTAATATCAACTTGCTCTATCAGCATGACTGTTAAGATACAGAACAAGTAAGAATTCACTACCAGTCAGAAGCAGTATTCAGTATCCTCTCTCATTTCTCTTGTCTGTGACAGAATGTGTGTGTCATTTGAAAATATGTGTAATTGAAAATAGGCTGTTAAATTAGTGTTTTATTTGTAAAGTTTATTTGAAATGATAAATTTTTTGAGTAACGCACTATTTGTGTCAATTCAGTACAGTAAGTGTCATATCAAATGACTTGAACGATAAAGTAAAGCATTTGGACTTGACTTTGGAATTGATAATCCTTGACTTAGGAGTTATTTGGGACTTCTCTGTCTTTACATTTGACTCAGGACTTTATCATTAGGATTTGAGACTTACTTGTTACTTTACAAACTATGGCTTTGTCCCTCCTCTGCTTCCTCTCATCATTGTGTGGGTTCTGGGACTTGGGATTTGCTCCAGCCCCCCTCCACCTTCAAACAAATGAGCTAATGGATGCATGTGTCAAACAGTTACACTCTTCTTTCATCATGTTTGCCATACTAAAATGGCCAAACCATAGACACTGCAGAAGGGCAGCTGCTCCGTCTGGAGCTCTCTTGATTTTTCCTGAAATTTTTTATTTTTTATTTTAAAGACTCAATATGTGCATAAAATGTTGAGTTAAAGTTTGGGAGATTTGTGCAACATGTTTGATTTCAATGTTCTGACGCTGGGCTGCCCCCTGTGAGTGTGTTTTAGTTAGAAGTTAGAAAGACAAAGTATTGTTATATGTCATAAATTAACAGCTCAAGTTAATTTGAGTCCTGTCAGACACTGGTCACTTAGAGAAAAGGCAACTGCACTTTTAGGCACCGTTGCATCACTGTGTCGTTTCTACAACTCATCATGTTACAAAATATTACGTAGTTTTTATTTTGTAAGGAACTGAATAGAATATATTGATTGTGTCTATCTACAGTATATGACTGTCCGCCATGTTTATATATCTCAGAGTGGAACAGAGCTGTTATGTGTTTCACAGATGGACAGACACCTGTCGTACTGAGACAATGACCCCCAGTCAGGAGGTCAAAGGTCACAGAGCTACACAAACACACTGGTCCACTTCCGTTGGTAGATCATATAGGTTTGCTCTCATTTTATATATGTAGAAATATAATATATTTATAAAACATATATACAATTTATGTATTATACATATATATACATATTATATATCAAATGTGTGTGTTTGTGTGTGTACATTTCAACAAACCATGTCTAATCAGTTTGTCCTAACATAAACAATAATATTAAACAGAACAATTCTCACAAATTACAGAACACACATACTGGATATGCTGTATATGTCACATGGGTATATACTCAGACAGCATAGTGTGACTTTACAGGAATCTCATCCTCAATGTTTTGTATGAGTTTGAATGAATGTTGATACTATAACCTACACAGGAAGTTTACTTTTGAAAACATATTTATTTATATATTTAAATACTCATGTTATAATATATTTATGCCTTCATTAGATCAAAATTGTAGGGAGAGGTTCCCCAGTTCAGGTTCATGTTTCATGTTTTTCCTCTCAACATTACACTTGTAGAATTAATTAATGACTGAAAGATCGATCGACTGAAAGAAACAATTAAGAGATTATGATGATTAACAAAATCACAGGGAGTGGCTCTGGTGTGTCAATACCAGACTTGGGGATGAGTAGGTAATGACATGCAGCAAAACCAAATCCGATCAGCATTAAACCATTTAAAAAGTGTGAACAGGAGACTCTGCAGTATGAAACAAAAAAGTGAACAAGGACTATAAGAGACAATAAACCATAAATCGTGGACCTTAGTGTACACAAACAGCCTGGGGCTGCAAAGTCAGCACTCCAAACACTGGTGGAGCATCTGGAAACTACATCCACTTCCACCTCTGACACTGCTTCCACCCTGAGCCCGGGACACTGCCAGGTTTAGGGCCTGGAGGGGACAGCAGCCAGTCTGAGGACCTGAGGGAAGTGTGCATGGGGGAAACTCCCACGGGGGACAAACGATCCTGCCATGTTACCGGAGGGGACACTGCGACCTGGAAGTCTTGCTTTCCACATCAGACTCAATATGGTAGACCAATCTCTCTACGGACTCCATGGGAACCCAAAACACTGTCCAAGTACAAGGGAACGTTTTGGTTGCTGTGAGACCTGGAAACACTGAAGTGAACACACTAAATGAACATGACTGAAGCTGTAGCCAATATTCATTCTTGAAAAAGACTGACATTAAATGAAGTGAAAGACTTCACAGAACAAGCAGTGAAATGTCCACCCTGTTTTACCAATAAAATAAAATCTTGTGATAGGATAATCTTGTGAAATCAGAAGTATTTTCAGAGGTTTAACAGAAAACAAAAATGCATGATTGTTATTTTCTGTTTCAGAATGCCTAATCCACATTCATATTCATATCACAATGATCTGTTATGAAGATCTGGTCCCTGGTCTGCCTGTCCCTGATTTTACCTCAATGGTTTTACAGAGCTCGTCAGAGATGATGCATTCAGGCCAAGCTGCTGCACAAAGAGCTGCTACCTAATTTCATTTATTAGATGAAACTTCACGTTTTGTTCAGGAAGTTAATTCCCACAAAAGAAAACCACTTTTAAGTTTTCTTAAGATGAAATTCAATCGCTGGATGAACGATACAAAGCTAAATTTTGGCTAAAAAGATACTGTGCCCAGTTCTCATGACTTAAATGTCACTACCACAACCCTTTCACATCTTTACCAAAAGCCTTTCTTCCAATAGTTAGGAATAGTTTCTTATCTGAAAAGGGAACCTTTTCACAGGTGGACAGAGAAATGTCTTTAAGTAAGAAGAAAGCAGGAGTAATCAGTAAGAAATTCATGTCCTCAGTCTAAATACATTTGAACACACAGCCTGATATTCCATGTCCACTCAGGTTACCCCCCCTGCTGCCTCGCCGGGCCCGCTGCTGCGAGTTGCAGTGATCGTGAGCTTCAGCAGGTTTGATATTAAACCTGATATCCACTTGTGGTGTTTATATAAAATGAGGCTGTGAAAGATATCAGGCCTCAGCTCAGGCTGCTGCAGTCTAAACGCCACCTGTTAACAGAGAGCAGATGATTTCCTTCTTTCACTAGGATCCAGTTTTTGTCTCTTGTAGGTTTCTTGGCCAGGATGGTGTCTTGAGACCTAGATCAGAAGTCATGGCCAAAATGGGTGCATTAGTTTCGAGAAACCAATTCAGTGGAAGGTTTAGTTTAGTATATTCCATCAGAGCATCTTAGATTAAGCAGAACAAAATGTAACTGTCACACTCTGGACTCACTGGCAGCGTGGGTCACAGACATAGGGTCACAGAGCTCGGGGTGCTTTTCTGTCTCCACAATAGGTTTATGTCATCGGAAAAGTTTTTTACCTGTTGCGAGAGAGACAGAGATGCATCCATCTCCAGGCAGCATGTTATGACTAAGTTGTCGGTGTAAAATTCACTATCGTGTTTAAAAAACGTTTCTATATTGTCCATCTCTAATGCACAGCAAAGTGGTAATCTAGCTCCTGGGACTGTTGAAGAGTGCTTATGTAGCTCATGTTGTTCTAGGGCACATTTTTGTTTTCTTTCTTTCATTGCCCCATGTAAATTCAGTGTAATTTCATTTAGAAAAATCCTGGATCCGCCTCTGTTCAGCAACGGATAGATTACTGCGCAGACTCATTAGAAGGGGTCAGTCCTGTGATGCCCCCCTGACCCAGGTGGGACAGAGGAGAGTGACAGCTAAGCAGTGTTCCCCCCCCCCCCCCCCGCAGGACACCATCACAGCACTGGACAGCTCCTTCAGGGACAGACTGATACACTCAGTCTAAGTTAAGTGTCTTAACCTGATTATCTTAACCTATCTTATTGGATCTTATCTTATCTTAAACAGCACTGTTAAACAATACAAAATCCGAGAAACTGTTGGCTATTCCTGATTTCACTTCTCACAGCTTCTTCTACTCTTTCAACATTTGGACCCCACACTGCCTGACTCTCTCTCTCTCTCTCTCTCTCTCTCTCTCTCTCTCTCTCTCTCTCTCTCTCTCTCTCTCTCTCTCTCTCTCTCCCTCTCCCTCTCCCTCTCCCTCTCTCCCTGTCTTGAAAAAAACCCACCCACTCCCGGATAGCCTAGTGGTTTCGAGCCGGGGACCCCCCACCCTGTCCTGGCTGAGTGCCGGGCGGCAGAGGGCAGGATGGCGCCTCCGCTACTTAGCGGGCAAAACTTGCTGGGTTTCACAGCTCTGTCTGTGAGTGGAAAATGGGATTATATCCTGCGATTTGTCTAAATCCACTGACCAGGGGAAAAGAAAAACTCTCACCGTTGGGTTCTGTGCCTGGTGTCTGATTAGGAGCCTGAAATCGCCATTACAGAACATCTGAGGTATTCAGCTGGAAGGAGGGCAGAGCGTGAGGCACTGACTGCAGCAGGTGCAGCTTTATGAGGCTGAAGCTCAAACATTTTAATGATATAAACAGTTGAATGTATGAATCAACTGAAATCCGACCTAGTTCAGTCAGTGGTGAAACATATTTGCACTTATAATGAATGTTAATTTGATAATTTGGTACATTTTAATCATCCAACAAGCGCTATAACACCTTAGTATCTAGGTGTAACAGAGATAAGAATGCACTGTATTTATTTTTGTTTATAATTTGTAGTTGTCTCCCCGAGTGTGTTACTTCCTGTCAGTTCTTTTTCCCTCAGTTCAACTTTTTCCTTACAGAGGGTAGGTGGCATGTAGAAAAGCTCCGCACTGTTTATAGTTTTCCTTAAAGAAATGACCGTTGTAAATTGTATATTGTATATATAGGTATCTTGTGCTGTTGTTTCGAATGTTTATATGTTTTGTAAATGTTGTTATTTAACATCCACGGAGATGTTTTTATTTTAATGCGGCCGCCATTTTGTTTTCGCCACGCGGATTTCGACAGGCTTTGATGTTAATGTATTTTATTTTGTAGACTGTTGTGTGGAGCTGAGGGACTCACAGTGACATTTACTCCATATCTGCAGGTATGTGGGGTTTCCATTCTGATTTAATGACTGTTTTTCCAGTAGTTTGTTGTTGTTGTATGTAGTTTTTATGTGGAGAAGAAAAAGGGAGTTCAACTTTTTCCTCACAGAGGACTGTTGTGTGGAGCTGCTGACTCACAGTGACATTTACTCCATATCTGCAGATCTGCAGGTGAATAAAGCAACAAATATCAAGTCCTGAGTTGCGCGTGTTTCAAGTCTGTTACATAAGCAGGGATGGCTGTATTACTAGATGTGACCCATTCTTGAGTTCTTCTAAGGCCACTGATTTAAAGACTTATTCATTCATAAAAATGATTGTGCCACAATCAGTCTTCAAATGCAGTCTCCGAAGGATACGGCCGCTGATGGCAGGTTTCTCAAGAGCCAGTCAGATATGGTCCAACTAATTGGGACAAACGTGAAGGAGACGAAGGAAACCAATGCTTCTACGAACAGCACAACAGCTCCTGTGTTGACTAAAAATTATGCCACATGCAGGCCTTGTCGATTGAGAAATCACTGTCAG
The DNA here is from genome assembly GCF_963576545.1 of Limanda limanda. NCBI lineage: Eukaryota > Metazoa > Chordata > Actinopteri > Pleuronectiformes > Pleuronectidae > Limanda > Limanda limanda. Next base: position 24,563,632 of record NC_083643.1, read on the forward strand.
TAATGGTCGAGTCTCTGAGTAGACCTTTTGTATATAAAGCAGTCTTGCTGTTATCATGGTCCTGTCTGGTGCCAAACAATGGAGCACCTTGAAATTCAACAGCAATACTTCAAATTCTAAAACACACAGGCTTATATGATTGGTATAAATTATGTCAGCTTCAGCCTAGAGATGAGCAGTCAAGTTTTGGTTAAGGGACTGTCGCTCCGCATTATAATAATACACAGAGGTAATAAAAGCATCAATAACGTTGAAGGTAACTATTTCTAGAAATATTCTCAAGTGAAAATCATGACTGAGTTCATCTTTAACATGAGACTTGAGAGTGAGGTTCTGGTCTAAGATAACACAGAGTTTTTTTACAGTGCACTTTCTCTCGAGAGCTTCACCAGTAAGGAGTCACCTCTGTGGCAGCGTACGTGACAGAGTCCCAAACACTTGAGAAACTTGGTAAAAGGACCTCACACAAGGCACAAAGCAAACAACTGAGGCGTTTCTTCTGAATAAATACTTCAAACTTGACCAGGTCGATTTTGATATAAACAATATTAAATCACAAGAACAGCTTTGATAGTTTTGCCTTGACTACATTATCTATTCATCCTGCCTGAGTAGTTAACGCATTTTCCCACTATTTGGACCATGAGGATTCACATTTATAAATGTTTGGTTATTGTTTCTTTCTGAAGGAGGTTTGTAGCCCAACTGGCCTGGCCGTGCTTTGAGTGTCATGTAACAACCGAATACACCCTGAAACTGAAATTGCAGAAGGTCTATATTTAGTTGAGTTGGTGGATGAACTGAATATACCTAGCGAGATCATGTTTATGACATTAAAACTAATGGTTTAGATTATCTTCATTAGTTGAAGGTGATGAATATGATCGGTGTGACAAGTTAACCGACTGAAAATTGAGTATTTTTTTTAGCTTTTGCTGACAAACTTTTTTTTCTTATGACTTTTCTTACACAATATGGCTTAATTCAAGACACTACAGCTACATTTTCAGTGTGACTCAAGATGTGATGTTTCATCTTCAGCTTCTTGTGAGACGCACCTTGCAGTAGCTTATGTGCAGATATTTGCAGCCCCAGTGGGAATCAAACCCTCCACCTCACCAGTCAGAATGCCTTGCTGTGCACGCTGAGCTGCCGAGGACACATGATCCCAGTCATATCAGAGGGTTTAAATGGGTTTAAATGAGGGCCCTGGGGAGGGGTGAGGGAGGTGGGGTTGAGAGGAGATGAATGGCCAACATTGGGAACAGCAGCAGGGCATTCTGGGAACTGGTCATGTTGAGGGGTTCCTTATGGCTCTCTATGAGAAATGGAGAGAGTGTGACAGGAGCCAAATGGAGCTGACAGCCAACTGGTTTGACTTCCTCTGATATCAACACACACACACAAACACACACACACACACACACACACACACACACACACACACACACACACACACACACACTCACACACTCACACTCACACACAGAGTGCCTCATTGCATCAAATCCCTTTCACTTCCATTCTGACCATGTTTTTTTTCTCCTCCATAATTTTGTTTTGGAAAAACATAAGCTCGTGTTTCTCCTCTCTGAAAGCCACCAGCGCTCTCCAACTACTTTCATGTGTCTGTCCAGCTCGACCCTCAGCTACTTAAAGACTTTTGTTTGGCTGCCGCGGGGCCGAGGGCAGATTTTGGCAGGAAGGCAGGTGCTGATAGGGACAAACTCCATAACGCAGAGCAAGCTGTGTGCCAAGATGCTAATGGCAGTCTTTAAAAAAAAAATGCCAAAGGAACAGAGTGTCGGGTGTGGTGAGTCTGCCAGCGGAAAATATCCCTATGACCCTGTTGTTCTTCTGAAGAGTGATGAGTTTCCTCTGTGGATAATATAGTCACAGGTTAAAAACAGAATCATTATACTCTGTTATTACTTTGTGTTTACTCTGTGAACTGTGTCATATCAGCTCCCACTGTACAGTTAATCCACAGTGTAGCTGCTCTGTCTGTGTGTCTGCTTGTTTAGAGCATTTGACAACTCATTTACATTGACAACAATTTACTCATTTACATTGGCAATATTTACAATGCTACCTAGCATTGTAAATGAGTTTTCAATGAGTTTTTAGAGGTTCAGTGCGTGACATTTAAGTGAAATATGTAGTAAAAATAACCGTAGTGATGATTTTTACACATGGGAAATCACCTTAATTGTATGAATTGGTGTGTTCTTTACCATAGAATGAGCTCTCTATATTTACATACATACATCAACATTTTTTACAGAAGCCAAGATCCAACAAACTTAAAACCTTTTGAGTTTTTATGAAAACTGAGGGCTACCATTGGGTTCTCCATCATGTTTGGAAGGGGAGGGTGTGATGACGAGTATTCAGCTGCAACATGTTACTCCACCACTAGAAGTCACTAAATCCTACACACTGAACCTTTAAACCCAACACCTGCTGTTCAGAGAGCTCTGCAGAGACAACCTATTTTTTGAGGGCTGTATGAATGTGTCAATGCAACTTGACACATTACACAGTGGTATATATTAGGGATGAGCCGGATACTCGGCTGAAACGAGTATCCGCTACGGATAAAGCACTTTTGCCGAGTACGAGTTTTAGACGAGTAATCGGAGTCATTATCTGTGCTCGGACTGAATGAAAATCCTCACACAGCGTCACAGCGCTCCCCTTCACACACGGCTCTGCTCACTCACTCACAGAACAGCTCTCTGTCTCTCAGTCACTCAGGTTCACTGCGCATCGGGACTGTTCCATTGGCTCAGTCAAGGAAGCAGAAATTATTCGTTCATTTCCCGACTGGGTCTTCGGGTACGAGTCTTTGGATCATTTTTCATGAGACCTGCATTGGCTCAGTAGAGGAGCGCTGGAGATGCGAGGGACGTTCACTGTCTCCCGGAGAAATGAACACTCTGTGTTTTTAGTATAGAAAGATGTGAATTATATTTGTTCACAAGTCATAATGACTGGTTTTGTTATTTTCACTTTACATTTACACTTACTTTACAGTAAAGTAAACCTCTATTAAATACAGTACAACATGACAGTTTGTATGGTTTGAAATTGTCATCTATTATCACACTGGCATTTAATTATCACGGCAAACAATTACACTGCACTAAACTTTAAGTGTTAATGTAAAGTTAAAATAACAAAACCAGTCTGTATGACTTGTGAATGAATATAATTCACGTATTTCTATACTAAAAACACAGAGTGTTCATTTCTCCGGGAGACAGTGAACGTCCCTCGCATCTCACTCACACACACACATACGCACACGCGCACACACAAACACACACACACACACACACCTGGTGTGGAAATAAATTTAAAAAAAATAAAAATAAAAAAATCATAAAAAAATGTCAAAGTTAAAAAAGAAAGTTATGTTGAACCAGCCCACTTCCGGGTTAAATCAAACCCACTTCCGGGTTAGGCCCCGCCCACTCAGAGTACGGATACGGATAATTTATATGGTTAACAGATACAGATACAGATAATGCTGTACTCGCTCATCCCTAGTATATATATTTACAAACCATTTAAAAAAGTAAAAAACTATAAAAAAAGAGTAGTAGTGTTTTTTGAACTTTTTTTTTTTTCTTCCTGTTTTTCCGAGATAAAAATCCTGTTTTTCGCTCAAATTTTTTTCCATGCTTTTATTTTGAAAGTGACGTATAGCGTCCATAGACGTAGCGTCAAATAAACCTGAAAACATCAGTTGAAAGTCTCGACCATCATGCGGGGGATTTGCTACATATAGGTAGAGGATAGTTTTTATTTTTGTCCCGTTAGTGGCTTTATTATAGAAGATTGATGTGTAGTTCCTGTTATAAGCAGGTTGGTAGTTGTGACTCTTGTTTTGAAAGGGGTTCTAACGGAAAAGGGTTCCATCGATAGAGAAAAGTGTGAAGGAAAATAAACGAGTGTGATGTCCCGATTCAATAACCATCTCTCGTGTCCTCTTTCGGCTGAGGACTCCTGACAGTATAATAGAACAAACCGCTCGGCTACATTAGTCTGTTGCAGGTTCAGGCTGATGCAGCAGCAACCATACTCCATGCGTGTGAGAGCTTCAGGCAGGATTAAGGGAACGCCTTTTCCGGAGAAAACTTAACTCAGAAAAACTGGATTTTTATCTCGTAAAAACAGAAAATAAAAAAGTTTGAAAAACAGTATTTTATCTCGGAAAAACAGGGGAAAAAAAAGTTCGAAAAACAGGATTTTATCTCGGAAAAACAGGAAAAAAAATCCTGTTTTTCGAACTTTTTTTTTTTTTACCCAGAGCTTTTTTGATTTTTTCAAGTGAATGCAATACGCTTCCGTAATTACCAGTGCTTCTCACACTCCCTGTTTCAGGTGCTTCAGGAAAACGCAGTTTCTCAAAGTTGAAACTGATAAAAAAAACTACCTCTGCATTGAAAATGAAACAAGACAGACTTAATGGACTGGCTACGATCTCAATAGAACATGAGCTAGAAGTGCAAGTATAGGTATGTGTGTATATAGGTATGTACATATATCAATGTATGTATATATTTGTGTGTATATGTATATGTGTGTCTATATGTGAAGTGTCATGTTTGCAGAAGTCTGTATCTATGCGTCTGTGGGAGTGTATATGAATAGGTGTAGGTATATTTACACAGTGCTCGGGGGGGGGTAATATCGTACTATGAGCTCTTGAAGGTTTGATGGTGGCATATTATTAAGGGCTTTGTAGGTGAGGAGGAGAATTTTAAATTCTATTCTAGATTTAACCGGATGCTAGTGTAGTGAAGCTAATTGAGGAGAAACGTGATCTCTTTTCATGGTTCTTGTCAGGACACGTGCTGCAGCCTTTTGTACAAGCTGCAGAGTCTGTAAATACTTGTCGCCGGATAATTAAGAATTAAAATAATGTTTTTCTTTTTGCATGTCAGCAATACACCTCTGTACTTTTTCAGCTGAAGCTCTGTTTGAAGAAATGTTTCTGGTAATTCCAGGTATGGAGCTACAGCTGCAGAAGTGCATATGGACTAAGTATATCATACATTTTTCATTATCAGTAAAGTAGGAATGATTTGTTCATGTAATTCACACAAATTGAACACATTCTTACTCTGGTTATGACTTAAAAGTGAAAGTGGGCCACAGGCATCATCTCACTAAACACACAACAACATTCAATCAGGAGAATAATTATTGAAATAAAATATGTGATAATAGATACTAGAGGTTTGACGAACAAATTGAAGTTTTAGCGCTTCTTTGTCTGCATCATTTGCAGTGAACAGAAGTTTGTGTTTCACTGTCAGACCTCAGGATGTAGGATTCATCATGGTGCACATGCTGAAACATGATTCCTGTTCCTTTCCCGGGGCCTCCCTCACCCTCGCCCTCGCCACTCAATGTTTATGGCGTGTGTGCTGCAGTTACAGCTATGTAGCCGAGGCTGGACAGCGACTCTTTACTGCCGACGGCCTGAGCATTCCTGTTGCTTTTGTCACAGCAACGATCCATTTTGATGCATGAAGAATAAGTGGAAGAGCGGAGGACATGCAGAAAGCGAAAGGAAGTCAGAAGCAGGATCAGACCCGGGTTCAGTTTCCATGACTGAGGACATTCTTTGGCCGTGTAAAAGATTAAAAACAGCTCTGCTGACTTGCACATCCAGATCACTGAGTGATGAAAGGAACACGATGGCTGGAGACGTACACGTTTAAATTTGAGGAAGTCAATTTAACCACACAAATAATGTCAGGGAGTCCCTCATGACGATTGTCAAAATCAAGCACAATACAACCTGCCACAATACAACCTATTAAGTTGAAGTTAATTGTTGTGTTGTAATGTTTGTGTTTCTGCTGGTCCTCATTGTTCTCTTAAGAAAACTTTTTACATTATAATGTAACACGGGGGCCTCCCCAAGTCCTGCTTTATTATCCTGCAAGCAGTAAGATATCCTTCCAGCAAATCTCTGAGGAGCAGACCATTTCAACTTTTTAAAATAATCTGTTGATTCCAAGATTTACTTAGCAGGATTAGCTAAAGGATCATCATGGCATCTTTGACACTCTGGACACATTGCTGTGGATGATAACAACCTGAGTGACGTCTGACATTTTGTCAAAGTGTGAAACAGGAAAACAATCTGGGAGGTTTGGAGGTGTGATGATCCCTAATTGCTGCAATTCAGAGTTTTGCTCCTGTCAGACATTCAGCAGACGAAACACTGGTCTGCCCCACAGGACAACAAACTAAAGGACAACATCATTATTGCTTCCCTACAGGACAAAAGCCTCAGTGAAGGATGAACCCATCTTGCCAGCAGATGCCATTAAACCACAGAACTAATCAGTCAAATATCAGAAGGAAGATAATGGTGTGAATAATGGTATAGAAAAATAACACTGAGACACTGTTTTAACTTATGATAAGGTTTGTTACAACAGTCAACTGCTAGAACTGCTAGAACTACAGTTGGGCTGTCTGCATATATGACTTTAATTTCCATTACAAACAAGAGTTTCCATTAATGATGGCATCTATAGATTTATATCAAATAATAATAACTGTAAAGCTCATCATGGTTAATGCATGTAGCAGACAAATGAGAGAAAAAGAAACCAAAGTGTTTCAGTAATGTAATGAGCCTCCAGATCATTCTCAGTGCTCCTTGCCATAAAGTATTCCATGCTCTGAACTCCACTGTTCTTCTAAAGGAGAGTCACTTATTGGATGTTCTGCTGATGGAACGTTGTCTAATACATCATCTCAAAATGTTTAGACACCCCTAGAGAATCCTAAAACGCTCTAACGGCTCCTGGAGGACTAAATTAATCTCATGAAAGGATCACTAATCCCTCCAAAACACCTGTAGAACCTGCTCAATGACCACTACAACATCCTATCATTCCCCTCAACCTCCTAATAGAACTCCAGTAAGTTGCCATTGACCACTTAAGCGATACCACTTCATGTAGAGCCTTCTCAATAACATTTAGAACCCCCCAAAAGGAACATTTTGTAGAACCTCATCAACCACTTACCTCACAACAATGACCTTTTAAAGGACCTCCATAACCCTCAGAAGGACCGTCATAGCCTTCTTAATGTCAATAAAGACCTGGTAACACCACCCATAGAGCCTGTTCAGTAACCCCTTAACCTTGTAATTACCTAGAACCTTCCCATCGACCAGTAAAACATGTTAAACAATCCTCAGACCGTTCTTAATAACTATTAGAATCTGATGAAGGAGCCCTAGAACCGTCTTTAATGTAGTGATGAAGGAAGTGAGGTCCCAACATACATTGTCTTGAAACCAGCCGGAAGTTATCTTAATCAGAGGCGTTCACAACAACAGGATATCTTAAATATTTTAACTAAGGGTAACGCCTGGGTTTTGCATGCAGGAGGCAGGGCATAATAGTCTCCGGGGAATCTATTAATCAAATTTTATTTGTATAGCCCATATACTGACAAATCACAATTGCCTCATAAATCACAAGGTGCAACATCTTATCTTACATTAACACTTGTGAGTGCAAGAGTAAAGAAACACAACAAATATTTTAGCAGGGGAAAATAAGGTAGAAACCTCAGAGTGACATGTGAGGGATCCCTCTCAAAGGACGGACAAATCTAATGTATATGGAGAGGTGAATGTTTTAAGTATTAATACAGCAGAACATGTCTGATGGAAATGAAGGGAGCAGCAATAACAATTGTAACGATAGACCTATTGCCAATAATGATGGTTTATGTGAGTAGGCATATTGTATAGCTAAGCAATCTATTCATAAGCCAAGATCAGATGCCACCACGATCCATGGTCAGGATCCACAATGTGGCTTTAGCTGTGATCCTGGATCAAGTCAGTAAGTATGTGTCATGTGTCCCCTGACAGGCCTATAGCAGCATAAGAACTGTATTAAGACAGACTTGAACCAGCTGGAACTATAAGATTTATCAAAAAAGAAGATTTTAATCAATCTAAATGGAGCGGTGAATGCTTTTTGTATTAATACCACAGAGCATGTCTGATGGAAATGAAGGGAGCTGTGTTGCCGGACAAGTATCACTATTTAAAATACTCTGTAATTTACTCGTAAAATATTCAAACTACATTCCTTATTTCTTAAATGACAATTAAAGATACAGTTTCAGCACCGTGTGAAATATTATCACTTGTTTCTAATAAAGTTACAATAAAGAATCATGTTGCAATGTGAGAAAACCCAACTTTGTTTGTGAAGATATCTGAGCTGACAACAATATTTTAGACTGAACACATTGCTTTTAATATGACGTGTCCCACAGCTTCGCAGCCATCATCTCCTGTCCCTGTCAACTTTAGTGAAGTCTATTTTTCTAACCACTTCAGGAATGTTTAGTCCAACGGTCAGGAATCACTCATGAATTGGTCTTGCGGACGTGTTGACGCTCGACAGATACTTCACCATTTGTACAGGACAAGAATGTAACAAAGTGTGTGGACCACCAGGACGAAGGAGACAGGACACCCCTGAGCCATCGTTAGGCTCTGATGTCCAGTAGCTGGTGAAGCCTGCTGCGGGTCCTGGGTCTGTGTCTGAGTTGTCTTCAGCCACTGGTCCTCTCAGAGCCACGTGGCCACCTCTCGCTGTGCACTCAGCTGGAAGTCTGAGGGGACACAGAGAATCAAACATTCAGTGCTGAAGGTAAACATGGAGCTGCTGTGATCTTAGCTGAGGTCTACTTCAGTCCTGCTGGGCCAGGCTGGAGGTGGAGGGTCACTCTGCAGGAACCGGCCCTGCACCTCTGAAACCAAACTAGGGCTGCTTTACCCACTACTGTCTTAATAATGGAATTCCCTACATTGTTTATTTGATCAAATTATATACATTAATTTATAACCATGCTTCTTTGGCAACTCACAGAACTGAAGTTGATACATAGAGTGCTAATTTGTTTGATGGTTTAATTATGATTGATTGGAAAGAAGGACACAGTGGAACATTCACAAAGTGAATGAGCTGAATGAAATGATTCAAATCAAAGTGATTATGCATTTTCGTTTGCCCACCATCCAGCCCGACCAAGACCTGGCACCTCTGCAGCTGTATATTTGTACACAATATTCAAAGAATCAAGACTGTACTGGTAGAGATATCTCTTTTATTACACAGTGGGTATACACAGTTTTTTGGTAATACAAATAACCTGCTAAAGAAAAGATTGTTCTCCAATTGCCAGTCAAGGTGTTTGCCTGTTTTTTTCCCCAGTGCGTGATGTTCGACTTCACAAACTTAAAACGGGGGTGTGCTCTCACCCTGCTGTCTAGCCAAATTATCACATTCACCTGTGTGTCATTATCAGTGCTGATCAGAGACAGAGCCAAGTAAAACCTGTGTCTTCTGCAGAGTCATTTGGAGAGTCATTGGCGTGAATGCTAATTGTATCTATATTCCCATCGTGGATCAAATACAGATGTTAGTAGTATTCGTGTTTTTTTTTACCATTGGAAAATGGGCTTGAGATACCTATTTCTGTTAGCATACTAACCAGCTAGCCAAAAAATAACACAATTTAAAATACCACTCTGTACCTCAAGAGGTGACACTGAGTCACACATCTAGAAAGAGTGTGTTTCCTTGTCTTACTTTAGGGCTGGACACTAGTAGTTTTACTTATGTGGTACTAAATTCATTCTAAAAAAGCAGAGCGACTATAGGAGACAGCGTTTGGGCAACAGAGCATCAAACACATGTGAAACAGTGTAACTGCAAAGTGTCTGAAGTGACGTCTGTGGATCATGGTGCTGCTGAAAGCTGATCGGACCGTGACACACAAAAGCTGCGACAGGCCTCACACAAACTTCTCTTTCTGCTCTGAGTGGGATCAGAGTGTGAAGAGCAGCAGCGGCAGCGAGGCTCTCAGTGTGTTGACTCAGACTGTAGAGGCTACTCAGACCTGCAGGTTAAAGGGTGACAGACCACACAGAGAGGATGGCCACCTCATGACCACACACACACACACACACACACACACACACACACACACACACACACACACACACACACACACACACACACACACACACACATACACACTGACATGACCCAGCTCACAAACACTCAGTGTAATCTGAGCCTCATTAGCCTGTGAGGGATTACTGTGATCTGTTCTCTGCTCATCACAACATTAACTGCTGTGTAACACACAACTGGCAGAGTATGTTTACTGCTACCTGTGTTAGACACTTACCCTACACACACAAACACACACCACACAGCCCAAGCGATGGGTCACTGCAAGTTTACCTCCTACAAAGATAAAGACAACGCTTAGAAAAAGCAAAGCATCCTCAGGGAGTTGTTGGGAACATTATTTGACAATGGTCCTGTTCCTGTGTGAAAGTGAGTCCTCCAGGCCACCGTAAACAAACAGAGGGATCTTCTTGTGTGTTTGTTCATTTTCTGAGTCCTCATACATGGGTCAGTATGGCATTAATTACCATGAATTATCAGAGGATTTGCTGCATCTTGCTGTTTCATTCGACTCTGGTTTTGAAAAGTTGAGTTTGAGGAAATAACTTTGCATTGTGGGAAAAATTCATTAGTGGTATTGCATGAGTCCCGAATCACTAAGAGAAACAAAACAAGCATAATTTTACCTATACATGTTTTCTGTGTTTGACTCTGGGAGAGTATATGTTTCTCTCTTGTTAACTGAGCTGATCTGTCTTGTTTATTTATTCACATGCTGCCAAACAACCTTATTGTGTGTTTGTGGTGGACTAAATTTACACAGCAACACACATATGTCATATTCATCCACCCATCAGGCCATGCAGGGTAGTCCAGGTATTCCTCAGGGTTTTCCAGCTCCTCATGGGGGATACCCGACCAGGTGAGATATAGAATCTCTCTCCTGTGGTTTTGGTCTTTGGCTCGGTCTCATCCTTTTTGGATATACCTGGAAAAACCTTAAAAGCAAGGTGCCTGAAACTATTAATCTGTCTCTTACTAACACAAAGAGGATCTGAGCTGCTCAGTATTGGGATGGTACTAAGTTTCAACCAGGACGCTCTAAAACATCTGAAATGTAGGTTATACACGTGTTATTAAGATGTTATTAATAACCCCCAAAATTTCTACAAAAAGAAATAAATCTTCTAAAACCAACATATGTTTGTTGTGTAATTTTAAACATTATTATGCAACCATACACATGCAGAGTGTGAGGGTGGGCTCTGTGGGTTTAAAGAGCTCGTCTTCAAAGGAATTTTACAGGGAGGATGACACGAGACAGACAGAGCCCCCTGCTAAACACACAAACACACACACACACACACTCGCACACACAATTTGATTAACAGAAACACGTTAAGATAATCAAATTGTAAAGTCTCAGAGAAATATCAAAATACATATTCATATACAATATGTACACCGAGCATCGGACTCATAAATCCCTACAGAAGACACATAGACACACACACGCACACACACCATACACACACAACACACACACACAACACACACACAAACACACACTGATACTGGATCTTTTTCATTCTGGCTTTAAGTTGATTAAATGAGCTGTTCACCAGTATGTGGGGCCAGGTTGGGACATTAAGGCAGAACATGGTTTGAATAGAAAATGATAATAGGTAAAGATTATGAATGTGTTTTACGGTGGGTGGATGTGTCAACATGAGAACAATACTTTAACTGATGTAATGAACAAATATTACTTTTGGAATTAGCATTAAACAATGAGGTAACTAAATGTCAGCAGCTACATTTCTCAACAGACATCAGAACTATCCTTGTTTTACCTGTGTAAGAAGCTGAGGTCTATTGGATTCAAACCGTGCTGCTGTCACAGTACTCCCAGTGTTCACCTGGACTTGCACTTGAATGTTATCTGGTTAACATGATATTGTTTTCTCCTTCATGGTCATGTGGTGTGTTTTGATCTATAAGTGGAAATGACTTGCTGATATATTATCTGTTCTGGGCAGAGAGGAGGGGTATGAGTGGATCAGCAGCAGTGTGTTTTCAGCGATGATGACGCATGTGACAGTGATCATCTCTGCAAACGATATCTGAGTCAGCGGCACTATTTCTACGATGTGAAGAAACAGGAGACACCACCTCTGAGTAATGACTGCTCTCTGCATGGATACAGTAATACAACAAGTTAATTGGTTTGCAGATTCATTAGCTTCAGTTTTTGTTGACACATGATATTCTTTTTTATGGTGACTAAAACCAAAATTGACCCAAGTACCTCCCTTGGAGTCAATCGAAGTTTGAAACTGTAGGTGAGCGTCTCAAGGCTCTACATGAATAGATGCAGAGTATATAGTAAAATGTAAGTGAAAAAGAGGAGTTGGTTGAACATGAACAAGGCCAAAGGTAATATTAGATGATTACATCTCACGCTGCAACTTGAAGCTGGATGTTCCTCCATCCCGTTGTTGCCTCACATTTGTAAAGAAGGCCACTGCTACAGCCACTGCTGAAAATAGTCTTCTAAACATCATCCTTCATTATTGTTTGATTTCTGCCACATAACACTGCGGCATCCATTTACCCAACATCCCTCAGTGGACCCCACCGGGCTATATCTGTCTCTGTAATGAGGAAGAGGTTCATTCCAGAGGATCTCTGGATAATCACAGTGTCTGGCACAAAAGGCTTTCGAGGGGAATGGGAGAGGGGTCTCACCAGGCCTCTGTGCCAACCTCGGATTTACTCTCCTTCCCTTTCAGAGAGCAACAACATCCTTCAAACGTCCTGAGGTTGCTCATCCACATGATGAGGTTCCTCACACTCATGAAAGCAGGAGCAGCGCTGTGCCGGGCTTATGGTGCCGTAACGAGGAAACTCTGGTGTCAGGTACCGGAAGTGAAACGGGGAGCCCCGGCAGGCTCGGGTGTCCTGCGCTCTGATCAGTAATTGTATTTACCTTGTCTCTGTCTTCCCTCCATTAAGGGCGGTAATGAGGCAAGTTGTGAGCTGAGGAGTTTGCCGCTGATGACGATCCGGAGGATTCTTAACAGACAGCTGTTGGCTCGGTGTAAAGAGAAGTCCTGCTGATCTGTTTGACAGCTGTGAACCGGTGCAGGCCGGGCAAGCGCCGGCCCTGCTCGCTGATCATCTCAGGCCTCTGCTTGGAGACATAAAACTGATTTTAATCCAACAGAGACAGTTGTTATGCAGGCTCATGTTGTGACAAAAGCTGACCAGTATTTAGTCATTATGTGCATTAATACATTTTTTATTTATAACATGTTATGTAGTTAATGGTAACATTTCCTGAGCCTGAATATAATGTTAACTTGATAGACACTGAGTGTGATGTGAACGTGAACAGATTCAGCTGAAGACATAAACTTTTCAACGTCTCCCCATCAAGCATTTCTAAGTGAAATGACTGTTGGGGCCACTGATGCAATGAATGGCTTTCTTTTAGGTGTAACTCCTGGGCCACACTGCCAGCATGAGCGACGGGTGGCGGCTGTGCCACGGATATGCTGCGTGCCACACACAGGCCGTGTGTCAGCTACGTGTCTGCTCCAGAGCTGCAATGTGAGGTTTCTACAGTATTTCTTCAATGAATCAATTCTTCAGGTCCTGCAATAACAATAAATAACTTAAAACAATAGAAACAAGAGAGTGCTTTTACTTCGAAACAAGTACAGGAACTTTTGCAAATAATAATGTTGTGACGTAGTCGACAGACAGACATGTAAATTGTGGTGAAAGATCATTTCCACTGTGTATTGTGCCGTGTGCCCGGGCCCAGTACGCAGAGATGATAGGCAAGAACTCGATTCTGAGCCGCACTGCTCATGCAGGCACTGTGGACACTCTAATCTGCTAACAAGGGCTCCGAAATGAAATGCAAGACGTTCCGTGTTGGACACACGCCGCTCACGCAACAAGTATCGTCCGGGCATAACACCCAATTCAAAATGGGTAGCTTTGGATATTTATTGATCTATTAGAAATTATGCAAAATGAATGTGGGGTTTGAACCCTCTCAAGTCCTGGAGCTCTGTGAATAAGGTGAATGACCCTCCAAGGTTCACTCTTGTGTTATCTCTCCCTTTTACCTTCTTTACCTCCTCCAACCATTGTTTTTTTTTTCTCTTACTGGATGAAAGTGGTTACTAGTTTCTCCAGTTGTTCTATCATCTGCCATTTCCACCACCTTGGAAAAGCTGCCAATATCACCCAGAGAAAACACATTGAAGTAGATTCTGATATTTCCTACCACTATGTTACTTAGTTTAGCTCTTTATCAGAGTCATACAGAAATCAGTTAATCCTTCATTTAACTCTTTTTTAATCTGAGGAGAGATTCCTTGATATTAAAAGTAAATTCACAATCAACCTAAAATCTAAGATGTCAGAAAATTACATTTATCTGCTGTAAACAGAAGGGGGAACCTTACATTTAAAAATGGATTGAAGTAAATGTATTTGAAACTGATGTCCACACATCTGTGATGAAACTGTTCTCAAAGTATCACAGTACATCTACAAACACACATGATACAGTTTGCCTGGTTAGCCTGCCCATCAGGAGTTATCTGAAATTCAGTGTTTTACCCAGGGAAACTTCAGCATGTGGACAGGAGGGGATTCTAGTATGGTATGGTATGGTAATAACACTATGGACAGTCAAAAATCTTCAACACTTCAGTTCCAACAATCCTCTGGCATATAAACTGACAAACAAAGATGAACAAAGACATTTCAAGGTTCAGGAAGAGGTAAGTATATATCAAAAGCTGATCTTCCTTTCTAAAGTCATTGATATAACGTGGTAAATGTCAGACTGATCAGTGTGGAGGAGTCTTTGTTTCCCTGCAGAAGTCAGATGGATGTGTTTTTGTTCTGTTTAGTGAACCAGCTGTTCTGTCTGAAGCATGAAGACATGAGGCCTGACATGAGCGCAGAGCAGGGACATATTTATAAGCCGGGTCATGTGATGAGAGACAGGAATTCAAAATGAGAGGCGGCGTTCCTGAGGAGCATACAGAGCTGTGAGTCCGCTGGGATACCCTGAATAAACGTCGGGTGAATTTCTTTCCCCTCCTCCCTGTCTGAAAGGAAAAAAGCTGCTGTGGGGCGGAGAGCCAGACCCGTTGCGTACAAGGTCAAATATGTCCAATACACAACTACAAGGGGAGAAAAACACTGCAAGTTCAGTGCATGCTCTCAGACATGCACTGAACTCTCAAATGATTGCCTGACAATATCTGGAGAGTTTGTGTATGAGAATGTAAATGGTTTGTGAGTTTGTTGATCCCATTTGAAAATAAATAGAACACATAATCTCGGGATTAAAAAGAGGTTTCATACACGTAGAAGACAGTAGAATTTGTCAACTTGAAAGGACAATAAGATTGGAGAGTTTTTGTTGATGCGCTGTAAACAAACACATGTGATTTCCACATTTTATATGATGCATCCTGCCTCCTGCATGCTCAACCCAGATATCATTCCTCACCTGACCGAAAGATTGTCCTGATGTTTTGAACGCATCTTACCTGGACAATCTCCCACTGCAGTCCTCATTTGTAAATGAAAAAGT
The DNA here is from genome assembly GCF_963576545.1 of Limanda limanda. Taxonomy (NCBI): domain Eukaryota; kingdom Metazoa; phylum Chordata; class Actinopteri; order Pleuronectiformes; family Pleuronectidae; genus Limanda; species Limanda limanda. Next base: position 24,579,241 of record NC_083643.1, read on the forward strand.
CTGGATAATGTCCAGATCCAACTTAACCTGGAGTTCATGTCTGAGAACGGCTTCAGTGATCTGCAGTCATTAGCTTGTTGTTTTACACTAAACATGATCTTATTTACAATCATATTAACAACTGTTTGAGGAGAACTCACTAATGATAGGGAATCATTCTGAAGTAGCTCCAGAGCATTAACAGAGCCCAATGCAACCACACAGGTTTACAACATCCACTGCACCTTCACTGAAGGTTATTATATTGACATGGTTTTGAATAAAACCTGAAAATGTTTTTCTTGGTTTGATTTGAACAGAATGTTTTTTTGATAGGGAAACAGGTGATATTTTAGGACCCTGACCCAAAAGACAGAAATAACCGCGGTTTCTGGGGAGTTCAGAGACCAGCCAAAGGCCAAGTGGAAAACAAACACACAGACACAGCTGGTGTGTCAAAATCACACACATTTCTCCCTGAACATTTACCTTCAGAAGAGGTCTTACTCCTCATCCATTGATTAAACTTGTTTTTTTATGTTAACTGGTGTCTGTTTCGTCAAACTCCAAGACAAAGTTTCCCACATTTCTGGAATGATTAATAGTATTTCAATAGAAAATCAATCTACTAGTAAAAATATGCAACAGTTAAATAATGAAGATCTCAGACTAAAAGCCATTGAAAATTTGACTTTCAAAGAAATACCTACACAGAGGATAAGTTGACTTCGCTGAACATAACTTCAGTATTATACAGTAAAACCACAGATATCTGCACATAGTGTGAATATCATTACATATAATCTACATGCTGTTTACTTTGTTCAAACTGAACTCTATCTTCAGTCCATTAAAACAACAAACCTAACAACTGTCCGCACAGCATAGATCTGCCTCCATAGCTAATCTACACCAGTGTGTGTGTGTGTGTGTGTGTGTGTGTGTGTGTGTGTGTGTGTGTGTGTGTGTGTGTGTGTGTGTGTAAAGTAATCTGCCACCAGTGCAGGACAATGTAGTCGTTGTAGTGTTGGTGGTTTACGGCAGGCAGCAGGTGTGAAGGCTGACACCTCTGCTGTCAGTCTCCACATTTTGGGTTTAATAAGTGCTTTGTCTGCGTGTGTGTGTGTGTGTGTGTGTGGGGGGGGGGGGGGGTCTGGTCAAACATACAGTACAGTATTTATGAGCTCTGTCTTTTAAATACAATCTTAAAATGAATAACTTCACATTTTGGAAACTTTTCTGTACAGGAGTTTATGATATATTTAGTAATTTTATAATTTTTTTATTTTAATCATTTGTCAAAACTTAAAAGAGTAAAATCAATCATCTTGTTAACTTATATAGTTAAAATTCACCAAGATCTAAAAAGTATTTAATTAACATGTAACTTAAAACAGGATTAATAGTCAATTTCGACTACTCTGTAAATCTAACACAACACTGACACATTCCCATGCAGGATACTGAAGCATGATGTTTACTGTGTAGACTTGAGAGGAGCGTCAGAAGAAATTAGTCTATTTCTCAAAATGTTGAACTATTCCTTTATCGTTATGGTGACAGTCTGGTGGTTAAGAGGTTAAAGGGGCTGCCTGTGAAACTGTATGTCATTCTGAATCTCCTCCCATTGCATGTCATCTATTCAACCTGAAATAGAAAACATCAACAATGGAATAAACTTTTGACTGATATTACTCAGCCCCCTTTAAATGCTTCTATTATTAGATGTGTGACTGTTTTTAGTTTTTTTTTTTACCTTGGTAACCTGGTAACAACTTAGTGAAGTAACTGTGATTAAAGGCATAAAGCTGATGGACAGCCTTAATGACCAACAGCTGTAAAGGTGGATGCTTACATCATCCAGAAATTGTGGTAAATTCTATTTTCTTTTTTTATTCAAAATTACTATTTTAATTGTCAACTACATCCACTTAACTTTAACTCTGCCAGGTTGTGCAGATGGAGAAAAACAACACAGTGTCTTAGTGTCTGTTGACAGCTGCAATGTCCAAATGTTCACACCAGTGTTTGTGCGTGCGTGCGTGTGTGTGTGTGTGTGTGTGTGTGTGTGTGTGTGTGTGTGTGTGTTTGTGTGTGTGTAGAGTTGACGGTTTGCTACAGTCCTCCAGAAGAAGACCTCCAGGGCCATGAATCAAAGTGTTCTGTCATCTGAAGCTCAGCTGGGGGAGAAAACCAGTGTCAGGGTGTGAGAGCAGAGGAATATAAACTCTGCAACAGTTTAGATAGTGAAAGAGAGAAAAACCCTCAAGTTTTTGTTTCTGAGTATTCAGCCTGTGTGTCAAGTACTCTGCAAAATACATTTAGATCACCTACAGACTCAGAGAATTCAGAAAGCGTACAAGTCAATGCAGGTCACACTGTAACACAGAGCCAATAAACCTGGGTCACATCAGGTAATACTTCTTTAACAACACAATTATCAGGTTGTTGTTTTTTTAATGCAGGTGAATATGTTAAAAGAAGATTGACTCCTTTCCCATTGCCAATGGAGGAGTTTGTGTTTCTGTTTTAATCCTGGTTCGTCAGATTAAATGTCACCAAGGCAATAAAAACCTCTCTCTCATGCTCTCTCACCTCTCTATTTGTCGGGTTAGTGCGTTCACCTGGGTTTCTCGTTTTCCATCTGTTTTGATCAGAACCGATAACAGTTTGTGTCCACTGAAGATACATGTGCAGTGTCAAACAGGACTGAATGTCGACTGATCCATTCCCATTGCAGACAAAAGCCAGATATTAGTGAGTGTTAGTGGATTTGTTGACCAGTGGAAAAGGCGCTAAAGATAGATGGAGGCTCAATGATAAATGATATTGAAATATAGGGCCATGAATCAAGACTAGAATAAAAACAGTGTGCGTCATCCATCTGCATTAAAAAAGTAATGTTTTGTATCCAAATATTTCATTTGGCTTTGACACTGGTGTCCCAATGAACTTCATTTCATACTGCATTCCTATTGGTTGTCTAGTAGACATGGGTCAGAGTAAGTTGCTAAATTTCTGACACTGACTCTTTGAACCTCTCATAGTGTGATGTATTACAACCATTTTGAAACCGCAAGCAAGCATATCAGCTTATTTCTTACAAGTTGGTCACCTTTCATCAGGGACAGCCCAGTATCCTACAGTAAATGTATTAGATTGAGACTGTAATGGAAAATTACACTGATCAATGTCTTACTACTGTTTTTACTATTTTCTGTGCACTTAGCTGATACAACCTCAAAGTACATGCCCTTACTTGGTGATTCCACCTCCTGTTGACCTTTATCTGTTTAACTGTGTGCTGGGTTTGATTCCTCTTTCTGTAGAAGTGATGCCAGTCAGCAGATATTTCCCGTCTACTTTCTGTCTTCTTTCCTGTTTATCACATTTAATAAAAAAAGAATAATGCGTTATTCCTTGACCCATTCCACTTATTTCATGGCATTTCATGTTTTGCTGTTTTTTGTAATTTTGCTCACAACAAACGAAAACACAACTTCTTTGGAGGAGGTGATGAAGAGCATTTGGCATATATGTGATGAAATAGTGGATTACTTTGAAGGTTTGATTCTGTGACATCTGATATTGTTGTTTTCAAATAATCAGATGAGACTATGAATGAAATAAACCGATAAATTAGACGTGTCTTCATGATCTGATCATCACGTCAAATAATAGGAGATTTGTTCACATTCAGGTTGACACATCCTTTTTATTTAGGAGAACAGAAGAGAAGAGTGGGACAGACAGATGAGACAGTAACAGATACAGGAGAGGTGAAGAGGACAGAGTGTCAGAGTTAACATAGTTTGTCACAGTTCACAAGGAGCTGTCGTCACACAACAGTATATGATACCAGGGTTAGTACATTTTTTTACTCCTGTTACAACATAAAATATAAAAATTGAGTAAAAACTGTTGTTTTTTTTAATTTTGGTTCCCTGTTGTTCTGTTCCACACACCTGAACAGAAGCTTAGGTTAGAGCCCAGCATCTAATTTCTAATAAATACCTTTTTACCGTGTTTCCATCTACCTATAATTCCGAAAATGTCTGTCGTATGTGGAATCTTGTGAACCATTCATCTTATCGGGCTTCCACTTGGCACGAGTATTCTAAGTGGTCTAGAGAAGTGCAGTGTTGAATTTGGAAGTGTCATAGACTCAATATTAATAACATTTGAATAAACAGCAGAACAGTGCTCTGTAGCAGTCGGTGGGGCAGTGGGGCTCCAGTCTGTGGACCACATTCAACATGTCTTCTTCTACTTCCCGATAAACTACAGCAGCGGTCAACAACTGGCCGCCTTCTGTCCTGCCAGATCATTTTGATAATTATCTAATCTTACCATATTGTACTGACACAGACAGTCACAGGTGTCGTATAGTTGCAGATCTCCAGTATGACAACATCTTTCATAGAGCCACTTCCTCTTTAGCAAATAGTCTTGAAAGTAATGGCTGGAATCTCATTTTGTTACTGCCATGCTTTGTACAGAGCTTTTATTTGGAAAAGTGACCTTGGGTCTAAGGATTGTGTTGGTAGCTGTTGAAATAGCCAACATGCAGTGTATGAAAATAATCCAGCAGGTACTGAAGGTAAATCATTCATTGCACATAAAGACTGTATATGAAAAGCTCCAAAACGTCCATCACGCACATAATAAACCAGCTTCAGTTAATGTAGGTTTGATTGAGCTGGACCCCACCAGTGGCGATTTTAGCCTGAAATTTCTGGTGGGGCAATTTTGTATGACGTCATGTCACCGTCACAAAAATAGAGGTAGCTGATTATTATAAGCAGTAGGCCTATATAGACCAGCAGTGGCGTTTCTACATAAGGGGCAGGTGGGGCACTGCCCCACCAGATGACGCTGGTGTGCAGAAAGCTAAATACTGCATAGCTGAACTTTGTGGCAAAAATATGTTTTATTTTATTTTATATGCAAAGAAGCGTGAATGTGTGTGTGAATAAACGAGACTCACAAGCATTATAGTCTTGTTTTGGAGTCATTTGATTCGTGTGTGTTTCTGTCTGTGTGTTTGCTTTGTGAAACGCTTCCCTCTCGCCGTACTTCTCTGCTGTGGGCACACAGGGCAAGCGGCAGACCAGTGCCATGGGAGCACCAATCAGCGTGAAGCACACAGGCCACTGTTAACATTGGAAGGCAGTGATTATGCAGATGGGCCCAACCTGGGCCCTACGACGTTTCCCAGCAAGCTACTCGACTCCAGCGTCAGCGTCACCCGGAAACAGGCTGACGCTCCGGTTCGACGTCACCTGAGCTAACAGGCTACCTTGTCAGTGGACACCACCCGGGTCAAAGTTTTGTTTAATAAATAATAAAAGTTATTTGTCTAATCTTTTTACTTTGTTGCAATCATTTTACTTTAATGCTGTATTATAGGCAACATCTTTGTATTGAGTGCTAAAGCATGTGAAATGTATTTGAAATAGGATTTCTGCTCCCTGCCGGCACTCAAAATGCAGCCCATAATATATCTTACTGATCTATATAGGCCTACTGCTTATATGATCAGCTACCTCTATTTTTGTGACGGTGACATGACGTCATACAAAATTGCCCCACCAGAAATTTCAGGCTAAAATCGCCACTGTAGACCAGTAAGATATACTAAGGGAGGAATCATGTCAGTTCATGTCGGGTCAATAACTCCGTACGGTCCCGTTAGCATCGCCATTACTGCTGCTATCATGCCTGCGGGCTAGCGGAGCTAAGCTAACCAGCCAGGTACAGAGACACCGATACCTGCTCATCACTACTAACAAATAAATACGGGAGACTTACCACAGAAACGGGAGCGCAGACATCTTTAGCTTCTCTGTCAGGAGAACAAGCAGAACTTCAAAACGTGTTATTCATCCGATATTTGAGTTAAACCTCTTAACAGACTCGGGTCGTGTTCACTGACGGGGGATAGCCTGTTAGCCTGTTAGCTCAGGTGAAGCCGAGCAGGCAACAGGCTAAGGCGCTGGAGTCGCGTTTTGCATAATTCGAGTGGAGTTTCTAGGCAGATTTAGCTGGGCACATATGAAAGTGCCCAATCTCCCAATGTTAACTTTGGCCTGTGTGGTTCACGCTCATTGGGGTTTCCATGGCAACAAGTCTTACGCTTGCGCCGTCCAGAAACGGACGGCAAGAGAGAGCAGCATTTCACAATGTTCCCATGACGCACAGTACAGGTATGTTTAGAACAGACACTGCACTAGTAAACCTAATGAAAATGTCACAATACTGCAGCACTGTCACATTATAAAACTTATTTATCCACGTGTCTTCCTGCTCTTGGAGTTAAGAGTTAGAAACAACATGTTTTACTTTTGATTTAGAGAATACCATAGACAGCAGAAACCCATCAGGGTGGATGATGTGTGACAGCAGCAGAGCAGAGCAGGAGCACAGATGGATGCGTCGCAGTATCCGGTCCTCTGCCAAGCTGGCCTCCTGCACAGCTTCACCTGGTGGAAGGTGACTGACCCCCTGCAGTGTGTCTGTAATCTGTTACAGCAAAGTCCAGCCCAGGTGATTACTGAAGCAAGGGGGGTCGTGTCAAGGGTTACAGTCGCCCTTTCTTCCATCCTGGACCAGTTGACCCCCCGGGGAGCCTCCAGCCCCTCCCGTCACTCATCCTGCCTGGTGGAGCTGAGCTGAAACAGGAGTGGAGGAAGAACCAGGGGTCAACACTGAACCAGAGTCCAATGAGGAGAAACGACTGATGACGGCCAGCTGATCAGTGACAGCGAGAAGACAGGAAGGCTCATTATTGGCAGCGGATGATCTGACGTCTATTTATTACTGTAAATCAACGTATGTTGTTTCCTTGCTGACGGTTTCTTGTTCATTTTGATTAAATCAGTTTAGATTCAGTAGGGTTTAAGAATATGATTAAATTCAAGTTTATTTAAACTTATCACAATTTGATCAATTCAGATAAACACAGTTCAATTCCCTTGTTTCTGTACATACACTTTGAAACATGAAAATTGAACCTGAGCCTGATTAATTTAACGTAACTAACTGAAACTAGCCCATAAGGATTTTGGTGTAGTCTGCTGTCTTGGCTGATCTGGAATAAATAAATAAACTAAGGTATTTTTTTCTTTTAATTTGGTTTATTACTGTAGGTGGTTGCTCACTTATATTCAAGGTATCAGAAGGTAAACTGGCATGGCTACATTGTGCATCCCATTACATAAAACTGATAAAAAAATGATAGTGTCCTGCTATGCTAGCAGCTCTGTTAGGCAGTGTAGTGCTTTCAGCTAAATGCTAATCAGCATGTTGTATCAGCCACAAAGCCCAGATGTAGTTTAAAATATATACAGTAGTCTATTTAGATCTCTGGTGTAGAATACCCCCCCTTAGCTGATCGGAAACAGCAGTACAATGTGAAGGCCGGCGCATGCTTCTGCGTTTTCACGGGCCCGGAGACGCAGGAGCCCTTCCGGGCCCCTCACGGCCCTTCTCACGTCCTTACGTGCGTCGGCCAATTTTTCTAACTAGACGGCAAAGCCCGCAAGCGTCACCCGCCCGCAAGGGCTGTGATTGGTCTGCTAACTACATAATTTCCGGAGTCGCATTTCCGGTTCATGCCCGGAAACCACGGAAGATTTAGAAGAACGAATATGGACCAAATAGAAGAGCACTTGGCAGAAGAGATCCGACACTATGTCCACTAGTGTAACCCGTCACTAACCGGCGGATTTTTCCGCCAGAAAAAGGCTCTGAGGAGCCGCCGTGGCGATGTAAATAAATTGCTCTTCTTCGTGCAACACACGAAGAAGAGCCGACTTCGACAAAAAACATTACTGTGCCTAGTGTTCTGGCGGGGAATTGCATGGCAACACGCGCAACGGTTGGAAAACCATGAATGACAACGAGTCCTGCGTTACAGCTGCGTGCCTGCGGGCCCCTGTAAATGGTAAATGGTTTTGTATTTATGTAACGCTTTTCTAGTCTTGATGACCACTCAAAGCGCTTTACAGCACAGTTTAACATTCACGCATTCACACAGTGCATCTACTAGCAGCACTTTTGTTGTTCTATGAGGGGCAACTCAGGGTTCAGCATCTTGCCCAAGGATGATTCGGCATGCAGATGGGGAAGACTGGGACTCTACCCCTCAGCCACAGCCGCCCTTACATGACGTATGTTAAACTAGCTTTTCCTATTGTTCCGTTGTTGTTCTTTTATCTCCGGTGTTTCATGGCACTGCTGTGTATGATCTGACTTTTCCATGATTTGCTAGTTTTCCAATTACAGCCTATTTAATTTTGGGAAAACCCCCTTGTAACTGGTTTTGGACTGTACTGGAAATAACGTTTATAATTATTATTTATTTTTTAAATGGATGCCTGCGATGAACTGGTCCCTCAAGAGGCACAAATTATAATCTCATTAGGGCCTGCAGGACTGAGCAGGTTAACTCTTCAGTGGAGTCCTCTTAATGAGATGAAGAAAATCCAGTCAAAAGAAAGGACATTCTATTCTATTCTGTTTCTTAGCTGAAAACTTTAAAGTCACTGTGACTTTCAACTAAAACATAATAAATCAAAATATGAGACTGGTGGCTCCATCACTGGTTCTTTCGATATTAATTTTGCACTTCTGTATAACATTTCTTGTTTTCATGGCTGCAGCTCAGACGCCCCGGATGAACTTGAGCAGCTGACCGGGAAACAGTTGACGCGTGCGGGCTAAATTTATCCGCTTCTGGGGCTCAGGTCTGCGGGAGAAAGACGCGCTGCTCCTGCTTATTTTCCGCAGCCTGTCATCGTAGCCTGTCCCAGTCCAGGGCCAGCGCTCTGGGAGTCCGGCTGGGGACATGGCAGAGCCCCCGGGGAAGAAGCTGAAGAGCAGCCTGCCTCAGTGCAGAGCGCACCCGAGCTCCGAGGGCAGCAGCCGGGTCAGGCACAACCTGCCCGCCGCCGTGGAGGAGGCTCTGTGCGGCGTGGGCGGCCTGATGTGGGACGGAGCGTACAAACTGCAGGCGCTGGTAGGAGACACACCCGTCCGCATGAAGTCTGCTCTGCTGCGGGGGACTGTCAGAAGACCTCTGTTCTGTCAGAGGACCGTGGCTGGGAGTTCTGCAAAAATAGAAATATATATATATACATAAATAAATACGTGTGAGTAAGAGGAAATGCAAAACAGAAACACTTTCCCTCCAGTTTCTCTAAATATTGTAATTTAACAAAAAGTTATTTTGGCCCATCCCATTTTATTCGTAAGATGTGAGAGGAACAATAATGTTTTCAGCCACCAGTTTGATATGACAGGGTTGCTTTTCTTACTAAAGGTGGTGTTTAATAGTTTTTTTCCCAGACAGAATTGCATTAATCTCACAATAATTAATTGAAATTCAACCCTTGGATAAGAAAAAGTGAAAAGACGCTTCTTCTCACCTTCCCTCTGAATATTTGATTACACTTCCTTATTCAAATCCACAAGGCCTCAAACGGGGGGGTGGAGGGGAGGGGTGAAGAAGGAAGTAAATAGAGGGGAGGACAGGAACAGTTGTGTAACCATCAAATTTAAGCTGTGACAGACTGGTTGTTACAATGATAATAATAGACGTGATATTTAATGACTGTATAATAATCATAAAATACAAATAATATTTCAGTTTATGTCCATGAACATTTGAGGTTTTAACGTCCTTGGTAAACTCATAAAAATGATGAGGATGGACACAAGACAAACGACTGATCCTTCGACAAAATCCAAGAGTAAAAAAGTCCATAGTAGGGTGGACATTTGGAATCAGCCTATGAGACATGAGCCAGGGGATGGTGCATCGTGGGTTCACTGAGTGAGCAGCAAAGGACAGACTGGTTCTGTCCTTGAGATTCAGTCAAGTGGAGGATTTCTTTTTGACAGTCTTTAGACCCAGGCAGCTTGTCTTTTTGACATATTCAGTTTGAACAGGGCTTTAGTTTTTGCTATAATCCCTTTCTGCACATATAGTAACTTTAGATCAGTTCAGCATTACGTCTGTCTAATATCAAGTCACTGTGTTGAATATTGTCAAAGAAGGACCAAAAACACAAGTCACAAGTGCGGGAGTGTTTATATAAATGTTAAAGAAAGAAAGAAGTCTGAGTACATGGCTGTGTGAGTGTCACTCTGAGTGTGTCAGTGTGAGGCCTTGTTTTGTCTCCTTCAGGCCAGTGCGTTTGAGAGGCATGACGTTGCCCTGCCTCGCGTAGCTGCTTTCTTCCACCAGGAGGCGCTGAAGCAGCAAGCTGAGGCCGAGGCTATGCTGGGCTACCTGGCTGAGAGGGGGGGCAAATACTGCGGCAAAGACATCAAGGTGAGAAGTGTCAGGAAGGAAGAGTTTGTTATTATTTTCAACCATTGTTCCATTAATGATGTCAAAAGATCAAATCAAAAAGGTTTGTGATACACTAAGGCGAGATTTTTATTTTCAGCCCTAATATGGTAATCATCACATACAGATTTTGTTTAATACGTTTTTTTTTTTAAACATCAATGGAGGAAATTAATGGGAAATGAATGTCTTAAATTTAGTAAAAAGTTAATAGTCCAATAGTTTTCATCATGAAACTTTCCCAAATGATTACTAACATTCCAAAAAGTGTATTACAAGTTTTCGGATGTTATATGTAAAAGTCCTTTGTTAAGAAGAAATATGAATATCTGTTATAAAATTGAATGGAATTATTTTGGCTAGATTTAGCAGAATGGCCCCAGTACTGAACTGACGGAAACCACGGAAGATTTAGAAGAACGAATATGGACCAAATAGAAGAGCACTTGGCAGAAAATATCCGAAACTATGACCACTAGTATAACCCGTCACTGACCGGCGGATTTGTCCGCCAGAAAAAGGCTCTGAGGAGCCGCCGTGGCGATGTAAATAAACCGCTCTTCTTCGGGCGGCTGTGGCTGAGGGCTAGAGTGGTCGTCCTCCAACCTGTAGGTTGGCGGTTCGATCCCCAGTCTGAACCATCTGCATGCCGAAGTGTCCTTGGGCAAGATGCTGAACCCTCAATAGCCCCCCATAGAATAACAAAGTGCTGCAAGTAGATGCACTGTATGAATGTGTGTGTGAATGGGTGAATGTGAAACTGTACTGTAAAGCGCTTTGAGTGGTCATCATCAGACTAGAAAAGCACTATATGAATACAAATCCATTCGTGCCACACACGAAGAAGAGCCGACTTCGACAAAAAACATTAGTCCGCCTAGTGGTCTGGCGGTGAATTGCGTTGCAACACACGCAACACATTATAGAAGCATAAACCAAAACGAGTCCGTCGATGCAGCTGCGTGGCCAGCCGCGGTTGCATATACGCAGTACTTTAATTCAGCCTTAAGAAATAATCAATGGATCTTAATGAAAAAAAAACAGGCACATTTAGCGAACTGAAATCTATGAGTGTGCGTAAACACTATCTTTTAGTTGGTTGATAAGTTTATCTTGTTTCTGAGCTTATACTGTTGGGTTTGACATCTATAACAAGACATCATATATTTCCAAGATGCATGTATGCTTTGTGGGTAAAACATTTAACTGTAAAGTAACCAGTCGTTCCAGCTGTTGGGTAAATGTGCTAGTATTTTATAAAGGGTACTTAAGTGCAGTATTTGAGTAAGTGTACTGTGTAACACAGAGGTTAGTCAGAGGTCAGGGTCAAGAGCATCTGTTGTCCACAGACACTTCAGCTGTGTGGGGGTGGGCTCGTCGGAGGCGTGCAGATGATCTGCTGTGAAGAGCTGATTTGTGGATCCATTTTGTGACAAAATTTATGATTTGAACTTTATCTGAGGTACAGAAGAGCTTCAGTCTGTAACTGCCTTCTCATTTTACACCACCAGCAACCTCATGTTTCCCCTTAAACGTCCCATCATGAGGATTTATTTTTCCTCCTGTGCTTTCCGTCATTTTGTCAGAGCAGGTGTCACTCTGTCTCTCTGTGTCTCTTTTTTTCCTCCCAATGGCAGAGATCTCATTTTGGAGCGAAGCACTTCATTTGGGCCGACACAGGAGTGGGTGGGGGGGCTGGGTTAAGATACCAAGAGGCCAGAGGAGAAGGGAGAGAGGGAGGGAGGTTAAACCCCTAAAGACATGCCCCTGGCTCTGGCCGTAAGCCGGTTGGGTCGTACACCCCCCCCCCCACCAGTTCCGGAAAATTGGCGAGATTAATGCAGCGGCAGAGACTGTGGTCGCTGATGGTGTTTCCAGATGGCCAGCAGCTTCGGCGGTGGCACTGGCGCGTCGCAGAGTGGCCTCCGACCAGGTTTATGAGTCGTGTAAAATCGTTTCAGGACTGAGGCCCGGTCCCAGTCAGCAGCATTTTGGGACACCTCGTTATCCGTCTCTCTAGTGCAGTGTACCTAAGACAACACAATGTCTCAGAGTCCTTTACTGCTCAGCTTGATTCAGCTGCACACTCCATTCCATCCATTCCATTGGCAATATGTATTTTGAAGTCAAACAAATGACATGCTTTGTGTTTACCACTTCAAATACGATCAGGAAACAAATCTAATCATTATGAGATTATGAGGTTTTCAATTTTATTGTCAGTTATAAAGAAAGTCTGTCAACCTTCATGTTTTCAGTGCAGCATGACAAAAAAGAAAGTTTATAATGTTTAAACTTCTCCAGGTATGTTGTAGCTGCATATCCTACCTCCCTGGGAGTGTGACTCACAACTCACACTCCTTCAGCCTCAGTCAGTACAGTGGTCATATACATATCATATTCATCCAAATAATTATTTTCAGTAAAAGTTACTGTTCAACATTCATTAGCTCCAATTCCAACATGATCGGCTCAGTTTCAGTCTCCATTGTTTCAATTCCATACACTGAAACTCCAATGCCAACGTTTGTCTTTTAATCTATGGGTTACATAAGTAACCTTTAGATTACTGCGAGGATTGGGAAGCTCTAGTGCTAAAACCTACTGAATCGGTCAATTGACCATGAGATTTTTTTTAAATTGACTCGTTTGACAGATGAGGTTTGTCCAGAAAGTGATAACGTGAAATCTTATCATGGCATTTGTGCGTCTTTGATTGTCAGAAGCCGGGCTGTGAGGCGGTCTGTGCCGTGTTACCAGCTCTGGAGCTGCTGCTGCTCCAGCTCAAAGAGGAGGCCGGCGTGCTGGTGGAGCTGAGCCAGCTGGCCCGAGAGCACGGGGACCCGCACACCGCCAGCGTTGTGAAGAGCCACTTCTTGGCGCCGCGGGTTGACCGTCTCAAACTATTAGGCGACCTGCTCACCAGTGCCCGTCGGGTCGGCTGCACCGGTGACCAAACGAGAGGGTTTGGGGAGTATATCCTGAATGAGCTTCAGGAAGAACTCACCAGATGATCGATCTTCTTCACCTTAAAGAAAGACATGGCTGGTATGCTGTATTATACTCGTCTCCTCTGAGTCAAAATCTGACATTTTCTGTGATATTGCAGGAACTGCATTTGGGTCCAGATGAAAATAATTTTCATCTCTCTGTGTTCAATGAAGAAATATGTCCAGAAGGTGTTTAGCCTAGCTTAAAGCAAAGGCTGAATGCAAGGGGGATTGTTAGCCTATCTCCATAAAAGTTGAAAAATGTATATCCATGCCAAATCTATTTTAATTACATTGCTTATATACATTTTGTAGGCTCTATCTTGAGGTAGCTTGTGTTAACCCTAAGTGAATATAATGTAAATTTCTCCAAATTTTTTGTATTAAGAATATATATTTTTCACACTAGCCTTTGAGGAATTGTAACTCGAAAACCTTTTAACCGACAAACATGGAAACAGCACCTAACTTCAACGGCAGCTTTGGCCATTATTTTTGAATCTCAGATTTGTAGTTGCATTTTGGATGATGATGACCAGGCCCTGTACACAAGGTTTAGTTTAACTTAATAATTCAGAGATCTATGAATGTTTCCCAAATGTACTTATAGCCAGTTGCGAAGGGTCAATACAGGGTTTTGCTACACGTAAACTGCTACTCACATCTTTGATTGTGTGTATTACAACAGATAAAATACTTTTTTTTAATTATTTGTCCCGAGTGTATTTACTTTTGAATCACAAACTTTTGTTTCTTAACTTTTTATTATTTTGACAGAGCTTCAGAACCCCGAATGTATTGAAAAAGTTTGTAAACTACCGCTGAATTGATTGTCAATAGGTTCAGACTTGTTTTGCAATTTATAATAAAGTGGAAGTGGAAGAAACTGTTCATCAGTGTTTTCTCTCATTGAAAATAAAGAAAATATTATTTGGTATTTTACCGTAACTACACGTCATTTGACATTTTATACATTTATTATTTCATTATTATTATTAAACGTCTTAGTTATGCATAAAAAAGTGTGTTGAACTTAACATTGATATAACAAAAACATTATTATGAGCAAAAGCATCCACAACTTTTGATTGTTAGTTGTTAGTTATTTAGTTGTCAGGGGTTAGGCCTTGCGTTAAAAGACCTGTCAGTCAATTTGAAGTGATAGCGATAATCCTACGAGTGGAGGGTTTGAATACTTTGTGCGACATCCACAGAGCAGAGCTTCTAACCATCTGTCACTCCTGACTGGCACAGGTCGAGTGGTTGGTTCATAAGAAGACTGAAGAACAAACCTCTGCTGGGGTGTGCAGCGAGTTCAGTGCTCTGCTCTGCAGCGCCCTCCAGCTACGGATCACCGCTGCTGCAGCTGCACGACACCGATCTGCAAAATTTGCTGCATGTTCGGAGAAAATCCCCAATCTGCCTGTAAACGCGTGTGGATGGTGGGTGCTGTGCTGACAGCTGAGAGCTGCAGGCCGGAGAGGAGGAGTGAATCTCTCTGACTGCACGCACACAAAGACACAAACACTCAGGTCTAAAATTAAACTCAATGACATTTCCACTTGATTACCAGGCTCACACTTTCATGCAGTATTAACACTCTTTAAAAATGGCGTTTGGCTGTGTGAAGTCATTGAATATGATCAGTGCCCGGAGGCGTTTCAGCTTAGTTTGGATGTGAGATGTTCCCCCACATTTGAAGCAGCTTTTACTTCACAGTCTGAACTGAGGGAGGATCATGATATCAAAAATAACTTGTTTTCGTTCCAGTTGCGATTGATATAAATTCATTTACAATTAAAGCTAAATAGCATAAGCGGGGCACATTATTAGATTTGAATGTGAGATTATAATTTTTATGATATAGAATTATAGTGTTTTTCTTTATCCCTTTGACATTATTCAGTGTTTAAGATATAGGTGACATCGATCTATTGGGAGAAATTGAATTTAAAATAATCCATAGTGACGTTTTTACTAGTGTGTTTCCTCTAAATTCTACAAATATCTGTTTTTTCTTTACCCTAAAATAGGCCCTTTCTATTTTAATACTTAATATTTACATCCAGAGTGGGCCTCTCTGGAGGCAGCCATGTTTTTTACTGTAGCCCAGACTGGACAAACTAAACAGCTTTTGAATTTTTATGACAACTGAATGCCACCACAGGCTCTCTTTCATGTTTGGAAGGGGAGGGGCGGAGGTCAGGGGTATTCAGCTGCAACATGCAACTTCACCATTACATTTTACACTCTGAATCTTTAAAGATTCCAGTTTAGTTTATTTGACGTAAGCTTTAAGGTACATTATTTAGTATAAGTAAATAGTAAAAAATGTAAATACATTTTAAATAAATGGTTAAAACACATCTGCTACAATGATGATAATTTGCAGCGTACATGTATTTACATCTAAAATCCTGTAAATTAACACTTTCAAAGCTAAATTATTTTCACTGTATCTTGAATGTATAAAAAATAAAAACATATTAGAGTGTTTATAACTGCTTTATGGGGGTTACACTAAAATAATATTAATGATTAGGTTATATGCCTCCTATTACTTAAGTGTTATTCTTGTTCGTTTGTTACATGTACTTATTTAGCCCACTTTATTTTTACTAGGTAGGTTTATAAACATGCTGTTTTAAAAAAAAAAAAATCAAACAGCCAAGAAAATAGTGTTTATTTTATAGATCACATTTCATCAATGTAAGGCAAGTTCATTTGGTAAATTATGTTTATTTCTTTACAGGAAAACAATTCTTTAAAAAAGATTGCAGCATTAAACATGAAAAACATATGTATTAAAGAACAACTACATTTACATTTCCCACCGAGATGAATAAATTATGTCTGATAAATTGTATTAGAGAACTCTATAGTTAAAACAAACACACAGTGTTGTACTGTGCTGTGATTGTAATAAGCACGTTATGTGTCCTCAGTATGAGGCAGTCCACATGTGTGTGCCCCCCCCCCGCTCTGTTAGGGGTAATTGTACACTAATTACCGTGAAGTTGTAAACCCCTCCCGCTGGCCGCTGATTGGTCAGACCCCAGTGGACACGGTCGCCCGGTCCCCGCCCCCCCGGTTGCCCCAGGTATAAGTTGGTCCAAGTAGACAGCTGAGGGGACACACCAGTTTGTGACAGGACATAACATTCCCCCTGAACACACTCAGCCTGCACCACTGTCTCCTACCAATTCCTCCTCTTCTCTCTTGTGTCTCCATCTCAAAACGCCCTGTGTCTCCCACTGGATTTGTCCTCCTCCTTGGCGTGCCGGGGACTGAACCATGGAGCTGTCGGATATCTCTTTCCCCATCCCCGCGGCTGATGATTTCTACGACGACCCCTGCTTCAACACCAGCGACATGCACTTCTTCGAGGACCTGGACCCGCGGCTGGTCCATGTGGGCCTGCTGAAGCCGGACGACTCCTCCTCTTTATCCTCATGCTCCCCTTCTTCCTCCTCCTCCTCGCCGTCCTCCCTCCTGCACCTCCACCACCACGCCGAGGGGGAGGACGACGAGCACGTCCGCGCCCCCAGCGGGCACCACCAGGCCGGCCGCTGCCTGCTGTGGGCCTGCAAGGCCTGCAAGCGGAAGACGACCAACGCGGACCGGCGGAAGGCGGCCACGATGCGGGAGCGCCGGCGGCTCAGCAAGGTCAACGACGCCTTCGAGAACTTGAAGCGCTGCACCTCGGCCAACCCCAACCAGCGGCTGCCCAAGGTGGAGATCCTGCGTAACGCCATCAGCTACATTGAGTCCCTGCAGGCGCTGCTGCGCGGCGGCGGCGGCCAGGACGACGGCTTCTACCCGGTGATGGAGCACTACAGCGGGGACTCGGACGCCTCCAGCCCCCGGTCCAACTGCTCCGACGGCATGGTGAGTTCAGGGACCGACAGGTGGGAGGGTGCGCTCCGACTGGATGGAACATGTCCACGAGTGTCTCCAGTGAGCCTTTACGCATGGACGTGTTATTCGCTTTTTGTCTGCCTCTCTTGTTTGTATTTACTGTTGAAATATGTCTTCATATTTTCGTTAGCCCTGACCACACACTTTCCACGCGTTGACTTACAGCCACACGCAGTTTTTCAAATCCCCGTGAAAAATACATTAAACCACACAAGCCACTGTTGTCACGCTCTGTTATTTTCAACACTTTTTACGCACAGTAAAAGTTAGACGCTCCTCTTCACAACTATGTAGTTATCTGTCATCTGGGTCATAAGGGGATCAGTCGTTTCGTTTCACAGCACACACACGAGTTTCTTTACTCCAGGAGTTTACCCTCACGATTAAAATACAGAAAGAAATCGTCACATCAAACGTTTAATTTAAATACCAAAATGTGTGTATTTCGTTAGAGCATTAATAGGACAAATGTTACAATACATAACAACCGCTGACTTTCTTTGTTAAAAGTGGTGTTTTATTTTATTTATGTATTGCAATTAAATGTTAAGAAATGACGAAAGAAAGAAAGACGAATTTCTTCTCGTTTATTAATTCATTTAGTTAATTGCTATTATATTGCCTACATAAATATAATTATTTAAACCATTTTTTTATTTTAATTTCTGGTTCTGACACATGGGACTGTAGCTTGATCTCGTTTTGTCATTAGTTAATATGAGTTAATATAATGATTCATTTTTCGTTCCATTTCATGAAAACTAAACTAAAAAAATTTGTTTGAAAATACTTTGAATATTTGTAATTCTCTAGGGTTTCTGTGCTAAATGGGAATTACCTTTACTACCTTTTTGTTTCTCACGTAACCTTTGGTATTGTCTTTATATCTTTTATTTTACCTACACTGATAAAAGTCATAGTCTGATTATCACTGTGTGTGTGACTGGAGTTATTGTGGAGAGTCCTCACTGAATCTGTTTCTCTGTTTTTTCCTTCAGATGGATTTTAACGGGCCGACCTGTCAGTCCAACAGGAGAGGAGGTTATGACAGCAGCACTTATTTCTCCCAGACTGCAAACGGTAAGAATCCACAGAGCAAAGGCCCATAACCAGCTAACAGGCCACTTATAATCACTTATTCAAATAATGAACCACTTCACTAATCTCATGAAAAAGACACTAAACAAACCAGGTTTTCAAAGCTGAATTCTTTAAAGCCTGCAAACTGAAAGTAACACGGAGATTAGTCTGATTTGTCCCTAAATTTGACACATTAAATTATGGGACAAAATCTGTTTGAGATGAACTCATTTTTGAACAGATTATTTTTGTTTGTTTGAATTATCACTGAAGGCTGATTTATAAATCAGTTTAAGTAAGATTGCCATTTTTGTTGTTTTTGCAAGTGTCCACATTTTTGTTACATTGCATTTAAACTAATTCGACCCACATTTTGAATGAAAACATAACTGAAGTATTAACCCGAGTGTTTGCTGTTATCTGCAGGTGGTCAGAAGAGTGACCGCAGATCGGTGGTCTCCAGTCTCGACTGCCTCTCCAGCATTGTGGAGCGAATCTCCACTGACACCAGCAGCTTGATGCCGGCTGCGGACGCCCCTGGATCCCCCCCAAGCGACCAGACGGGGGAGACAGCAGCACCCGGACCCCCTCGGCTCCCCTCTCCGACTGCCAGCCAGGACCCCAACCTGATCTACCAAGTCCTATAGACCTTCAAATCTGGGACAATTCACATCCTCTCACACAGTCCACTCGTAAAAATCCACATCAGATCTTTACACACCAACACACACACACACACACACTGAAAGTGATGTTATAGCGACTGAACTGATTCTTAACATCCTGTTTGCATCACATGTTAAGATTTGATCGTTTTCTCAACATCCCTCCACATCTGCTGTTATTTCCTTTAGATGAAATCATATTGAAGCTCATTCTTGTCAACAAAAAGAGGAGATGAGTAAAAAGGTTTATTAGTAGTTTATCATTTAAAAAGTGAAAAAAGTAATCTTTGGCCCACCCACTGACCCCTGGTTGGGCTTTTCAGCCCCATCTCATTCTCAAGCGATAAACAGAGTTTGATATTTTATAGATCTTATTTATAGATTTAATATACACTGAGCATGCTCCATGCATTGATGAAAATCATGGGACATAGTTACAAGCGCTTAAAACAGGCGTCTAAAGAGCAAACAAGTCTATTCTTAAATTTGTATTTAATAGCTGTAAAATAAGGAAGGACAAAAATAACAGCTCCATATTTAAGTGTCAAATAATAATTGCAATTATATTGTTAATATTAATAACAAGAAATACGGTCTCAATTGTTTTTTCATGTCAACTTATAAGATAGTGGATTTACTTAAAAATACAATAAGTGACAGAAATGCAAAAATGTGAGTGTGAGTGTATAGCCAGTTGTAATGTTGACTCCATATATGTGCATTGTTTTTTGTGGCAGCAATGACTTTCCATAGCGCATATTTGTCCCACAGATTCCCCTTCCTGGTAGTATAAGTGGACTAGACTGGAGCTCAAACCACTTGAATGCTGGAAAATGTAGTTTTCGCAAACATTTCTTGATTTATTATTGTGTTTTTTTATTTTAAGTTATAAAAACACTATTTTACGGCTCAGCTGGGTCGTTCAGATAGATTTTTCTTCCTTTCTGTGTGTATTCTATTTGATGGACGGAGGCCATAGACCATCCATTTACATTCCTCCACATTCGTCCATCTGAAGTTCTAACTGCTCCAGCTGTTCAATTCCCTCAGGAAAAAAATTATTACAATTTATTTAAAACATACCAGATAATACAATAGATATCTGTAGTAAACCTTTAATACTTAATAAAAAAAAACTACTACAGACACTTAAATCCCTCAGATTAGATAATTAAAGTATTAGAGGAGGAAACATAGTGTTAAATGGATTTCGTTTATCGTTTTCATTCACTGCAGCGGAGGACCATTTTTCTGTTTCTGTACATATTATGTAAATAAGAGCTGATTTGTTCCAACTGAAAGTATTAATTATGTATTTAATGTTTCTGTCTGTATGTGCTTCTGTTTGTTGTGAAAATGTTTAAACTTTATATTTATACATCTGAAAACTGAGTGACAGTCTAATGACAAATAAATGAACCTGCTTATTTATACAAAAATATGTTTTGAATGTACATTTATTGAATGAGTGTGTGCTATTTAGTCCTATGGATTATTCATTTTTTTCATACATACAGGGTAATTTTAGTGCATTACAGGAAAACATTAGATTTCGTTCTGCATTTAAACTACATACAGACAAGACATTTCGTAATTGTAGCCTTAATAAACAGTTACTGTAGCTGGTTTTAATTTAAATGTAATGATGGTTTTTACATATCCCACTTTCATTAACTCTCTTTATTTAATATTATTACATATCCTTTCTATGTTTGATCTTTATTCTTTTACAAATATATATATATATATAATTTTATTTATAATTTATTTATCTTGAATAATTGATTGTATTAAATGTAAGTAATGGTGCAGTTATCAATGGTTGCTATATTGATAAAAAATTATATTATTTACTCGATATCTTAAAGTTGTAAATATGATAATCACCACATTATGATACAAAGACACTCTCAGCTCTTAGGTCATTCTCCACAAGTACTATAAAACTCTGTTTTCACCAAGAGGCTGTTGAAGCATCTGGTCACAGACTCAAAGATCAGCAGCGTCATCTTGTGGTCACTCAGAAAACCTGCAGGTATTTCTGTTCCACACAATCCACGTTTCAAATCCCCAAAACGTGTTACATGATTAGTTTTGCTGTAAAAGTTAGAAACATGTCTAAATCCGACGATTTGTAAAAAGGTACTAATATAATATAGATTCGTCGCTATCGGTGTGTTTCTCATTTTCTGTCCAAATAATGAATAAGGGAGACATATAATCAGACCCATAATGAAGTCCAGAACTGATCTCAATGCCAAAACACAATGTGATTGTGTTTGCTTATGGCAGATTGTATTAGATTGTAAAGGTCTACAACTTCCAAAGTGGCCACTGTTGTTCCAGTCGACTCAGGCAGCAACACTTTTATTTAAGAATCACTCAAACTCTTTTTTTCATTGGACCATGTCACACCTGTTCCTAACACTTGTCTATAAAGTCCAAATAAACTTTGTTCCACACTGACCTGCCCATCGGATATGAACCTGTCAGGACCCCTGAGCTCGTCTGGCTCATGTCTGTCTTTATTCGGACAGTGACATCACACATTCATGAAGCAGCTTTCTGTCTTTGTGTTCCCAGCTGCTGGAATATACAACCACACAGCATTAGATGTGCTCCAACAGCAACTGTATAAATGCACACCTTATACACCTTATATAATTGTTGATTATGTGAATTATTTCGTCTCCTCTGAAATGAATGTGCTAAATTTGGTAATCCCACACATTCACTGCCAATTGGATTTCACATATTTCAAGAGAGACCCAGACAGTTTTTCATGCTTTTATTTCTTCACACCCATTTCAGTTTTTATTTAGTCCTAAACTCTTTTGATGGGCTCCAGACTCCAGAGCTGGGCTGCCAGGCTTCTAACCAGAACCAAGAGGCGTGACCACGTCAGCCCTGATGTTCTCTCTGCAGCAGATGAACTCAGCTACATGGAGTTGAGCCATCAGCCACCTTATAATTTACACCTGTGCTTTTACTGCTGGGACCTGTCAAAATGTCTGCTGGGAAACAGATCCACTGAAGCTGATCTGGAGAAACCGATTAGCTCCTGAGGAAAAAAGCACAATGTAATGTGCTGCACCCAAACAAAAGGCCCCAGAGGGATTCTTCATTTCTGTATTTCTTTTTCTGATGTTATAATGGTCTAAGTTTTAAAATCTGACCCTATAGCTTCAATCATCATGGTCATCAAACTGATGGTGCTCTGCTGGGCTGTACAGACCTGCCCACAGGTCTGCTTCCTGTTCTGTCCAACAGATGCAGACACTATGCAGATTATTTGATCCAAACCTTAAAAACCCTTAATAAAGAATGATGACATGAATCTTTCCACGCAGCATCTGGAGAACTGATGGTTCTTTTACATTTGTAACAATAACCCTTGAAGTAAAGCTACTTTCACTGTATTTTTCACACATGCTCAATACTTCTCAAAGGTGGCTGCAGGTGGCTCACTGGGCAGAGCTGGTTGTCCACAAACCAGGAGGTCGGCAGTTTGATCCCAGTCTCCCTCGTTCCGTGTCCCGAAGTGCCTATGAGCGAAATAGTTAATCCCAAATTGCCTCTGACGGCGGCGTATGTTTGATAGAGGAAGTGCCCCACAGAGAGGAGGTGTATGAATGGGTGAATGGCTAAACTGTACTGTGAAGCACTTTGAGTGGTCATCCAGACTATGAAAGCTCAATTATAAACACAGACCATTTACTTTTGCAGGGACCCTCATTTGTAAATCTAAAACAATTATAATATAGTAATGAAAGTCAAATCTCCTATTTTTTTTTTTCTTTAGCACAATTGTTATCTATAATAATAACCACATCCACAGAGAGTGTATGGATACAATGACAGCTTTTGACTTCGTGGAGATGAATCAGCCACTATGGAATTTGCAGGGACTGTTTCTTTGTGTCTACATCATGAAACCCCAAATCCAAGTCCACCCTGCACTTAGAAAACAGTGCAGTGAAAACAAATGACTTTAAAATTACATGACTAAAAATACTGAACTTTATTGATTTCTGAATAACAACAGATCTACAGACATGGCTTGAGGAGTCACACTTTATTTACAAAAATAGTGAGAACCAAACAGGCAATTGTGAGGAAGCGAGAAGGCGATTCAGTTTTAGTACTTTTTATTCCTATCGAACAGCAGCTAAAGGCTCCTGGTTGCATGAATTAAGACGTGGGTTGGTAACCTCCGGGTGAACCTCAGCATTACTTGCTTCTTGTGAGGTGCGACCTTCGCCACAGTGTGCGTAGCTTCATCAGGCGTTTGTCCGAGACGATCGCAGTATGGTGTCTGAGCAGAGGCAAGGGCTTGTTTACTTCCTGCGGCGGGCAGCGGCTCCCTTCTTGCTGCTGTAATACAAAAGAAAATGGGACACGAGTCAGAACGATGGGGTTGTTTTCAACATTTTGAAACCTTCATTCAACGTGGGATAGCTGACGGCTGTGCAGGCTGAGGTTTCATGTCAACCTCCACTTGTGTTCTTGTGCACAGCCAAGTTATCAGGGATTGGTGCCTTGCTCAATGGCTCCTGAGCAATAGTGAAGTCATATTAAAGTGTTTTTTCCCTCAACATAATCTATACATAAATACTAAGGTTTGTACAACCATGTTGGATCAGGTTTTTATCTCAGACTTTCCTAACTCATTTTCTGACATAGAAATCCACAAGTCCTCATGTTTTGTCTGGTGATAAATGGAGGCTAAATATACATTAATTATCTGTCTAGATCACAAAGTAAAAAGCCAAACTAAATAAAAATGTAATTTCACAAAAATACTTTTCTTGGTATCACACAAACACAACATATCAACAACAAAAACTTCTCTGTTGCACATGTGACATTTTCAGAGCACATCTGGAATACGTCAGAGATGCAACATTTCCAGGCTGCAACACCACTCGTCAGAGACACACTCATGCAGCACTTACCTGCACAAACTAAGTCATTACTGAGTCCAACAGCCACTAACCTAATACGACCATCTTTGGACTTACTGTTGTCATGGCTCTCCCACACATTGAAGTGAATGTGTCAGTATGAGGACAAGGACCCTGACAAAAGGATGTACTGTTTTGGGTAATAATGTACGTGTTATTATTGTTATTTAAGTGTTTTGTTTTTGAAACTAGTTTTCACCGTAATACAATCATTGTGGATCAGTATAATATTTGCTAAAGACATCGGTAAAAGTCTCCTGTCAGACGATGTGTCTTGCTATCACCACATATTATGTTATCAGTTGAATAGGAGCCATCCTTTTTCAAAGACCGGCAGGGAGGGTTCCTCACGTACAGACCTCATTGTCATCAGTACGTTTACAGATTGAAAGGTAATATGGTAATATTAGAGAAATAACAAACAAAATGTATGAGATGTTAAAGATGCACCTAGCCAGACAGAGAGGAGAGAGAAAGAGTGGTTTGGAAATCTGTGCACAGATATGGCTTAAAAGAAATTCAACCGTATGGACGAGGGAAGAGCTCCGTGGAGGGACCAAAACATCTGTTTCTTTTAAATGACTCACATATAAGCTGGAGAGTTTGATCAAATCTTAGATGATTTATCTTAAAAAATCAAAAAAAAGAGGGGAAAACCAAAGCTTATCATGAAAACATCATCAAAGCCCTTGTGAGTTACACAGTGGCTGAAGCTCAACTCTCAAAATGACATTAGCTTTTCTTCAAATTAAACAGAAGTTGAGTTCTAACTCTTTGCAACTTGCATCAGTTCTAAAGTCTAAGACCTGCTGAAAGTTTGGATTCACAGCCCTGCTGCTGCTGTGTTGTGTAACATGTAAATGAGCTGGAACGGTATCAGAGGCTGCACAGTTTTGACATGGGTTTGGGTTGGTTTGTGGTGTTAGTGGGGATTTGGTGCGTTTATGGCTTGTTTGAATCTATATCAATTTTGGATTATCATGGAGTAAAAGCCTAAACTCAGCTTTAGAGTTGATCCTAAATGCGAATTCAAATATTTCTGAATTCGGTTGCTGGTTTAAACATAAACTAAACAATGAGCTGATGTTTTGATCTTCTTATGCCATAAACTGCCATAGACAGTTATGTTTATGTTATGACAGTTATGTCTCGCTGAGAGAAGGGTTGTGACGTTCACCCAAACAACAAGTTGGAGTTAAATGGAGTTATGAAGTTATATTTTTAGAGTTTCGAGATTACTATGTGTCAGTGAACGCAGCAGGGACAGTACTTACTGCTTCTGCAACTCATCAATGCGTTTCCTATACATGAGCACCTGAAAGAATGACACAGCGGCATCTTTAACACCCACCAGGACAGGTTTACCTCGCAGGGGGCCGACTCCCTTCCCTCTCTTCTTCTGAACAGGCTCCGTGGGCTAAAAGCTGCAGACTGAGGCATCATGGGAGAGCAAGACGGCGGGTGTGCATATGACCAGGGTTCAATATTTTGTCACTTTGGTTTAATTTGAACTAGATGTTCAGTTTCAATTATGATGTCCCATCCTGAATTTTGCAACTAATAGATTTTCTGACCATTTGTGCTTGAAACGCCCGTCGTCTGTTTCCCCAAGAAGACTCGTGGATGGTTTAGAGACATTTGGCTTCATCAGCTCACACTCACCTGTCTGAGCACTCGCTTACACAACTGAAGAGTTTGATTCCAAAATGACTCTGTTCATGAAGTCTGAGAAAATTTGAACTGTTGTATTGAAATGATTAAAAATAGAGTCAAGATAACGACTCATTTTTTGCTTTAACATTGTCGAGTCTGTTAGGTGCTAACAAATCACCTTATTAAAGCTGTAGTACTGTTTTAAATGACAGAGGACATTCTACTTCCTTACTTGTCCTTTTTCCAGAGCGAATCTTCAGGAAACAGACATCCCTTTTGGAAGCAAACCCTTCAGTATTCTCTCCTTCAGTGGTGTCTCTGGACCAGAGTGGTGTCTCTGGTTCTCTGACCTTCCTTCATGCTAACATGCAGCGAGCCTGAAGGCGGCGGGCCGACGCCCTGCTCAGCTCTACTTACAATTTACTGAGCTCCTCCACTCTCTTACGCAGGGTTGTAACCTGGAGGAAATCAAAGAGTTTATCAAGGGTTCATATCCGGAGGTGTCGGGACACTCAGCTGAACGCCCACCTCAGGACCATGTCGTCAACAAGCAACAACTACACCCCTGCTTCTGTTTCCTTGGAAGGTTGCTGGACTTTAAAACAATTTACTGTGGCTCATATATATCATGGTAACTAAACTGGAAGGAAAACAATGTTAAAAAACAAACAAACAAACAAACAAAACAAGCAATGGATGAAAGAGACATATCATTTCAAATGGATGTACAGAGGGAGGAGGTACGTACCCAAAGACCAAGCTGTGGATCTTAACTGTCGTGCACATTTTTATAAAGGCTCTCAATGATGATTATTAATGATATTCATATATTATAGCATCTTTTCAACAAAGTAAAACAAATAAAAAACGTTTTTTTAAATAAATAAGTCTGACTTTCATTTCAAATCCAACAGTTCTAAAAATGCTAAATTGTGTTTGTTGTCTTTATTCAATAAATGATATCAGTAAAGTATAAAACGTTAGCTCTAATCAAGATTATGGTTTTTTTTCCACCAGGGCATCTCAGCTTTTATCGGCCCACGATCTTACTTCTAGGTTTCAAAGTTTCTCATGCAAAGTGTTGCATGTTGTCATGTAATGATGTATTTCAAACCTACTGAATCTTTAAATGGGAATGTGAAAAAACCCCATCACAGACAGTAAACACAGTGGACGTTACTGAGGATCAGAACTGGGTTGAAGTCTCACCTCATACTTCTGCCTCTTCAGTCTCTCCATATGGTCAAACTTCTCAGACTCAAGCTGGGTCTGCCATTCATGCAGCTCAGTGATCTTATCCCTGCAAACAGCACAGAAACAGGAGGAAACGATTACCTTCCAACACAACAGCTGATGCTCTATGTGCAGAGATAACTCAAATATTTTAATTCAGTTAGATTGAGGTGTTGCTATAAAAATCTTAATTTTGTTTTCAAGAATATTTTGCAGTAATGCATTAATAATGGTATGAATAAAAAACATAATCATCAAAATCACTTAAAGTATGTATTTTAAAAGGATTTAGTGTATAGAAAAAAGTTATATGACTTTTATTATATATTACGTTACATAACATTACATTTCATTTAGCTGATGCTTTTATCCAGCCAAACAACAAAGTGCCATATAAGTGCTACTATATCGCTACTATTTTTCTTTTACGTTATATTCGGATATATTAGATACATATTTATATATTAATGTGTCAGCAGCATTTTGTTGTTGTCATTACTTGACGTACTGCTAATGATAACTATTCTGCACAGGGGTCCAACAAATATTTGGGCTGCTTAGTATGTTCTCAATTAATCAGTACATTTTTTTTTATGTTTATATGTGAGAAATTAATAATTCCAAAATCGTCTTGGTTTTGTCCAAATTATTATTGAAAATGATTCAGTGATGAACAAATGGAAATTATTTATAAAGAACAGCATCATGTTTGAGAAGCTAAAAATCATGATATGTAAGACAGTTTTACATGACGATCAAAACAGTTGTTTGTTAAATATTTGCTAGTTAATTAACCTTGAATCAATGAAATAAATCTGCTTTCATTGTTTAGAATGTTGGTAGAAGATTAAAGTGGCATGAAACCGAAACACTCCATCAAGAAATCAGCTCAGATACATGTATATTCTTGAGAAAATCTACTACTATGAAAAAACACTGGCATGGAGAAAAGGTGAAGTGTGTGTGTGTGGGAGCATTGACTCGTACTTCAGCTTATCTTCGTTCAGATGGTCAACGTTGAGTTGCTTGCGCCTGGCGGCCAGGATCTTCTTCTTCTTCTCTCTCTCAGTCTCTTTCTTTCCACCTCTCTTCTGATCAGCCTGTTCAATGCAGACACACACACACACACACACACACAGTAGAGACGCAGGTTAACAGCTATCCAGAAAACAAGACACTGCTGTGGATGGTATAGGAGTGAGTGTGTACTGACTTTCTGCAGGTGACTGCTGTAGTTGGAGCCCATGCTGGACAGAGCTGACTTCTTCTTGATATCCTCATCCATCTTCTTCTTGGCATCATTCTCCTCCCTGATCCGCCTCTCCTCCTGGTTCACAAAAACAAAGAACACGGCCGAGTGAGTGAGAACTCCCGGCCACACGCACAACTCAGAAAAGGAAACCAGAAGAATGGTGACTAACAGATACATAATTATAATGTGACACTTGA
This sequence comes from Limanda limanda, assembly GCF_963576545.1. NCBI lineage: Eukaryota > Metazoa > Chordata > Actinopteri > Pleuronectiformes > Pleuronectidae > Limanda > Limanda limanda. The sequence goes on from NC_083643.1 coordinate 24,607,526, forward strand.
AATATTGTAATGCACATTCAAATAAATTAGAGCTAAAGTACTGTATCTGGGAGATGTTTTTGGACTTTGTTAAGAATGGTGACATTGAAGAGGCATTGGAAATGTGACTAATCTGTTGTGAGGAATGTGTGCTGTATTTTCTTTTACTTATATATACATATATATATATTACATTTTTTGTTTTAATTTAGTTTAAACTAAATTAGTAGTTTCATTGTAATTCTTTGTCCTTGAATTTATGTTTTAATCATAACTTAGCAATTTTTGTGATATTAGTATTATTTACTGTCATTATATACTGCCATATGTTCAGGTTGGGGAAGGTTCTTGTATGTATGTTAATTGATGTAAATGTATAAAACTGTATAAAACGAATAAATTCATGTTTAAAAAAAAAAAAAAAAATTAGAGCTAAAGTCATTGAAAGGAAATGGCGAATGTAGCATTTTCATATCAAATATTTTCAGGAGCATGGATTATGAATATGAAAATAGAAACATGAATAGCAGAGTAGGCAAGGCCCTTCTCCTCAGTTCTTTATCAATAACAAATAAAATGACAAATATGAGTGATGTTCTCTTGAAAAATAAAATGTGATAGATCCACGAACCTCACGTCTGGCCTGGCGCTCCTTGTCCTTCTCACTACGGACCCTCTGCTGCTCCGCCCTCTCAGCACGACGCTTCTCCTGCCACAGACAAACATATACAGAGTCAAGCGTTTGGTTCTACACAACTCACTCCACCACATGTCACACGTGAGGTGGAACAGCCAATACAACCTCTAGAGAGGAAAGACAACTTTCAGTTTGTTGCTAAGCCCTTAAAAAAGTCTTGTTACAGGATGTTGACACTGCTGATACTGTACATTCCCAAAAATGTGGATGGATTTATATATTTTCGCGTTGCTGTCTGAAATCATTTGTGTTTGTTTAAAAGGGGACATATTGTGCCCATTTTACCACAAGTTGATATGGTTCCTTGGGGTCTTAATGAAATGTCTGTAACATATTTTGGTCAAAACAGCACCCATTTTATCCTGTCTAAAACAGCCCTCCTCAGAGTGACCTGTTTTTAGTGCCTGTTCTTTAAAGGCTAATGAGCCTTTTTTTTTTTTTATAAGAAACCAAATTTAGGGAGGAAAAGCCATGAGTTTTAGTTTGTTTTAATGTCAGGGATCCTTATGAACTGTTGTGCCATCTTGCTTTGATTGAGGTCCCTGAGTTGTGTCATGTCACAGTGTGATGCCATCGGCTGAAAACTCACAATCCTGTCCTTGAGGGCAATCAGCTCCTCCTCCTCCTTCTTCCTGTGCTCGAAGTGAGCATCGATCAGACCCTGCAGCTCGACCAGGTCCTTGTTCTGACGTTTCTTCTGGATGTCCTGCAGGGCAGAGAAGCAGAGGCAACACTCAGCCCTGCAGGGAAACAAACGCTAATCGACAGAAACCCATAATGTCGTTACTTTAGGTCGACTTACATCAAAGTCCACTTTCTCACCATCTGGGATTTTTGGAGCACTGGGCCTACAAGAGGGGATCAAGTGGGTCTTAAGTGCATTGAAACATCTCTGAGGGTAATGTTGTTATTTGTGTATTCAGCCTAATGTCTGAGACCAAAATGTCTACAGAAATTATTCGAGGTGAGATGACATGTGAAAGAAACTTACTTGAACTTTGGCTTCTCCTCTGCAGGTTAGGAAATGAAGAAGGGACAAGTACATTTTATTGGGTTAGAAACAAAGCAGACTATTTCAATTATCTCAAGTATTAGACTGTATAGTTTTGTCCCTACATGACAGGTTAGATTAAGATTAAAAATTAAAGATATAATAAAGTCACATTGTAGGTTAGGGTTAGAAAAACAGAGCAAACAAATGAAAACTACACATATATAAAGAAAACTAAAGCATAAAAAAGTGCAAGGGTATAATGAAGTTTTTTGAGTACCAACATGTCATCTTGCTTTGAGTGCAGCTGAAGTGTTTTGTTATTACAAAGACATTTTTGCAAGATTCTTCTTTAGGCCTTAAGTATCTTGCTTTTTCATTTTTCCCAAAAAGAGACTTTTGTTTGGTTACCTTTTCTTTTTCATTTTTCTTTTGGCTTGACCCCAAAACTGTTTTACACAAGCAAATCATTTCCCACGTTCCTTCTTCAGATTTAACCCAGATTCTGGCGGCTCCATGCCATGCAGATGACCAAGGCATAGCAAGAGTGTAAAGGTCAGGGTCGCTGTGCAGTAAAGTTTGTTAGCATCCTACGCCCTTCTTCTCCACTTCCAGTCTTAACTCTCCGAAACGCTCACATTTCCTATATAATATGGGTGTGTCCGTGTGCAAGTGGACGTGTATGGGTGGGTCAGTGGGGAGGGGGGGTGAGTTTTTCTTTTTATTTCAAATTCTTTTTCACAAATTTGGATTTCAAATTGCCCTCTTCTTCAGATACAAATTCAGAACTGGACACCGCAATTCTAAAACCAGACAGATTTCAGATTTGTTATAAGTTTTAAAATCAACATACCTTCCTCTTCAACAGCGTCTGCATGCAGCAAGCATCGAAAATAAAAGCAGAATAGACAAGAGCATTAGCAGGCACATTAGAGCTTAAACAGATTCAGCATAACTCGCTCAGAGATGAGGAGGATTTTAAGTGACGTAAATTCTCAAATATCCCCAAAATTACCAGCTACCACAAACAAATAAAGCATATAAGGCTAAGAAAAATGCATCTGAATTTACTTTTATCCATTTATAAGGTGTTAGCAATTGGAAATACCTGGAAAAGACCTCAGAAGATCTAAGTATTTGAGAACTTACTTAAGTCTTGACTTGTTGAAGCCACAGTTTCACTTTCAAACAGCGAGCTCTTTAACATTTGACCCTGTATTCATGTGCCATTGGATGTTTCAGAAATTACAATTAAGAGGATGGAAAGAAATTTGGATGGTAATTGTAGTTTTCACAATCGAAACGGCAGCACATGAATACAACATTGACATGGAGGACTTTCCCACCAGCATCTGAGCATTAAGAGGTGACATCCATCAGGTACATTCTATTGAAAAAGTCGATAAGCATATGTAACATGTTCATGCTCTGCAGTAAAAGTTACTGATGTATTTAATCTGAAGTTCACCTTCATCAGACGTCACAGTAATGAAAAAGCAAACATGTACGCCAAATACTTGGAATACATGTGGTAGAGTAGTATAAGTAGAGTTAGAATGAAAAAGAGGCTAACATTAGTCTTTAATTTGATTATATTTTAAAAATAATCACTTTGTTTTAAGAAGACAACTCTGTCCTCTGTGAATGCTAACATGTTAGCATACAGTACAGTTAATTGAGTAGCAGTATGTTCTGATTTGTTTGCAGCTGTCCAATGGTACAAATTGACTAAAGTTTTTCAGTTTTTCTTGATAATAATAAATCAATAATTTAATAAAATTTGAATAGGACTTTTTTTTTAAAGTTTAGCCTTCAACAATTGTACTGTATGCTAAAATGTTGGTTAAAATACCAGATAGTCCACTACAGTTGTACAATAGATGTCAATTTACATCAAAATGACAAATGTCAGCTTTTCAACATTAGTTTTTAAGGATTAAATAATAAATTCTCCAATTATTTTGTCAGAACATGTTTTGTAAGCAGAAAGCTAACAGTCAGAAAGCTAACAGATCAGAAAGCTAAAAGATGAGAAAGCTAACATATCAGAAAGCTAACAGATTAGAAAGCTAACGGATCAGAAAGCTAACGGATCAGAAAGCTAGCGGATCAGAAGATAACGTTGATGCGAGGCAGGACTTAGGGTCGTTACCTCAGCACAAGGTTATCGGCCTTCAAATATTAGTCACATCCTTATTTTCAAGTGCTTTAGACAAGATTATATCAGCATTTCATCATTTTGTATGAACAGATATAGTAATCTCATCCCAACTTGCAGCCTTTGAGTGCTGCATGTACGGACTGTCTTTACTTTGGGGAGGAGAATGGAAGGTAGCATTAGCATTAGCAGACATGATGAACATGTGTGCGAATCAGGATTAGTGGGATCTGTCTGGCTGGCTTTAGACAGTGGAGCGCAACTGTCGCCTGGGAAAGGATGAGAGAATAACCCCTACCCCCTCCATGCCACATACCTTCAGGCTCAGGCTCTGCTTCTGGTTCTGGTTCTGGTTCTGGTTCTACCTCTGGTTCTGGTTCTGGTTCTGGCTCTGGCTCTGGTTCTGCCTCTGGCTCTGGCTCAGGGGCCGCCTCAGGGGCCACCTCTACTTCCTCTACTACCTCCTCTTCTACAGCTACACAACATGCATTGAATCACCAGGGGAGAGGAAGGGCGATGAGAAGTATGAGAAATTAATGGAAGCAGAAGTAAAGGGAAAGTGAAGGTGGTCGGAGTGAGTAGATAACAGGAGATGCAAGAAATGACAAGTTTCATGGTGGAGAGGACAACCACCAGATGGCGTTAAAGCAGCTGAAAAGCAGGCGATTGCAGGAAGGAAAAGGTCAGTTGTTGATGGTCAGTTGTGGTGGATGAAATGTGAATGATTCCTGGAAATAGCTGCTCTGGAACTCTCTGTTTGAACACAAAAACTTCTTGATTCTATTCTATCCCGTCGCGATAGTTGTTTGAACCAGTTTCTTTTAATTTATTTCAAATACCGTTAGTGTTAACCTGCATGCCATAAAAATTCCATGTGGTGGTAAGAACACACGTCGTCAGAAGTGGTTGACAAATTAGTATCAGTGACGTAAGACTTAGTGTCCGGTGTCTTACCATCGTATTCTTCAAGTCCGTCCAAGAGAAAAAAAGGAGCAGAAGAACATTATCAAAAGATCCCATTGTACCCATTTTTGACAGAATTAAATTCAAAAATGTGGGTACACTGGAGATTCATGCTAAGCATACGCAGCTCAGTTCTGCTGGGTTGATCAGCACTCTCAGGCGGGACTATGGAGTGGGCTTCAAAGTTCCCTAAAGTCATTTGGTTATGAAAGTGTGTTCAGCTCAGGAGAACTGCAGGCTACAGTTGCAGAGAGACATGCAGAGCTGCAGGTAACATTGGCAACAGGTCAGTGCAGGCCTGTGCAAACCAGATGTCATCAATTTAGATTTAGATTTCACACAGCATATTTGGCACTGTCCCGTTGCCATCGTTGGTGCCTGCAACCATGCTACGACAGGCTATGTGCACATTTGCTCAAAAGTGAGAACATTATTGCACAACTTGAATCTGGAGGAGTCAAGCCAAACCTGTAAACATACAAATTTTTCCTGTGCAATTAAGTTTCTTAAGGAGATGGAAGGTTGGTTAGGCAAGTTTCAGAAATAATATCAGGATTTAACATGGAACTCCAGACTGTACCTGAACCTAATTTTTGGGGATTTATTGGTTTTGTAAATGAGAACAAATGTGGCTACTTACCCTCGACCTGATCACTGCAAGACAGAAAGAAAAGAAATTCTGACTTAGAATTGAAGCTCATTGTCAACATTCATCTTGAATATTCATACTTGTCTTGGAAACATTGGTTTGGAAAAATAATCTTAAATCAAGGCCTATGTAGAAGCTTTTCCCAAAGCCGTCGACTGTATTGAACACAAGAGATCCACACAGAGAATCTCTTGACAGACGCAGAGCTGGCTGGTAGACCTTAAATTTGAGATGATTTTTCCAACAGCTTTAAGAAATTTGTGAATGAAAATGTGAAATACTTACACTTCCTCTGTGTCGGACATGGTGATAGTGGACTTTGCAACCTGGAGGCAAGAGAGAAGAGAATAACTTAGGGTCAGTCTGCAAGGAGCGACTGAGCAGCCTTGTGTATTAATAGCTCAGGATTTAGTTGCAGATGTCTTAAATATCTGCTGCCCCACCCTAAAGAAACCCCACCTGCTTGCCTGCGCATATTTTACTCACACCCTAAAAATAAAAGCTTAATGTAGATTCATTTTAAAAAAGCATAGAGTTTCTCACTCATTTTAGTTCTTATCATTTAAAATATTTCACAGGTCACCTGTATATAATCTTTGAGACATATTCCAAATTTGTCACATCCAAACCTCTTCGGTTTATAATTAGCGTGAGACCGTGGACTGAAATTCGAGCCTCAGTCTTGAATCTGCTTCCCTGAGGATAAATGAGAAGGGAGCCAAACATAGAGTTTTGCCATTGGTCTGTTTCAACTGCTGAGAGATTTATGTTGCAGTAAAAAATGAAGGGAAAACTTCTGGGTTCAAGGTACAGGTCACCCTCTCTGATCACTGCATCCTTTTTGCATCAAAGATGTTAAAGGTAATATCTGTCACATCTAAAATCATTCTCAGCAAATGATCCTGTTGGAATCCAGTTCCAATTCCAGCCTGGATACAGTGTGTGATAATGCAATCATAAACATAGATGTCCTGAGTTTATTCATAATTGAATCTACCAGTGACTTGATTTCGGATTAGTTGCCCATCAGCCTCATTAGTGTGAGGCCACCATGAAGGAGTCCCCACATCACAGCTATTTCCACCAGACAGCTGCACAGGTCCCAGATCTGGTTTCAGTGGACCCAATGTTGAAGATTGGGTTCCTTCCCCTGGACCCATAATTCCACCTTCATATCCTTATCTGGCCATTTCGCCCTCACATGGTTCATTCAATCCCCTCTCGAGACTCCCTGCTGACTGACGCCAATTTACTCAAGAATTAAAATAAACCTTGAGAGGAAGCCATGAAGGTTTAAATTATAATGCCTGGCTTCTTTCTATTTATTCTTTCAGTCTCATGAATTCCAAAATTGTTTTCAAAATGTTTACAAAATTATGTCATAGTGGCAGTCTAGAAAAACTAGATGTAATGAATGGTTTACATCCAGTCTGGAGATTCCGGGCTCCTGTTCAAGATGTCAATGTGTTTATCCTCATGCTATGTGCTATTTGGTCCCTTGACCCTCGGCAGCTTTACATCAACAACAAGATTAAACCCACAAGCAAAGAAAAGCTGCTTCTAAAAACTCACAGCAATGTCTATGTCAATGTATCAATTATAATTTCACAAAACAAACTCAGGATTAATTGTGGCTATTCTCATGATGTTACATAACTCATTAGCATCGTCCTCTGTCTCCCGAAGTGGAAAGCTGCTTCAAAGGGTTTAAGCCATCTGTAAATTCCTCAGGTATGAACCTCCCCTGGATCTCTGGAATTGGACCAAACTTGCACAACAACAACAACAAAGTCCTTTGAGGTAAAAGCTGATGAACTTTTATCTCCCATAAAAGAATCCACTTCATTACCGCATTTTAGAAACCCAGCAACAAAGCTTATCAGCATCCGACAGGGCAATCAAACACCAGCACAAGCAAGATTTCATTGCCACTGAGCTCAAACACATCACACTCTCTGGGATTCAATGGGATTTCCCTGTGTATTCTTCCGTGTGACCCAATCTGGCCATCATTTCAGACAACTGTTTCCTTTTGAACACCAACCTCTACTCCCTATGGCAGTGACTGTAAAACACATGGACTCAGCTGTCCTCATTTGGAGTGATGTTTGGGGATATTGTACTTGAGCTTCCTATCCCCTCCTTCACTCAAACTCTCACACTCTCCCTTCTTCCTTACCTCACAAAAGCTGAAAGAAGAGTGAGCTCCCTGCTGGCCGAGACTGGCTGTAAGGATCCGCAAACTTACCGTGCTGATTATGTCCTTCTGTTATAGTGACACTCGATCTGCTCGGCCTGCCCATTGGTCAAGGAGTCGGGCCGTAGGCGAGGCTGGGCCTGCGTTGGGGCAGCGTCCATGAATTTCCGACCCCCCCTCCCCCCATTCCCAGTGCTGGCACTCAATAAGGAGATAGAAGGGTTGACTTGTAAGAAGGGAGGCTCAAGTTTGGAGAAGGGGGCAACCAAGACGCTCCCGGGTTGCTATTCTGGGGGCACTGCATTAGGCAAGCAAATTTCAACTCAGAGTGAGAGAAGACGTCAGGGACGAGAGGCAGGTGGTGTTTCTGAGCCTTCAAACAGAATGTATAGTATAGCCACAGGAGGATAGAACCTCAATGAATCCAATATGTTGAACAATTTTCTGCTTGTGGTCTTTGAACTTGATTTTCTTGACTCCCTGGTCTGAAAGAATGAAATAGTCTCCCACATAATCACAGCATATGTATACATGACATCAGACCTACAACATGCAGGACCTACAACAGGAAAAACAGACAATGGGATGATAACTGAGGTATTAGAAATCATTCATCCTCTACCCATTGGGTCATCAGGCTGTAGTTCCTCGTTTTTTTAAGTAAAGGAAAAATATGCTTGAACGAGAAGAAATGCTAACCTACACCTAAACTGTTTTCTTGCAGTGTGTGTAAACATGAGTACACATATATACACATATGTGTCTTTTAGTTCTATATATGAACACTGATAATTGTTTCCATTTTTTTATTTAGAATGCACCTTTATAGATTCAGTGTTTCTTTAAGAAAACTATCTTAAACTGTCTCGTGAGCCATATCAGTTAGAAATTGTACAATGTTTTTTCAATTTAGGTGTAAATCAAACCAATCTGCAGGTTGAATCATTCAGCAAACCTCTCAATTTAATTTGTGATTTGGATCTGACATACCCTATAGTTGTCAATTTCAGTCCTGAAAGATCTTCCAATTTCCTCCAGAGGGTGCTGCAATGACAAAGTTAACAGCAGAGACTCTGACACTCTCTGATCCGTCAAATGTTTTCAGGTCACTCAAACACAAATAGACAAACCTGGGGCCAAGGACCCCTTGCTGGAGTTGGTTGTTCTTGATTTACAGTTGAAATGACGTGTCTGTGCTTCAGCTGCTGGAATGAACACTGAAACAAAATATTTCAAATTGTTGTATAGTTGGAAGAGTATACTTGGAGCTCACTGTGCACCTGATTCACAAGGAGCGCACCTAAATTGTCAAAACCTCACAATGACCCAGTAAACCATCTAAATACTAATGGAACTTGCAGAAATACTTACAAAACCCAGCACAGGAGATACTGTCAAGGACATCATAAGTAACCCTCTGAAAATCTTTGTGACCACATAAATGGCTCCAGGAACCATACCGTTACCTTTATAACTCCCTACTATTCCTCTTGCAAGGATAAATCCCTAAAGGTAGAACTAAAACCTTCTCAATGAGCCCTGAAAAACAACCTAAAGCTTAAAAAAAGACACTCTTTGAATCCTCTAAAAGAATGCTCCTCCCGTAAAATATCCCTCAGTCCTGTAATCCCCCAATGCCTTCTAACATCAGTCAAAGGTTCCTCCTCGACCAGCCTTGAACCCTTGAACCCTCCTCCCCAAAGAAACTTAGCAAAATATGACTTGCTATTGTTGACATCTTCAAGATGGTGGTGTGGTCATCGAGTAGGATTCAGATACTTCTTTTAGACTAGTAAAAAACATATCTGGTAGATTCGGGTTAATTTCATTAAACAATGAATAGCTCCAGAGGAGAGATCTATATCAGATGTAGATCCAGTCTCTACTCTTATTGGATGCAGAAGTCAATGCATTACATGATACAGTGTCATTCCTACCATATGATCATGAAGTATGTTTCTAATTATAAAAGCTTTAGGTTGTGTCTCTTTAGTCTTTAGAATGCAGATACCTTGAAAAATGAATTATGACTATGGATGGTTTTATTTTCTAACTTTATTGTTACCTGACAACCGATGTTGTCATGTGATGGCGAATCATTTTCTGATCAATATAAACTTTAGATTGTATATCTTTTTGCAGTGTTGACCGTGACCCTTGACCAATTATGACTGAAAGTTAATCATCTGAAGATACTATCCCAATAATATTGCTACTAAATTTGGTAAAGTTCCACCCATGCATTGTTGAGTTGTTTTGTCAGGGTGCTTCTGGCACACAGTTTTTATTTTATTATTAGTGTGAAGTCAGATATATCAGGGCCTTTAGTTCCCAAGCTTTTCACTGGATGTTAACTTGAAAGAAGTTGTGCTGCTTCGTTCATGTGATATGAACACAGCATCGCAACTTCCTTGAGCAACCCTGAAAACCCTTCAAGTGCTGCAACTTTATAGAAATTATTTTCACCCGGGTCTATGCAGAAGCCACCTGGGACAGTATGGAGACCCTTTGGAAACAATGTCTTTGGTATTATCAGTGATGCCTAATGCCTCAAAAAGGAACCTGTATACTTCTTCAGATTTGCTTGATTGATGAACAGCTTCAGAAACCCACTACAAACCCATTACATCTAGGTCATTTCGGATTAGGAGGGACTATGTCTGCTATTTTCTGTTACTTTCCAAAATCAAGTAATACACTATGAGTGTCAGGAAGATGAGTTGTCTTCATATCTTCTTCATATCATGTCTTCAATAATTGTGTCCCATTTGTAATGGTTGGCTTTACACTGCATCTGGGAGTGTAGCTCTTTGAACCAACAACAGCGTGGTAGAACCTATTTATTGAAAATAATCGGACCTTTAGAGTAGCCTTAAGAATCCTCAGAACTCGCTCAAAGATTCTAAAAACTCCATGCAGGACCTCCACCATTAGCTCCTCTACACACCACCAAAAATCCTGAAAACCAAAGATATCTATAACTGACCCAAAAGGTTCCAAATTATGTGGATTGGTCCAACTTTAATCCCATTATTCCGGAAATGTTACTATTTCCACTGGACACAAATCCTGCGAAATGAAACCCCTTCTCATCTTTCTGGATATACAGTGGAGCCCCACATCCTTAAAGGACCCCTGGGTGGCCCTCGGACCCCACTTTTAAAGTCCTGAGGTGGTGAAACCTAAGGTCCCATGGCATGTCGAGTTGCGCAGTGTCTCGCCAAGCCTTGCTCTGCTGTCAGGACAACGCCGCTGTCACTCTCAAGAGCTCACAGGGCTCTGGATTTATTTTTGGACTGTAATGGCGTCCGTTCCTTCCATTTGTAGGAAGGGGGGTCGAGTTGGGCTCAACATGAACCTGCCGCTCTAACACTCTGGGCTGGGACAAGCAGGCAGCAGCCGGCCGGCCGCCCCCAAAGCAGCAGTCGCACAGGTAAACACACCATAATTACACATTTTATTCTCTAGATAGGGCAAAGAAAAGCTGTCAGTGTAAGGGATACAGCTGCTGTCGAATTCAGAACCCCCAGCCTTTGAAGTCAGAGGTCTAATGTGTGTATGGAGAGCTCAGGTTGTTTTTTTTCTTGTGCAACATTAAAGCACCAGCGGGGCTGAGCTAAGTGTTAGCCTTACATTGTTTCTACTCCCGGTGGCTCAAAACATTCTGCCCTGTCAACTATCTGTCCTGGCTGCAATGAGGCATGAGTGACTCATGATCACGTTATAGTTTCCTGTTGTGTAAAAGTGGGGAATACAGTTGACCTTGTTAGGTTTGGAACTGACATTGAACTTGAATCAGTCTTCTTTTTGTTGTGTTAAGGGGAACCCGCCTGGAGCGCTTTGAACATCCGCAACAAGTTTTTACCTGGTAAGTTCCTCCTTTTCCATCCAAACTCGTGGTTTGCTGTGTTTGTGTGTGAGCCTCATATCTTCACCGGAGGTAAATAACTTTTTGGGGTGGATTCATTTATTTAAGAGGGCCATTGTGGAGCTGCTTGGTGTTTATTACACATCTATTATTACCCTTTCCTCTTTTGAACTGTCATCCTGAAGGCGCTCCAAATGCCAAACCTTCCAGAGCCTTAAAAGGAGGAGCGAACTCTCATGTGTCAGGCAGGCAGGAGGTTCAGGGAAGGAGGGGAGGGTCGAAAAACACAACCAGATCTGGCCTTCATTTTACTGAGCTGAGATACACAGTATAGTGTAGATATTAAACAGTTGTTTTGTACAGACTGCATGATCTCAGAAGTAGGGGGTCCGAAACACTCTGAATAATGTAATAAAAATGTTATCAGGCTTATTTCAAGTCGAAATTTGGGTATATTCAGTGACAATATTTCTCAGCCCTATCCAGTGTCAGGGGGCTGTGATGTCATGAGGTCACATGCTCTGCATTCACTTTCACCCTTCAGCATATATATATATATATATATATATATATATATATATGTGTGTGTGTGTCTATATGTATATATGTTTGTGGGAAGTGACATGAAAAGACCCTGGTGTGACATAACTGCACTCCAGCCTTGAAAGTAAGGCTCAGTCTGTAAAGTGTACACTCACAGAACGGCCAAAAAGATTGTCCCTAGGCGGAGTGCAGTTTTTTGATATCAACCTAATTGGGGAAAAAACAATTAAGTATTTAAGTATTTAAAAGTTAATTTTAAGCATTTAAAGTCAAGTAAGTCAGTCTGAGACTTCAGTACTTTGATCCATTGTGAGATATCTTACCAAATACAGACAGATTTTTAGTTCTAATATCAAAATCTAGGGCTTAACATCTCACAACCCACTTACTTTAAAATTTGATGTGAAAGTTCATGGACCCAAAGGATGAATCCTGATGATTTGTATGACCGCTTCTACCTGAGGACCAGGTGAAATTAAAAAAGACATGTGATCCCTTTACCCTCTCCTTATCGATAGGTCTGGTCTCTGTCGGTCTGGGGTTCCACTTAGAGCTCCCCCTAGAGGCCTGTGAAACTTATGTGAAACGTCTGTCTCATGTAATACTGTTCTGTGGAGATTATTTCTGCTGCCCGGGAGGGAGCTGAAGCTGCAGATGCCTCATCTGATCTGCATCACATCTCTCTTTCGGGAAAGTGATGCAGCCTGTAAAAAGCTAGGAGTCTTAAAAAAGGGAAGCAGGTGTTTGGCCAACCTCCTTTCTGCCTTCAAACTAAAATTAGGCAGAGTAAAAGTTTCCAGGATCACTTGAGAGTCTGTAACATCATCCAGGAAGAGTTGAGATACATGCTCCTGTTGTTTTTTTAGCCTTCAGTACTGATCTGTGGCTCTTATAAACAGCATTCTCATAAACAGGATGGGTCGTCCCAAAGACTGTAGATACAGATCATCATGGGTCATCCTCATTACCTGTGGGTGTTTGTGTGTGTGTGTGTGTGTGTCTGTGGAGGTTAGCATTAAGATCTAAAGTACAAATTGTTATGTTTGTATCAAGTATCAAAGGTTAATTTCTAAGACATTAATTGACCACAACCTAAAATTTAAGATCTGACTCCAGTTGACAAACTCACAAACTAACCTCAAATATTTAAGACTATCATCCCATGTTAATCAATTTATATAAAATTAGATGTGTTAACCAGCAGTAATCATCATCTGAGAACCATAAAGCTTCGCTAATGATTTGACAGAAAAAGTCTTTCAAGGATTTTTCCTCTGAAACTAAATATGATGTTTGTATTTTCACAATGAGATAGAGATGAACAGGTGAGGCTCAAGTAGAAAATTATTTTAATTTATTTAAGAAAAGGGGTTACAAACAAACACAAGCAGGAATCTCAGATAAATGGACATTGAGGGGAAATGGCTGAATCAGAGAAGAGATCTAAAGGAACCAGTGAGTTGAACTAAAATGTACGCAGGAGATGGAGTTTGATTGTACAGATCAGGTGTCTATATAATAAAGGTTGATGTAACAGATAGCAAATATTCGTCACATTATGGCCAACTTCCATTAGTATGAACTCTGAAATGTTTCAGATTGTTCTTTAGCCAAAGTGTAAAGGCAGAATAGTTGACACAACTTAGTGTGGTCATTTAATCGTACATGATTGGAAAATGTAAACTCTTTCTACATAAAAAACTTTCCCTATATGCTATCCGAAAAGGATCAAACGTTGGCAATAATGAGAAAAATTAAACATTAAGGCTTACAGTTAGATATGTACACAATGATAGAAATAGAATGTCAGACAATACAAAACCAATGAGGAAATCAAATATGATATAGACATTTGAGAAGCGGATCTTTTGGACTTGAGCTGTTGAGTTTGTCCAACTGAGTCATATAAGATGTTTTATTGGATATAAATTGAATAATGTAACTGTAACTGTTGTGGAGCTGCTTCAGGTGGACATCTTTCATGGCAAATAAAATCGAGTTGGTGGCCACGTGAAGAGTTGAACCTTGCTCAGTAATCTCCATGACACAAATCTGCAAAAAATTACAAAAAAAGAAAATGTTAAATAAGCAAATATTGCAAAATAATTCACATTGCTTTTATGTTACCTTTTGAAAAGGTTTAGATTTTAACACTTTAAAACTGACGACAATTTTCATAATGGTTTAAAAGATTTATATTTAAGAAATTGTACTGCCTTTTGAAGGTGTTTTTGAGACTTTTTGTGATCCAGTCAGATGTTGGTTAAGGACAGAGACATACCAGAGTTAGAGGAGCAGATTTAATTGGATGTTGTTTGTTATTAAGGAAAATTTTAAACTTTGCACTTGATAAATGCTTTGGCATGACTCCCTGTGATTCTATCTTTTGTGACAGTTTTTGCTTTTGTTTTCTCCGCAGAGTGCTGCAGCACTCATGGCTGTCGCTTACAGTGCCGTCACCCATCTGGGCCTGCTTTCCCAGCAGTACCCTCCACCCCTGCTGCCCAAGCCTGGAAAGGACAACATTCGGCTTCGGAAGCTCCTCAAGAGAACTGCTAAGAAAAAGGCCTCTGCTCAGGCAGTGCAATCTACAACGCCTTTTCGCTCCAGCCTTTCCCCTGTGAATGAAGCAAGTCCTGACCTCGAGCATAGTGACCACTCCACTCCTCCCCGGACTCCAGAGACACCATCCAACCTCTACGGTGTCCAGCAGCCTCCACGGTTTACTGTCAGGCCGCTGTATCAACATGTGGCATCTCCTTACCCGCAGCGTGCAGCTTATGGCAGAGCAGCAAGGTTCTCGCCACCGACAGTGGCATTCCCATCATACTCATACTCGCAGCATGTCACCTCAGTTTCTTCATATTCATCATCGGCCCACCTTTCTGGAGTCTCACCAGCTGTGGGGCCAGTCGTACAGCCGGCAGTACCAAACAAATCTATGTCAGCTTATTTTGTGCCTGAGATAACAGTGTCACCTGCTGAGGTGAAACTGACAGCTTCTACCACATTGGCTGAAACTCAATCTGGTCTAAGACCTGCTGCTGCAGTTGTAACTCTACACCCAAAACCCAAAAGTCCAGGTCTGACTCTATATTCAACTGCAGGAATTCAAGCTTTGATTAGACCTCTCACTGTGTTGACCCCGTTTGTCAAATCAAGAAGTCCTCATCCGACTTTCAAAGCAACTGAACCCTCAAGGTCACCCAAACCGATGTTTGATGTCCCTCAAATTAGAATGTACACAGCAAGCACATCGTACTATGAGTCATCCAAGACCTCACCAGTGTACGACACAACTGAATTAACTGCTATTGGCAGCACAATACCTCAAATAAAAATAACAACAGAATCTAAACCAGATTTGACACCAATATCTGAGGTCAGAAGAGACACAGCACAGACAACTCAGCCTTCTGTCTTGGGCACAGATCCCCAGCAAAAAACACCCACTTTGGAGATCAACAGAGTTATAACACCTACCCTTGAAATCAAGAGAGCCACTCCAGCATCTGACATCAAAAGAGCCACTCCAATACCTGAAATCAAGAGAGCTACTCAAACATCTGGCATCAAAAGAGCCGCTCCAACATCTGAAATAAAGAAAAACTCTCCAACATCTGAAATCAAAAGAGCAACTCCAACATCTGAAATCCGAGTTGCACCAACTTTTGAGTTCCAAACTTCAAGAACTTTAACGGGGCGGCCTAAAACCCCAGCATACCACATGGGTCGGGCTACAACACCTGTATTTGAAATTTCAAAAGCCAATCCTCTATTGTTTGCAGTGTCACCAATACCAGTCGATCCAGAGAGGTCAAGAACACCCAAACTGGTTTCTGCTGTGTCCAAAAGCCCGATGACTATTGAGCCTAGGCCTACTGAAAGAATACTGAATGGGGACATTTTTTCAGATGTGACACCTGCAGCTAAACCAATTCAACAAAGTATAACAAGGTCAAAATCAGAGCCTTCTCTGATCACAGAAAAGAGCAAAACTGCTCCAGATGGTTCTGAAACACCTAAAACTCCTACATCTGAGCCAACAACATCAGCAGTCACTTCTGACAGCTGTCAGAGGCCAAAGACTCCAACTTTTGAGGCATTGCGGCTTATGACCACATCATCTGGCTTCAAAAGACCAAAAACACCAACTGGTTTATCATCTGCTGCTTTTCAAAGACCTAGAACCCCAACCCAGAGGGCTCATAAGTCTGCCTATCGTGGATTGACACCAGCAGAATATACTGCTTATGGTGGCATCAAAACTTACTCTCCAGCTTTTGGTATCAGAGTTTCTAAGACATCAACTGAAGAGGAGGTTAAGGTTGAAAAAGAGGAATCAGCAGATGACAAAACACTGAGTCAAGAACCATCTGTGAAAGAACCTTCGATATCTGAGGTGTCTAAAGTTAAAGACACCCCCAAAGATGTAGATGAACCCCACTTAAGAGAGGTGAATGTTTCCACCACCCCTTCAATCCCTATAATTGTTGTTTCAGAGGCATCTGACACTTTAGGAACAATGTTAACACTAGAGACAAGTACACTATCTAGTCAGGCTACAATAGTACAAGAAGAAACAATGATTCAACAAGCACCAAAGACTAAACCTCCAAAACCAGATGTGAAAAGTCTGAAAAAGGAAGAAACCCAAGTTAAAGAAGACATCAAACCAAAGACAAAAACCCCAGAAACCGCAGGTCCTCTGCCGAAAGGTGGTGACCAAGACCCTCTGAAGGCTGTGAGGAAACTTTTAGGCATAGGTAAAGTTCAGACTGCAGAGGAGAAAGCTGTAACTGAGGCAAAAGGTGATGTCGCAGAACAAAAAGTGAAACCTGTAACTGCCATCACAACTAAAGCTCAAAGCTCAAAGCCAAGCTTGGCAGCGCCTGCTCTGCCGGATAAAGCACCTGCTTCTGCATCAACAGAAAGTGATGAAAAAGGAAAAGATAAGACAGTAGTTAAAACTGTACTTGAGAAAAAGGAAAGCGATGAGACCCTCCTTCCAGCTGAACCCCTTCTTAAGGTCGTACAAAAGCCGAAAGGAGTGAAATCAAAACTGAGTGGTTGGTCCCGACTGAAGAAGCATATGGTAGTGGAGCAAGAGGAGCCCAAATTTCCTGTAAATGTCTCTCAGAAGGAGACGACTGGGCAGGACCAGAATGAGGTGAAGGAATGTGAAGAGAAGGCCAAAGATGGGCCTGACACTCAAGACACAAGCCAAACCACAGACGCTCCAAAGGCAACAGTAATGTGGGAAAATGTCCTCTTCCAAATGTTTTCCACCACAGAGAACATCATGCAGCAGATCGAGTTAAACAAAAGTGAGGATGAGAAAACACCAGAGAAGAAGGATGAGCCAACAGAGATACCTTCATTTGCGTACCGGTTGCCTGTGCTCCTCTTTAGTCCAAAGTTTGACGCTAAAAGGCTAAAAGAGGCAGCATCAAGGCCGGTGACGAAATTTTCAACTGTGTTTGAAATGGGTCTGATTGGGCGGAAAGTCAAAGACGAGGAACCAAAAGACTTTAATAGAGTAGCAAGGGGGTTCACTGTCCCTTAAGTTGCATCTAATGTTCAGTGCCCCGATGAAAATGTAAAGACAAAAAGTTGATGTTTAATGTACAGAGCAGAAATCTTAGCAACAGAAATTGTGTACAGGTGTGGTCAGTGTTCGTCTCTGTGTTAACTGAATGATGTTTGTAGCAGTGTTGTAGAATATGTGGCCGTTACTTTATACTTTACCGAATGCTTTGTGTTGCATTTTGTGTGACTGGTTGCCTGGATGTTAAATGTATTTGTGGATTAGCTGAAAGGAGAGAGCGACATTTGTCTTAAGTCATTCAGACGTCACATCAGATTAAAGCTTTTATGTTTTAAGTAATTTCAGAGCTTCTCATTTGTTCCTTTCTTTACATGTTCACAATAACTACTGACTGTTTTGTAAGTGATAGATTAGACAGTATTTTGGTTATTGTGGCACTAAATGTATGTGACACAGAGATTTATTAATATGCAGTGGCTCAAGAAAGTAAATTTTAACAATAATTTTTTACAATAATAAGTCAACTTTAAGAAAATTATTAATAATTAGGTTGCTGTGTCTTTATAAATAGATAGAATAGACTATTGAAATATATTTTCTGACAGAGAAAATCAAAATTTCTCTTTAACGATTGTGCAAAAAATATACTTTTATTCAAAATGGTGCTACTTGCCTTTTGGTAAGACCTTTCACTAGTTAACGGATGTACTTGTAGAGTGACATGATAGTTGAAGTGGTTATGTTTTAACAAATTAACTTTCTTAAAGTCACAGTGAAATAACATTTTAGGAGCATCTAAATTCCTTTATGTGACCTTGGCAGGGGTGTAACACAGGGACAGCTTGTCTTCCATGTCAGCAATAACAGCTTTGATGCTGCAATAGTGGATGTAATTAAATGAACATGAAGATATTGTCTTTTGTCTATGATGCACTTTTCTAAATAGTTAATGAGAGCATTACACCTAAATAAACTGAGTAAACTACAAATGCTAAAGGAAATATTAGATTAGGAATTGAGTACAAAAATCTGATAAAAAGTGAGATGCCAAGGACGGGATTATTAGGGTTTGGTTTTGGTCACAACCCAAACTAAAGGGCGCAACTACAGTTATTGTGTAGTTAATATTCCAGACTTCTTTCACAGTCTATACGTAGTTTATGTAGAGGGAGGTAGACAAGAGTCCTAAGAATTTCAAAAGTGTTAACAAGCCGTTTTAGGGATTGATTTCATTGTGACTTGAAGAAGGCAGCTGAGCTAAAAGCTTGTAGAGAAGGTGAATGATGAAGAGCAGCCTCCGTTGTGATGGGGGGAAGTGGGATACTGAACTGTGGGGTCAAGGGTCAAGAGACATGGAGGGGTTTTACTGTGAAACAGGGCGGGCAATGTATTTTTCTATTTTTATTTTCCAACTTGCTGTATTATGTCTGATCTGACTTCCATTGTGTGCAGGCGTTGTTGATTAATCTAGTGAGTCTTTGACAATGTAAACCTTAGCCGGTAGATCTTCTGTGATTCCTTTGAATCAAAACCTGTTGACACTTTCAAATAAATTCATCAGGCAATGTTTTCCCTGTGCTTGTGTATTTCTTGTGAATCTGCAATGTCGAACACTGAGCTGGAAATGTAACATGGTATTTTATCCTATTTACTTCACTGCACATGAGCAGTCAAACATGAGCAGCCAATCCATGACTGGAGGATATTTTAAAACCATTTTCTGTGACAAACTTTTCCGTTTAATTTTCCACGTAGAATTTGTAAATTAAGGTATTTATTAGTTTTCTTGCTTTGGAATCAGACAAGGACATAAGATGGTTCAGACTGGATGCGTAAACTTATCATCATCTGAACAAGTGGTAAACATGTGCACTGCACATTATATTTAGAGATGATATAAAGTCTAGAATGATAACATTCAAATGAAATTAATATTTATATTTATATTATGTTTATTATATTATGTTACTGTTATCATTATAGACTCTACATTATACACTATACATCATCTCTAAATAAAATAAATACATTATATTTAGAGATGATGTAAAGTCCATAATGATAACATTCAAATAAAATTAATATTTATATTATTTATATTATTTTACTGTTAGCATTATAGACTCTACATCATCTCTAAATAAAATTTGCAGTGCAAGACATGTGTCAGGCTGACATGTCATTAAGAAAGATATGAATATAAAATATCTTTAGCTTCTTTAGCTTGGTGTACTGGTTCAATTAGATGCTGCTGTTGTTTTTTGTACAAACCTGTTGTCGGTCTATATATAATTATTTTCTCTTCTTGCCATTTTTGAGCCTCAATTTCGGGTTGAAGATTAAAAGTTACAGGCTACATGCGCTTTAGAAATATGAAAGAATAAACTTATTCTGAAAACAAATGGGGAAAAGTTATGTTGGTGCCTGTTGTCAGTTTAATAAGTCATTTAAGTGTAGTAAATAAAGGTAAAGGGTGAGGCTTAGCTTCACTTAAACAAAGAGAAACACTCACTTACCAGACTGTTTGTTCATAAATTGTCCTCCACTCTTGTCGTTCGTGGGGATCTTGTCATATTTGCCATGACCAGTGACGATGAATTTATACTTTTTACCAGCTGCTGATCCCTGATGAGTAAAAACACAAATTTAGTGATAATATTTTATCCTGGCATTTACAATTATTTAATATATATATTTCTATTATTTATATAATATTTAAAGTAAAATATAGGTTATATAAATATCAAAGTAGTAAGTGATTATAAAAAGTTATGATATGGTTGTCATGAATGAAAACATGCATAATTATTATCTGAGATTATTGGTCTGTTATCTCTTAAACTGTATCTTTACCTTTTCATATCATTTGTTTTGAAAATACAGTCAATATCATGTCAATATCATATCTATCATTGGAGGCAGCGTTGAGGGAAAATGACAGAACTAATACAAGTGAAAAATAAGATGTTTGATTTACCTTATTGGCCTTTTGACCTTCTGAAGAATCTCCGATGATCTCCCACATGTTCTTCTTCTGCATCACGTCTCCAGGCTTCACATCCTGAGAAATCAATCAATAATCAAACAGGTTACTTTTCTGAGTCCTGCTGCCTGTTGACCAGGATGTAGTTTTACTGTTGAACCGTGTAGCTTTACACTGAGAGGTGTTTCTGTTATGTAGCCAACCCTCATTGATATAGATTGGCTGAACAAAATAATAGGAATCGTGCACAACCTTCCTAGTAGATCGTGATTGTAGATACATAAACATAAACAATTTAAATTAAAACTTGTTCGAGTTAATTTTCCGACCTTAATACATTTCAAGTTGTTCCTAGACATTCTTTTGACACATTTAAAACACTTAGGCAGATGTTTCCTGCTGATACGATGTCATGATTAAGTCATGATTAAGATATTTGTTTTAAAAAAAGAAATTAAGAGAAAAGTGACGGCAAAAATATAACAAGCCGTTTTAACAGCTGATGTGTCTTGTTTCTCCACAAGAGGGAAACCATACATCACAAACCCACATCAAACGTCACAAGAGTCTCTTCACAGTCATCTGAGTTTCAGGACTCAGCTCCTAAGGTCAGCTCAGTGTCGCTAAAGGGCCGGCTACTCCCTGGACAGGTCGTTATCACAGGGCCAATAGAAGTTCACGTTGTGTTGGTGACTTACTGTCGCTCTGCTGGACGACTGTCTGCTGCCATCCGAGGGGCCTTTGACCCACTGGGTGATCAGGTTGGCAACGCCCACCTTCAGACCATCGGTGTCCTGATTCAGAAATAAAAAAAACGACAAAAAATGTCATGCTTTGTTCATCCTGTAAATGCTTTGGATGAAAACACAGTTTATCTATTAGATAACTGAATGTATTTAATTTCATAAATAACAAAAATTTGTTGACTCAACCAGATACGTCCAAATGAACTGTATTGTTATTAACTGACTAAAGGGTTCATAATTACAAACTCATTCATATTAACAAAATAATTCAATTTAATGTCACTAGAAAAGATTAACTGTTATATTACCTCAACATTTTTAACCTAAAAATCACAGTGCTCTGTAAGCCAACTTAAAAACATTGAGTTCAGAGCTGATTAACCTCACAACACCTCTGTATGTTTGTTTGTTTACCTCACAGAACCATAATTGAAACAGATATATATATATTTAACACATACAGTGAGACTCTCCCATCTGCTCCCATGATTTAAAGGAGACATGTGACGCTGCAGCTCGGAGGTCAGCCAAACTGACAAACATGATCCCCACAGACTGACTGGTTTGTCTCTGCACAGACTGGTTGGCTACAGGTCCACGTTCTAACTATGTTACAGCTGTTAGAGCTGATTGGAGACAGACTTTTCTTATTTTTCCACTGTAAAATGTCTAAAAACTACACCTGTGTTATATGTGTGAACATGATTCCAAATTTTTCCAGGAACTGTAAAATCTGTCATTATTAATCCATAAAATAAATAAATTATAATGCACTTTAATGAGCAGGTCAATGTTTTGGAGAGGACGCGTTGGAGGACAATTCAGCTTCAGGTGAAAAAACACGAGGAATGAACACTGTTAGAATCAAAAGCTCACATGGGAGAAGTTTGCTGTCAACACCCTCTGCCAGAAAACTTTTATACATGCTTACCATTGTAAAAGTGTCTTTTGACCCAAATTATCCTCTTCCCCTAAAACTGACCAACTAGTTTTCTTTCCCACACTTCTCATATGTAGAACTTTTTTATCTGATGGCACAAGTTTTGGTTTGTAGGAAAATGAGACCATCCTGATGAAAATGTGTTCAGTGACATAACAGCAAGATACATCTGCTCATTCTCCCTGTTTATATCTCTATGTGGAAAGATCCTCTTTGGGCTTCAGTAAGAGTTTGGTTTTAATCATTATACACAACAGTTATTATTGTCTCTTTACACTGGTGTCACTGGGTTGTCCCTTGAAGTACTATTTATGTCATAGCAAAAGGCTCTTTATCATTTGTTAATGTATATAACATGTTATTATTCAAGTCTGAAATGGGCAACATCAACACATTGTACCAGGAGTTATGGACTTTTAGGCAGATGTGTATGTGTGTGTTCACAGAATTTAAATTATTTTGATGGCATGATCTCTTGTCGAATATCCTGTTGACATTATGCCAGTTTATTATTCATTTTCTAGTTACCATTCACCAGTTCATCACGTTGTCTGGGAAGTGATGGCATGCATTTGTGATGCCACTAGGCGTCACTAAAGCATGACAGGTTTGGATCTTTCACTCCCGGGGCCACCAAGTTTATCATTTAGCCTAGAACATTTTGTGTGAGAGCAGGAAGTAGCCACGTCCCTGTAGGTTTTCTGACCTTGCAAGTTGCACCCTTGGTGGGACTCTGGCTCCAGGCCTCTCCGGCCTCAAACAGGTTCTTCTTGGAGGCGACGACTTCAGGTGAGCTGGGCAGGTCGGTCAGAGATGCCTTCACTGCTCGCACCTCTTGTGAGTTCTGAAAAACAAGAAACCTGGATAAGTTTTGTGTAAACTAATGAAATCGGAATATTTTAACCTTTTTTGTATGTGTGGTTGTTTTTCTGCTGAGGAAGCACAATTCCGATGTGGTGTCTTACAAACAACAGAGATTAAATTCACAGGAATTAAGAACAGTTTCGTAGTTGTAAAACATTATGCAAAGTTATTTAAATCCAATATAAACAGTAAAATCTCCTTGAAAAAATAAGGCTAATAAGCCAAAAGAATACAATTCTAAATTCAAATTTTACTTTTGGGTTAGATTATGTATCATCTGCATCATCTATCTGTTTCAATACCATCATTGCAGTATAACGCAATAAACAGAAAACTTAGTGTTTGTTCAGATTTAATTTTCTCACTACGTCACAGTTTAAAAAAATATATACATTTATATATAAAACATTGAAAAAATATATTACTGTTTGATTAAATTATTTAACATTAATATTGGCACTCATGGACCTCCATACACACAGTGCTTTATAAATAAAACAGATTCACGTAGGATAAGCCAGCTTTTACTGGAATTTATGTCAAACCAGTTTTCTTTTTTTGAGAGTGTCATGAACACATGTCAGAATTGAACCTCGGGTCATTAACTGTGCTGTTAATCAGCCTGGGAACCGCCTGAGGTGAAGAGTAAAAACAGGGAACGGAAGAATGACAAAACAAAGTTCTGAACATCTGGTTATTCCCGTCATATATCTGTCCTGACACATGCTAAGGTAAAACATTGCTGTCACCGGCGGGTTTAAAACAGTGATGGGTCCCACGGTTCAAGTCAACGTCAGCAGCATCTGATCACTGCAGGGTGTGGACAATTTCGTTCCAGAGATACACCGATCGTTATATCTTTATATCTTTAATTTATCACGCTGACTGTCCGTACTGTAAATCTACTCTATTGCTCTATTCTATTCTATCCATTTTTCCTAACTGTTGCTGTGAAGGTAAACAATGAGATTCCTTTCCTACTGCCCAAAAGATGAACCCTCTGTTATTGACCCCATGACCTCTCCTCCAATGTCATTTTCAGGACAAACTCTAATCTGTTGGACTCTAGGAATAAATGAATAATCCATGTGGTGTGTGTTCACTCCAACACGTTCATGTTCACGTGCCTGCATTAATAAGTGCAGCCTCTAGGGGGCACTGTCAGCATCACACACGGCTCCTTCTGAGGTGCTTGAGTGTGACTTCAGATAAAAACAATGTGATTGGACAGTGTAACAGGTGTGAATCAGGTGCCACAATAAGCCTGAACTCGTCCTGAATTCCTGTGCGCTTCACTGAATGAGTCAGGTTGTTTGTCAATGAATGATGTGAAACCAACCTGCAGTGGGGAGGAGGGGGGGGCGTGATGAAAATACTCATCAGCTCCATCAATGGGCCTTTTGTGTGTGAGCACTCCTGTGTGTCTGTCCTTGTAGAGGCTGGGGTGATGACATGTTTGGACAGTTAGGACATTTGGTCTTCTGAAGACTATGGGTTTCAAAGTCCGACTGTTGTGTGTTTTTTTACTGTCAATAGATTTGTATTAAGTAAAAGGAAGTTGACAGTCCAGAGCAGAGGAACGAGAAACTGTGACCATGGCCATGACCATCATTATCATGTGTGTGTGTGTGTGTGTGTGTGTGTGTGTGTGTGTGTGTGTGTGTGTGTGTGTGTGTGTGTGTGTGTGTGTGTGTGTGTGTGTGTGTGTGCGTGTGTGGGTGTGTGTGTGTGATCTGACCTCCACAGCGTGGGCGTACTGCTCCAGCTTGTCGTCGATCTTAGCCGTCAGTATGAGAGGCTGCGTCTTCTTAAAGCTGTTACTGATTCAAACAAAACAACAAATGCAAGCAGTTAACCCCAGATATGCAGATCTGAAACCAGTTAAGTCATGATCCTCATCATGTGTTTGTTTTCTTACCCTGACAGAATCTCATTACTCCCTCAAATTATAATTCTGACGTAGCAAAACTTCTCTCCATAGCATGCAAACTTTATTTTGTGTCACTGAGTGAAATATTCAAACTTAAAACTCAGTTTCCACTCATGATATTCCATCAAATAGCAAAACATCCATAATGTCACAGTTCGCCTTAATACTGTCTGAGATATTTGATATCTTTTGAAACTTTCAGGACCCCTTGAGAATTAAGAAAAAAGTAGCAATAGAAATGTTTTTAACTTATCAATATGAAGTAAATTGTTTATTGAACAATGTAATGACTTAGAATTACATAATTTTGTTCTGATAGGCTCGCTTTAGTCCTTGCTTTCGCAAATTTGACAGGGACTGACAGGGATGGTAAAATCTTCACGGATTTATTTACAGTCCAGCTCCAATGGCTGACCCGACTTCGTAGAGAGCTGCAGGACTAGACCGATATTCAGTTAACATAATTTCTTCTAAATGGGTCAGTCTATTATCACTTCTAAAATCAATGAAATCAAAACGATATTTTTTTAATGGTGCTAATCAAAATCTAAGATTTTATTTCGATTTTAATCAAACTGAGCTTCTTTGGCCCTCAGAAGTTCGTGCAGTTGCCTTTTATGTTTCAGGCATCTCCAAAACAACATTGTTGTGATGGAAGAGAAGTGAATCAGTACTTCCATTTAATTCTCTCTGCTTTCTCAGTTTGATACATCCACATCAGTCAAAACCACAGAAGTTTTAAGTCTGACCAACACATGTGGACTCCAGGAGTCCTGATGTTCACTCAAATCTTGGTTTGTGAATATTGAAAAGTTGTTTTAGGTGGTTTTCTCTTATTCTCTGCAGATTCAGGAAGGTTTTTCATTCTTTTATCCAGTTTTCCAGACTCATCCGCCAAAGTCACCTTCCCAAAACACAAACCCTCCTCCCTTGCATTTCTTTTATCATTTCATAGCTGCGGATATGAGTTGAGCTGCTGGATGAGGTCATTTCTACACATTGGGGGAGGAACCTCATTCATCAAGTGAATCATTCGCTTCAACATGTCTGAGGCTCTTTTCTCTTTGCCCACTTATTGTGTGCACTTCTGATGGAAGAGAAGAGCCGATGAAATTACATCAGAGACACTTCTGATCTAACTTGCTTGCATTGACACAATTCCAATGGGTTTTATGAGCTGTATCTTTCACAACTGGAAGGTGTGACTCAGTTTTGAGTTTTACCTTCAGCAATAAAGTTAGAGGGGAAGTTTCTGTAGATCTTTTGCTGATTTTCAGATCGATTTATTCTTAGATATATTTTCTTGGAATCCCAACTTATGCTGAATTTGTTTCTGCTGCCAACAATCTGCAATTTCTGCAGGTCGTAGTAAAAAAAACAAACTCTAACTGCCCGAAGAATGTATTGTTCAGCTTATTGCTCAGAAGCACTAACACTGCTGGAGTCAAAGGTTCATCCCCCCCTTCTGTAAATCTCCCCTGTTCCTGGTACAGTCATTTTAAGATAAAAGCATCCACCCAGAGGTTTCACTCCTGCCGAGAGCTGCTCAGAGCTGATAACTAGCTGCTACAGACTGCCTGGAGCCGCCATACCTCACCCACCAGCAGAGAAAATACAGCTGCCTGCATCTGGACGGAGTTTAGCCGACCCATAAATCATGGCAGAGAAGGGTGATGCAGTGAGAGAGGTGGAGAGGTCACCTCTGACCCTCTTCATCAGTGTTTATCTTCGGAGAGAGGACGGTTAACCAGCAGACCAGCTGCTCTGCACAACAAATCCACATTTAGATTTCATTTCCTCTGCTGAAGGAAGTATTGACCTCCTGGTTCTATCCATCTGATATCTAGACTGCCTATCCTTTAAGGGTCATGGGGGAGCTGGAGCCAATCCCAGCTGAGATTGGGAGACAGGCTGGGTTCCCCCTGGACAGGTCGCCAGCTCATCACGTCCCCCAAACAGAGACAAGCAACCATTCACATCTACAGTCAATTTAGAATCTCCATTAACCAAACCCCAGTCTGCATGTCTTTGGACTATGGGAGCAGGAACATTCTTACTCTCAGGTGTAAACCACTTTTTATTTCAAATAGTTGACAAGTTTCCAAAGATACTAAACATAGTGACCTGGTTTTGTGGGCAAATATTTCACAACTGATGCACAAAACATTCAGAATAATTAAGTTTGATGGAACAGTTAGAGAATGATTGCTGTTACATGTGAGATCGATCAGGATAGTCACCTTTTCTTCAGTGAGCGGTTCAGGGACTCTGTCCTCTCTGTGATCTGCAGGAAAAACAGAAGAAGTCGAGGTCAGTTTTCTTTTCTGAGAGTGTCTCGGTTCTGAAGTGTGTCTGCAGCAGCTCGGCTCTGTGTTCGTTCACAGACCCCCACAGATCTGTCCAAGACAAACGGAGCCAGGTCTGCTGGTCTTAATCAAACCATGCAAGTCATCAGCTACTCTGACAGCACAAGACCATATGACCCATATGAAAAACAAGAAGGTGATCTGTATTGGGTATTTTTTTAATCATAATGAATTTCCTTTGTGTGATGTCAGGCTTAATGTTGACTGACTGTAATCTCAGTGTTCTATTTGTAGTTACACTTTTCATGTATCTTTCCTGTACTGATGTTCTTCCTATTTAAAGGATTGTTTTGAACCAACCCTATAACCTTTAGATCATAAATCCAGTGGCACTCTACTTCCACTTAATGTCATGTATTAGTTAGTCACAGCTACACTTCAGACGGAAATCTTCTACTTTTTACTCCATATTTGACAGGTAATGTTTCAAGTTACTTCTTAATTTAAATGTTATACAGAAAGCAGTGTGCAGTTGTGACTCCTCCTACAAACTCCCGTCTAATCTTAGAGTGCTAAAATGACTTTAGTAAAATTATTATCCTTATTACACAGATTTTCAATTATTTTAAAAAAACAATTTGATGAAAGACCAATGCATGGCTGTCAAGTTTTTTATTATAACATTGTCCATTCTTTTATTTTCTCATTTTTATCTTAATCTGCTGACTTTTACCAGTGATGGAGTATTTCTTCACTGTGGTGTGATAAGACTGTAGTAAAGGAAGTGAGTATGTCCTCAATTACTACCTGAACTAATGGTATGTCCATGGTGACCTGACCCCTGCATCTTTCAGATCACAGTCTGGCCTGAAGCTGTGTAGGACCTCCAGTGCTCAGGATATTTTACCTCTGTAGGTTGAGTCACTCTTTATAGCAGTGTGTAACGGACTGTGATGTCACATGGTTGAGAGGCTTCATTTCACTGCCTTTAATTTTCTCTGTGGGCAGCAGAGGACTGATGTTCAGGATCAGTGTTTTCTATGACGTTAGAGGTCAAACATCAAAGCCAGCATCATAACCCACACACACACATAAGCACACACAACCCCAGTGCTATAGATGAATAATCAAACTTTGTAATGGAGCCTTTGACTGACTGATTTGAATCAAAAGGAGAAGGTTGAAAGAAAAATGTTTTTTCTACCATCATCACTGCATCTCCATGTTGATAATTTATGTTGCTTTGTGTAATATTGCTTTGCGTTACACTGCTTTGCGTTACTTTAAAACTTAAAATATGAGGATATCTTGTAGGGTAATATTCTTCCTTATTAACTAAAGTAGCCGGAAAAATAACAAAGGGTGCATTAACAAAGTCAAATTAATTCACTGTGTCACAAAACAATCTAATTTATTGGTTTCCATTGTACATAGTTTGAATCTGAATGAAGAGTTTTGATTGTAAATTTTTGTTTCATATGGTACTAGAATTACCATGATTTGTATCCCACACAGTGCAGTTTCAGTGTATAGATGTATTTTTCCAGACCCACAGGAGGCCACCATGCCCTTTGACCTTTCACTAGTGAAATCTAATAAGGCCTAGTTTTTGTCAAAAATTTGAAGACATTTCTTAAAGACAGAATTGAGGTATCATGTACAATGCCAAAAACATGTTTTTGAGGCCACCTCAATGTGTAAAGCATTTAATTGCAACTTCTTCCTCTAATTCCCTGAATAGCACTGTCTGTAAATGTTCAGTTCAGATACAAAAAAAGAAAAACTTCCAAAAGAAGGTGCAGAGGTGCAGAACACACATGCAGTGTCATGCACACGCACATTTTCATCTGTACCGGTGAAATCCACATACACAGCCCCTGAAGTCCTGAAAAATATGTCATTCCTAAATCGTTTGAGCACCACCAGATAAAGAAAATGCTTCAGGGGCTTTGTAAAAGAAATCAGCTTGTGGCCAAATACAGCAGGAACATGACACAGTTGTGTACAGTGGAGTCTTTTCACAAATACACATTTCAACCACCAGTGAGTTATCTGACAACACAACATGCTTTTTTGGTGCATTTATGTCACACTGACTAACAAAACACACTCACAGACCCAAACACACTCATGCGACTTACAAGCTGAGGCTGTAGCCATCGGCTGTGAAGATAACACAAGTATTTGTCATTGGGTGTTAATGGATAACGGATCACCAAGATTGAAGGATGATTCATTCCACAAAAAATACAATACAACAGTTTTTTCCCCCTTTTACTTATTTTCCACAGTGACTGCTGCTGCCCTCCCATTTACACAGTATAGTCATCAGCTACAGCTCGACCAGAGCATCCAACCCTCCTGGATTCCGAGGCGCCGGCTGCAAGTAAACTTTACTGAATCCATGTTTTAACTTCTTCCTCAGCGTCCCTTGCTAACCTCAACAGTTTTCATTCTGTCACTTAGCGTTCACACTGCAAACAACCACTTCTGTTCTGTTATTCATCATTTTCAACTGCCACGTCGCGGCCACTTAATCTCCCTGAGGAGAAAATTAGAACTCAAAGAGAATAACATGTGTGAACCACATCTGTGTTTGCATAACACACTCTCTTGTTCCCACAGTCTAGTTCCGTCTAGATGAATAAGTACCACCATATTTTGGTCAGAGATTGTGGGATTGCAGATGAGCATTACTCTTTACATAAACAAATGAATTGGATGTTCAACACTTTCCGGCCACGTACATAAATGTTAGTGGAACTCTGCCTTGGTCAGAGTCAGTCAGAACACAGTGGATCATCAAAGGTGCCCGCAGTGTGAACGCTGTTGTTTAGTAAAGGACTGGAAAATGGTTATGTCTGGAGGGGTTGTTTACCTTGTGTGTGGGAGCTTTTGGACTGAAGGGACTGAACATCTCGTCCCCGTCCACGCTGGACGTGCTCAGGCTCTTCATCCTCTCTGCTGCCTCCATCCTCCTCCTCTCGATGTCTTCCTTCATACGTCTGCGCTCCTCCTGAAGTCAGGGCACAAACACTGTTCAGCTCCATATTTCTGTTGAGCTGCTGGATGTAGCACAGCCTTCCCTAACTATTCAGTAACTTTGTCTTTTCTGTCATAAAACAGAAAAAAATATGTGCTGAAAGAGGCTAAAAAGCAACACACTCCTTTGGTCTTTAAAGCTCAACTGCTTTGCTTTGAATTACTTTTAAACTATCCAGATTTTGGTTTGGTCACTCAACTTCCTGCAAACTCACCGATGAGTTTGTTTTATTTTCCGGTCAAAACAAACCTATTGGATATGTGACTTTGCAAAATCTTGCGAGTTTATTGCAGTCGTGTGAATATCCGAGTGATACCATGTCAACTTTCTCACATATTAAGCTTTGAATGAGGCAGCTCACCTCCTCTTTAGCCAGCCTTTGCTGCTCCTCCTCCTCCCTCCGATTCTCCTCTTCCTGCCTGACTCGGCGTCTCTCCTCCCTCCTCGACTTCAGCTCCTCCAGCTCCTGCTCGGTCTCGGCCTGTCGGTGTTTCAGCTGCTCCAGCTCCTGGTTCTCCTTTACCTGGAGGCTCTGTCGGATCTTCTCCAGACGCTGCTCCGTCTCCAGGATGGCCTCCGCCTCCTCCGGCTCAGTAGCTCGCCTGCAACAACATGCAAGGAGGTATTACATGGGAAAAACTTTCATTCATGCCCAGGCTCTGGTCTGTCTCCAACACTGTTCATTCAAACACTTTGGGTCTTTCAAAAAGATCAAACTGATTGTCCAAATATAATCTGCTCATATCCTGGATAATAAAAGTTATCATTTACCATTTAAAACAAAGGAAGATATTCATTAACAATAAATAAATATAATATTGGACATACCTAATGGATCTTTTGGTTTTGCTGTTGATGTGTGACAGCACTTCCTCATTTGTTGCGTCTCCATTGGCGTTGCTGGGTTTCGGCTCTTGTTGAAGGAAAACCTTTGATGTGTAGGAGACTTTGACTTCTTTTCTTTTCTCCACCTGCACAGACAGGTTGAAACAGGTAATCTCTCAAATTATTTTACATTAGATTTGGACCTTAAACTTTGAAAAAGCTTTAATATTACTTGGACTTGAAACCGAAAGGCTGATTTCTCTAGAATGATTGAAAACCTTAAAACAGCGCATTTGTTTGGTGAAGAAAACGTACTTCTGTTTTGGGCCTTTGCACATCCTCCCTTCTCCTCGTCATCACCTCCTCCCTCTTCCTCTTCTCCTCGTCCTCTCTGTCTTTCTCCCTCCTCGCCCTTTCAGCTCGAAAAGCCTGCCTCTCACGTTCCTTCGTCCTCTCCACCTCCATCCTGGCCTTTTCCATCTGTTCCTGCTCCTGTTGCTGGAGTCGGCTGGAGGATGTGACCGAGGCCTGGACGGTCTTTACGGATGGAGCTTTGTTTATCGTCTTCTCCTCCTCGTCCTCCTGGCCTCCCTGGTTGAGCTCCTGCAGGCGCTGCTGCCTCCGCAGCTCTCTGCGTTGACTCCAGTCGCTGAAGCCTTCGTCCTCCTCCAGAGAGGGAGAGCTGCTGGGCTTGAAATCGCTATCGAACCTGAGGAGAGACGAGACAGGAACGGACAGTGAGCACAGCTTGTTGATGGAGTTAAAGTGACCTGTAACAGCAGCAGGTGTTTCAAACCATGTTTAACCAAAATATGAACCCAGCTCAGTTCTACTTTTTGCATGTTTATCAATTAATATTTTTACAGTGTAACATTCATCAGAATTCAGTGCAGGATGTCAATACTCAGACATATGACATTAATACAGGACTAGCATCACAGGACCAAAGACTTAATGAAATAACCAAATCACAAATAACAAGTTTAAACATACAGATGTATCAGATTTGAAGTTAAGAGAAATAATCAACAACAGGTTAAATATCAGTGTGAAAAATAACACAATACAAGAAAAGGTTGGAGACTAAATTTGAGGCATTTGGGTTATTTTGTCAACTTGTACATGTATCCACTCCGTCTGTATGTGGAATGCGTTTACTGAGAAGCATATAATACGATTTGAATAAAGAGGCGACCAGCGCAGCAGTCAGTGGGGGCGGGGCCTTCACAGTCAGTCTGCGAACCAGGTTGAACTTCCTCTTTGTCCTGTCCTATTTATACTTGAAAAGCTTTCGGGACAGGATCATTACTCCTGAGCTGACTCGGAGGTGACGCCTGTGCTTCTGACAGGACGTCTGATCCTCACTGCAGGAGCTCATTTCAGCTCCTGTCCGTCAAAAGGCATGAAAGGAATTTTGTAATGTGGTTCAGTGCTTTGGTAAACAGAGACCAGCGGCAGGGAGGTGTTCACTGTGGGGATGTCAGTGCAGGATGGAACTGTACAGAAAGAATTCAAATGGTAAATAGTCTGTATTTATTGAGTACTTTGAAGACTTGAAGTGCTTTACAGTACAGTTTTGCCATCCACCCATTATACACATTCATACAGTGCATCAATTGGCTGTTCTTTTTATGAGAATGGCGCAGCCTTAACGGGGAATTTGGAGTTCCATATCTGATTGCATAAATTATTACTGTTTTAGAGGCGGATATTCGTAATCGTGTAAATATTCATAATGTACAAATGTCAATATGTTTGGGTAAAGGGGCATTTTAAGGTTTAAGGGGAAAACCAGTAAATCTTTACTGTACATCTTATATTTCTGTTATTTTGTCTCATCTTTGCCGTTCAATGTGCACGCCCAAATCGGTAATCTTGGCAAAGGTGGAGAATCGATAAAAACAGAATATGACAAAATATGGCTTAGACATTAAATTAAATTAACTCTCACCGAACCTCTTTTTATAACCTCTCCACCAGCAAATCAACTCTCATTCATATAAAAGCATAACCATGGATTTACTTTAACAGGTTTTTAGGATATCTAGTTAAATACATGTGCTGCACTGGGAACGAACCCTGATTACAGGAGAAAGGCCTTCATGCATTACAGCAGTTACCCAGAAAGTAACCAGACCAGAACCCAAAGCTTTATAAAAAAAGATGGTCCAACATTGACCCTGAAATACCTGAAGCTTTGTTGGATCAGGCTTCAGAAAATGAATTTGAAATTGTGGGTGCATCGGTATTTACGGTGCTGTGGTCTAGACAGAAGACGTTTAGATTCGTCTGCATGTCACCAAACAGCCACACAGCTGCCGAGGAATTCTCTGCTTTGAACAGAAATTTGAATTATTAATTATTAACTGACTGATATCTAAGGGTTGATTAAGTGAACTCATCATCCCACAATTTTGCCAACAATCAGCA
This sequence comes from Limanda limanda, assembly GCF_963576545.1. NCBI lineage: Eukaryota > Metazoa > Chordata > Actinopteri > Pleuronectiformes > Pleuronectidae > Limanda > Limanda limanda. The sequence continues at coordinate 24,641,186 of NC_083643.1, forward strand.
CAGTGTCTCTGTCTGCCCCCCCCCCCCGCTGATCAAAAGTAATCAAAGTGTGCTTTGTGTTTCCAGGAGCTGGCAGAAAGGAATTCCTTCAGCATTCCCCACATGATTAAGACGCTCAGTCAGCCGGCAAGTCGACAGGTTCCCTGTTGCATGATGGGAGTCTCTGCCTGATCTCTCAGCAGCTAATGTGCCATAACGAGCGGCCATGTTTCTGCGTCGGCTGCGTGACGACAGAGACGACACCTGGACAGGCCTCGGAGGCTCTGACACATTTTGATGACAAAAACACTGATTTACAGGATGTCTTTGATTCTGATGTCAGTTTAAATAAAACAGATATTCTCAGATAAATAAAGTTGATGGAAATATTAACTTATTCGAAACCCAACCAAAGCACTGTATATAATGGTTTGACGGCCCCTACTAGGTTGTGTGTGGAGTCACTGCTGGTTTGATGGATTGTTAAAACATTTTTGTAAAATAAAGGTCATGTCAGTAAATTAAAAAATATCTGCTGTAGGGTAGACAAACCTTTTGTAAAACTAAAATGTTTTATGCTACGCTAAGTTAAGGTGAAAAATTACTTGACTCCATGTCTGTATAAATACTTACACTTCTAGTGAGTATTAAAAAACAGATGTGATTCAGATATATGTCGGACTGAGGCAGAAAACAAGGAGAAGCTCAGAGACAGAAATCAGTGAAAGATGAAGGTAAATATTAATTATAATATAAAGAGCTACAGGAGAAAAAAGATGATTTAAGTTTGTTTGCACATGCACATACACAACAACTGCTCTTATTATGTGTTTACAGACTGCGTGTGTAAGTTGGTTATGATTACACCAGTAACGTAAAGGTTATTCAATGGGTAATGCTGCATTCTATTCAAAGTTGGATTTCTATCTGTATTTCTTTTGGATATTTTGACAGTTCAGGTACAATTTCGAAATACACAACGTCAGTAAAACAAGTAAGACAAGCTAGGGTTTTTTTGTTGTTGTTGGAGAGTGATATAACTACTGTACTGTAAACAGCACAGCCTGTTTGACACATGCTGTTAACGCAATCGCTCCACAAAGTCAAACAACTGCTTCTCCAGTAAGCAATGATTTCAGCCTGAGTTCATTGGATCTCTGACTTTGTGTGGCCTTCCATTATCATTTTTATAGAAGGAGGTTGGAAAATCTTGACTTCCAAGTTTCGTGGAACACATGTTTTAGCTTTAAATATATATAGTTTGCAGCAACAGAAGGCAGTAATCAGCATTTTATATACTGCAGGATTTCTGTTATTTAATGACATTATCTTAAAGGACACATCTGCTAATATTCTATATTGTTTTTATTGTCCACATAAAAAAGACCAAAACCAACATTAAATGTGTGGTACTGACAAACACAAGCCTAATATATCTTTTCCCTCTTGCCACACATCAGCCTTGTTGCTCAAAAACTCATAAAAAGCCATCTGTGAGACGGAAAGAATGACAGTATTACAAACTAACAATTTCATCATAGAAAATCATTGTGTGACTGAGCTGTTATTTTGATTTAAAAAAAAACTTTAAAAACTTCTTAGGCAGAGGAGTGATGTAGTGCCAAGCGACATCTATATATTCATACCTTGATCTCTGACCTTTTTAGAGGCAAGAAAACGTAGCAATTTTTTTTTCTAAAGAGCATTATTGCGTCTCAAACAGAAAACCACATCCTGGCTCCAGCTGAGGCCGTGATGTGACAGAGGAGAAGGTGTTAGAGGTGCAAGCTGTAATCAAACAGGCTCAAATTATATGTGGGCTAAGATGCCACAAGCTTCAACACGGTGGTACTCCTCTCTCGGGACGCCTTTGCAGTAAACATTCTTTGGAGGTTGCGTAATGAAAAGGCAGCTGTGTGTTTGTTACTCATCAACAGGTCGGGGGGGGGGGGATAATTTGTTTGCTGCTTTTCCCAATGGAAACATTTGCTTGATGAAACCAAACGTCCCATAGGTGTAAGGCCGTAAAACATGCGATGGCACGGCAGCAGTGAGGAAGAGCAAGGCTGAGGCTGCAGCATGTCACGCTTTTAGTTTCTCAGCTGGGAAACATGACAACACACTTTCAAACTTTCACTTATCACCAGCAAAAAAACTGTCACAAAGTAAGCAGCCTGGACAGGAAGTAATTGGAAGTGAGGCAAGTGAATGAATAATGGTCTATGCATAATAACTTCCTCAGTTCCCACGACGGCATATACAAGGAATTCAGCCATGTTTGGCTGCATTAGCATCTTTTAGGGTGAGACCAGGGCCAGACTTCTGAGACTGGAGAGAAGGGGTTTGGTAATGTCCCATGAACTTGCATCGCATCACTTACTATGGAGTTTGACTAATTAGGTGAAGGATTAAACCCATATCCTCATATCATCCTTTTTGTCTCCTTAAGCTCATAAGATCTTCTAAAACCTACTTAATAAAAGATACAAATAAAATAAATCGCTAGCCAAACTTAAAACAAGATAAATGACGTTTGACAAAAAATATTATTTTCCTAGATTTAAAAAAAAAAAACCTCTGAATCTAAAAGTCTACTTTTTAGTGATGATAAAGCCTATAAAGCTTCAACATGGAGCCAGCAGGAAGCTTCTAGGCTGAGTGTACCTAACCAGTACTTTAAAGTGCACCATGCAAAAAATTTACTACTCACTCTCTGGTGTATTTTGGAATATTCCTGTTCTCACATAGTCATGTAGATAACCATGGTTACCAAAGGATCTTGATCTTGGACTGGGATTCAATTTTCTGCTCCTGTTCTCTTTCTGTCTGTACTTACATCTTCTCCTCTGTCTGCGTCTCGTTCTCCGGAGAGGACTCTCCGGGTGTTGAACCACCGCTGCCCCGTCGGAAAGACTCTCGAGTTCTGCGACGACGTTCCCTCTCCACCTCCTCCGCGTCCTCGATGCTCCTCTGAGTCGTCAGCCTGGGAAGGAGGTAGGATAAAGTGTGGTTAATACAGAGTGGGGATGTTTATTTCAGGTCAGTATACGGAAGTGAACCACCACTGTCGGTACTACTTGGGCAGCTTTGGCTGAGGGGTAGAGCGGTCTTCCTTCAACCAGAACTGTACTGTATATATATACGTATACAGAGCATTTACCGTACTTTACCTTTACTACAGATTTTACATTTAACCCGAGAAAAATATCACTGTTCCTGGGTTGTAGGGACACTGCAAGAAATATATTGATAAGCAGATAAAATCGCCACACTGTTATGCCCCTGGACACAATAAGAAAGATCCACAATAAAGTTTGTGATGTCGATGGCGGGATAGTGACTCCACATTTAATGTTGGTAATACGAGGAGGGTCCAGCTGCAGCCTTGTGAAGCACACCCCCTTTTGTGAGTCCAAACCATGTCTATCTACCTTCCATTCCCTTCATGACCATCCTTCATATTTGCTGCTGGATACATTTTACTACTTTCAGAAAAATGCACCATCCATTTTGTACAGTTAATGAACCAAGCACAAAAACAAATGTCTTTGATGACTTGGCCTGCAGCTAATGATCTTCACTATCAATGAACTTGACTGATGATAATTAGTTATTGATCGACCGGCACCTGCCCTTGAATATTAGCTGGAACGTCATTTGATTGGCTTGGGCCTCCTCTGACAAATGAAAGGTAAGCTTTTCAATGGAAGCAACCGAACCACAATACAGTCAATGCATGAAGTCACCTCATTCAAAGTGCATGAAGCCTCCAACCAGTTCTTTTGCTCAAAGACACGGAACTGGAAAAACTAAATACACAGAGAATCATTGAAAGCTTTCAGAAGTAATCACTAAAACTGTCTTTTATGACTTCTCCACTGTGGTGTCGCCCCACAGAGGACTTCTTTCATCGCTGGTGGTCAGGAAACAGGGAAACCTTAAACGAGAAACATTTGTCCCAACACAAATCCCTGACTCATCGGCGTGGCTCGGAAAAAGAGTCTGTAAAGTGGTGAAGAGGCGGAGATCCGGGCCAGAGGAACATCTGCTGGGCCTCAGGGGAGAAAGGACACGGGCTGTTTATCTTCTGTATAAACACACGCGCTCTTCAGCTCGTGTCAGCGTGACATCACTGCAGTTATTACAAACACTGTTAATCTTTATTTATTCACTGACAACGAGCCCAACATGAACACGCCCTGATTCATAGCTACAAGTGAGTCTTTAATGCCAGTGCCTCATCTCAGATGTAAGTGGTAATATGGCACAGAGTATTTTTTGACATATTGAAAAACCAAACATTTTTGGGTTGTTTTTTATTCAGACAAATGTAATTTCTGTTTTTTAAAACTAAGGACTACACCCCCCACCCATTTCTTCATCTAGCATTATTTCTTCATAACTATAAATTACATTAAGCTCTGTGATGTGTAAAAACCTCAATTTTTTTATTGAGACCGTTCAATTTCTTTGTTTTTGTGGCTGTGGACTGGAGTTTGTTGAATCATATACTACATTCTTTCCATGTGGAAACACAGTATCTGAGTTATCTTATTGATTGTCTCTTGCTGCTGTTGCTATAAATTAATTTACCTGCAAGTAAATCACTGTTTTATCTCATCATATTATTTGATGAAGTCTGGGGGACTAACATGTCAATAAGCTCCATGTGCCTGCTCAGGTATCGAGTAACTATCACTTGGCTTCAGGGTAACTAATAGTTCCCTATTAGCCTCCATCTGTCCACCCACTTTCTCTAATAGAGGGGTGGTCGTAGATAGAACTGGCTGTGACCTTTGACCCTCAGCATCAGCCTGGATCAAGCTTTTGTCTTTCTCTTCACACGCATTTACAAGCTGCACCTTCACTCTGACTCCTCGTCCTTCCTGTGTTTTCATCGCAGATTTCCATCATGTTACCTTCATTACCTTCACAGCCATTCACTCTTCTTCATCACTCTTCTTGTTTTTAGTTTGTACTATTTCACCTTCATCTTTTTGGTTTTTTAAAGGGAGCAAAAGTTCGCAATCAAGGTTGTGTGATTCAGATGCTGAAGGAGGAGGGTGGCTTTGACTCACAAGGGGTTAAAGGTATGATCCATGGAGGGAGATCTAAAACCCAACTCCGAGAGCATTTTATCCTAATGTAGACTTGATCTGTATGGCAAGTAAACAAAATATTAGGGCTAAACCAAATACTATGAGTGTTCACGATTACTATGCTTATCCATGCCCAAATCAGAGATATAGTAGGCTAATCCGACATTAACCATCATGCATCAAGATGAACTGCAATTAGATTATTTTTCAGATCAGGACATTTCATCTTCGTGACAGTTGTGTGGATCATGTGACGTCATGTAACAGTGGAACAGTGACAAGTGACTTTTGCCCACACGTGGGGTCTGGGCTTTCTCTGGAGTTGGCTCACAAGAACAAACAAATCTCCATGGGTGCATGCAGGAGACGGAATGGAATATGTTAATTATTGTGTTGTAGTTTAAAGCACATTAATACTAGTGTCTGTCCTTATCACCAAAAGCTTTCAAATATCATTGTTTTTCCAAGTTGAAATATTGATCTGCATCTTCCACGCGTATGGCTCCACTGGATAATCACCCTCTGTGTTCTCACATGAGTCATTCGGACATTCTCTGGAGTTTTTACTTAGCGGCTGGCAGAAGGAACTCTGGACAAAGTCCTCAGCAACTGACTGGGACATTTAGATTCTCACATCAAGTTCAACATATAAACTTAAAGTGTCATGATAAAGCCCCAACCATTATTTTCGCAGGTTTAAAACTTGTATTGCCTGCATTGCTGGCTGAATCCAAATTGAAAACACACAAAAGATTCAAGTTCACCGCAGCATCAACACCACCTGCTACTGTTTGATGATCAACTGACAGAGTCCTGCCGCCTCACATGCAGCTGCACTCCTTTTAAACCTGGTTTCCAGTCTTTTCCACATAACAAATGGTAGACCAGCATTTCCAGATGGACCACAGACATTTTCCAGTCCAACTATAGTCGTTGAAAATATCTGACATGTGGACAGTGATTCAGAGGTCGAGAAACAAGAAACTGATAATCTCTACACTTGCCAGCATCCAATCTACTTCCCCTTCCACTTTGCTTCCTGTGCTTGTCCTTCCTGTAGGCAGGGCAAGGACGAGCAGAGAGGAAACTGGCAAAGGGACAGAGGTTGAGAGGCCGGAGCACAGCTGGATGTGGGTCAGCGTTTCACTGTGACCTGATGAGGCAACACTCAGGTCAAAATGTGTTTGGACAGCGGCAAAGAGGCAGTGGTCAGTGTGTCAGGACGGATCATGGATCTACCTCCATTATTTGTTCCTTAAATCTTACTTATCAAAACAACTCAAACACCACAGCCACATTTAATTCAACTTTGTTTTCTTGCAACAATAAGTGTGAAATGTGCGTTACAATTTCAATGCGTACTATGTTACATTTCCAAATTGGCCCAAACTGTATTATATTAGGGCCCGAGCACTGACAGGCACTGACAGACGTGAGGCCCTATTGAAATTGTAAGGATTATTTTATTATTATTATTATTATTCAGGCAAATGAATTGGCTTTTTGAGGGCTTTAACATGCTCAAATTCTTACCAAAATTTGCAGAAAGTTAGAAAGTGGTGAAAATCAAAATCAGCCTGAACAGCTCTATGTGTCAATATTTCCTCAGTCATTATTAATTTTTTTCAAGCAAAACGCATGCAACGCTTCAAAATGCATGTGCTCGGGCCCACCCAGTGCCGCTTTGCAGTCCTAGAAATTTTAGTTGTTAATATTTTTCCGTCAAATGAATTGGCTTTTTGTTTTATATTCTTGTTTATCATTATCTGTCCAGTCACATTCATTGTTGTGTCAGAGCTGCAGTTAATCAATAAAAAATCAACAAAATAAATCAGCAGCTGATTTTCAGTCTGACTTTTCTAATTCTTTTAATTTTCAGTTACTTTAATTTCAATTGACTGAAGAGGAAATCTGATCTTTTAATGAAGAAACATTTGTAAATAAAACTCAAATTATTAAATTAAATTATACACAGAAAAGAGCTTAATGCAGATATATGTCCATTGTGAGTTTTATATAATTTTTTAATGATCTTATTCATTATAGCATTTGTTGGTTTTGACCTGTACATTAAAGGGACTCTTACCTTTGTTGCATTTTTACACTTTTTGTGGATAAGGTTAAATTGGTATTAATAAGGTAATGACACTCTAAAATGCAAGACAGACCCACCAGGAGTTAAAGCAAACAATTATTTCACTCTCGTAATATTTAGTGAAAACTTCAACCAATAAAATTCTTCGGACCGAAGGACCTTATTGGCCGACAGACCTGTCTGTTTGCTGCATGGAAACAGACAGGAAGCCCGTCGGCTTCTTGTGGCCCATTCGGGCCCGCGTCATCAAGGCGCGTCCTCAACTATAGGGTTTGTTTTGATTCCACGGCAGACAGTAGCGAGTAGCGCCCGTATCGACCGTAGCGACTGACGATGGCAGACCAAAGTGGTCCACGGCGTACTGAAACAGCCGCTCCCAGGGGGAAGATGGAAGAGGGAAGATTAACTGGCGATTTGTTTACCTTTTTCCAGATGTTGATGGTGGGTTGCAGTGCTGGTCGCAGATTCGTCATTTTCACAAAGCGCATGTGTGTGAAGTGCGGTGATCTACTGAAGGTCTCGCTGAAATAAAAATCCTACAAAAACCCTTCCCGAGTACATGTGTCCGTGTCAGCATCACGTTGATATATATATAATATATATATTAAATGTTTAAAAAGAAAATAGTACAAAACTCTTGACCGGGATTCGAAACAGTGACCAGAAGCACTATCAGCTTCTGATCAGATGACGATCGCACTACGCCACCGAGCCGCTGAAATCTTCGTCGAGTGATAGATAAATGTCTCGTTCTTTGCTTTGTCAGCTGTATGTCACCAGATGTGCTTTCGGGTAACGCCCAGATCAACTGGTGATAGTCCCAACACAGACAAAACGCATATATACTTAATACCAGGCTTTACAATCTATTGCTCCTCTTCATAGGAGACACAGGGAGTTCTGAAGAACACACACGTGTGACCAGCTCCACGCAAAGTGCTTGTGTTTGACGCTGATGATCATTACAACTCGCACACACCAAAGCAGTGTCAGATGTAAACATCGCCTCACAACAACAAGGCGGAAGCTCCAGCGGTGTTATTATGAGTAAAGTTGGTGAACGTGCTTCTGATGGACGTGTAAAGCTTCACATGTCCTATATGGAGGACCAAACATGACTTAAGTATAAATAAATAAATACAGAAATAAATAAATAAATACAGAAATAAATGAATAAATAAAAAAGGAAATAAATAAATTAATACAGAAATAAATAAATAAATACGTTAATAACAACAGAAATGTCTAAATAAATGTCTTAAATATATTTGCACATTTATTTATTCCCTGATTTATATTTTTCACGTTTTCAATCACCTTATGCTAATGAGAAAGGCGTACCTAACCGCAGTCTCATGCAGGATTGGTCAACTGAGCTATACACACACACGCACACAGGCCCCGTGGCTCCGCCCCCCTCAGTGCCACACACTCGCACAGAGACAGAAGCAGTGACAGAGACTTGAGCTCGTCACCGCGAAGCAGCTGCTGAGTGACTTTGTAAAACAGTGGAAACAGTGAAAACACAGAGTTTCTCTGGTCACATCTGCTCAGAGATCAGCTGCTTCATGGGCAGAGCAGAAGCTGCAGGTGGTTTGTACCGAGCTGGAGTTTCTGCTTCCTCCTCCTCTCTGCTCTCTCCTTGTGCTCAGGAGAACACGAGACGTGACGCTCACAGTCAGGATTACTGACACCTTATTCATCCCAATAAAAAATAACCTGAACTAACCCTCTGAACTTGAACGAGTTCATTTTAAGTGTGAACTGGCTCAACACTGCAAACAGCTACTGGACACCAGTCAGCATTGAAAGGCTGGATAATTCCACTCCTGTGACCAATCCTGCATGAGACTGCGGTTAGGCCCGCCTTTCTCATTAGCATAAGGTGATTGAAAACGTGAAAAATATAAATCAGGGAATAAATAAATGTGCAAATATATTTAAGACATTTATTTAGACATTTCTGTGGTTATTAACATATTTATTTATTTCTGTAATAATTAATTTATTTCCTTTTTTATTTCTGTATTTATTTAATTATTTCTGTATTTATTTATTTATTTCTGTTTTTATTTATTTATACTTAATCTTTGTATGGTCCTCCATAGTCCTCCTGTCGCTGCTGGTAAAAGTCAGTCGACGTGGTTTTAAAAGATGTTCTCGGTGATCAGGTTCAGTCATCGGAGAATGAAAACAACTCAAACGCTCATCAGAGGACGGGTGTGTTTGTTTTTCATAGTTTCTGTAATGCAAATGTGTTTTTCTCTGCTGTCAGATGGCTGCGTGCTATGCTGGTGCTGTGTCAGTCGAAGGAGTAAATACAGTTCCCTGTGTAACTATGACAACTCTGGCAAATTAAAATATTGATAAATAATAATAATAATAAAACAATTTATATTTTGTTGTATTTTCACAAACAATGTGGTGTGATGATACAACCAAATGAGGACGCGTCAGGAAACATCAGCATTAAAAATATTTCATCATCTTCAGACTAAATATAAATGTGAAAGAATTCCCAACACGGGAATCGATCTGCTGTGATTCACATAAAAATGAACGTAGTGCCCATGGCACTGCCCACTGCGCCACTGATCGAGGATGGAAACTGAGTCACCTTTATGATCGGCTAACTGTGAAGCCTGTGCACATCTTACCTTGAGTTATTGTGTCAGGGAACACGCCCAGGTTAACTTGTGACAGTCACAATTTCCCCAAAAACTCGGAGTTATCATTCATACTTGACACATTTGGACACCGCTGCGCCCGTGTGCCGACCACACGTATATACGACATCATGAAAAACTGCTATATCCTGCGCACAGACAAAGAAAAAGCCACAAATAGTTCGCCTGCTTACTATGAGTGGGCGTTTCATGTGCTCGTTGATATCATGGTTGGTGTGGACCACAGATATGATGATAGTGACACAAAATGCACTTTATTTGTAATGATGATGTTTCATGAAGCGTCCACGGGCCCGTTTCACAAAGCAGGTTCAACAAACTCTGAGTTAAAACCTTAACTCTGGGTTGAGCAACTCTGAGCTGTCAAACTCTAAGTTTTCGGTTTCAGAACAGGTGATAACACTTAGTTCAATCAACTCAGAGTCAAGGTAACCCTGAGTGAAGCTTGTGCATGAGGATATAAAAAGCCTTCATCAATGGAACACAGATAACATGATTCACCATGGCAACAAGTGGTAAACAGCCTCGATCCTCCTACTTCTCCCCAGTGGAGTTGGAAATATTAATGACTGCGTATGCAGAAAGTGAGCATATATTTTTAAAAAGAAGCAATACTGTGGCAGCAGCAAAAGCGCGGGATCTTGCGTGGCAGGAAATTGCTGACCGAGTCAATGCGTCAGTATTAATTTGAGAAAAAAAAGAAATGTTTTGTCTTGAATGTTCCACTTATTCAACAATTATATTCCATATGTGTGTCTGTGAGCACAGGTGCAACCCAACAGGCACCAAACGGACTTGGCAGCAGCTAAAGATGAAATATAAAAATGTAGTTCAAACAGGTAAGGTATAATAAAGTACAAGCAATTGTGATGTTGTTTAGCCTGCCCTCATTAAACAGCATTTAGTGGCTACATTCAACATGTGATGGATATATTTAAGTAATTAGGGAAATCTGCAAAAAAAAGAGAAATCCCAACACTGCCAGTATTTAATATTGTCTCTATGAAAGCAACACCTAAATGCCTTTTATACATACAAGTCTCCAAAGTTGTGTTTTCTGTATGTATTTAAATTTGACCTCCATTATAGCCAACAGAAAAAAGGCTAAGGCCCGCAAAACAGGTGGCGGTCCACCACCACCACCTCTCACAGAGGCTGAAAAGATGGCCCTCAGTCAGAACAGTGGACGACCCATTGCTGAGGGCATCTCTGGGGGGAGTTCATCGGACCCACCCACGCCCCAGGTCACAGGGGCCTACATAAGAGGTAAGTTATTCAAATGAATGGCATGTACGTTAATCCTTTTTCTAGTGTTCGCTCAGTAATGGCCACCCATTCATCTTAGACACAACTTAGTTGGCACACTGATTTTTCTTGTAGCAGTAAGCTACAGTTCTTTGCAATTGGCTGCTTTTGCTTTCAGATATCAATCTATTTTAAGGTGACTCAGAGTTTGAAAAATTGTGTTTAAATTAGGTGGGGCACTTTTCTGGGTAATCATCAACTGTCTAATCTTCATTTTCTACCAGTTACTGATGGTGTAATCTGTCTCGTTGAGCCTTCTGCCATAACAGACCTCCATGCTGTTGTAAGTACTCTTAATATTCCACAGATTTTTCATAATTGGTAGAATATAACACACACATTCTGTTTCATTACAGGAGGATGATGAAGAAACCTTATCAGCTGCCACAGAGAGGGAAGATGCAGAGAGGCCTGCTGAAGTATACACCTTTTTTTTTTTAAATAACTTTGGCTCAGTTAATAGTGTTGTTCCACAATACAACTTGCAACTTCTTTCTCTCTAACAGAGCCATGCTGGAAATTACAATGGGGAAGAAGGTCCATCAACCTCCACAGCACAGCTTACCTCAGTAAGATGTTGTTCAGCATTGACCCACAACTTACAATGACACTAAATAGACATGGCACTGAAATTCAATGTCATTTATGTTCCTATAGCTCCCTGTGAAACAACTTTACAAGGTATATTTAGAATCTCAAATAAACAAATCACACCTAGAAATGGAGCACATAAGGCTGCAGATCACCAAAACAGAAAAGGAAATACAACTGCTGGACCATCAGTTAAAGGTGGGTGACGTGCCCACAGGTGGATGTTTTTTAATTGTTTCAACAACAAAGGATTAACAACTGTACAAAATTTGTCCTTCTAGGAAATAAAGAAGACCTCATAAAATGAGATGCATATTGTCGTTCTTGAACATTGGGGAGGTGATGGGTCAGTTAGAAATGATTGACACATATCATGTCTCTAACAGCTCTTCCATCTCGTGTATCAGCAGGGGGGGTATGATTAATACCTGGATCACAGGGGGAAAGAGTAGGACATTGTTCTCCTCTAATAGTGGCAATGTTGTGGAGAACCACACATGCCACTACAATGTCACAAGCTCTCTCTGGGGTGACCCTGAGCCTACGAAGGCACTGGAACCGGGCCTTGAGTATCCCGATGGTCATCTCCACTCTGGCTCGTGTCCTGCAGTGAGCCAAGTTGTAGTGTCGCTGTGGGCCAGGCTCAGGGTCAGGGTAAGGGGTCAGCAGATAGCGCTGGCAGGGGTACCCTCTGTCTCCGAGTAGGTAACCATCGAACTCTACTATGATAATACAAGATACAGTTTGTTTCAGTTGCAATAGGAGGAAACAAAATATTTGATCATAGGATATAACTATATACTGTATATAAATTATATATATAAACTCACCACCGGCAAATCTGGCACTCAGTGTCGACTCACGAAACATTCGTGAGTCATGCACAGACCCAGGCCACTTCGCTTCCACATTGTTAATCATGTGGGCTCCATCACATATGATCTTCACAGTGGAGAACAGTAATTAGCTGTATGGTGTAGTGTATTTAATTTGGAATGTTAAAGGCTACTATTTAGGCCTACCTGCACATTAATGCTGTGGACAGATTTCCTATTCACATAATCTCCTTCATTTATTGAAGGAGCGATGATAGGAATGTGAGTGCCATCTATGCAGCCAATCACACCTGGAAACCCTAAAATATATCAAATTGACTGATTAGTGCTTCAAGTCTCAAAGCTTTATGACATAAATGAATTACTGCTTAGACTGATACCTGCAATTCTGTGGAACTCTTCTTTGAGAAGTCTGGTGGGTCTGTGACTTGGGAAAACTACAAACGTGCATAGTAGCCGTTTCAGTGCAAGTGTCACATTTCGGACAGCCCGACAGACAGTTGCCTTGGACACATGCTCTGCATCACCGACGTTATACAAAAAACTGCCGTTGGCAAAAAAACGAAGTGCAATACAAAGAATTTGCTCGGAACTGAGAGCATGTCCACGATGCGTCATGTGAGCGATGTGAGGGCTGAGATTATCGTTTATATAAATTATAGATGATGCAGAGAAACGGAAACGCTCAAACAGATACTCATCAGGGAATGATAAAACATCCAATCGGGGTCTAATAATCCTCTCCCGGTGGAGATGTCTGCGGAGTATCTGCGCCTCGACATCAACTGGCTCTTCAATAAAAGGACACGCCATGTCTGCCACTGCCTTCAGTCTGCAGGCTTCAACTTAAGAGCAGGAGAAACTCGGGGTTAGTTGAAGAAAACCTGCCAGCGAGCAGGTTAGGTTCACGGAGTATGTTGCCAGGGTAACTGACTCAGAGTAAAGCTGAACTGGCTTTGTGAAACTGAAAAACCAGAGTTTCCCTCATCTCAGGGTTAACTAACTCAGAGTTTTCACTAAACCTGCTTTGTGAAACGGGCCCCACAATTGCTTGTATCACCAGACCACATTGTTTGTGAAAATACAACAAAATATAAATAGTTTTATTATTATTATTTATCACTATTATAATCTGTGTTTTAAAATCACGTCTGCTGACTTTAACCAGCAGCGACAGGAGGACACGTGAAGCTTCACCCGTCCATTAGAAGCACGTTCACCAACTTTACTCATAAAAACACCGCTGGAGCTTCCGCCTTGTTGTTGTGAGGCGATGTTTACATCTGACACTGCTTTGGTGTGTGCGAGTTGTAATGATCACCAGCGTCAAACACAAGCACTTTGCGTGGAGCTGGTCACACGTGTGTGTTCTTCAGAACTCCCTGTGTCTCCCATGAAGAGGAGCAATAGATTGTAAAGCCTGGTATTAAGTATATATGCGTTTTGTCTGTGTTGGGACTATCACCAGTTGATCTGGGCGTTACCCGAAAGCACATCTGGTGACATACAGCTGACAAAGCAAAGAACGAGACATTTATCTATCACTCGACGAAGATTTCAGCGGCTCGGTGGCGTAGTGCGACCGTCATCTGATCAGAAGCTGATAGTGCTTCTGGTCACTGTTTCGAATCCCGGTCAAGAGTTTTGTACTATTTTCTTTTTTTTTTTTAAACATTTAATATATATTGCTGTCTCAACGTGATGCTGACACGGACACATGTACTCGGGAAGGGTTTTTGTAGGATTTTTATTTCAGCGAGACCTTCAGTAGATCACCGCACTTCACACACATGCGCTTTGTGAAAATGACGAATCTGCGACCAGCACTGCAACCCACCATCAACATCTGGAAAAAGGTAAACAAATCGCCAGTTAATCTTGTCGCCAGTTAAACTGGATCACCGTTACAGAGTCCAAACCTGTGAACGGCTTTACTCACTTCACCTCTTCCACTCAGCGTCTGTAGTTTTACGTTTTACAGTCAGGATGCTGCTGCTGCTGCTGCTGCTGCTAATGCTACTGGTACTGCTGCTGCTGGGTGGAGCAATTTATTTTCTCCATGTCGTAAAGAGTCCCAGATGTAAGAGTAGTGCAAAGTTACACGGGAAAACGGTGATCATCACAGGTGAGTTGAGAACTGCAGAACTTCTGCCGCAGGATTAACTATTAACATGCACACACTGGAAACTGCTCTTTCCATCTGAGGACACAGAACCAGAGATATGAATGATATTGGTAATAATGAAAAATTATAATAATACTAATGATATTTTTCACAGGAAATATATCAGAAGGCTTCAAATCTTTTAAAACCCATTTAGATTATGTAATATATCACTGTGTTTGAACTTTGTCCAGGAATTTCAACCATCGAAGAGCAGCATGCGTTTTAGATGGGTGTCCAATTCCAGTGGTGTGTAAAGTACTTGAAAGTCATACTTGAGTAAAAGTACAGATATCTTACTTGAAAGTGACTCCGGTTAAAGTAAAAGTCACCCGTCAGAAAACGACTTGAGTTAAAGTCTTAGAGTTGCTCATATTAAATGTACTTAAGTATCAAAAGTATCTGGTGTTGAAATGTACTTAAGTATCAAAAGTAAAAGTACAAGGACCAAAATTAAAAATGCTAAGTGCTTTTTATAGTAGCCTAGGTCTATACAGACACAAAACAACCCAAAATTGTTCAGTTCAGGATTTATTTCCAACTGACTGAAAAATTATAACAACACTATATATATAATGTATAATTTTACAAATTTTGAATCGAGATGCTGAGGTTAAAATAGTATTGGACAAGTGCATCTGAACTTCTAGAGACAACAAAGAATCAACACAACAGAATAAACAAGTGCCTCTTGATTCTACCTAAGAACACTAAGAGACCTGCCACTAATAGACCAAATGAACCGTTTGTGTCTATTAGCTGTATTTTGTAACTGCCTGGATGTTTACCTGCCGAATGTGAATCGAAAAAGAAATACCTTCAAAAAATCATGTAAAGTCACCTAATAAAACCCCTCAAAAAGCCAATTCATTTGCCTGAATAATATTCCTTACAATTTCAATAGGGCCTCACGTCTGTCAGTGCCTGTCAGTGCTCGGGCCCTAATAATAAAGACTGAACCGAGCTCCTGCAGGAGCGAGAGAGTGAGAGAGAGGTGCGCCGTGTGTAAAGGTGCACGTTGCGCCAACCTCCGCTGCTCAAGTAACGAGCCAGTTTTGAGAATTTAAGAAGTAGAAAGTACAGATATTTGTGCTCAAATGTAGCGAGTAAAAGTTAAAAGTCGTCAGGAAAATAAATACTCAAGTTAAGTACAGATATGTGAAAAATCTACTTAAGTACAGTAACAAAGTATTTCTACTTTGTTACTTCCCACCACTGTCCAATTAAAGGGTTTGGGGTTTGAGATTGAAATTTCATTCTTCACAACAGCTGCTCACTACAGAGTCCTGAAGTATCTGCCACAGAAGATCAAGATCAGCTGTTTCCAGATGTCGTTTCTGAGGTCAAGAATGAAAAGAACAATCTCAACGTTTGTGCCAAAATAGACAAAAATTATATCAAAGTTAAAGAGACAACAACATAAACTCTGTTCTCAGAGTCTGATCATCAGTGAAACCACAAACCAAATGTTAGTCCTGATGGTGACAGAGGACAGAGGCTGCTGTCCCAGTCCACATTCATGTCCAAACTTTCATAGTAATCTAGTCACAGCTTTTGAGATTTTACAATCAGGACCAAACTGGTAGATTTGTTGAGCCAAGTCTCAAGCATGACTTCAACAAATCTTTCCTCCTTGACTCTGTCGTCCTTCTGCAGGAGCAAACACCGGCATCGGTAAGACCACAGCGATGGACCTGGCCAGGAGGGGGGCCCGAGTTATCCTTGCCTGCCGTGACAGTCGGCGAGCCGAGGCAGCTGTCCAGGAAATTGTCCAGGTGAGGACACAAGAGTTTAGAGGTCAGGAATATACCCCAATTATTCAGATTAAGGTTCATCTCACTTCACTTGACATCATGACTCAGTAAACAAAAAATGTTCTTTCTCATATTATACGGCCAATGATACGTGTGTATCAACAACATCTGGTGTCCCTCAAGGTTCCTAGTTATTCTTCTCTTTTACATTTAGTATGTAATCGCCCGGTTATGCTGTTGATTAACAGCTTTTCACACCAAGTTAAGCTCCTCATTTCTTATCTTTAGCGATAGTTTAGTGTGGTTTGTTGTATTAAAACAACACAGCTGAGAAACAAAACAATCATCTGTAAAAGCTGGAAACCATGTAATGATTCAGAAACTCGCTTTTCTAACCGCGTCGTGATCAGGAGACCAAGAACAAACAGGTGATCTTCATGCAGCTCGACCTGGCCAGTCTGAAGTCTGTTCGATCCTTCGCAGACAACTTCCTGCGTTCGGAGTCCAGGTTGGATCTTCTTATCAACAACGCAGGTCAGGGCCTCTGTCATTAATCTGCTTGCTTAACAGCACCGTGGGGACAGATTTTCTGCTGGATGCATCATCCATGGGAGACACAGCTACCTGAGATTTCTTCAACTCTTAGACTATAAGTTTTGTGTTGTGTTCAATGTGTTTCTGGTGTTTCGGTCTTCAGGCCTGTTGAGCGCTGGGAAAACGGAGGATGGTTTCGGGATGATATTCGGCGTCAATCACCTGGCTCACTTCCTGCTGACGGTGTTGCTGCTGGACCGGCTGAAGGCGAGTGGACCGAGCCGTGTGGTGAACCTGTCCTCCATAGCGTTTAAGGGTGGGAAGGTGGATTTGGGCTTTCTGAGGACTCATAGAGATTTGGCTTTGGGCAGTAAAGACTTCCAGCTCTTCCTGACCTACAGCCACAGCAAACTGTGCAACAACCTCTTCACCTACGAGCTCGCAAAGAGACTGCAGGGCAGCGACGTCACGTGCTACAGCGTCCACCCAGGTCAGTTCACAGCAGCAGTCAACCACTGACTCTTCAACTCGTCTCACATGTTTGCTTGTTGCTTGTTATGTCGACACCTAGTGGCCGGAGGCATTATGTTCTCGAGTTGTTCGTCCTCCCAAAGCGGTGAATGAGATATCTTAAGAGTGCCTTGAGGGAATTCCCTCAAACTTGATTCAAATATTCTCTTGGACTCAAAGATGAACTGGTTAGGTTTGGATCCTGGAGGTCCAAGGTCAATGTCAGGGGGGTCTGTATCTTAGACATTCACACAGGGATGTTTTACCAGCTGTTTTTCCGCAACTTTCTATCTCAATATTTTCTCTTCACTTGTCTTAATTTTGACTTAGAATCAGCAATCACTATGATTGCTGATTTTTTGTTGTTGTTCCACACATTTAATATTTCTCCTCTGGCAGTGATGTTCTTTTATTAACTCTCAGTAAATGTCTAGTCTCTTGGGTTCTTTTCTCTCCAGGATACGTGAAGACAGAGATTAGTCGTAACTTCAACAACTGGGGGACGTTCATCTTTCGTTTTACCGAAATCTTCACCAGAGATGCTGTGTCTGGATGTCAGACCACGCTCCACTGTGCCCTGGTACAAGACATCGAACACCTCAGCGGCCATTTCTTCTCAGACTGCGCCCCAGTGCTCAACATCGCGTCAAAGGCTAGAGACGATGCTGTGGCCAAAAAGCTGTGGGAGCTCAGTGAGACTTTCTGTGGTCTGTCTTGAAATAAAAGGAATTGTCAAATCTGAGCTTCGGTCTTTTAATTCAGTGAACGTAACTCATGTTTTTCACCTCTGACACCTGAGCTGTTCATTAAAGTGCAGAATTGTAGGAAAAAAATACACAAAGTTTCTTGTTATTATTGTTATTAATTAGATCATATTTGGGAAAATACTTTGAAGATCGGATGTTTTGAGTATTAGGACAACATTTTTGTGTTGGTGGTAAATGTATATGTAAGACACATATAATATCTTTGTGAAGTCTTCCAGCTTAGGACAATAATAATTGTATCTCTTATAATCATTGCATATAGTCATATAATCATTGTATTATCTTATAATCGAACAACCTTCGCTGCACCAAGACCATCTACCTCATCCAATGAGAGGACTGCTGCTGAGTAAACAATGTCAGGGGCTTCTGCTCCCTCCTCTGACATGACTACGACTGCAGAGGTCATAACAGAGGTACCATCCTCCTTCATTGCGAGCGTATCTGTGTTCATTCAGTCACGAGCAGTATGACTGATTTGTTGAGCTGGTGATTTAGGGCCACATGAAAAATCTTGTTTAGGAAAATCTTTGATTCGTCATGAGCTGGGTGTTGAAAGCTGCTCAGACTGTTTGAGCTAAACTCTGTCTCCTGTGCCTTCTCATTACGTCTCCCTTCTGTAATCAGTGATGCAGGATTCAGTCATACCTGGCACTAGCTCAAACATCTGATTTGGACTAAATGATTAATCCCCCCTCTGAGTGATTTTAAAGTACCGGAATTAACAGCAGCTTTCCTTCCTCCCTCTCATCCTGTGTTTATCAAAACCAAATCTGATTTTTTCTGAGCTCATGTCATCTCATCGTAGTGACAAGGCAGAAATCCCCCCCTGCTCTAAACGCAGAGTGGCTCTGGACTGTATCAGGGTTTTGTTGCCTCTCAAGTCAATTACAACAACACACTCAGAGCACTTTCTCCCCCTCGGTGTTGATCAGGTTTTCTCTTCTCCACAGTTTGTTGATTCTCTGTAAACTAACGCCAAAGACAAGTCTGAGCACGCGGCCTCCCTGAATGCTTCCCCTGATAGCAGCTGACAAAAGTGGCCTACAGCCCTGGAGGTCAGTGAGACACAGCATGTCAGGAAAACAAACCTGAGCCCTGAGCTGACAAATCAACACCAGAACAGATAAGTGCAATTAATAGCTGATAAATTAAGATCTTCTTGATCTTTTTAAAAATAAATGAATTTTTACCTAAATTGGATATTCAGAAACAAAGAATTCATTTGGTCGGTTTTATTTGTCCAGGTCTCATGACTCTCACTGGTCACAGTTTCTCAAACAAAAGGGTTTGATACTTTTCTGTGATAGTATGCTAATCTCTTTGAGTTTTTTTAAGCGATCACCTTGGGAATCATTTGATTAATCTGTAAATGCTAAAAAGATATAATCAGCAAATTAAAACCAATCAAAGTCTTAAACCACATCCTGGTCCTGTCTGTACACGGTGCAATGCAGAGACAGAATCAGGTGAACACGTATGAGAGAATGATACATAATATACCCCTAAAAGTGTTGGACTGTTTCTTTAAGTCACAAACAGTTCAGTGTTTTGGAGACACAGCTGGTTGCCAACAGATTGTATGAAGCTTCATAAAAGATAAAGAAGCCCACAGTTCTGTGATGAAAAAAATTAAATGCAACTGATAGTAACAACCCGAAACATGACACACAAACCCACAAAGCACATGAAAGCTCCACCACACTGCTAACAAAACCACCAGACCAGGCAGTGTTGCTCTGTATCTGCCTGCACTTGCCCAGACTTTAACTTTATTGTCCAGCAACATTTTACCGGAACCAGAGTGAATGAGGCAAACGGCTGAGGGTACAGATGCCTCATCTGCTCTTTTGTAAGTACTCATGCTGTCATCGGCCGGATGACTCCGCTGAATGACATGATAATAACATGATCTGCTTACAGCCTCAAGGACCCAAGCCAGTCTCCACATAGGTTAGAAGACAAGGAACGGTGGGGAGACGCTTGTGAGATGAAGTCATTGTTGTGTTGAGACTTGTCAAGGCGGCAGTGGGCACTGAATCACTCTGACGTGACAACAAAAAGACGCCACTTCTCAGGAACAGAGAAAAAACTCCCTAGAGCAGCCAGAGTTGAGAGGAGGGAGCTGGGAGCTTCAACCTGCAGACAGCAGAGTCAAACTGCTTTTTTTAATGTGTCTCACAGAGACTGAGTCCCAAAGCTGCTGTGACTTCGACCTAACCCAAATTGCAGAAGTGTGAAAATTGACATTGTGTGACACGAATCAGACATGACATTATGTTTCAGGGGGTTGCAGGTTGAAAATGAAAATGTATCTGTGTAACGTTATATGGACTTTAAAGTGATGTTGTGCCTTTAATACACCAGATTATGCTATAAACTTATCAGGCCAAAAACATGTGGACCGGATCTGGCTCACATTTGTTTCTCCATGGCCAGATCAGCACTGACAGTCAGCCCACACTAACCTGACCTCAGAGTGAAATCTGGTTTAGCCGGTGGATCACATTTACGGACACTGAGCTGTTTCTACCGTTGTTTGACCCCCTGCTCACAAATTCTCCCCTGAAGCAGAGGAGGGGAAACATGTGTTTTTGTGGTTGGACTTTTCCTCCTCTATTCTTGGTTTCAGACATTTTTGTTCGACATTGTTAAATTTCCTGATCAGTGACATAAGAGGAAACTCAGAAGGAAAGAAGTAATCCAATGGGGATGACGGCAACAAGGAAAGTACCAAATCACAAGGAAGTGTCAGAGAAGGCTCAGGACCTTACAATGTTGTGGAGAGAAACCCAACAGTTCAGACAATGCACAAACACTTGACACTGACAGTGGAGAGAAAGAACCAAGGCTCAGAGTGGTCAACCATTATTCCTTCTTTGCAGGAATACACAGCGACAAGATGGCTACCAGCAGCCTGTGTCCTGGACACTTCAGAGAGAAGTAAGGGTTGGAAGTAATCAGTCAGATAAGGCCAGAGGTCCGAAAAGTCCCCCAACAGCAGACAGTAATCACCATGTTATGGCTGCATGTCTTGAGTGCCTGCACCCCCCATGCAGAGCACAAATGGACCGATGATCCCCGAAGTCTGAAGGCTCTTATATACTTCTACGTTCTCCGTTTCTCGGAGAGAGCTCCACGGGGGGCAATGGTCTTTTTGATTTTTACTAATCCGACCACTGTACGTCGAAAAAGATTCACCGCCAAACCCATAGGTGGCGCAACGGAAGACGAGCTCAGAGAAGCCTACCCCATTTGGGAAGAAGAAGTCCACGTGTCTCTGTTTATATCTATCGGCTCGTCCCCACACACTGAACCATGGCAACTAACAGAACTAAATAAAGTGACACCCAGCGTGTCAAGATGCTGATGTAATCGTTTCTTAGCGCAGCGGTTCCCCGGTCTTGTTTCCGAACTGTGTTGCTGATTCCACAGCTTGAATCTGCTTGAGGCTACATGTAGCTAGAAGCTACACGGACCTAGCTCCCCCCCAGCTTCCACACACAGTCAGCAGGGACTCCCGACACTAACCACTACCCAGTGTTTGCTTCTAACCTGACGGTATTATAGAAACAGTGTCATGATAGAAGTGGAAAGTCGTGACGGCGGGTTCTTGCACTGTTACCACCGCAGTTAGCATGGTGGCTATCCTAGCCCGCTAGCCTAGCCTGCTAGCGCCGTTTTGAAAGCTCGTTATAACCGTCTGTGACCGTGCACACATGCCCTCAGTGCTCGAACGAGCCACCGTCAGCCGGACAACTCCGCTGGATTAACACACACGTCACATTAATCGTAGAATCATAGTTGTGTTTGGGTTAGCCGTCAAGCAGGACGTTTGAGGCCGGAAATGACGTCGAACAGAAATGACGTCGTACGGAAATGACGTCATACGGAAATGATGTCGTTCGCGGACCAATCACAGCCAAGAGCTGTCCGTCGGGTCTCCAACATGAAGACGGAGAGTCAGAAAAATCAGACGTGTACGTAAAGCTCTCCGACACGCTCGGAGAGGGCGTTCCACGACGGATAGGGCGGTCTTATCTATCCGTTTTACAAAATACGCAAAAGCATAAATTGGCCTTGAGCAGCTTGCAGGTTTGTTTGCCCTCAGGATTTGACTGGAGGACAGTGGAAGAAAGCAGCAGCCATTGTCAGGAAAGACCTTCCTGTGTTTGTTCAGTGGGAACCTTAACTGTCTGGGGGAAAAAAACACAGCAAGGGCATCCTTCTCTAATACCAAAGAAAAATACACTCGGTATCTGATTCCATCTGAAGCTCCATTTTGTCTTTGAGCAAAATGCCAAAAATTACAAAGCAGCAGAAAAGAGGAGAGGAAAGGTGTAGAGGTTAGTTTACTCATAGTTTCCCTGGTACCAGAGAAGCTGGGAAACTCCCCAATAATAGATGTGAGGAAGGATATTTTCTATACACTTACTGTGTGTATGGACATTTTCTATGTAGTACCCACATTGGTAATTCATGCCCTAAGATTTGATCGTAAACAGTAAATGGCCTGTAGTTATATAGGGCTTTTCTATTCTTGATGAGTACAGGTTATTGCAATTAACCCACACATTCAGTGAGATGCAATTCGGGTTCAGTATCTTGCCTAAGGACACTTGCTGATGGGGAAAGACTGGGATCGAACCGCCAACCTTCTGGTAAGAGGCACCAGTCGCCCCTTCGTACAAATGGTAACAATTGCTAACCTTGCATTAATGCAGTCAGTCTATGTCATCTGCCCTCTCTCTCCTCTCTTGTGTAAACTCAAATAACCAGAACCTTGAAGCGGTGGTGATGAATAAGAATTTATAAGAGTCAGATGTGCGGCTGTTGAAGAATCTGACTCTGAGGATCCCATTCTACAGACTCTGATTTACAAGTTAAGTTATGACGAGCAACAACAAACCGCGTCCCATCAACACTATGACCTCCAGGATGTTTCCATTACCATCTTGCTTTACTAAACCACCACTTTCTTGGTAAGTGATTCTACCCTGTCTCATATCCTCTCAGATAAGGTTTAATAACATATATGTATGTTTTTCTCTATAAGTAAACCTCAGATTACATCATACACTTCCTACTGATGTGTCCTCGTTGAACCGAACCTTGAACTTGAGTTTGAGATGCACTGAAAATCTCCCCCTCCATGTTCACACAGTATTTCAAGGTGAGATTTCATTGACCTTAACGGTAGGAAACAAGTCACATATGACAGCCCTACTTTTCTGTGAAGCTCTTTCATTGCAATAAAATTTAACAGGAGAAATTCTCTTGGTGACAGATCTTCCTGCAACATATTTGGCATCAGTTCCCTCATCCAAACAAAGCTCAGAACTATTTTCTCCAGTGGTGACTTACGTACCATCTGCTCAGAGCCATTTTTGCCACATGTGCGATAATTATTATCCACGATGTATGATCATTTTTTCATTTTGTGACACTTATCTAAAAGTTGTTATTTAAAATAATGGGTCACGTCTGTGTTTACGCATGTCCTCTCATGTGTCCACATGTTTAGGTCAACACAGCCTATCAGCAGGAATATCAAGTAATGGTAGAAAAGTCGGTGGCTAGTCAGTCAGGTATAAGCAACATATTCACACTCACGATCGCAGGTTTGGTCAGGACCCCTGCCTTCACTTTATTATTTATATTAATAATGAGAATATAAATGATGAGGCTATTTCTACCCTATACACTACAGTTTTTATTTGATGGTAGTTACAGTTACTATGACATAGATATGACAATTATATCACATTTTTTCATAGAGATCCTTATAAAGCCTGCACACTGCTCTTCTATTACAGAAAATGTTGAAAACCATCATGTAGTCTCAGCCTTCAGAGCACGCAGTGCGCCTTGTGATGACCAGACCAAGCATCCCATTTGTGACGCCTTGGGAGTGAGAATGCTCTCGTCAAACAGATAAAAACCTGTCATCTGCTCACACAGATACCACCTCTGGAAACAGGAAACCATGCTGTGTTTACTTTCCCTCTGCTCTTTTAATGCAGACAACCTGTGGAGGTGCGGAGGGGGGAGGGGAGTTCAGTGCCCCCATCACTCATCAGCTAACTCTACCACCCTCTCCCCCCGAAAACATTCCTCAGCATTTTATCTCCCTGTATCGTAAACACTGAGGTAACCCACACATGTGTGTGGGAATGAGGGGTCAGAGGTCACAGCGGCCAGTTTGTTTTGAAGCAGGTATGCCTCCTGGATGACATCAACGCTGGCCAGGGTGGTGTTTATCTCACCAAAAGAGCTGATTTAAAACAGATTGACCCTGGTGCATGCCTGCCTGATGCCACAGCCTGTTGATTAGAACAAGGATGTAAAAATCAAACATCCTCTTTCATTACCCAGCATGGCAGAAAATGCTGCGTGCTTGAATATTGTTTCACTTCTGTAATTGCTTTTATTTATTCTATCTGTATTACTTTTTTAATTAGTTGCTGCCAACCGCATGTTGAATGTTTACGTATGTGGAGTAAATAAAAAGCATGTTTATGACCAGAATTCCGCCCTAATGGAAAAACACTAAATTACTGCAAAGCAGCCGGGTTCCTAATAAGCTCAACACTGAGAAATGCAGGATGAATCACACTGTGGGACGGAGTGGGTGGTGGGGGGGTGGGGGGGGTGTGAAACAGCTCAGCAGAGATGCCTACGTACTGCGACTGTCTTCTGGCGTCAGTTTGGTGAGTGATGTCAGCTCCTCCAGACTGATGCCATCTGCTGAGAGGACTGAGTCAGAGCGCGGCCAGCTGTTACTGCATGTGCTGCAGGAACATACAGCCTGACAGCTGCTTTCACTGTGACTCAGAGGTCTACACCTCCACACTCACACTCACAGAGCATTAACACATTGCTGCAATACAGAGACAGAGTCATGCATCGACTTTTTGTACAGAGTCATCATGTGGAAAGTCACCAAGAGGTTTCTCTTTAACATTTAAAAACTTGTGTCTGACAGTACAATGTCATGGAAAAGCAGGATGACTATCTTTTTCGATTCATTAAAATGAACACCATACTTAAATACTTCTAAAGTAGTCTAAAAACAATAAGATGCATGTCATATTTTGTTTGTATCTGCCAGAAAATTGCTTAGTATCCATTATGAGCATGTGTCAGTGTTTGTCTGCACGAAGAGTCAAAATTGTCTTTTTTGAATTCACTTTTATGTCAGATTTTACGATTCACTTAAAACCCTTCCGAGTCGCCCTGTATTAATCGGTCAGAAAAAACTGATGTTGAACGTGAAGCTGCTTTATTCTGTGTTTTCACTCAGTTTTTAATCAGTTGGACTGATTTAAAGATGGGGAGTCCTCTGATGATAATCCAACTCCTGACCCATGAACACAGATGGAATCCAGACCTTGTGGAGCTGAGCTGAGCTGCAGCAAGACTGTGTTTAGTATAATGTTAATACATTCACAGGTTTATGTTTGCTGTTTTGGAAATAAGTTGTGCAATTCGAGAGTAGCATTCATCCTCTAACCTTAAGTCTAATGAGTAAACTTTTTCTTTAAAGTTGCTTTCTTTTTGTCATCAGTATCATGACCCAAGTCTATCTCATGTCAAAGTCATGTGACTACCTGCTGACACCAGCTTTCATTGACTGCGCTAGATTCTGATTCTACATCTGATTATTTTATGAAAGTTAGCATTGTCTGGTTTGTTCAGCACAAATGGAAGACAACCATCATCCCATGACATGAGGACTGTAGTATTAACACACTAAGTCATCACTGCATTCAAAATCACAAGTTAAAGATCGTTAGTAAAACGCAGTATAAATACTGGTTCTACAGAAAAATGGCCCTTGAATGATATATAATTATATGTTACATAATACAGTGTTAACACTGATGCAGCACTGAAGTCGCAGCTGCTCCAGGTGGAGCTTGTTTATACTTTACGGTCAGACAGTTTACTACAGTGGTTCCCAACTCAGGGGTCAGGCCCCTCCAATGAGTCACAAGATAAATGTGAAGGGTCGAGTGATGATTGTTGGGAAAGGAAAGTTTCCCTTTTTTGTTACCTCTTCGGACTTTGGAACAACATGATCTGTTCAAGAGAAAATGTCTCTTTGATGAAACTGTTAACAACTCATAGACAGGTGAAAAGCAGAGGGGCCCCAAAGCAGGAACTATTACATTTTCCAAGACTTTTTCCACTAAAAATAATTATAAATATAAATTCTCTAGTTCAGTACTTGAGTAATTGTATTTTCCACCACTGGATCTAGATCAGGGGTGTCCAAACTACGGCCCGCGGGCCAACTGCGGCCCGCCATCCACTTTTAATTGGCCCGCATCAATGTCTAAAAATATAATGTATAAAAAAAAAAAATTAAATTTTTTTTTTTTTTTTTTTTTTGAAACTCAAAATTTAGTAGCGCTCAAATGGCACTTACTTAAAGCACTTTGTTTTGCTTTATGGGGCCAGGCTTCTTCGACAGGGGAGAGGCCGGTGCATGCTTCTGCGTTTTCAGAGACACTTCTTTCGTGCTTGTGTGCATTCACCAATTTTTGTAACTATACGACAAAGCTATGCAGCGCGCAAGGCTGTGATTGGTCCGCTAACTACATCCTTTCCAGTCATATATCCGGTTTCATGCCCCTTAATACCGGCAGAAACCAAGGAAGATTTATTAGAACGGATATGGACCAAATAGGAGAGCACTTGGCAGAAGAGATCTGAAAGTATGACCACTTGTATAACCCGTCACTGACTAAATACAAGGACACACAGATGACCTGCAATTCCTGGAAGATCTCGGCTGACGTCGGTTTGCAGGTCGACGAGTGTACGAAGCTGTGTGGAAAGATCAGGGACAAATTTGTCCTCCAGAAAAAGTAATAAACAGTCGACAAAGACTGCCACACACAAAGAAGGTGTCTCTAAGGTTGTCTTCGACAAAAAACTTTACTACACCTAGTGGTCTGGCGGTGAATTGCTTTGCTGACTTGCTAGCTGTCCCTCAGAACGCCGCCACACCCCCCTGCCCTGAGCGACGCGACTGTCAGGGCAGGGGGGCGTGGCGGCGTGAGTGGCCCAGTCCTTGGTATTTTTTTCTGTATGTGGCCCTCGGGACAAAAAGTTAGGACACCCCTGATCTAGATCAATAGAAACCTCTTCGACAGAAAAGATGTGACGTTAGGATGTGTCAGAGAAGTCATGTCAGACAGCAGGTTCTGACTCTGCCGTGTCTCTGCATGTCACAGCTCGAATGTGGTCATCTAATCTGACAACGTCACCATCCCGTAAGCCCAAAACTCCCAGTGTTACAGTCTGAGCCGCAGAATGAGCTGTTATCTCCTCTGTTACAAAACCACAGGGAAGAGGTGGGGGGGGGGGGGGTCACACTGGAAACCTGACACAGGATGAAAACGCAGATATCCCCCCAAACTACAGGACATGTCTCCACCCATAAGCACCCACAAAACAAAGGATTGACTCAGGTGACCTTTAACCTCTGTCACAGGTCACCAACACCACTTCCCCTCAGAGTGAGGCGGAGCAGCCTCGGGCGTCCAGCTCGTCCTAAACCTCAGAGTGAGTCTGGACTGAAAATGAAAAAAGACTGATTTTACTGATTACTTATGATATAAGCTTGTGATTTGTGATTTACAAAGGAAAAATAATCACTGAGCATAATTATTTTTAATTGTTTCTTTGTTATGCTCAATTAATTCATGTGAAAGGAGGTAAGTAGATTCCAAAAACAAAACAAATCCCCTGCACACAACCCTGCGTGACCCAAAACACTGCCACTAATCCCTCTGTTCTCATTTAGACGGACGTGTTTACCACACACGGGAAATGTAACACACACACACACACACACACACACACACACACACACACACACACACACACACACACACACACACACACACACACACACACACACACACACACACACAGGCATGCTTACAATATGAAAACAATACTCTTTATCTTCATCTGCTGGCTTTCTGCTGGCATCTTTTCAAATTACAGTTAAAAGCTCACATTTCACATCTTAACTGATTTCTCCTCTGAGCCAGAAAAGGATAAACAGATCTTCACCTCATCTCTATTCCAACCAACCTGGAGTGTGTGTCTGTGTGTGTGTTCAAAGAGTGTGTTGTGTTTAAATATTAACCCCAGCTGCCTCTTTCTTTCTGTATGCTTACATCAAAAACAAACAGAAACCAGCAGCAGAAATAGAGAGAAATCAACCACATACCTCATCAGCTTTTGCAAACCCTGTTTGCTGGAGTTTCTCCTCAGCAGTGCGTTGGACATGTTGACCACTTCTCGATCTACTACTTCTAGTTCTTCTTCTTCTTTTTCTTCTTCTTCTTCTTCTTCTTCTTCTTCTTCTTCTTCTTCTTCTTCCCTTCTTCCTCTTGTCTCACCTCTGGCAGAAACACAACAGATCACGCCGGCCGCTGAGATTTCTTTTCTCCTCTTCTTTGACTCGACACGTGAATGCAGCTTTCTATCCAGCAGCAGTACTGAAGCCCGGTGCTCAGATAGTGAGAGGCGCTGGATTGTGTCGTACTGTTACAGGCTCCTCCAGTGGTTACACACTCCCACCCACTCACACACTTTCTTTCTGCTGTATATCACACACAAGGCTTCTCCCCTGCAATGCCTGTTGGGAATGTCAGTGGTGCTCAGAGTGACTACCTCCTCAGTCTCTCAGAGCCTGGGTTTTTAGTCATTAACACCCCCCCTCCTGCTGTCTCTCTCTCTCTCTCTCCCTCTCTCTATTACACACACACACACACACACAATGCTTCCCCCCTCCCAGTCCTACATGTGGTTTTCATTGAAGAGCTCAGAGCAGCGGGGCCCAACATCTCTCTCTAGTCCTTTTTTTCTCTTTGCTGCCTTTTCTCTGTAATGTGGGGTCATGTGGTCTTCCCTGAGGGGGCATATAAGATGATAACCCCCCCCAACAAGAAAAAGTCTACTACTGTTCCCCCATCCCTTACAATTCAACCTCCCTGCGATTGCTACAGCAGTAGATTAGCAGAAAACCTAAAAGTCCATCTGCAGTGGTGTCCGATGTGAAGTAAGGGAAACTGAAATAACTTGTATATTGAACATTTCACTGCATTTTTTTGGATAAATATGTTTTTGTTTTGTATATTACCAGAGCCCACTGACATATGAGTTTTTTAAGAATTGTTTTTGCTGCCTAATAAGCAGATTTTCAGACATGACCTGCGGGTAAGAACTGGGTCAGTGGTTTACCCAGAGTTTCCCTTCACACATGCAAGACACAGCAAGAGGTTCTCTTTATAGTAATGTTCACAACAGCAACAAATGATGCGCATTATTCAGGCGAGAGGTGGAGCAGCCGGCACAGTCAGGAAGTGACATATTACCTCCTCTTGGGTAGGTCACATTGGATGATGTTTACAGCACCCCGACACCGTTGATTGCACTTACTCCACAAACTCTCTTGACAAGAGTGTTTGTGGACGCCGTTTTTTCTCCAGGAGATATTTGTTAGATTAAACTTTATTCTGATGGTGTGTTTTGTAAGGAAATATAAAACTTAAAGAGCTTTTCTGTGATCTTCTTTCACAGCCATGAATGTTTGAATGGAGGGATAGTGCTGCTTAAAGCTGTTCACTTTTATGCCACCAGTGTATTAATTTGTCTATCACAGAGTTTGGAAATTCATTTTCAGTCTATATGATGTTAATATGAAAACTCAGATTCCTTCTCTTAGTGGGTCTTGAACTTGCCCATGCAAGGGTCTACAGTGAAGGACAGGGTACAGGGGCTCTCGGCCCTGCCGGAGGATGCTTCTCAGTCTTGTTGACACATTGTGATAATCAACTTATGGTAGATAGGATTCACCTGTGAGGCTGACTCAGTGCTTGATTATTGACCTCTGCTTGGATGTGGAAAGTGTCCATTTGCCCAGTTGTGCAGAGGGAGAGGAACAACAAAAGAGCAGGGGAGAACATGTGTCAGGAGTGGGATTTGAACCCACGCCTCCATTTGGAGACCAGAAGACCCTTTAACCAGGAAGGAGAATGTCCTTGAGTCTGGCGCCTTAGACCACTCGGCCACCCTGACATGAAGAATTGTTCCGAAACCAAGAGATAAGTTGAACATTTTTTTCGAATTTATACCTGACTCATATTTAGTCCCTTTGACCAGGAAGTAGTCAGTCCTTGAGTCTTGCACCTTACAGTTGTGGGCTTTATCCAGATAACATATCAGACATGAAATATTTGAGAGATATAGACATAGATAGTTGTAAATTACATATTCACTTTTTATTTTGCTGTGAACCACATTGGGTGAGACACACGGGCAGAGTTGCTGCTCTAACCTGATCACATGAATGTCAAAATGAAAAGCAAGATGCTGTCTCCAGTGTGGCCCGGGCATTACACCACACAGCCACAGGTTCCACAGGAGCAGAGCCTGGTAGATTGATACCCAGGACTACAGGAACCATGAGTATTTAGGGAGCCGTGCCCAAGTCTCTTATCGATTGGATTTCCTCTTTGGCCCATGAAATCAATTTGCTAATGGATCAAAATGGATCAGATGCTAAAGAAAAGTACGGTTCTATTTAATGTTTACTTACTATTAGTTTACTGATGTCCTCTTTGCTGCTGTAACACAGCAAATTTCCCCGTTGGACCAAGAAAGGATTGTCGTACAAAACTGAACTGCTTCTTGTTGCCCCAAACGCTCACAAGATGTCACAGGTCCTGTCCTTATTGGGACAGTGTGATCAGCAACTCCAACTTGATATAGTACACAACTGATTGAGTACTGGAAGATTGTCATTTGTGTCAAAGATATGTCAGGAGTGGGATTTGAACCCACGCCTCCATTCGGAGACCAGAAGTCCCCTGTAACAGGAAGGAGTCTGTCCTTGAGTCTGGCGCCTTAGACCACTCGGCCACCCTGACATGAGGCACAGACCTGATCTGTAATTAATATGCAGATAAATATATACATAAGATGATAAGTCTGTTAGAGGTGCTTTGAGCAAATAGAAAAGCATCACATTTTAACCTTCGAGAAGTTTAACCAGGTTTTTATAAGGAGGGCATCAAATCCACAAAACGTTATTTTACAATCTAGTGGAGCCAACGTTTCCAAAGATATCTAATATTTCAAGCTGACTTCTGTCTATGGAATGACGCACACATATTTGTTTGGCTGGTTCTTCTTGTCTCTTCTCACTTTCCATTACACACTAATATCAATCATATTTTACACCAAGACTGGAAAACAGGATTTAGTGCTTGTTTTCATCTACTATTGCAATCAATATATCAATTATAGACACTTTCTTTTTTTTTATTAACAAATTGAACATTTTGCTAAAACTTAGGGGCAAGTAAAACTCTACCGCTGAACACAGCACCTGTGATATCCAGCTCTGCAGATTTTTTCGTCAGACTGTTTGCCAAGAGCTCACAGGTTTTGAAACCGTCTCTCTGCCCTTCACACTTTGACAAACAAACTGGGCGTCTTTGTTTTCGCCCACCCCTCCCAAAAGCCTCACGCTCACATTCAACACACCACCGTCACTATGGTAACCCACTCAAGTAAGTCTTCCTCGGTGGCACGTCAGACAAAGGGGCACTCTTGGAAGTGAATTCATAGCGCGGTTACTACCACCCTCCCTCGTGTCTGAGCCCATAACACAGAGCTGCCATTTCCAACAAACTCAGGCTGACCTGAACACAACCTTGACACTCAGGCGCTCTTAAACAAACACAATACAAAAGGGAAAGGCTGGACAACATGCAATATCTGTTCCCCCTGAAAAACAGGGGGGATCTGATAAAGGGAAACAAAGTTCATCCCCTCTGCTGCAAAGCCACAGCAAAACTGATTTTAGAAATGAGTCTATCGTTTGAGCATTGTGAACCATGTGTATAAGTGTCATAGACTAAATGTAAATTATTCAAACCATCAGTTGGGAAACTCTACCGACTAAATGATATTTGACTGTGGAGTTTCCCAACTGGGAAAAATACCGTATATTAGTGTTGTTGCTGTGGTGCAGAAACATGTTGCTCTATTTCTAAGCTCCCCAACTTCTTGGCTGAGAAAACGGGTTCAATACCTTTCATTCTACCAGACGCCTGGCTTAACACTTGAGAGTTCTGGAGATGTTCGACTAAATGTGATTTACAACCACTGTGGACGTCATGCCTCTGACATTTGATCCTCATGGCAAACTTTTACATTCAAGTCAATGGGGGTGGGCCAGTGTGCAGATCGAGTTGTTTTCTTCTTCGTCCTCATATAAACTACAGCAGGGGCCGGTAACTGGGTCAAAACATGGGTCAGCTCATTTTGACGATTTGATTATTTTTACACACAGACACACAATATAGGTGCTGGTATCTTCACAGTGAGGGCACAATCATGTTTTTGTTGTTGTTATTCTTTATACCAAGCAGAATTACAAAGCTTTTATTTCAAAAAGTTGTGAGCTTGGGTCTGAAGATTGTGTCGACAGAGATACAGATGTGGTATCGGGCCATTTAGGCAACACCATGATTTGGATCAAGTAGGTAATGAGGCCTTGTCCCAATTCCCCTGCCGTGGCTCTTTTTATGGGGGTTCTGAATACACAGTAGAAGGGGTGTTTGATTGGCTAGATGGTCATTACCCCTACATCACATAGAGAAATAGGACAATGTTACCCATAAGCAGCCACGCGCAAAACAAGGGGTAGGGCAAGGTGAAGGGCTCAGGGGTGAATTGGGACAGGGTATTAGTTTATAAATGTTTGACCTTTTATAACTTTAAATCTTTCTTCAAACCCAAGCTTATGCCTTGCTTGTTAAAGCTATTTGTTGATGCCTTAACTTGTATGAGAATGATATGGTCATATAAAACTAAAGTCACTGTCTCTGTATATTGAACACATACAAACAACAAGGGAAAGCTGCACAGAGACAATTTTATCTTCACCTTTCCTGCTGGAGAACAAACACCATTCTCCATCAACAGAGAAACAACAGTCTGTTGGTTCACAGCTCAAAGCAAACAGCCTGAGCTGCTGTGTGTTTGGCTTCCTGCTGCTGAAGGTTATCTGCTCACACCAGGTATCGATGGACCACCACCAGTCCACTGCAGAGATTCAAGAGAAGAATTATCTTTGTAACCCACTTTGGTATCAGTAGCCCTCTTCACAGCTGTATTTAGAAACTAAATAGAAATCCTCTCCATAGTTTACATTCAATCACAAACCACAGGCCTCTGCTCTAAATTAACTAGCTCAGTCCAGATATTTTGTATCCAAGATATCTGCATTATGTTTTGATACATTCACAAATAATGTTGAAAAACATTCAGTTTTGCAATGTTATAGTGAGACATTTTTTATTGATCCGCCCCTTAATCGAACCCTCTGCAAAGGTTAATGGGTTCTTCCTTGGCCTCTTGGGGTCTCTTCTCTTCACTCTGATAAAATGAAAACAACAAAATAGGTGACCACAGTTGCAGATGACACACAAATTAAAATAACCAAACCACCACAGGCCTAAAATCTCCTTCAAGCATTAACAAGTGTAGCAAAGAAATCAACTATCGGATGAGTCAGAATTTTAACAAAGATAAAGCTAAAAAAATGTTTTTCGGGACGGGAAAGAATTATAAAAAGTCAGTACTCAGCTTGAATCTGTTAAGTTAAAAACCACAAGCCATCCCAGAAATCTTTGTGTAGTCATATTCTTAGTCATAACAGCCACATTAACTCAATTGAAAGTCATCTTATTATCACTTAAATTAATTAAAGGCCTTGTGTCTGTATTTGGAAAAACTACTTGACATGACAACACCTTTGACTTCTTTAGTGTATATTGTATATTATATATGATGTAATTCAGGCCCCAGAATATTTCACTCTTTGTTTCAAAGCAGCAATTTGCAAAAATCAAAAAAGTTCATTTTATTTCTCATTAATGTACACTCAGCACCCCATCTTGACAGAAAAAAAAAACAGAAAAGTACACATTTTTGCAAATTTATTAAAAAAGAAAAACTGAAATATCACATGGTCATAAGTATTCAGACCCTTTGCTGTGACACTCATATTTAACTCACATGCTGTCCATTTCTTCTGATCCTCCTTGAGATGGTTCTACTCCTTCATTGGAGTCCAGCTGTGTTTAATTAAACTGATTGGACTTGATTAGGAAAGGCACACACCTGTCTATATAAGACCTTACAGCTCACAGTGCATGTCAGAGCAAATGAGAATCATGAGGTCGAAGGAACTGCCCAAGAGCTCAGAGACAGAATTGTGGCAAGGCACAGATCTGGCCAAGGTTACAAAAGAATTTCTGCAGCACTCAAGGTTCCTAAGAGCACAGTGGCCTCCATAATCCTTAAATGGAAGAAGTTTGGGACGACCAGAACTCTTCCTAGACCTGGCCATCCAGCCAAACTGAGCAATCGTGGGAGAAGAGCCTTGGTGAGAGAGGTAAAGAAGAACCCAAAGATCACTGTGGCTGAGCTCCAGAGATGCAGTAGGGAGATTGGAGAAAGTTCCACAAAGTCAAATATCACTGCAGCCCTCCACCAGTCGGGGCTTTATGGCAGAGTGGCCCGACGGAAGCCTCTCCTCAGTGCAAGACATATGAAAGCCCCCATAAAGTTTGCCAAAAAACAAATGAAGGATTCCCAGACTATGATAAATAAGATTCTCTGGTCTGGTGAGACCAAGATTGAACTTGTTGGCATTAATTCTAAGCGGTATGTGTGAGGAAAACCAGGCACTGCTCATCACCTGCCCAACACAATCCCAACAGTGAAACACGGTGGTGGCAGCATCATGCTATGGGGGGGGGGGGGGTTTCAGCTGCAGGGACAGGACGACTGGTTGCAATTGAAGGAAAGATGAATGCGGCCAAGTACAGAGATATCCTGGAAGAAAACCTCTTCCAGAGTGCTCTGGACCTCAGACTGGGCCGACGGTTCACCTTCCAACAAGGCAATGACCCCTAAGCAGACAGCTAAAATAACAAAGGAGTGGCTTCGGAACAACTCTGTGACCATTCTTGACTGGCCCAGCCAGAGCCCTGACCTAAACCCAATTGAGCATCTCTAGAGAGACCTGAAAATGGCTGTCCACCAACGTTCACCATCCAACCTGACGGGACTGGAGAGGATCTGCAAGGAAAATGGCAGAGGATCCCCAAATCCAGGTGTGAAAAACGTGAATCATTCCCAAGAAGACTCATGGCTGTACTAGCTCGAAAGGGTGCTTCTACTTAAGACTGAGCAAAGGGTCTGAATACTTATGACCATGTGATATTTCAGTTTTTTCTTTTTTAATAAATTTGCAAAAATTCCTACATTTCTGTTTTTTTCTGTCAAGATGGGGTGCTGAGTGTACATTGATGAGAAATTAAATTAACATTTTTGATTTTAGCAATTGGCTGCAATGAAACAGAGCGAAAAATTTAAAGGGGTCTGAATACTCTCCGTACCCACTCTATGTTTATAAATAGCAGTGGCATGGCCACCCTGTACCTTGCACATGTTTAAATTAAAAACATGAATATATGAACCCGTGTAATATTTGAATAGCTTAGTATTGAATGCACAATATCAGGGTAGTTATGTTTATACATTGCACTAGGCCAAGTTTAATATAAAACACAATTTTATACAATATATATAGTAGGGGGTCCCTGCTCCATCTCTCCATCTGTTTGGGGGTCCTTGGCCTGAAAAACGTGGAAGACCCCTGATGTAAATAACATGCAGTGGAGTTATTTATATGGTCAATTTTGGGATATTTGCAAACTGTAATATTTATACAGTAATATTTGCAAAGTGCCCCATTCCAAATAATGATACATTTATAATGGTGACACACTCTGACCTACACTATCTGTTGCAAATCAACTGTTCCAAGTGACCATTTACAAAAGAAGCTGCGTGGCCATGGATGAATTAGTTGATTCAAAATGCATCATCTTGTAGTTGCATAACCCTAAAGTCTGTGGGCCAGTATTGATGATAAATCTGCATCAGAAATGAAGTACTATTGGCACATTTTTGAGTTAACTAAATATGCAAGAGTAGTCTTAGTTGTCACCGTTAATAACACAAAATGTGTATCCCTTACTGGAGGGGCTGCTTCTAAAAATAAACTAAGAGAATACCCACTTCTCTAGGCAGCAGTACAACAGTGATTAGCCAACAAATATTTACTTGACATCAAAACTTTACTTTTTTACTATGTTGGAAACTTGCTGAGACAAATACTATCATAACTGACAAGACTGAAGGCCAAAAATATTAAAGAAGTATTCATCAAAAATGTTAAATAATATTCAGTAGGGTAAAATTCTGGAAGTTTCTCTTCCCCTGCGAGGCCTGAATTCAAGTTTTCCAGGTTGTTTTTGCTCCTTTGGCTGAAGCAGGATTAAAGCTACAGGTCCTCTGGAACAATTCAGCAGCTCATTCCTGCAGATCACCCCCCCTCCTCACTCACTAGAGGCAGTGGAGAGGTCAAAGCCTGGAGTGCTGTTGATCCATTTGAGCGCTGATCCTCCCTGGCAACTCAGGGAGTGCTGACCTGCGACCCAGTGCTGATCCTGCCTCTCCTCCAATCTGATACCGGAGCTTCCCTCATCACCTCCCACTCAGAGCGCCTCCTCTCAGGGTTCCACGGCCAGAGTTCTCCTCGCATGACACTGAAAGCTAAACAGCACTGAGCTCTCAGTGACAGATACATTCCCCTCTCTGACCGAATGATGAATTAGTATACTTAGTAGGGTTTGGAGATTTTACAAACATACATAGATAGATAGATAAATAGATAGATAGATAGATAGATAGATAGATAGATAGATAGATAGATAGATAGATAGATAGATAGATAGATAGATAGATAGATAGATAGATAGATAGATAGATAGATAGATAGATAGATAGATAGATAGATAGATAGATAGATAGATAGATAGATAGATAGATAGATTACTTTATTCATCCCCGAAGGAAAATTAAGTTGTCATAGCAGCCGGTATATTTGAATACAAAAAAATACAATACAATAGAATAAAATAAAAAATATTGAGGTAGAAAGAATAAAAACAGAAACACAAGATAAATAGGTAGATAAGGTGCAGTGGCAAGATGATGGTAATAGTACTGATGATATGATGGTAATGTTATTGTTAGACAGTATATAAAAATAGTACAGTATATATAGTATATAATATAACATAATATATATTTATATATGATAGTAATTATACCAATATAATAGCAGTAATAATGGCAGCAACAGTATATATAATAATAGTAAATATAATAATAATAATAACATGTACACATGTATAAATATGTGTAAATGTTATTATTAGTATTATTACATGCTAGCTACATACAGTTTTACTCCTCAGAATCAAATAGCACTGTTTACCGTATGTGCTTTTTGAAATAACCAAAAGGCAGAGAGACTAATGAATCTGACAGGCATCCTCTTTTTAGATTCTGAGCTCGATCTGAGCTCCAAATAAAGTCAGGTGCAGTGTAAAAAATCAAGTAGAAAGCTCAGCCAACATGACTGAACCAGAATATTATTTAAAAACGTTACTCGAGTTGGGTATGCACACTAGCTCACAAGTGGATTATTTCACACACACACAGATATTACGTGCCACAAACACAATTTAGGGTCTCATGCAGAAATTGGAAGTGGAAAAATCCTCCTCTGGTGGGTAAAGACACTCTAGAAGATGAGTGCTGCTCATGCGGATCAACCACACTTTAAGGGTGGGAACAACGGGGAGGCTCTGGTCCTCTTATGATTGATCACTTTCAACATGACCACATCCAGAGGCTATAAACCCTATAAACTCATTACACCTGCAGCAGCGTCATAATGATGACTTCTACGGAAGAAGACACAAACTTCATAAAAACAGCTAAGGGAAAATGTTATCTTTCAAACTGGGCCTTGTGTTTATAAATGTGCATTTGTAAATGAATGGTACTTACAAAAGAATCAGTCCCAGTCGATGCAATAGTCTCCACACGCAGTTGCAACACAGCAGCTGCTACAATGTTATGTTATTGGGCAACTGTGACAGTCCACGAAATGTCCCCTAAAAGTTATTTTTCAAATTAAGAGAGTATGAAAACATAAACATGTCTCGCTCAACAAGAACTCTCACTTTGAGGAATTGTGATTGGGTATTTTGCAGGAAGACAGAGGTGGAAACATGAGACAGAGCTGGAGAAAGTAGCTTGTATTTTGCTGAGAGAAACGGTAATGGCTGAATCTTTTTCTGATGTGGACAATGTCAACGAAGCTAAAATTTGAGTTGGAGTGTGATAGGAGAGGAAGATGACCTACAAACTGAACAGTGGACAAGGTAGAGTGCTGTAAAAAGTGGGACCTGTTGATGCTGATATTGGTTGTCTTGGTGTGTCCACAGACAAAAAACAACGCTTTCTGAGAATTGTAGAGAATTTCCCCCTCTCTGATCATCTGGACTGTGCTGGAGACATGCTTAATGTTGCCAGACTCTTGTCAAAGAAAAATAATTTGAGCCCTTTGGGTGAAAATAAATCTATAATTCACTTCATTTCATGGACATAGACTGTCCCTCTTGCCCCATAAGACTACATTGTAGCCACTGCCGCTGTTTTACGGCTGCTGGTGGAAGTAAAGGTTTTGCACATACCATTTATTCAAACCTCCATATTTATATATTTATATATAATATACATGAGTATGTGTTTTTTCTCTTGTGTCTGTTGACGTATAACTTGTAGCAGCACTCCTTCAAAAGGAGATTTTAAAAAATGGAAACAACTTTAAAAGAAGCTGATGGGGGGATAAGACCAACCTGAAAACAAAGATCTGAGGTTGGAGAAGACAAAGTTAATATCTGCTGCTGGATGAGCCCTGTTGTGTACTGTAAACACTCCACAAGTCTGAATACAACAGACATTAACATACTTCGTGCTGCTACCCCTGAGGGCTTTTCTGTGAGAACATAATCACTTTTTTTTCTGCTTGTGATGGTAAATAAAGATGTTTCCATGCCAGCACAGACCTGCTGACACCCAGCGTACAATGACACCTTTCTCAGAAACTGTAGTTTTTCTTTTTGTGTACACCAGTTCTGTCGGAATATACAACAGAGTTTCTATGAAGATAACCTGTGTTTACTACGTATTAATAATAATTTCTTGAGTTTATTATTTAGATGCTATCATAGTCTGTGGCAGGTAAGGGTCAATGCCTATCTTGAGGAAAACGAGAACAAGAAAAATAGCTTTACTGGGTTTGTTATGTGGTGCTGTTAAGGAGCCTCTGTAATGTTCTGTGGTTAACTATCTTCAAACATTTCACACATACACTCTCATGTCTCTGACGTTCTCTGTTTTCATTATGCTAATCTCAAATGTAAAGTATATCCTGGTGAGCAATTTAGATGTCCTGTTTTCCAAATGGTGTTTTGAAACTGTATATGTAGATTTGATTGGAACTGTTCTTTGATTTTCATGCCATGTTCTGTTCTGCTCTGCAGTATTTATGATAATTATTTTATTTATGCAGGACAGAGCTGATTATACTTTTTTTGCATAATAAGGTTGTGTTTTGGAGAACTTGCCTGGCTCAGTGGACTCAGTACTGTAAACCAATACCCAGAGAGGTGACATCAGTAGAGTAAAACTGTGGGGAAGCTCCGAGCCTCCCCCGGGCTTTTATGAGCTTCAGTCAGGATGACTTTAATGGCAGCGTAGCTGCTTTACACAGCCCACCAGGAGCTTTACTGCGTGAAGGAGACGTGCTGAGTGTACTGACGGAGTAACACGGCGGCGATTCCACGTTCAGACGGAGGAATGCAGCCTCATTAAAGCAGCACAGGGGCAAATGGTGCATTTCTGCTGAGTGAGGTAAACCAGGAAAACACACTGAGGAGATATATTAGCAAAGCAGGGGGGAAACTCAGCACATGTACAATATGGTTACATTGCTAACGACAGCCGGAAACATTACCACAGCGTTTCAACAGTACCTCTCTCTTTACTGAAGTTCTAGTGCATGGAGGTTATGCTGAATTTGATTAGGTTGGAAACGTGATGATATTAAATTAATATTCTGTACGAATTTACAACAAAAACCTTGAATGAAAGAAGGCATTTTAGTTTAGAAGTTCAAAAAGGTCAGAAGAAAAGCTAATAGACCTTTACATAACATGGTATACATGTACACTATGTAAACACAAATCAATCAGAACAACTATTGGAAAATAATATAAAGTAAAAGCATCATCTCTAAGCATATTTACAGCCAAGCTCAGTCATATTAGAGAGTCCTGTGCAGACTCTTCTTGACTCCTCCTGTAATTTTTCACCCCCACTTTCAAACACATGGCATTCTGGACAAACAGTCATGGCACTCAGACCATGGAAATGCAACTGACTATGGATATCACCTGGCTCCTCCTGTTGCACCGGCTGCAGGTCAAATTTAGGATTGTCCATTACTTGAGCAACACAGCTCACATTTAATGAGGAGGCTGGGCTGGTTGGGTGCTTCGATAAGACTTTCCATTTCTTCCCTGCTTCAAACTGGTCAATTTAGTTTTTTTTAATTGTCAATCATTCCACATTATTAACCGTGTGTTTATTAAGAGGATGAAGATCCTCCAGCTTTAACAAAGTGCTTTTCTTTAACCCAGACCCATACCAAGAACACAGTAGTTGGAACACTTTGATAAAGAGACTGGAAATGATCGGCAATGAGACTGCAACAAAAAACTGCAAGTGAGGAAATAGGGAGGCAGTGAATTAACTTGACAGGAATCATCTTATAATGAGCAAACCTCACGAGATCTGTCAAAAACATAGCCAGGGACAAAATGAAATGTCTCTCAGTGAAGCACGGACAGATGAGCTACACTGAAACCACTCCTCGGTTAATCATTGCAATTACGTCCGCAAAGTGGGACCTGAGAGGACCTGCATTCAATGACAGGTTAAAAACTGTCTTCTGCAGCATTCACCACATTCTGGCACACACACAAAGTCACAAACACCGACACACATATTTTCTCACATCCACTTCGATGAATGAATAGACAAAAAATTTGTTTTAGAACCTTGCTCAGCTCCTTTAATTTAGTTTTCTGTGTTTGTTAAGGGTTAATAGCATAATTCACAAAGTAAATCCCTGTATTTATTATAGTATAAATAGCAGAGGAAATCTTAACAAAGAAGAAATAAATGGAAATGGAAGACAAATGTAACAGGTGATTCAACATGTCTACACTTGGCTCTATGTTCCA
Organism: Limanda limanda; assembly: GCF_963576545.1. Lineage (NCBI taxonomy): Eukaryota > Metazoa > Chordata > Actinopteri > Pleuronectiformes > Pleuronectidae > Limanda > Limanda limanda. Next base: position 24,682,840 of record NC_083643.1, read on the forward strand.
TAAATAGCAGAACCCATCTCCACATGCTTTGTTAGCCTTACAGAGCCAGGGCAGTGTGCAGAGGCACCACAGGTACTGACTTGTATCAAGGCATCATTGGAGCAGCTATCTCACAGGAAACTGGATCTGCCTTTAAGTAGCAAAGTTTTCTGGTATATTCACTGATTTAGTACTTTCATGCAATAGGTAATTTTCTGTTGAATTCATATAGATTATTGTAAACAGACCTATTTTCATTGAGGTGTCTTATTGCTTACTAAATGCCTGCCCTACTAAAAGGATAAGCGAAGAGGGTAATGGAATTTCAGTTAGGAGAACTCATTCTTTTAAATGTTGGTAGGCACCAATATAGTGCTTTTTTTTAATTTGTTTTGAGGTAATTGATTTTTATATTTTTGAGTGAAAATATCTATTGTTGCCTGCAACATTGACACAAGAAAATGTCTCCATCCATCCATCCATCACCATTTAAATATTTCATTGTTTATTCAGGTCCAGACTGATGTCACCTTTGGTTTCATTACTCATGATGCATAAGGACACCTCTTAAAAATACTGTTGACAAGTTATGTATTCAGAGAATATGACACTGCTGACACAAGTTCAATTACAAGATATCCACGATCAATGATTCGGTTCCTGGGTTAGGGTTAGGCACCAGGTCCATCAAAACATCCATTTATTTTTCAGCGGGCTGGCAGGACTCCAGGTGCATCCGTCTTCTCCCTTTTTTTTACTGTTAAGCATGTTGCAAATGTTCCTGCACAGTAATCCAGAGTTAGAGCACTGTCTCTCTGCCTAGTATAGGTCTGTGTAACATCAACATGATTTTAAAGCTGTTATTTAAAGGTTAAAAAAATAACTGTGTTCCTTCAAAGTAAGACAGGACAAGAGGCAAGTTCACCCTCAGTGATAAATTGATTGCAAAAATATTTTTCTTGAGCAAAACATCCTTGCAGGATGCGGTTACAAATCTACTATGATCTAAAGCTAAATCTCAACACACCTTTACTGTGTGTCAGCGAGTTGGTGCTATTTTAATTAAAAAATAAGTTTGACATGAAGCAGTGCAAAGCCTTGTTAAAGGTTTATCCAGCGATGTCTCTCGTGCTTTTTTAATTTTTCACTTTTACAGATGTCTTTCTTAAATGTGAAGCGGCTCCTCTCGGGATGCAGGGCTGTTTGAAATCAGATCAACCTGTTCCTGTGTCCTGTCTGACAACACACCAGATGGACGGCAGGTTGGGCTGCGTTCAATAGCCTGCCAGGTTCTCAGTAACAAAAACCTGCTCTCCGTACAGAGGCCGTGGACTGCAGAGTGCCTGGTGGAAGGCTGAATTCAAAAAAAGAATAAATCACTGTTGATCCAGAGATGACAACAAGCGTGCAAAGAAGCTGTGTGACGCCAAGTTTCAACAAACCTCAAGCCGGGGGAAGGAAGCAAAGAACCACTGCCTCTCCATCTGTGAGCTCCGGTGTACTCTGAGTGAAAACATATGGGACTCGGTGCAAACGGGGGAAAGTTAATGAGATTTTGAGCAGGCACTAAATGTAACGGCACGCCTTGAACTTTTACGATGACCTCCAGCAGGCTGGACATAATAACCCTAAATGACTTTACAGCATGGGTCAGTTATTAGGATCTGCTTGGGTTACAGTAATGAGATCTGCAGAGAGACGTCATGACAGAGCAGCAATATGTCTGATTCAGCAGAGTGAAGAGATGGAAAATGATCTGTACAATTATTCGCCACGCTCGGCTGACTGATGCAGGAAATAAAGCGTGTCAAGAAAAAAAGTAAACTTCGAGTTAAATGTGCTAGAAAACATTTAATACATCCACAGACATGACACAGTCTTTTGGATGCTTTATGTTCCTAATAAAAAGATTAAAGTGCAGGATGCTCAACAGTGCTCTACAAAAAAAATTTAAAATCCACAGGATCTGCAATAAAAACTAATTACTACTCTCACAGTCAAACTTCCCAAGAATCTGTTAAAACTGTTTTCGCACATTGCATAAGTAGTGCTCCACAAAAGGGAAAACTGTAAATTTCATATATAAATTTAACTGTTTCTGCACAGGTAAGCGTCCTGCTATCATAAAATGCACAGATTCACAGATGGTTCAAAATAGTTAAATTGTGAGTGTGCAATCCAACACACATGAATTTAAACATGATAGATTACAGCATTTACACTGATCCTGCAGTTTAATAGGCAGTGATGAACAGTAGTTCAGAGACAAAGGATTCATTTACACCCTCCTCCTCCACCTAAACCTCCATTTTTTTGTGTAGATCAGCATACACATATGGATTGAGGCAACATACTATGTTACTTACTCACTACAAAGATGATGAATCACAGTGTAATTTTCTTCTCAATGCTTAGGAGGAACAAATTCAAGTACATTCAAGTTCAAGTACATTTTTTATGAACAATTACAGTTAAAACATATATGTGTATTAGTGCGTGCATAATCATATCATAACTGATCTGGAACAGTTGAAACTCACAGAATGATGAATGTAAATAAAGTTGAACTCCCAAATATGTTTTGAGGTAGGCGTGGTTTGTAATCCTGACTGCTGCAAATGCTAATGAGCGTGGTTTAAATAGACCACAGTGTGAGGGCATCTATCTGTTTCTACAGCTAAGAAGCTTGGGGCCGGTGTATCATAGCCTCGGGAGAGGATTATTTATGCTTTTGTGTCTCAGCTGCTACTTCCCTTGTCTTGGTAGATAATTTCTGAACCATTTATAAGAAAGCTGAATTGTTTACCAGACACGAAACCCATTTTCCATTCTCTGCACTGGCTTCCCACTAGGTTTTGGATCCATTCCTGGTCCGGCGCCTGGGTAAACCTGTGACTCACTCCATCCCTATAAGATCTCTCAGGTTTTCTGACCTGTGCACTAGACTGAAAAAGAGAGGAGATTCTGCTTTTGAAGTAGTGACTTTCCCTCTGTACAATCTTTTAAAAAGCAACTGAGGACCATTCTCACTTTGGCCTTTTTCTCAATATTAGAAGTTTAGTGTTTCTTTTGAAATCTTGTGTCTCTTTCTCTTGTTTTATGGTTTTCGCTATAACATTTGTCTCGTGGCGTGTTTTTATTATTGTATGCATGTATTGCTTGATAATTGGTTAATGAGCTGTATTTATAAAGCCCTTTTCAAGTCTTACCTACCACTCAATGGTTTTTCATAAGAGGTCACTATGATTCCATAAACAACGGGTTTACTTTCAGATATCCTTCACACACTCCGGGAACAGTAAGTGGCAAGTTAGGCTCCGTGTATTGCCCGGGAGCATCTTGGCATACAGACAGGATTATCCGGGGTGTGAACCATGACCTTCTGGTCAGTAAAGCTCATGGATTTACCAAGTTTTTATAGCACCTTGCTCCAGAGCTCAGAGGGTGGAGAGGGTGATCGTATAACTGTATGACCTTACATTGGATTGATGTGGATTAAATGTCTGTGAAAGGTGCTGTATTAAATATACTTATTTATGCAGAGGTAAGACCTGAAGTCGGCAGACATTATGACCAGATCCATAAAACTGTTGACACTTTCTGTCCAAGAAAAATTAACCATGAATCAATCAATGCTTTGAGAAATTGTTATCAATTAATTTTCTTTCATCTCTACATTTGGGAAAGAAAAGTGTGGTACCCTCTTATTGTTTATACAGCAACTCCTTTCTAAGGCCAGACTGAAAACACACAAAGCCTGAATGTGGCTGTAAAAATAGCTGTGTAATATGTCCTCATCTATTTACTGAATTTACAGTCAAGGGTCATAGCATGCGGAATAATATACAAACAATGCTTCATTCCAATCAACACCATATCCGCCCCAACCAAAAGACAATAATAATGATTAGATTAAAAGATTACGGGAAAAAATATGAACATGCCCCAAACTATTCTGTTGGCTGTTTACTTACAGGCATGATCCCAACTCAACTTAAACTGAGTCCTCAGACCTCAGTGCTGCTGTTCAGACTAGAAAAACAGGACACAGATGCCCCCTACTGACCACAAAGCTCTATTCACACCAACAGGCAATTATCAGGCCTGAGCAAAGAGCTGTTTCAACTGTGAACAAGAACATCTAAAGCAAAACACTCTTCTCTATAAGAACATTTATGACTTCAGTTTTTTGTTCTTGTCTTGTGTTTTTTGGGAGTTGCTTTGTTTATAGTCTCCTTTGCATTTATTATTTGTTAGACCTCTGACCATCAACCAGCATTATGTTCATTCTAATATCATGTTCAATATTTTCTGCATTTATTTGCTAAACAGATGTTAATGAGGGCGCATATTCATCCATCACATATGCAGAATCCAGAGGGTTTTTTTGTGCTTTTCCTCAGGGCTGCTCAGTTTCTTGTTGCTGATTAAAATGAACTGTTTCCTCTTCTCAGTTGTACATTAGAACATAATTATACAGCTAGAATGAAAACCAGCAGATCGTCAGGAGAGAGGTGCCTCCCCTCAAACAGCAACCCTCTCCCAAAGTTAAAGTTTTATCAATGATGTTAAAAAAGGATGCTTCCTCCTTAAAGTAAAATAAAGATTCATCTTTTACAGCAGAAACAAATGAACTCTGCACAGATGTTGAAATGCCTGTTAACATCAATGTGTCCCTTGTTAAAACAGTACTGGCTTGGTTTTATGACTGTCGCTCGCTAAGTTTAATAAACAGTCGTGTGTGAGGGCTATCAGTCTGCTGCTGCCACATCTGCTGGAAAGAAGCAGGACAGCTCAGAAAACCATAATGTCATTAATGAAATATCATTGTTACACATACAAGCCGTGCATATTTTTTTTTAAAAAACAATTAAATTTTATTTAATGTATAGCGCCAAATCATAACATTCATTATTTCAAGGCACTTTACATTGTAAACAGTTTGTGCATTGGTACCTAACCACTGGCTAATTGGTGAATTACTGGTGCAGGAAAGCTAACTGTTACTACGCAAGCATGGGCTAGCTGCTGCATGGATGTTACTTTCCTCAAGTGGTTGTTGTTATTGACATAGTTCAGTCATTTTGTACCAGCCAAAGATAAAATGTTTGCTAATCTTCCATGCAAGGATAAGTCATGGGTTATAATGACCTTCCCTGATAATACGGTAGAGTATTAATGCCAAACATAAAAGGGCACTTTGATAAAATAATTCTAAATTTCAAGAATAAAGTTGAAATTTCAAGAATAATGTCAAATTATAAGAAATATATCACATTAATAAGTTAGACATAATACTGCCTCTACAAAAGTCCCTGTATACATGGTTGGTGAAATTATTGTCTTAAAATTGTGTAATTATCTGCTTTACATTTTTTAAAGACTGGAAAAGGCCAAAAAGAAAACAGGGGTCAACAGAGGCACAGAAGAATGAAGTGTGACTGTATGTGCCTGGACACCAATTAAACAGTGCACCATCTAAATGTCAGTTACTTGTTGAAAGTAAGATCCACTTACTCCTTACTGAGTCCTGAAGTCACCCGTGATGATATAATGGTCATAAAATAGGGTGTACCCCTGGGAACAAGTTGGCAATAGCTGGAGTTTGAACTTATTACTCAGGATTTTACATAATTGTATTTAATCAGGATACACTGAAGTGCGGGGAAAGCTGAAAGCTCACATAGCACATCTGCATTCTCACATACAGCCCATTCAGATAATTTAGGAGATTATCTGAATGGAGTTCACTGAGTATCTGAAAGTAGCTCTTTTGTGGGGCTCAGTAAAACTGGATGGTGAATCCATGATCAGTGTTTTCATTGCTCTTATTATTGCCTTCAGAGCACTGGCTGGTCTCTAAGTTAGAAAAATAACTATTGTGCAGGTGATGTAAAAACATCAGGATACAGCTAGAGTGCAAACATGGTGTCTGTAGTGACCCACAGCCCAGTAGTTAAGATACCCATGTCTGGACAAAGGAGCAAATATTTACTTCCATTAGAGAACTGAATTAAAAACATAGTATTACGGTAATTCTAATGGCAGATACATGCTATGGAGAACCCAACTACACTGCAGGCTGTCTGCTCCAGACTGAGCCAGGAAAACTGGTCACTTTCTTCTCACAGCGATTTTTTAAAGGTAGTCTTGGTGAAGTCACATTATCCAAATATAACTCAGTGGCATCTCCTCACATTCCCCAGGAGGCCGAGAGAGGACAAAGTTAGCTCTCAAGGAAACTCTAGAGGCCCCAGAGCCACTGGCCCCCAGCAGGTCGCAGGGGAGAGCGTAGAGCACCTTACAAGGAGTGTGAGGGCATCTATCTGTGTGTGTGTGTGTGTGTTTGCGTGTGAATTTGTGTGTGTGTGTGTGTTTGTCTGTGTGTGTGTGTGTGTGTGGAGGTCGAGGCTCTGAAACCAGCAGTGAGTTTAATCATGGAGTAAATGCAGAAACTGGAATAAAGGCATATTGGATCACTGATCACCTCCCTTTACCTGAACTTCCCTGCACTTTTCCACAAACACTTCCGGACTCTTTAACTGAACACACTTGTTAATATAGAATCATGAGAAAATGTCTAAATAAGGACAAAATATTTCACAAGATCTAAGGTTATAAACACTGCGGTGAGTCATGTGAGGCACAATATTGGACACCTGTGGCGCAGACTGGAGGAAGACTGCACACATGATGAAGAATAATTTGGGAGTAAAGAGAAAATAGAAATGTTGTGTGTCTTGTTATATTTGATTCTGCCTCGAGTGAACAATTTGCCTTTACAAGTGGTTTCTCGTTATAGAGACATGTTGTTGTTACTTGTACATGCACACAGAGATGAACTAATGGCGTCCAATCCAGCAGTCCTACTATTAATCATTCTTCATCATCATTTTGGAGGATGAGTCAAATTAATTAATCCTCCTTCTTCAGGTTAGTTTGTTCAAAAATGATTGGGGTGCTTTTGTTCTTTATTTTTATGGTTGGCTCCTTTTAACTTTAATTAATTAGTCCCAATCGATTTATTACCAATAGGTTAACTGGCTGAGTGAAGTCAGAGGCGTCTTCTGGTCCTCTCAACCTTACATCCCATACATATACAACCCACATAGACATTCACAAAACTATGAGTAGTTTGTACAAGCAAACAATTATTTCTGTAGCTACATGGACAATTATAATGAATATTATTAGTATTGTGCTGTGCACAAAAAATACCAATTTTTTATTTTTCCTGTTTCAGCTATAACTAGAAACTTCATGTGACGATGCTGTGATAAGGTTTGAGGGTAGGTGCAGATTGTGACTTTGTTTAACGACACCACCAATCTGCTCCATATCAAATTTTAAAAGTGTTATTGTGTAATTTCTTTTCTCAACACATTATTATAAAATGGTATTCCCCAATTGCTTTTAGTAAAAGTCTTTCCTTTTATGTTGACTTTTGTTTAAGTATAAACCTTTTTTTCATTCAGAAGCCCATTTTCATGCCCCCTTTTCTTTAATAAAGTCGTATTTCATGACAGTAGCATTGTCTTGCTTCTCACCTTCCAACTAATCTCCTGCATCCTAAGTTAGAAAGCTCTAAAACTACTCCAAGGCTAGACTACAAAAAAGTTGACTAACAACAACACTGCTGCTGTAAATGCACACCGTGGTAATCATAAGAAATAATCCAGGTTGGTAGAGGAGTATATATTGGTGCATGAAATAGCCTTAGCAGAGTGTGATGGCCAATTACACTGTATAGAGTTTTTCAAAATTTAAAGGTAGGTAGGTAAGTAGGCTATTTATTTTTCAGTGAAACATTTGTACTATATACACACACATGTACACATGTGACCTCTTTCTGAGCCAGAACCGGGATACATCAGAGCGCCAGGTTCTGCTATCGTGTTCAGCTTTTGAACTCAGGACACATATATTATTTATTTATTTAAACAGAGACAATGATCTGAATTCTTTTGCAGGTTCAGGGTTTTCACCAAAGAACCTATTGATTTATCTTTGAGAAGAGAAGAAACAAGAAAGCATTGTAACATCCTTTTCTAATGTTTATCTTAGGACGGGGGGTCTTATCAATAGCCGTAGGATTAGATAAGATATAAATGACACACTTTTAAAAATACATATGAGCGTAAACTGCAAATTATGGGGACTATTTATCATTTATTCACTATTATCAGTTTCATCATTATAATTAAGACTACACAAATATGTTGCTGCTGATTAATGACACTGATTAATGTTGTTTCATCAGCCAATGTCTTTTTTTTAATGTTCCAATATTGAATTTAACTACAAGAAAATCAAAAATGTATAAATCAAAAATTCACTATTTCAGGATTAGCATTATGCAGCATTTAATAAACATTTGCAACAAGCTTTATTTTAAAGGGTGTTATGATCTCAGTGTTTGTTGGTCTTCACCCTGTAAATCTGAAGGAGGTGAGATGGAAAAATGACAAAACCCTTGGCTGATTTGCTTCCACATTTGACTTTATTGTGATTATTCAACATGATTCGGTTTGTGTGGATGTTTTCCTGAATGTGTGGAGTTTAAGACTTGTTACTGTGTGTTGGTTTGTGAACCTGCAGAAACACTCACTCCCCCCTTCCCTCCAGACAAAACAAAGTGCAAAAAAAAAACACCAAAAAAAACCCTTCTGACACCTCAAAGGTGACTCCGCTCCGACATGCCAACCTGCCGTTCAACCTGCCGCATGATTCGACTGAAACAATTCATCAACAACCAACTGATATAACGTAGGTGGAGTTCAAAAAAATGAAAAGATCATCAGCAGCGATGCATTTAGGAGGTCTCGAACATCTTCTTCCTGTCAGCCTTATCCTCAATGTTCTTACGCCAGTCCCCCACTGCTTCTGTGCTCTGCAGAGTGGAGGAAACAAAATAATCAGAACACAAGTCCATTTGTGAGAAGTCATCCTAGCCGGCGACTAAACGTTAAAACCATTTTTACTATTTTCATTCCAACATTTTGGGACTAGAGGTAAGCAGTGTGCGTTTTTCTGAATGCAATATAGTTAAACTGACTCATGGTGAGCTAACAGAATAAATAAGTAACGTTTTAAGTATCTCCACAAGTGCAGTGACGGTTCTGAAAAAGACAGCACATTAGATGACAAGATCTTGGAATGTGAGTCATGTGATGGACCTTGGATTTGTAATACGACTTCAGTATATCAGAGGATAGTTACAATGATAACCATACATGTTTGACCATCAACCATTGCTGTATCAGAATATTTGATTGTTTTTTCCCAAATCAAACATAATCAAAATGGTGTCAGAACACAATGACTTTCTAATTGTGACATATTGCAACTACTAAGACCTCAGTCTTTTTCTGAGGTAGGATTTAACGACATCAACAGTATTTGCAGATCTAAAATCCGAATCACAGCAGTTATCCTTTGAAACAAACCAGAAACCTTTAGGCCTATACCTGTATTTTTTTACAAAGAGGACAGCACAAGTACAGATGTAACCCTAAAATCTCACCTCCAAAAAGAACACAGTCAAATCCACAGTACCCACCTCCTCTTTGACCTCCTTCTTGACCTGCTTCAGGTTGGCCCTCAGGTCCATGGTCACCTTGTGCTTGGAGCCCAGCAGAGCCTGCAGCATGGAGTCAGCAGACATACGGACCTTCCTCAGCGCGGGTTTCTTCACACCCCTCAGGTCCACCACTTTGATCTTCAGGTCTTCAATCTGCGGGGAGGAAAGCTCTTTAGTTTGTCGTCGTTCATGCAGCTGCTGGTTATGTGATGCTGTCTGGGGAACATTTACCTCCTTGTCGGCCTTCAGCACCTTGGCCTCGGCGTCATACCTCTCCTCATCGACCTGGTCAATGAGGGCATTGAGTTTCTTGCACAACTCCTGTCAACACACAAACTTCTCATGTTAACAGTGTACACATTGCGTTTTGGTACTTTGATATTTCAGCCAAAAAAGGAAAAAAACAGTTACCTTTATATGAATTATGAGGATGCTTATCATGTTAAATTTTCCCATATTGACAACCATATGGGGATTTTCATGTCAAACCATCAGGGTTAAAATAATGACAGTGATGATGCAAATTAATCTGAGTAAAATGTAGAAAATCGGAAGACCGGACATCGTCAGACATGTCAGTTCAAATATGGCAACAGTGCTTTCTTTATCGCTTCCAGGTAGAGAAACATCCGCCACATAGTCAGTCTAACTTTCCCTTTGTTCATTTAGCCTATACACAGTTTCTGGAGAGCTTTAGTATTTTGCCTATATGTGTTTCTAAGACAGTTGCAGTTAAATGCCAACAAGAAAATAACTGTTTCATCATCTTTGTCGAAATGAAGAAGCACTAAATTTGGTAGGTAGACAGTTTCCACCTGCTCCCATCATTTGTGCTAAACTTGGCTTCACACATTTAGTACCTCTTGCTGTCTAGACCTCTGGACTATGGCTGAATATGGAAATCCACCCAAAGGTTAAAAAAAAAGTAACCCAAATTATAACAACCTTCAAAAATAAACATTTACTGATCAATTGAAGAATTCTTTTTTTTTTTTAAATGTGTCCAGTTTGGCATCAATGTTTTCTGTTATTTCGAAAGTGACCTCCCACATTTACCAGAATGCTTTTGAGCTTATATAAGCTGGTTATAAGCAGGACCAACTGCATTAACCAAGGCAAAATTGATAAGCTCATAAAAATCTTGAGATCGTTTTCTCATTGGATGTTTACTGACTATTCAACAAGTCCTAACTCTTTGAATCTAAGGGTCTTTCAGAGGCTTTTCCTGAACTCTGAATCCTCTTTCTTTTTTCTTATTTCACTTCAGGGAAACAGAGACACTCCTCTCACCATGAGAACGTTCTGGTCTCCAGCCGTGTCTGGGGAGGTGCAGTGTTCGGACATGTAGTTCTCCTTCTCCGCTATTTTATCCGCTTTCTCCTGCTCGAGCAAGCTCCCAGCGACCTGGAGGATCAGGCTCTGCAGAACGAACAACAGAGAGATGTCCACTCACAACACTGTCCTCTTCAATTAGGTTTGAGGGGATTTAAAGCTCAACACAAATATTTTTTTATCCAGGGCTGTAACAGCGTTCATTTAAACAGAAATTAGTTGGTTTACCTTCAGGTGATGCCTGCGGCTGGAGTTCATCTTTTTCCTGTTTGAGAAGAAGTTGTTTCACAAGTCAGTTAATTTCATATTCACAGTCAAATTCAACATCCATGTTGAAGAACATGTTTTGCTTGTTGAAGTCGGGAAGTTGAAGTAAAGTACATCTGACCAAATTTCACAGTCATATTATGAGCCTAGCTATTAAACTAATTGCTAACTTGTAACCATTGCTGCTTTTGTATTCCTATTTTCAAAACAATATTTTAGACAAAACAATTATATCATTATGTGCTTGTCAACAGATATTTCTGCACAGAAATGATTCAGGTGAAATGGAAACCAGATGGATGTAAACACTTATGATGTTACTTACTCAGACATCGTGAGAGTTTTTGTGGTTCACAAGCTGCATGAGGAAACACATAAAAACACTTTGAGCAGAGGAAACATTTTACATTTTTTAAACTGAACAACGCTGTAGTCTTCAGATCAGGACAAGAGTGAGGTTCTCTGAGATCAGCATATGCTGTCGCTCTGATGGAGATCTATAGACGAGAATATTTTTGCTGAAACGTGATCTGAGGCCACAGCTGAAGAGCAGCGACGTCGACTGAACTAAACTGGGAAGCTACGGATCCAATGTCGTATGCCGATAGTTAATGACCAGATCAAGTGAAGGATTCATTTGAAAAATTCCGAAGTGAAATATCATTAGCTAAAGTTGATGGTTGATATGTGTTAATGACCTTAAATGGTAAAGGTCAGGGGATATGACATTTTATTGCTTTTCCTATTGACTTTTTAAAGAAAAACAAAAGGAAAACAGTATTAATTCATCCAATCCTTATTTTGGTAGAAGATTATTAAATTTGATTGTGACCCAGCAGATCCAAATTTACCAAATTAAACAGTACGACAAAACAAATCTTACAAATAAATTGACATATCAATCCATCAATTATATAATTTACAATATTCAATATTAATATTAATATTAATTGAAATGTTAATTAAGCACTGAAGTGTTATCAAGTTTGTTCATAGTGACACAAAGTAAAATACTACAGCCAATAAGCATTAAACATGAAAATGTTCATGTTTTGTGAAGCAAAAGGTTTTGGACACTCTAAGAAATTCAGTTTTATATATTCTGTCAACTTGTTTTACACTTTTAAAGCAACACATGTTAACGTCTGGTTAGACGACATGATGGTAATTGTGTTGTATGTGCCTGAGTGCTACAGTCTGTCGCCTTACAAAAACCTGCTAACCCTGAGCTGCAAACAGCTTCAGGACATAAAACACAAAACAGTGGAGATGAACGGGTCTCATAAATTAAAGTCTGTCAGAAAAAGGTCAGATGTCATGACTAGCATGCAGAAAGTCTGGTTGACGTTTGGCTGCGCTGAAGAATTTTCTTTTTTTTGGTCAGGTAAAATAATTGATGCTGGTCTCAGAGAGGCTGGAAAAAATTGACAAAATATAGCAGATTTAAAATAAAGTTCTCACCTATCAAGAAGAGGAAGAAGAGGACAAGACACACTTGGTGGAGGAAAAGGAGCCACTGCCAAACCCACAGACAGTGAAAAATGAAATAGGGTATATATGGTGGATTGCGATGCCTCAGCAAATTGCCCAGATCCTCTTTATGGAAATGGATTCCTGGCCAGACCAATGGGCCGACGAGCTCCTGAAATACACCCGGCTCAGCCCCGCTGTGCTAACCGCCCTCTCTGCGAAAAGACTTCAAGTGGATCTGCCGGCGTCAAGATCTCCTTCATAGAAAGAAACTGAGGACACTCTTTAACCTTAAACTGAGGTTTTCTTTAAGCAATATCTTCAACTTTGGCCCAAACAGAATGCTTTGAAGCTACTCCATCACCTCAAATGGAAATATTCACATTCTCATTTTATCTATTGTATATATTTACAGACTTCTGAACAAATAGAAATATCTGTGTTTTTAACATGAGTTAGATCTACTTGTTGTTTTCCATTAAACAGGTTCACACTAGTTTCCTCTCATCGTGTCCTTAGAGATACAGACACAAATCAGCAGTTTTAGGATGTGTTTGATTTTATTTAGTGATATTTGTGTTGAAGTTGTCTTTTATCTGGTGTGTCTTCAAAAAGAATAGTTCATCATTTCGGGAAAAGTCAATAGACATGCTAGGATGGATATCAATGTCATTTCTGTGTGTTAAATTTGGATAAAGCCAGGCTAGCTGTTTCCCTCTGTCTCTAGTCTTTATGCTAAGCTAAGCCAAGGTAAACACATCCTCTAGTCAAAGTTCGGACTTGAGAGAGAGATACATCTTCTTATCCTACTCTCAGAAAGACAGTACTCAAACACATTTACAAGAATGTTAATCCTTCTTTAGGATGCTTCCCTAACTTATAACTCATTATAATGTGCTGTTTAAGTGCCACTTTGATGAAGTGTGATTTGCAAAAAACAAAAAGAAGAATGATTAAAATGGAGATAAAAGTAGCAAACAAACTAAGTCTTATTTCAAAACATTTATTTCTGATGACTCAGTAAAAACTTGTACATTTTGAAAAGATGTGTCTCTGACAGATCATGTGACTGTTACTTTTGTAGAGTTCAGTCTATCTCCGTATCACCGTGACTGTATCACAAAAAAAAAAAAAAAAAAGAAAAGAATGGAGGTGTCTAAATTCTTGTCCCGGTGTGTCCTGATAGGACTCAGGGACACATACATTCCGTCTCTTAGACCTCGGACAGAAACGTATCCCCTGTTGTCGTCATCTCCAGTCCAGGATTTAGGAAGTCTCGAACATCTTCTTCCTGTCGGCCTTATCTTCAATGTTTTTACGCCAGTCGCCGACCGCCTCTGTTGACTGGAGAGTAACAGCAAAGACTCATTAACACAAGAACCGTTCTCCTTTTTCAGTCAGTTTGAATCTAAAATGTGCCAGTATGTCTACTTTTCTATTAAATTACAAACGTTTGAGTTCAGAAGCCCTGATCTCCGTTCATTTCATTTGAGTATAAAAATCTGAGTTTAATAGAATAAGAGTTTTAGGTAACCTGTTACATTATTAGGGATGATTTGGATAATTTTCTGTCACTGGTATATTCTGGTGCTTGTGGGAAATTCTGACATCTAAAGGATACCGATAAGCAGCTAGTTAATAGTAAATGCAGACTGTTCTTAGGAAGAATCATCGGTTTAGGAAGAACCATCGGTTTCTTTGACAGTTCAGAGACATATGAACAGTGATCAGTAGTGGGAAGTGAAACAAGGATATGGTCATTTAAGGTGTAAGGTATTGTGACCTGAGTGTTTAAGACAGAATGATGAGGAGACCAAATGTATGGAAGGTGTTTACTAACAGAAAAAAATGGTGCTTGCTTTCTGTCTCAAAGTTTTGACTTAAAGTGTCCTGATTCTAATTACTTTGTACAGTTTTTCCTTTTAGATACATTTTCTGAATTGTTTCATTTACGATTTCAATTTACTACATTTAAATATTTCATTACTTTCTGGATGTTAATTTGATTTTATACTTGACTGTCTTTGAAACTTGGAATTTTGAAAGGTGATAAAAATCAATGTTAGAAAATGTGAATTTACCATGTTCAGTAGCTACATTTTTGTAATTTCTTCTGATTGGTCAACAACAGCATCATTACATCATCAGTTTTTATATATGATCTATAATGATTGATTGAAGTGTAACATTGATATTGTAATGAAAAAAACAGAATCAGATGAGAACTTGCTTGAACTCCTGAAAAAAAAGGATCAAGGTACTTCTCCTAGTTCACCAAAGTATTTACCTTTATACATTAACTTCTTAGGAAGCTCAACACAAACCTTATAAAGCTGCATGGTTTCGTCTGTACTGTCAATTCAAGTGTCACATGAAACACAGTTGGACATTTTTAATCTCTCCTCACCTCCTCTTTGACCTCCTTCTTGACTTGCTTCAGGTTGGCCCTCAGGTCCATGGTCACCTTGTGTTTTCCTCCCAGCAGAGCCTGCAGCATGGCGTCAGCAGACATACGCACCTTCTTCAAGGCGGGTTTCTTCACTCCGGCCAGCTCCACCACCTTCAGCCTCAGCTCCTCAATCTGGAGGCAGAGAAACATCAGTGACGATTGAGTTCATGTGTGAAACCAAAAGGTTTTAGGAACAAGTAGTCCCTCCAAACGATTACAGAAGTCTCAGATGATGCTCAAAGACTATGTTTCATCTGCAGCTACAACATTTTCTGACAAGTACATGTGTTTTTAATTACAGTGAACATTTTTTTACAGTTTCTTCACTGAACCCTAAAGGAGTGTTTTTCATGCATTACACTCATGAGACATTGCAGTGACACTAATATGTTTTTGCAAACTTTGAGTGATTACAAAAATGCTTAAAATACAACATTAGTGAACAGGATAAAAACATTGTAACCCTATACCTACAAGAACCAGTAAAAATATTAAATAAAAATGATATTTATTATATTGCTTATTTACATTTATTCTTAAACTAAAAGGAGATACAATCCAAAGATGGACAGCAACTCAAGTAGCAATTTTATGTTCCTGTTCTATCAAATTATTCTATATAGTGTAATTTTGTATGGTAATCTGTCAGCACAGTTTAAATCTAATCTTGTACGCCTCATTTAAACGGCCAAATGTTGCCCTCAGGCGGACAGTTCAGCATACCACACTGCAAACTGAGCTGGTACAAGAATTCCTTTATACCACTGGTTTACTTCCAACATGTGAATGTAAGCACATACTAACCTTATAGTTATTAAAGTCATAATTATTTGCGAGAAACAAGGCTCATCCAGAAGTGCTGCCTTGCTGATTTGAAACCGTCACATGTGATATAACTTTCACCCACTAAATTGTTGTAGCCTATGTGGATTATTGACACCACAACTGCATTTACACTTGTGCTCAATGGGGTCAGAATGTATCCACGGGTGGTTTAACTGATCAGATCACAATCCATCCCCATTGCATCATGAATGTATTTAAGTGTGTATCATCTGATTGTTGTATGATCACACAAAATGTATTTAAACGCAGGTAAATGGCCTTATAGATTTGAACAGAGATGACAATGACAATCTGAACAAGTCATTGTAACTTTGAATACGTTTCACTAAGAATCACCAGAGTTGTCCTCTGCCATTCGTTCATCTCACTCTAGAAATCTCGTGATTTGGAAAAACCAGGTAAAATCTAATCAGTTGCTTTATCAATGTTCTTGACTAAAAGGTAATGTAACCATACCATAGCAGATTCTAGAAAATTCTCTTAGCAAAGTTGCCTTAGCAAGACAAAGATTTAGGAAATGTCAACTTGGACAAATCCAATTTTAATGATATTATTAATTATTTATGGCCAATAACTTCCTCTAATGTCTCTCACCTCCTTGTCGGCCTTCTGTACTTTGGACTCGGCATCGTACCTCTCCTCGTCAACCTTGTCAATGAACCCGTTGATCTTTTTGCACAATTCCTGTTGACAGATAAATACATGAAGCAAACCACAGCTGTTCTAGTTAATAGGTTATTCTTCCATCCCACAAAGAAATATTGTTGTTTTTACTCCACTACTCTCAGCTGACAAATACAGTTTCTACTTACTTCTCAGATTTTACACAGAAAGCATAAAATATGACACTTTGTTAGATTAAACAAATAACCAGCATTATTTTTTATTTAATTTCTATGTTTTGATATTGTCTTTGTTCGTTTCGATTTTTATTCTTAGCTGTAGCCGAGAAATAAATAAGTTTTTATAATAAAGTATTTCTGATGAATAAAGTATTTCTTATCCTGGTTCTGAGCCTTTGTTGATGTTCATCTTTTGCAATGGTGGATTGGAAGGAACAGATAACTTTTTGATAACTCCACCATATGAAGATTTCAAACATTTTCTCTCTGGAAGACTCCAGCTATAAGCTTCAAACAGCTGTTAACCTTTGGAAACTTCAGCAGGGTTGAGTTTCCACTCATCATCTAAATTCAGTTTCAGAAGCTGATTCACTATTTAAGGCAAAAGACTGAAGAAAAGCACTGAACATTCTGTCTATTCAACATAAGAAACTGAGAATTTGCATCAGTGATGAAGATATTATTGGTGTCTCACCATGAGGGCTGCCTGGTCTATGTTGACTTCTGGGGCGGGACATGTCTCGGCCATGTAGGTCTCCTTTGTTGTTATAGCGTCCTTCTTCTCCTGCTCGATCCAGGTAGCAGCAATCTGCAGCATCAGACTCTGCAGGAACATACAAGTATGATGTGTAAAATTTGAATGAAAAGGTTTCACTGACACTTAAACACTGCTGAAAAAATCCTGGTGAAAAGATGAGGTGTTATGCTCACCTTCAGGTGATGCCTGCGGCTGGACGTCATTTTCTTTCCCCTTTGAGGCAAATATAAGAAAGTTACAATCAGCAAATGATGGAACTTTTGTGCATTACATTTATTTGCTCTTTGGCAGAGAGTTGCATGAGAACGCTGATTTGTACGTCAAATATAAGGAAACAACTGACGCTTGTTAGCTTAGCTTAGCGCCAAGGCTGAAAATGAGTCAGCATGACAAAATTGTCCTGGAGCACCAGCTCCTCTAACGCTCAACATACTACACATACATTGCAAACAGTTTTACATGTGGTTGTGTGCACAATAAATCATTGTTTTTAGTGATGGAGGTGTTGGGAGGTGGATGTGTTGGTTTCGGATGAAACCAGGCTCAATGTTCCTCCTTGTTTTCATACTTCAAACTAAGCTAAGCTAACTGGCGGCTGCCTGCACCAGTGCACAGTGACCCATGGATGTCATGGGGTCCACCAAATCAGATTATAACCTAGTTTATATACATCTATGAAATGTATGTGATTATACAGAAAACTTTCATTGACCCCAGTCCGTTTGTTTAGTGGGTTGTTTGTTTGTACGCAACATTACACAAAAACATCTAGACAGGTTGCCATGACACTTGGTGGAAGGATGCGTGTGTCAGGAAGTTTTTTATCACATTCTTTAACATTGTGCAATAAAGTTATATTTTGAGCAATTGGTGCAATAAGTGTAAGCAGTTTATTTGAATTTAATGGGACTGTTGGCAGAGTTAAGGGCTCAACTGAGTGTTAGTCTAGCTTTAATGTCTTGTTAAGGCTGCACATATTTAGAAACCTGACAGTAACTAACTTGATTTACAGATGGGCATGAATTAAATAAAACCAGATACAGCAATAAAAATAATAAGTTACTCTTACTGGGATGAGTTATGGATTATTGTGGAACTAGAAAGGTGTTAACAAAATAAGTGAATATTCCTTGGAGGATCAACAGCTAAATACTACCCCCTACTGACAGAAACCAGCATAACAGGATATAATACTCCTGTAGTGCAGCGCTCCCAAAAGAACCCTCTACCCTGCTGTGTGTTTGAGTTGGGTATTTATGGTCCAGCAGCTGCGCAGTCCAACGTGACACAGCATGACAAACTATCGTGCAACGCACTAATACATTAGTTCCCACTGATTAAATGATGACATTGATTATTCAGCAATGAATGCTTCTGCAGCCCTGTAAAGTGAGTCTGATGTGACCATACCCTTATTGTACAGACAGAAACGCACATTATTTATAACCCCCAAAAAATTGAAATATTCCTGTGCAACAGCGGAACCCCCCACTGGTGTTCTACACTTGTTTCAGAAAGATTTGATAAAGTTGAGAATTGTTATAGTTGGCAGAAGACATGAAGGATAAATCATGTCACACCAACACATGAATAAAATATCGGCACTTAAAGTGACGACAATGAAACCGATGAGTAAAACTGTCAGTGCTTCATCATGCAGTGATATGTGGAGGGAAAACAAACCGCAACCATTTGAAAATACAGATCGATCTAATGTATTAATATAACATCATCAGCCTGCAGTTGATGTGTTTCTCCTCACACATGCCAGCAACACTTACAGCTGCTGATATCTGAAGCCAAAGGTCAAGCCTATAAACTATCGTTCAACATTTATATTCACTATGACCTTTTATTTCACAGATGATTTCAGAGTTAAGGTTTCAAATCCTTTCAATGTTATTTGTATTGCGTAAAATCATAACATACATTATCTCAAGATACTTCACATATTAAGGTCAAGATCTTAAAAATTATAGAGACCCAACAGCTCCCACAATTTCTGCCGGGTACATTTATTAATTTATTATCTCAGTTATTTGAATGTAGAGAGTAATGGTTCGTAACGCTCCTAAACAAAGCTCCTAACATGACTAAGACTTAAAAAGAAGTCTGCATTTGGGTGCAGGTTCACAAAATAGACTGATTACATTTTCAATTTCAGTTGAATCCAGTTGTATTTTTAAAGCACAATATCATAATATATCATTATATCATTTTCAGAATTTCAAAAATTATTCAACTACTTTGTGATCACAACAGAACGTGTTTTATCAATTCCTATGTTAATTCTGATTAAACATCGCTGTGAACTACACTGGTATTTAAATCCAAAACATCCCTGAGATGTGTGGCAGTGCCCCAAGGTGGTATACAATACATGTAAAGAGCTGCTGTTTTAAAGAGTCAGACGAAATGTGCAAAGTTTGAGTCTAGTTCTCTTTTGCAGGTTAACAAGACCAGTACAGTGAAAAATGAGAATAAGAAGAAGACTGTACTCACTCAGACATGTTTGCTGCTTGTGATCTTCACACCCTGTTCAGAGACAGAAAACACTTAGTTAAACACAAGCAGACAGGTTCTATATAACACACTGACTGAACTGGACAAGTCTTGTTGCCCTCATGTTTTCCATCAATGACCCATTTGACCTCAAGCAGGTAACGTGATACACTTTACTATCATGGAAAACCGGCTGCCGGCGTCCACAAACTGGCTAAATTTGGATGGGCGGGGTCAGATGCCGTGGCCCTGGAGCTGAACAGTTGGCTCCTCCGAAGACATTCTGTTTGGAATTTAACTTCTTACGGCGAGCCAAAGAACTGAGCACGAAATGCCACCAACAGTGCAAGCAAATGCAGCGCAAAGCACGTAGTGAGAGCTGTTAACACCAACTCCAACATCTTGCAGGCATGCCGGCGCCGGGGGGCGTGTGCAGAAACTGTTAAGATCCTAATATGAAGAGTCGGACACGAATAATGCAGAGGCTTTGAGGCTTGAAACTGGTCAATTTCCCCACAAATAATGATAATGTGAACATATACAAATTATTAATATCAGAACTTGTTCTCTTCCACCACTGTGGAAAGGTATTCCATGATTTCAAAAGTGGTCACAAACATAAATCTCCGTCTTAAAAGGAGAATCACAAAAAAGTGAAAAGAATAGAAAGACTGAACAGAAAAAAGCAATATAATATCAGAGAATTAATTTGATAATTTTGGGAAATTAAGCGGGGATGGGCTAACATGCACTTCTTACTTTAAATACCAAACCTCAACATTTTCACAACACAATGCAAGACACACAAACACATCCAAAGGCCATGATATTGCACTAAGACCCCATCAAAATTAAACATTTGCATCAGTTTCCCTTAAGGTTTGAATACAAACTTCAACATGCCTGAGCTAAATGCCCTTCAGTGTCCTTCAACAAGTACAGTGAATCTCAGCAGCTGTTTCTATCTCTAAACCTCTAAATGCAGCTTCAGGGGTCAAAGGTCACACGTGTAGCACCATCTTTAATAATCTGTAGAATAAACCAAACTCCTACTTGCTAGCAAGAACCTCACTTTGCTGCCAGAGTGAAAAGAAGCGGCAGGAGAGCCTCTCACCTACTGAACGTGACGGGGAAGGTGAAGAAGAAGGGACAGAGACGCTGCCAAGTCCCCTACAGTAAAGAATAAACAGGGTATATAGGGTGCCAGGTGCCCACTCAGCAGAAAAGTCAGCCCTCTTTATGGTAGTGGAGAAACTTCAGACCAATGGGCCAACAGGCTCCAGAAATACCTCTGCAACTCTCAGAGGAACCTCGTAAATTTCTGCTGCAGGAAGTTGCCTCCATGGACTAGATGCTGAGACGCTATCAGGTTCCCGCCCACGGAGACAAGCAAGGGGGATGGAGCAATTGTTACACAACAGTCAGAGCGGAGAGGGTGACATGATTAATGCAGCACAGATACAGTTTCCATTATAGCAGCAGGCCAGCAGTGAGTTGTAAAGCTGTTAGTCACACAGCCATATGGCGCTTTGGTACATTTCAGTAAACACGAGTCTTCAGGAGCTTGACTCAAACAAAGCAGGTGGAGATCTTCCAAGGTTTACAGTCTGAGAAAACATGTGTGGTCTGACTGAAGGCGTCATGTTCACTTCAGATGATCTGCAGCCTTGGAAGTGGGAGCATGTTGCCAAACAGTGAAGAGAGGAGGCAGAATTAGAGCAAGCAAAAACTTTTTCAGTAAATAAAAATTCATAAACACAGAACAGATGTTGTTACAGTTCTTTCATTATATTAATCTGAGTGGATGTTATCACTGCACATATTCAGCTAAAGTGATGAGGATGATTGACTGTGAGAAAATTGTGCAGATTTGAATGTCAGTCAGCTGATAAATTCTTCTTTGATAATGAAGTAATGAATCTATGCCATTCACTATCCAATCAGCTTTGGAGAGTGGAAGGCCGTCATCATATGCCATTAATCAATAAATACAGTACAAGGACATGTAAACCAATAAAAAAAACTCATCATTCTCTGGGAAAAACATACTTTTATCATTTTAGAATCAAAAATGATTCTACATGCAAGTTCAACAGAAACTTTTCAAAACCAAATATGTCAGGTGGAGTTTTGGGGGAATGTGGCTGAATTGTTTTGACTTGTAAACATCATATAAATGTAGGTTCACTGAAAAGCGGAAAGAAAATGTTTTATGACGTAGTTTTATATGAAATACTCAAAACACAGCTCAGATGTTTAATGTCAAAGTGAGTTAAGGCCCTAAACGATATATAGTAGCTTAAAAAAAGTGAGAACAGGAGATAGTTACTCACCGTTTGTAGATTTCCATTTTGCTGCTGCTTTGTATTCCAGATGTGATGAGGAGGTAGCAAAGAGTTGTGACTTAATGGCATTCAGCCACATTTCATGACTGACACTAAGGAGAGATGATGATGATGTGCCGAGCAGCAGAGAGGAGAGTGAGAGGAAGGCTCTCTGCTGACATCTGCTGGTTAAACAACAGCACAGCCCTCAGTTAACTGGAGTAATATACTCTCCCTAACTCGCTGTCGGGCTAAGTCAAACATTTAGTAAAGTTAAAGTTTACGTTACTTCTCTACTGTGGGAAAATACTGAGGTTTTGGGAGGTTTCAGATGAAAGATAGAAATGTAGGGATACATTTGGTCATGGCTACAGAATGGCGGTCTTATATCAATGTGAGAGACCCCATAGTCCTGTGATGTTGATAAATATCTTGTTGAGTTATAAAATCAGTCTACTAACCAACCAATATGACTTTTGTCATAAGCTGCAATTCGGTAGATGTTATCAAATGACATATATCTATCTAACCTAATGTCGTACCCAAGTTTATTGGATCAGTGTTAGAAAATGTGGCCTGTAAAAAAAACTTGTAAGATCTCTGAAATCTCTATAAGTTTCATAAGGGCAGATATTGCCAATATCTGTAGTTACATCGACATCTTTACTTCCAAACCGTCAAACACTGTCTGTGAAAAACGACAGAATCACAGCATTGCCATATTCCAAAAAAAGGAATTTAATTGCACAAGTATTTCCAAATAAATGAAAAATTCAGGTGTAACAGGAGTAAATGATGTTGCAGACCAGAAGCAGTGAAAACAGAAAGTTGCATTTGAAAGTCTTTAAGAGGTCTCGAACATCTTCTTCCTGTCAGCTTTGTCCTCAATGTTTTTACGCCAATCGCCGACCGCCTCCCCACCCTGACAGATGTAGAGATTTGATGAGTTGAGATGTTGTCTGTCATGTCAATGTGTAAAAAAATATGGAAAAACGCCTCACCTCCTCTTTGACCTCCTTTTTGACCTGCTTCAGGTTGGACCTCAGGTCCATGGTCACCTTGTGTTTTCCTCCCAGCAGAGCCTGCAGCATGGAGTCAGCAGACATACGTACTTTCTTCAAGGCGGGTTTCTTCACTCCAGCCAGCTCCACCACCTTGAGCTTCAGCTCCTCAATCTGGAAACACAAACAGAGACTTAAAGACCAAACACAGCAGAGTGATACAGTCATACACACGAAAACCACACAGTTAATACAAAGGTGATGGTAGATCACCAAGCGACTTCAAGTGGACAGTTAAGTTCCATGTGTTGTTTCTCCTTCAAATATTGTTTCTACACTGGACGCTACAGTGACGCACCGTCACAGAGAGATATTATAAGACAGATTGGACCGGGGGCTGGTTAGGAGCCTTTACTGGTTAGTTTGAGATTACTAAACCTAAGCACACCTTTATCATTTGTCAGAAAAACCTTTTATTTTGGAAGAGACTGAAAGTCTGGTATTATTACTTAAAGGTTTAATGTGTACAATTTAGTGACAACTAGTGGTGAAGTTGCATGTTGCAACTGAATAACACTCCCTTCACCCTTTTTAGTTTGTCCAGTTTGGGCTACTGTAAAAAACATGGTGGCCTCCATAGAGAGGACCCGCTCCATATGTAAACATAAAGTATTTAAATATAAAGGCCCAATTCTAGGGTAAAGAAAACAACAATTCGTACAATTTAGATGAAACACACTGGTGAGAACATCACTATTATTATTTTGTATTCAATGTCTGCCACTAGATCCCTTTCACCAAAATCCTACACATTGAAGCTTTAATTAAAGGACAAGGTAGCAAGTAGTTATGCTATATTTCAAGTGAAAAGGAAAAACTCAAAATAGTTTGTACAATGCTCCTCAACAATTGCAACAAAAGCATCTGATCTACTTGCCCTCTGGGCAGTCATCATCAGTCATCATTACAAATAACTCAAACCATGCGTAGGAGTAAGTAAAGCCTAGAATAACATTATGTCAATGGATTCACTGAGAGTCTTAAACATGAAAGAGAGACTTATGTAAACACATCCAATTAATATTTCTTTTAACCTACCTCCTTGTCTGCCTTTGCAACTTTGGCCCCGTTGTCATATCTGTCCTCATCGATCTTGTCGAGGGACTGGTACAGCTTTTTGCAGAATTCCTGTCGATAAGGAAAGAGAAGAGTTTCTCTCACAGAATCAGCTCTCCATAACTTTAGGTCCTCCTCAATTTGTATGTTGGAGGGTTTTTTACCAGCAGAGCTGCTTGGTCTCCACTCATGTTGGGGGCGGGGCAAGTCTCTGCCATGTAAGCTTCTTTGGCGGCTGCAAGATCAGTAGTTTCCTGCTCCAGCCAGCGAGCAGCGATCTGCAGTATCAAACTCTGCAGGACAAGGACAAAGAGATTCTGTAATTTATACGTTTTTTTTTTCAAATTAAAGCTGCTATAACTGATAGTTGTTGTCTCTAGGGGGCAGAAGCTGTAATAGTTAACTTGTTCGATCCCAGTGGCATATTTGTACATCCAGCAGACAAAGAAACATGATCATACCACTGGAGTTGTGTTTGTCTCTGTAAGCAGCCTGAATCTAATTTATTTTCCTGTGGACAATAAAGACATTCTGTTCACTTTGTTTTACCTTGAGATGATGCCTGCGGCTCGATGTCATCTTCTTTCCACTTTAAACAATGAAAACATCATATTAATAACAACATTAAAGGATTCCACAGAAAATCTCCCCCAGGTGTTAAGGCCCAAGGTAAGATTTATTATGGATATATAGGCTTATTGTTTCCTCCATTATTAATCAATATTATTGGTCAATAAAATGTCAGAATAGTAAAAGTACAAACAGTAAAATGAATTTTAAAAGTAAAAACAGCTCAATGGATAGTATAAGTAAAAATAGTAAAATTTCATATATAAATTGTAATACATGGCAATAAGAGCTCAATGAGATCCAAGTTGAATAGAAATGTCCTGTTTTGTTTGACTAAACGTCTAAAACCCAAAGGTATGTGTTAACCATTACATCTGTTCTCATATCAATCCATTAATCGATATAAGCTCCTGTAATTATTTCAGCCTTAACTCACACAATTTGGGGAAAGCAGGGAATTATAAATCTTGATTTTGTGTTCTTGTTTGTGTAAGAAGCAAAAAAAGACATCAAAGAATAAAGTTAAACTTACTCAGACATCTTGGCTTCTTTTTGGTTTCAGACTCTGGCAAAAAATCTGGCAAAACCAAAAGACATTATTCGACAAATTACAGCATATAGAATGTTTTACTTTAATTTACTTTGATAACTATGACACATTTTCTTATTGACTCTGAACACTTCACACACATTTAGGTTTAAACACCTTCAACCTTTGACCCTGAAGTCGCAAAAGTGACGCTTTGACCGACAGGAGGAAAACTACACCTGTTTTTGTCGCAGCTCCATTGCAGCAAAATGTAACATCAGCACTTGTAGTTTTTATGGACTTGACTCATTGACAGAATCTTACTAATTTAGTTTAATCAGTTAAACTCAAAAATAAGAGACCAAGAGATTTGACAATCACTTCAATTGTTTACATTTACACACTGTAACACTTTCCATCATAACATATAATTAAGTTATTTTGAAATTGAATTTGGAATATTTTTTAATATATGCAGAATTTTCTGAATCTTCTGAAGGTTTTGAAAAAACATAATGTCATTGCTCGTAACTGTTTATTTCATGAATATATGTTTTCTACTGGGGAACTTGTGTGTCTCTGATCATTTCTCTGTGATGAAAATAGAAACTTTCAGGATTCACTCTCGAATCCTGAGTCATCAGGTCAGAGTTAATCCTGGCTCAGGGTCAAATGTCAACAATGACATTTACGATGATTTGTTTATGAGCAGTAACATGGAAATGTATTCACTCATACTACAGGAGGGAAGCAATAAGAATCAATTAGTGCCAATTATAAGGTTTGTATGTCCCAACACAATAAAAAACCTGCTTTAAGCTGATACATTTTCCCATAAATAACAAAGTTCCCCATTGTGGTACTAATAAAGCACTTCCTTTCTTGTCTTATCTTATTCAAGTCTTTTTGGGATGTTTATGTGGAATATTTAGTGGGTATTATTTGTTTCTTGCTACTCTTCTATAAATTGAATCCTAAACATGGTTCAGATTGACAACGTATGCAAGTTATATTTTCACATATTGAATTAATATTAAATATTCTAATTGGATTTTGGGAAATATCCCATGATAAAATACCTTGTAAATAAGTTGTTGATTGTTACTTGAATATCAACTGAGTTTTATAAACAAACTCAGCCATTGAACATGGTTTAAATTCTACAAAAAGTTGAAAGGTTCTTGTACAAATCCAGCATCATGTTTGCTACTCAGTATCCCTCATTCCCTTTAGCCAAAATTCCCAAAGTAAAAGTTTCTCACCTACAAAGTGACGATGAGGAGGGCAGCAGAGGCTGTTTGAAGGACTGGGAGACTGTCAGGTAATCACAGACTAAAAGATGAACATTTCTTGGGGGGGTATTTATGGGCTTAGGTGGGTGATCAGAGGTTTCTCAATATGGCCACGTGGAGCTCTGGGCCTAACCATGGCAATGAGGGGCTGAAACATACCTTCATCCTTTGACCTTGTAAATCAAATTTACAATCTCTGATGCTGGGTCAGGAGTATTCAGTGAGACTGGTTAGGCTGTCAGCAGGACAGAAAGAGACCTGCAACAGAGTCAAGAAAGACTAGACCTATTGAAGAAGATAGTCATTGATAGTCAACCTAAAAACAACCATCATCGTTAAATATTCCATATTTACAGTCTCTATACTTTCAAAATGTTAATTTTATATAACAAAACTCTAATTAAGGAAAACTGTTGGGGACACATAACCATAACACACAACTTGAGAGAATGTATGTTGTTATTTGGCGCAATACATATAAAATGTAATTGAAATTGAATCCGCCGCTCAACTTCCTGAGGTACAGCCTTCATTGGTCTTTTTATTAACCTGAAGCATGTTCCTATATTGTAAATTGTAATACATCATCATTTTATCCTAGATATGATTATTGATCATAATAGCAGGTTAAAATATCAAGACTTTACATAAGTTGTTAATTGTCATTGAGGTAAAGTGACTGAATGACAATATCATTCGCCACAGTTCAATTCCACAGATATGAATCTCTGACAGCTTTAAAGAATATTTCCCATTGGGAAAGTTTCAACACACTGCTGAGAAAGTTGAATGCAGCAGTTCCATGAAAAACAAATCAATTTTTGGTATAAATAATAACTGCTAATAATTCTGCCATTTACTCTTTTATGGGAACAGCACTTCATCTAAGTAATTTATATTTTCCCAAAATGTCTGATTCATTAAAAGTCACTTTCGTGAAATGAAGATATTAAACTGCAGCGAGAAGGTTCCAGCTGACATGAAAAGCAACCAATCTCAATATTAAACATGTAGTCATAATAGATAAAGAGATTTCAAAACACATTGAATTCTTCTACAATAAGGTTAATCACCTTATTTGTTGCTGACTTGAAATCAGAGCTGTTTCAGTTCATGCTGGATTTGGAAGCTGCAACTGAAACACAATAAAGGCAGAAAACAAGGGCAAAAAAGAAAGAACTTTAGAAAGAAGTAACATCGTCTGAAACATGATACAATTACAAAAACCATTGAAAAGTCAAACTGTTGCTGCTCACCTTCTGTGTGACTGAGCTGTGTGCATCTCTGGTCAATACGCTCCATTTGAAAATTATTATGTTTTTATGAGGAGAAATGAAGTATAGACATTCTTCAGCCAGTAAGGCTTCGTTAACATGTTTAAATCTCAGTCATTCTCCTTCGTCGCTTTGATTACTACTAAAATATTAACTGATAAACAACAATTGAGACATATTCATTGTATTAGCACATGTTTATCATGTTAAAATATAAGTATTAAAAGTATATATAACACAAACGCAAGTAAATAGAAATTAAGTACTTTGAGTAATAAACAAACATGAACATTAAAGCAAATAAGCATTTTATTTAAGCTCTTTTTAATTGCCACACTAAAGTAATTTGCTTATAGATTTTCTTCTTTTTCAGGTATTTTGTGCTAAATTGTGATTCAAATGTTTGGAGGGATTTGATTAACTTTGCATTTCCTTTTTTTTCGGTCAACATATCTGACATTTTTTCATAGGACTGAAGACTGCTCACACTGAATACTACAAAGACTGTAGGTGTGGAACATGAAGACCTCTGCTGACACCATGTGGTCAGTATGAGCAACACCACAGCCCTGTCCTGATACACAGTATCTGTATATTTCTACAAAAAAGCACATGCATATTTTCTGCACATAAACCTTTGAGTGAGTACAAATGTATGTGTATATTTTCTGTCCAAAGAAAGGTTAAAAGTTAAAAATAGAAATAGAAATAGAAATAGAAAAAAAAAAATTTTTATTTCCAACTACAGGTAGTTGAGTTTTGGGAAAGGGTAGCGAATGTTACTTTGAGTTTACTTGAGTATTTCATTGTAGATATTTATACAAATATATTTTGGTTTCTTTTACAAAAGAGGAAAATGCATTATGTGAGCAAAAGAGATTATAGAAAATTAAAGAAGATATTCACTTTTCACACCTCCCTGAACACATGAATTAACTGTATCCCTGCAAATTCATGTTTATATATTATTAACTTGTTTCGCCAATCAATGTTTTGGTAATTGCTGCCTGGATTATGTCCATGAACAGATGGAAAATAGAAAAAAACATTTGACAATGGACATTTTGACAGATTGTTATATAACAATAAAACATTTTTGACACGATTACTATGATAAATAACATTTTTCATTGAGTAAAGCATTATCCAGTCAGCATGACCTTTCTGAGGTTGACTTTGATGAAAACATGGATATGGTGTCTTGTCCCTTTATGATATGCACACCACTACAAAGAGCAAAACACAACCCTGTTAAATCTCATTCTTACCTTCCAACACAATTCATCTTAATCAATCACATTGATCTCTACAACAAAGACATAATTGTGATGCTTTGCAATGACTTTGAATGTGTAAAACCAATATACACGTTTGCATTAGGTGACACAGGCAATGAATTCTGTTTCAAGGTAAGTTTTGCTTTAACATTTGACAAAACAAAACAGTGAGAAATATTTTGTTCTGTACAGCGATCAAGATTCGATGATGGTGTGTCGTGTGCTTCCTCTGCAGTGTTGAGCATCACTGAGTTAAAGACAGAATACCTCATGAGATCAGATGTAGGAAACAAAGCATGTTTATTACAAAAACACTAAGAGCAGGAGGTTGTCAAAAGTGAACACCAACACAGAACCAAACGGGAAGTGTGAGGTCAAGTTAAAGAGTAGTTTCCCTTTTAACCACTCGCTATACAAATGTACAATAAGACACCAAGTTGAAATTGACAGTTTTAATGAAAGAAAAGGTTTTGGAATTCGATGAAAAAAATCATAAATTCCCCAAAAAAAGTACTTTGAACCGGCGTAAAGAAAGAGTTAAGTTGTTTAGGAAGTCTCGAACATCTTCTTCCTGTCAGCCTTGTCCTCAATATTCTTACGCCAGTCGCCGACTTGCTCTGAAGGCTGCAGGACACAAACAGTGCAGTCAACACTTGTCAACAGTTGTAATTGTCTTTTATTACCTGTGGGATTGCCCTTCTGAAGAGACTCACCTCCTCTTTCACCTCCTTCTTGACCTGCTTCAGGTTGGCCCTCAGATCCATGTTGACTGTGTGCTTGGAGCCCAGCAGAGCTTTCAGCATGGCGTCAGCAGACATACGCACTTTCTTCAGAGCGGGCTTCTTCACGCCGGCCAAGTCGACCACTTTGATCTTCAAATCATCGATCTAAGTTCAACCAGAGCAGCTTAAAAGTCAAATAAAGCCAAATGAGTGTCAGAGTAGATGTTTGCTTTAAAGGATAAGTCATTTTATTCTAGATACTTCCAGTCATTTAGTTGTATTCATTGCAAGCAAACCCCGTGAAAACCTAGTACAGTCAATCAACTGATCGTCTGTGTTGTTGAGTGTGAATATTCACCTGATAGATCGTATTTAAATGTTCTAAAAATCGAGCTGTAAATGAACAAACCCGTCAAAATATTTGCAATAAAAAACTGGAGACTTTGGGTTGTGTACGTGAATATGGGAGTGGAGATTTCTGGGTATGCGGAAGAACACTTCCTCGAGAGATAAGACAAGTTTGGATATTTTCTTTCAACTGCATAAGCAATAAACACTTTCTCAATTCGCCATATGATTAGCACCATATTCAATGAAATAAGAAGAAAAATACGGGACCAATAACATTAAGTGTCATCAACATTAAACTGGAACAAAAATGTTTGCATACCCTGTGAGACATTATAACTGTAGCACAGGAACAAGGGGGTAAAGGGAGAGATTGGGGGTAAATATCAGAAGGAAGTGGCTGAGATTAACACAAACACACATGCAGTCACACCTGCTTTGTATTCAGTCCAAATAATTGTTAAGTTGTTAAATGTTTTTTTCCCTCTCAGTTTTGTCTATCTATTCTCATGTGGAGAACAGATCAGTGCAGAGGCAGCAAGAGGAGGAGGAGGAGGAGGAGGAGGAGGAGGAGGAGGAGGAGGAAGAGGAGGAGGAGGAGGAGGAGGAGGAGGAGGAGGAGGAGGTTTACCTCTTTATCGGCCTTGCCCACTTTGGACTCCAGGTCGTACCTCTCTTCATCCACTCTGTCAATAATGGCGTGCAGCTTTTTGCAGGCTTCCTTAAACAGGAGAGACAGAGGTGATGTCAACATACTGATCCCAACCATTCACTAATGGATATTATGATATTTAATTGCTGACAATAACCAGGAAAATATGCTGCTAATTAGCACTAATACATGGCGCTAGGGCACCCCACGATGTTGAGCTTAAATTTCGGATCAGTTTAACCTAAACATCGCCATGCCAAACAGATTTAGCTGAGTACATGGTACGAAGTGTCAAACTCAGAACTGAAGTGTCTCTCACCATTAGTGCGGCTGTGTCTCCACTCGCGCTTGCTGCCGGGCAGGCTTCAGCCATGTAGGCCTTTTTGGCTTCTATGACGTCCAACTTCTCCTGAGCAATCATGGTCGCCGCAATCTGGAGCATCAAACTCTGTTGGACAAGAGGCACGTCAAAGGCAAGTCGTGAAGAAGGCACTCTGCGATAGCATTCACCGGGTCTTTTAGGTCACAATTCAAGGATGTCAAGACATGCACAGGAAATTAGTCCAAAAAGTGTTTAATTCAAAACTACTTATTCTCAAATGTGTCCTTAAACTTGTTTGCGCTGAAAAATATTTCCCACGTATTTGTCAGGTGAAAGTGGCCATTCAGGTAGCAAAGCAGTAGGAACACAAGGCCAGAGGAGGGCACAACAATGAAGGAATCAGCTTCAGTTACAATAGCTCATCAGACAAAGGACACTCTTCTCATCTCATTGTCCACAGAAGTCGTACATCCCATAAACTCCTTTATCCGCAGTTTAAAGAAAAAAGAGAGAAAAACATGGATCCTGGTCTCACAGAATCACTAACGTCACCTTCTTAAAACACTCTATTGTCAGAATCAGCCGCTTTCCTCCGCTGGTCAGATTCAAACATATATATACGTGTGTGTGTGTGTGTGTGTGTGTGTGTGTGTGTGTGTGTGTGTGTGTGTGTGTGTGTGTGTGTGTGTCTGTGTGTGTGTGTGTGTGTGTGTGTCTGTGTGTGTGTGTGTGTGTGTGTGTTTGTGTTGGTGTGTGTGTGTGTGTGTGTGTGTGTCTGTGTGTGTGTGTGTGTGTGTGTGTGTGTGTGTGTGTGTGTGTGTGTGTGTGTGTTTGTGTTGGTGTGTGTGTGTGTGTGTGTGTGTGTGTGTGTGTGTGTGTGTGTGTGTGTGTGTGTGTGCGTGGGTGTGGGTGTGTGTCAGAGTAGTTAAGACAACACAGAAGAAAACTCAACTGGAATAATTGTGACTTGACACTAAAAGCAGCACATCTCAATGTCAGGCCAAATACATATAACAAACTCTCTAATGGCAGATTCATTATCAAAAACGATGTTTTCCGGAAAACCTCCAGTTAAAAACACAGAGACAGTAACATGACATCACACAATAGTGACATGTTAATTAATTATTAATGGCTGATTGGCGAACTGTGAAAATCCAAAATAAAATCCAAACCTCCCAGCAACAACTGTCGTGTATCCCATAATGCACACAAACACAAAAACATCCATACAGATGTAAGCTGCTGGTTTTCTGCAACTACACTTTTCAATATGATTATTATTCATTTCCCTCATGATCACATAGCACATGTCACACAATAATACATTAATGTAGGTAACTGCAATCTGGTTAAAAAAAGGAAAAATTAGTCCTTAAAGCAGAGAATAGATTCAGTTTGGTCTCTCCATTAACAACTTGATAATAATGGTGTGTGATGTACGGGGCTCTGCAATATAAACCGTCAAAACTTCCTCACAACATAAGAAACAATGTGCAGCTTCAATTGTGCAGGGCTCCTTCACAATCTGATAATCTGTTGATCAGTTAAACTCTGAAAACTGAAAGTAGCTGTGAAATCGCTCTCACCTTGAGATGATGCCTGCGGCTCGAATTCATTTTCTTCCTGTAACGAGCACAAACCACACTGTCAGTGTCTTGACAGGAAATTATCGAATCAAGCAAAACAGCCACTTGTTCTAAATGTCTGATCCTGAAAGGTGAAAAATAAAAGTAGGTTCTGTTTTTCTGTCAGCAACATTCTCTTTAAGCATTTCTCCATCACTGCACTTTAGAAAGAAACACTGACGTTTTCATACCTCGACATGTATATCATGTTTGGTTTTCCTCAAAATCACGTCAGAAATAACTTTTGTTCAGAAATGATCAGGTTTATCTTCAAGGGGAATCCATTTTTCATGGTAGTTCCTTCCTTGTCTTGTCTCTTCATGTTTCCTTTTCTTATCTTGCCCTTTTCTTCCCATCATCAGTTATTTTATTTATTCTACCATTTTCATCTCTTCTTAGTTAGATATCAAGCAGAAAAAATGACATTGTCCAAATCACATAAGACATTTCTCTCTTTCTTGCCCTTTTTTTGGACCTCCTACTTTGACCTTCGACCCTACACTATTGTCCTATTTACTTTTTCTCTTAACTCTTTCCTTCCGAGTATCTTTCCTTCTCTCCTCCTTGTTGAATTATATTTCTGTTTTAACTTGACAACCTTTCTTAAACCTTCCTACATTCCTTCTCTTTCTTCTATCTATCTGTCTGTCTATCTATCTATCTATCTATCTATCTATCTATCTATCTATCTATCTATCTATCTATCTATCTATCTATCTATCTATCTATCTGTCTATCTGTCTATCTGTCTATCTGTCTATCTGTCTGTCTGTCTGTCTGTCTGTCTGTCTGTCTGTCTGTCTGTCTGTCTGTCTGTCTGTCTGTCTGTCTGTCTGTCTGTCTGTCTGTCTGTCTGTCTGTCTGTCTGTCTGTCCTCCTCCCTCTTTTCAATGGTGAATACTGCATGCTTTATACATAGTAACACTTAACACTTTCACTCCAGAAAAATATTAAAACTTACTCAGACATGGTGGCGGTTTCTTTTCTTCACAGCCTGTGCAAGGGAGAAAAACAGAAAAGAAGAAGAAAGTCACTGAGACACTGAGGGACAATAAAGGATGTTATAATCTGCTCTCTGCTTAAATACCGCAGCCTCCTCTCTTGGAAATGTGATCTATTCGAACAGTTGATGAGGGGCGATGGTGATAGAGCTAAGTTTGGAGTTTGGATCAAATGTCCCGACTGACGCCTGGGAGAAGCATGCAAAACCAAATATCCTCAGGGAGTTAACGCTTCAATTCCTTTCGTGGAGAAGAATCCCTGCATCAGAATGTGCTGCCACAGCGAGTTAGCTAAGCCAACTCCGGGATGCCAACACACACTGCAAAAACAAACCCGTCTCAACCAGTCACTCTGACCTGTATTCAGATTTCAAGTTATTTTAACTAAAAATAAATTCAGGGTTTCAATTTACTGTCATGGCTAATGAGTCTGAAAACTGTTAGAATCTTGAAATATTTGAGAAATTTCCGACAAATTTAACACTCAATAAACACTAATAACAAAATAAGGAGAGATAAAAACTGTTTCTTTAACCAGTTAAAACCTAGTTAAGACACTTCCATGTTACTTTGATGATTCTCTTCTGTCTGCATAAAATATCTAGACAATTTCTAAAATTAGAAGAGAAACTGCACTGGGTTCCATGTTTTTTGTGAAATAGACTGACAACCAAATTATTTGTTAAAACATTTTTCTGTGTTCCTTCTGAAAACTGTGCAATCCCATCGTCCTCTAAAATCAACAACCAAACAACCAAAGACATGAGCTTAAATAATCAAACTAGCTAAAATTAACAAAATAATAAATGTATTTTATAAAAATAAAAAAATTCACCATTAGTTCCAAATTAATACTTAACACAGGCAATCTTATAAAAATCTTTAGTTTATACATAAAAAGGAAACACTGCCTCACTCTCCGAAACAACTAGATTCTTCAAAGATTATGTCTGTCACCAACAGTTATGAACGATCAAGCAGAAATCGTCAGCAAAAGTCAAAAGCAAACAAATAAGCAGCCTTGGTTCATTAAAATCTTTTTGCAGTGCACTTTAAACACGGTGCTCAGACCTCATCAGACAGTAATCAGCCCTCTCCTTCACATGGGCTCACATATCCTTTCACTTATAAACAAACTCCAGAGGTCAGGACTTTCATCGCCTTAGCACTTTTACAAGCAGGTCTACTCAAAGAGACTCTAACGTACTCCACACGGCTGCTTCGTATCAATTTACCAGCTCCGTCCAGGCATGCAGAGAGGAGAAGGCAGAGGAGGAAGAAGAAGAAGAAGATGGGAAATTAGTCTCACCTACGACGATGATACGGAAAGTCAAGGAGAAGGGCACCCGTGGCCAGAGGCAGTTGCAAGTAATGATCCTGGGGCTGTATATATATGTGAGGGCTTGGATATGGCTATTGAGTTCCTGTTTATGGAAATGCTGGATCTTTAGACCAATCGGTAGCCAAGCTCCTGAAATATCGACAACTTATGCCAACTTCACCCTGTAATTCAGACATCTTAAAGGAGGAGCCTGATATCATTTTAGGTCTCAGCTCAGTGGGATGGAAGCTATAAAAAGGAGGAAAAGTATGATGAGGCTTCACATTCACTGCAAAACAATCAGAGTCCAAACATTTAACAACATCCGGACAGGACTGGTGAAGAGCGGGACAGTTGAGTCTGCCTTGTTATTGTGCTGAGGGAGTTTAAGTTGTGATAATCACAGGATGCATTCACTGCAAATACAGGCTGGACTTGGCTTCCGATTCCCAAGGGCAACTTAATGGAAAACATGATTGGGTATTGTTTAAATACTCAAACTGCGACAAGAATTTTATTTTCATTTTATTAAGACATTTCAAACCTGTTTTCTAATTGTTTAATAAAGTGAAAAAAGGATCATGTTAAACGTTTCTCCATAAACACTCAATAAAAACAGAGACTATGACTAAGACCTACTTTGGTTAACTTGCCAAATCTAATTTAAAACTTAATTGTTTTTTTCAAAGATCTCTTTAATCAATCAATCAATCAATCATCGTTTATTGTCATTACCAGAGTACAGGTACAAGGCAACGAAATGGAAAGAACGGTTTCAGAAAGATTACAGCATAACATGAGGGGAGGGAGGAGAGAAAAAACACAACCCCCAGACTATGCTCCTAGATGAGTACAGTATGGGGACATAGTGTACTCCTCCTGCTAGTTGCTAATTTGACTCTGTATGTCCTCAGGCCCCGTAATGTGTCGAATCTCAGAGCCTACATCTGAAAAACTAACGTCTTATCGCTAATTAGAGCCAGCTTCTCATGAGGGACACGTCCTTTAAACCTGGCAAGAGCTCAAATATCAGTTACCCCTTGGTGACACCTCTGCTTACAGATTTCAGCTGTGGAGCTCAGATGGTTTTCCCATGAGGAGATAAACAGTGGAGCATCTTTCTCTTCACAGCACAAAGCTAGAAGCTGGCCCTATACCTGACAAAAAGTTTAAATTCTTTGAAATATACACTGAACAAAGGGGGGGGGGGGGGGGGTCTCCTAAGCCCTCCTCAGAGGCTTTCTCATAACAATTGCATGTGCATGGAATACATAGGTTCTTTAAAACAAATGTCTGTTGTTATAAATTACTTCTTGTCTTGTGCTTGGAATTTGACTCAAGAGTTAAAATTGTCTTGATAGAGTAAGGGATGATTTAAGGTACTATTTAAAGGATGTTTACTCACTCCTAGAAAAGAGCTACATCCAACAGACTCTGTACAGAAGATTAAAAGAGAGATAAAGAAAACCATTAATGCCAAAGTCAATCCATAAAATGCATGAATGTAACCTAGAACTCGTATTGATCTGAGTTTGGACGATGGACCATCAATGGACCATCCAACCTTTAAAGCAACAGGAGTCAACAGCTGACTACCTTTACCTTGAGTTACAACATTTTCTAAATTGTATTTAAAGCTTATTGATCATTTTACAGAACACCAAAGAATGTCACATACATTAAAAAAAAATCCCAAATATCCAGACCAAAGGTGCGATGAATTAGGCTCAAAAGAAAGAAAGCCCTTAGTGCAACTTTGACCTTACTTTTAACTATTGCTCCAAATAAATTGCTTAGCAAGCTTGCACTGCCGTCTATAAATATCATGTAATATCCCACTGGCCTAGTTAGCGTTTCATCTTGGGTTGCTGCTCCGAGTCGTGCATCTGCTCTCAGAAAGGCTTCCAAATCTTTCGTTGGCTACACAGGCCCTCTCATATTAACACTGCAGTGCTATGAAAATCCGAGGCATGATTTCAGGTATAAGTAGGATGGCATATTTTCCATGTGGATTATGTTACGGTATGACTTTCTCATGAAAACATTCTTCTTAGCTGCTTTAGGCCCAGCACAGGCCCTTCTCCGTACCCTTAAACCCTTCCCGTCCGTTTTGCCCGTTCGCGTGTAGGCGTTGTTTGTCCCAATCCTTGTTGGGATGGAGGGGTAGGGCCAAGTGTTAGGGCGGTAGAGATATTTCAGAGCACCACTACAAACCGAGGGCTTTGAGAAAGAATGCCTTGCGAATCACAATATGGCAAATGTCATTGATTCACCTGCGTTAGCACAGATATTAGGTTTGTCACTTTAGTAAGTGCAAACAATAGCATTGGTTTATTTAAGATCTCAACAACGTTATTACAAAGACAACCCCAGCAAAACTTCCGTCTCGTCTTGTTTACATCGTCGACTACTGATGACCTGTAGGGAAGATTTCAACCACTAACCCTTGTGACTCCGTTTCAAGAGGCAAGACATCCCTCGAAAACAAGGGGTAGGGGTAGGGGTAGGGGTAGGGAGAAGGGGTGAAATGGGATTGGGCCTTAAGTCTCCTCCCAGGGAGAATTGACCAGAACAAGTTGTACATAAACATATGCAGGGAAGTGCAGTGAGTTTAAAACAGCATTTCTGGGTTTCTGTTTAAAGATCTATGTACCAATTATTTTACATTCGATTCCACTTTCTTTCTTTTTTTTAAGGTTGCTTTCTGTGTCTTCCAAAGCAAAAGGGTGTTAATTCTTGGTAAAATTTAGGCAATTAAAAAGAGTGTGGTCATTGCTAAAACAAGCTATGATTGCATGCTAGTGGCTTTGCTCTATGGATGCTGTTTGTTGCTCCACCACTTTTGCACAGACTCAAATATTTAAGCAGCAAAGGAATGGATGACCACAACATTTCTTACAGACATTCACGTTCCCCAGATAAATCCTAATGACCTTAGTAATCCTCTGACTTTTCATCTTGCAACAAGCAGTCACAGTCTCTCCTTATTTAATGCAACTAGTAAAGTGCTGTTCAGAACTTGCCTGTTGGAATAGGCTGTTGGTCGGTGGTGATGCTCTGGAGCTACTTCAGGACAGTACAGTCCCTAACTTCACTCTGCACCATGGATTGTATATAAAAATCTCTGCAGCTCACAAGCTATAAAAAGTGACCGTGTGTTGTAGAACTGTTTGAGGAGGATTCACGTATGTTGAGGAATAATTGTGAATCGTTATTAGCACAGACGAAGGAAAGAGACCATTCAGAACAGGCAGGTATAGAACTAGCAATTCACTAGGTATGCTAACGGGCTATGTTAGGTGGTAAACATGCTATGTTAATGGTAACATTTTACCTTATGATCACTTTGTTAGCTTTGACATTTGCCTCAAAGCTGCTACTGCATGACTCTCGACTTCATTCCTTCATGCTTTATGATTTTTCTCTTTCAGTTTCTTTTAAGGAATTCTTAAATCAAGAGTTGGAAATCCTGGAAAACCTAGCAAGAGCAGGCTACACTTTGAAAATATGCAACTGATACACAAAAAGGTATGACAACATATAAGATAAAAATGTATTTCAGATTCAACCTATCAACCTTGCAGATACCATTCCTAGTAATATTCCTAGGACAAGGTCCCCATACCCAAGAAACAATTCTGCAGTATTTTTCCATCTTTTCGTCGGCCTCATCAGGCGATCATCAGCAATTGATGAGATAAATATAAAACGAGATATCGGCAAGAATGCTATTTTCACAGAAACGTTAGTGAATATGTTAATGACAGAAAAGTTGGATGACATCAAATGTTTCCAGAGACAAAAAGCAATAAATCCAAGCGTATAAGAGAGTGAACCCTGTCTCCATCCACACAAGCATGTGAGTAATTGATCTCCTTGTTAACTTCTTCACTGGTCCCCTCATTCCCACTGATCAGCAAGAGGTGTCATCACAATTATAAGCATTCAACAGGTTAAACTATAGGAGTGCTAGATGACAGGAAATTGTGTGACTGATCTGAGTGAGGTGCAGACAGCGATGATGGAGTCTGAGTCATGTCGGGAATGTCGAGGGTGGAGGGGGATGCTGGGGGTCAGGTTCATGGGTCTGTCGGAGGGATAAGCCAAAATGTTGAGCCCACGGAATGCTCTTAATGGCAGTATGAGTGAAGCGTGTGACCTCTCCTTGCTATGTGAAGGCATTGCAAAATATATGTGCATGTTTACATGGAATTTGATTCATACTCCTGATGCTAGCAGTGGTCACTTGTTTGGATCCATCCACCATCTGGTTGTGTTTGAAGCGTGGAGGAAGTTGCTGTGTCACCGGCCACTTGCAGGGTTTGTGGTTGAATTTACTGCTTGCCAATATGGACGCATATATTGAAGCAAACTGGTGACAGGATGAAGTGACTGAAAATGTTTTCAGAAAATAAAAATCATTGATTTAACCATGCAACACCATCAAAAGACTAGATTACACAGCTGTAAGGCTATTCTTTCAAAATTAAAGAAAAACAGTACTAACTTTGAAGTAGAGGAGGCTGTGGGCAATTCTGACCAAACGTTTAGTGAAGAGGGCTGCCACTGAAATTACACTTTCTAGGTTGATTAAAAAATAAAACTTTTGGAAATATCACCTGTTACTTCTCAAAAGAGGGAGGACGGCCTGTAAACGTACCCATAGGTAGTCTGACGTACACCGCCACGACTGTTTCAGAATGCGACAACTGCTGTTAACCACTAGAAATGCAAACACAGCTATGTCACAGGATTGTATACCTGCAAATATTGCCTCAGTAGCTTAGTGATGAAGCACCACAGACTTCAGCTAAACCAACGAACTAAAGAAAGGGTGAAGACCCTCGTGAACATCAGGGAGGCATTTCAAAGGTGGAGAGACCACAGAGTAGCCTGACGTTGTCATACTCATGATTCTAGTCAGAATATGAGTCTGAGACCGCTCCATTGGGCTGTGATTATGGGGCGTGTTTCAACCGCACCAGGGAAAAAAAATGCCTCTTCGCTCAATTGGATAGACCTACAATCAATCAGAGCAACGTAGTATGTGACTTATGTTGAGCGACGCATAGTTGTTGTCAACAGAACTCAACTGCACGCATGCTGGAAGAAGTAGAAGAAGTAGAAGAAGAAGATGAAGAACGATTTTTGCCGGTGTTGTAAAAATAATTTAAGGATACACGGAGAACTTACAGACTCAATGGCAGCATCTACACATCTCAGCACTTCAGCGGCAGGCATGTTTGTGGAAAACAAAGTCAACCCAAGCGCATGATGACGTAGTTGATGACGTAACTGTTGATCATCTGTCCATCATCGTATAAAGCCCGCCCTGACAATTTGATTGGTCCGAACAGCTTCTGTTCGGAGATAATTTCTCGCCAACGGAGCGACTCCAGACCGAACTTCCCGACCAAAAAATGTTGTGGGCGGGGCTAAATTCGTCTGGCACCCAGGCTAACCATGGAGAGTTGCAAGGAATGAAAAGGGTTGAAGAGGTTGTTCTGTTTCTTCTTGATGGATGGGAATATTTTTGTGGAGCCTCTGAAGGAGCCGAGAAGGGAGGGGTGCATTTGTCTTGGTTTTGAGTTCAAATATCAACAGTCATTCCCCAGAATCATTCACATCACGTTGAACTGTATGTAAAATGTATTACAACCTGACAAAACATCATTCAAACGAAAGAAAAAAGTAGATACTTTCTAAATCTAATTAGCTCGCAGTCATTAATTTGGATGACTAAGTTTATCCAAATTTCCAAGTTGAATCTGAGTCACCAGTGTAAGTCAATATTCCACCTACATGGCGTGGTTACTCCAACTTCATATTCCCATCCAATATGAAACAGCGTGTTTTAAACAGACACTAACTGCTATCGTGTTTTTTTCATCAATGCATCTGAACCAGAATTACTATTAATATATTCTTTAATACTGCTGTAATGTGTCGTCGTAAAAAAAAAACTTAGTAAGATATAGTGACACAGTTATAGTGAGAAGGGGGCAGCCAGATCCATTTTTTTCAGGGACCAGCTTTTCACTTGTGGCCAAACCAAAATGATTCAGAGTCAGATCAATCAGGGTCCTAATGTCCACAGCAAGAAGCAACTCCTAAGAGGTCAGCCCAGATGCATTTACAATATAATTTATCGGAATTGAAGGGCATCACCGATGAGTAGAAACGAAAAAGATGTTCTGGTTCTTTCAACAACAGATTCTCAGTAACAAACTATATTGCTTGTCAGGTATGTTCTGCAGTGGCTTCCACTGGTAACTACAACTGTTATTTGCATTCTTATGGACTGGTGGTAGATCAAATTGGATGATACTAAAGGGCTCAAAATCCTTGTTAAGTTAAATATGTACATGAACATGGTGAGAATTTGAGATGATTCTTTGTCAGTGAGTGATGCCGCTAATCGTGGAGATCCCACTTAAATTGAATGATCTGCATGTCTGAAATCTTTTTCATAAAAGCTGGTGTGATCCAGCCCTTATAGTCCTTTTACAGATATAATGTTTAAATGTTTCACTCAAAAAGTTAAAATATACAAGCAAAGGGACGAAAGATGCTGTGATGGTTAAGTCACCAACCATCTGGACGTCTGCAGGAGCATTCAAAAGGTCATCAAACTGAAATTCTTCTTTAAGATTGCTTTTACATTGTGGTGAGGATAAAACACATAAAGTAAGTATGGGGCATTTAAGGCAGAAACAGCACAAGCAAAATCAAAGACCATTCAACGTGTTGTTGGCCCAATGGCACAAAGTCAGTCTTACATCTAATTAAGAACTTTGAGTTTTCAGAAATGATATTCAAAATTATGTAAACATAGTGTCCACATTTGCATACATAAGCATACGTAAGCAGAGCGTGGTAGCAGGTTAACACCCAACGTGGAAAAACCCAACAGATCCTTGTAAATATCAAAGCAATATGAACACACTGTAGGCCATCTTAGAGCCTGATATGTTGAGGGGAAAAAATGTTGACATTTTTTCCAAAGGTTAAAGCTGAGAGTTTCTCCATTCCCTCAAACTGTCACTTTTTTGGGAAGTGGCAGTGGCACCTAGTGGCCATCTGCAGAACTGCTGATTGGTATAATAATTCACTTATCGTGGTATCTCACCCTTACTATGTAAGTGCCTTGAGATAATGTATGTTATGCAATACAAATAAAGTTTAATTGAATGGAAGATTTCATGATTCAATCTGAAAATTTCAAATTCTAAATAACTGAGATAAAATTAAACCATCTGGTAGAAGTACACATGTCACAAACACAAACACACACACACACACACACACACACACACACACACACACACACAAACACACACACGTGAAATGTAAGCAGAGCTGCTTTCTTGTGATTTCTGAACAGCTCAGGATTCTACTTGTCATGACACATAGTAAGTGTCCCTGGTGAAACAGGTCCAACAATCCCCATGTCTTTGGGACATTAGCTCTGTAACATGGTTCTGTAATGAAAAGTGTATCTCAAATTAGACTGTAATTAAAATAGTCATCCGGTAACTGTAATGTTCATTTTTAGTGCCAGTGCTTGGTTGGGTGTCGTGTTTAAGGATCGTGCTTAAGGATGTGACATTGAAAGCAGCGGATTTCACTGGTTAGCTAGATTCATTTATAGAGATACTCGGAGAAATCAGCTGCTGCAGTGTTTGATGGGACCACAGACCTGAAGGTTGGACTGATGTCTGAAACTCTCCTGGTCAGTCAATATCAGTCAAAATGAATATCAACAGATTTGATTCTTTAATTAAAAATATAGCATATACATTTGTGTGTCTTAAAGTGTCTCAGGAGATGTTCACTTCACCTCTAATTTGGGCAAACAACATCCAATCCTCAAACTTAAATTGTAAAAGGTAAATTATGTACTGCTCTGATTTACACCACTCTAGAAAGAGGTGCATTGACATCCAAGGTTCATGGTGTTGTAGAATTCCAAGTCATCCTACAAAATAAAATACCAAACCCCAAAATCCGAGAAACACAACCTGTGGTCCTTCCCTTTTCACAACTCAATATACAAATGTTGCTTTAATTTTAAAGGCAACCTGAATTTCGGTTTAAACTGTGAAAGCAAGTTTAACTTCTGGTGTTTATCTCATCGTTTGTCACAAAATTAATTGACCACAACTAGGGTTGCAAAATTCCGTGAATATTAAAAGTTGGAAACTTTCCATGGGAATTAACGGGAATTAACGGGAATTAACAGGAATTAACGGGAATTAACGGGAATATACGGGAATTAACGGGAATTAACGGGAATAAACTGTAAATGTTGTGGAAAATTTATACTAACTGTATTTACCTTGTCATATACAGACATAAATATAAACATTTTGTTTTGTTATAGGCTGATTCGAGTCCTGAGGAAACTTTGGGCACTTGACTATATGCTTCTGCATCGTTGTGTCATTCTTAACATAGGTCTTTGCACTGTATTTGCAAATGTACACAGCCTTTTCTTCTACATTGGATGGGGTGAAATGTCTCCACACATGAGAGAGTGCACGTGGCATTGTTCTGTAGAATAAGATGAGAAAAAGGTTTGTTAAAAAAACACTAATGCAATGCCAGAGATATAAATAGTTAGCCAAACAATTGGAATCGTCTGTCAAAATATTTTACAATTGATGGATAAATAAATGGAAATAGGCTAGATGAACAGATGAACAATCCTCAATCAGCATGCTAATATATTTTCCCCAGTAATATCATCGAAACTTACCTGACTAGTCCTGCACACTACAGCAGGCCTCAATAGCCCTGCTGTAGTGTGCAGGATGCTGGGAGTTATCTGTGCATGTGATAGAAGAATGCACAGTGGAGGTTTGAAATCCAACGTGCAGCTGATTGTTGTCTATTAAGGTAGACAACAACATCTCCACGCCAGTTTTCATAAATCCCTGTGGACAGAGGGGCTGGGACATCTACAAAATTGTGTTGTGTGGCGTATCAGCAGCAGTTAACTTTTTCCTTCATCACGAGTACAGATATTGACACATTTTACTCGGCTGGTTCTCATGCTCGTAAAGGTTTACTGTCCGTACCGGATACCCGTTTCATCCAAGTATTCGGCTCAACCCTATCTTAGATTGATGTTGCTTTATACCTAAATAAGTCAGTAAATAAACTTTTTGTGCACCACAACATCGAGCTTGCATTGAGAGGTGAGGATTTGGTATCTTTCACCACTTATATGGCTAGTTTTATGGCTGTGGATTTTTAATAGAGAGGTAAGCAAAGACACCCTGAATATGTTTCTGAATTTATTAGTTCTTAAGTGTATCATTTTCTCAGTAGTGTCTTACCTGTAAGTCCTATAGACAGCTTTCATTCATGTTCAGGGCTCTGAGAGGGACGGAAACCGGTGTTCACCTCCTGCCTGAAAGAGAAAATGTGTTTTTGTGAGGTGCTACCACAGTCTAGCTGTGCACAGGCTAATACGTTGGACATTGGAGATGGTAAACTGTTGTAGCTTCCCTCTTTCCAGATGGCTCTCTGGCTCTCTTCTCTCTTTTCTAATTCGGGCTGGTGTGAGTCTACGTGAAGAGGCAGCTGTCCTCTGAGGATATGATACAGCCGTCAGCAGAGATCAAATATAACCTGCAGTAACTCTGAGCAGCG
Source organism: Limanda limanda (assembly GCF_963576545.1). Classification (NCBI taxonomy): domain Eukaryota; kingdom Metazoa; phylum Chordata; class Actinopteri; order Pleuronectiformes; family Pleuronectidae; genus Limanda; species Limanda limanda. The sequence continues at coordinate 24,727,679 of NC_083643.1, forward strand.
CTGTGCCAAATACATAAGACATTGTTGAGGCTGCCGAGTGCGCACACAGACTGTTAAAGAGACAGCGTACAGAATAAGACAAATGTCATGAAACACACTGATTATTAACATCCCATCAACGGTATTTCAGTGACAATAAAACAGATTCACTTTTAACATACTTGACTGTCAGTGCTGATCAGAGATGGTTGTGATCGGGATCACCATGGGATCAGAGCTGAAACTCGGTATGGTTGAGATCAGGCCAAGCCAGGAAACTTGATGCCGCAGACTGAATGTCTGACAATCTGACAGTTGTTTCATATGCTTCATTCATCACTGGACATGATGTTTATCTGTTTGTTTGGCAGAAACACAGCAGATGAAGATTTATGTATGAGGACGTGTCGATGCAGTAGCCAAAAAAATTAACATTATACTACTTAAGTTTTAAGAGAAGAAACCTCAGGACAGTGCATATACTGAGTGACTGACAGTGAAAGGGAAAGGGTGGTGGACTGTGTTATGTCCTGTTTAGGGGCAGCTAAGACACAACAGGAGCTAACCATCTTCCCCAAGTCACAGGGAATAATTTTCAAATTAGTAACAAATATGTCTAAGAAAAGTATTTTGGCTTCAAACAAGTCTAACTACAAATTAAACGTCAACATAACCTATTCCAATATCAAATTACAAAAACAAAACTTCCTGAGTAACACAAATTGAAGAAAAAATGGTCAAAAAGAAAACGGCAGTCCATCTCTACTGACTCTCGAACACAGCAAAACCAGGAACATGCAACAAGGTACAAAGAACAAAGGGATGATATGGTCTGTTGGGAGAGGAGGGAGATGAATGTCCTCCCTGCATCTCAACCACGCCATCTTGGGTCTTGTAATCTGAAGATAAAACACATGAATTAAAGTCACCTGACTTTGTGGAAATAGGAAAAACTAAAACAGCATTCCATCAAGGCCCAGCAGTCTCCCAATGAAACTACATTTAAATTCACTAGATCAAGATATGAACCACAGATGAAAACTTAACCTCCTTGACAGGTCCGGGCTGAGAAAAGGGTGCCAGAAAAAATTAGAAAAAGTCTCCTGTATAACACGGTTGTCTCATTTAGAACGGAGGCAATATCTGTAGTATTTTGTCAAGATAGTTCCCAATCCCAATTCAAATCCTGGTTGGAATCCTGGTTTGACCAGGGTCTTTCTGTGTGCATTTTGCATGTTCTCTGTGTGTGGGTTTCCTCCTGGTACTCCGGAGGATTCCTCCTGCCACAGTCTATGAACACGCAGATTGGGTTTGAATTACTGGAGACTATAAATTCATCATAGGTGTAAATGTAAGTGTGAAAAGTTGTATGTCTGTGTATGTTGGCAAGGTGATACACTGGTGGCGACCGGTCCAGAGTGTGTAGCTCTCGCCCAATGTCAACTGGGATTGCTCCCCCAATGACCCTAAGAAGTTAAGATGTATAGATAATGGATGGATGGATTTGGAAGAAACGGTTCAGACCGAATACTGAATATGTTACAGCTCAATCATTCATGTTCATTTTCCGTTATATTTTGAAGTAATTACCTAAACCTACTCTTGGGATTTCCTGATTCCTGGTCCACTTAAATTAATTATCATAGGTGTTAATGTGGGTTTGAAAAAAGTTGTTGGTCTGTGTATGTTGGCATGGGGATACACTGGTGACCTGTCCAGGGTGCATACCTCTTGCCCAATGTCAACAGTAAACTGATGAACATACCTTAGGTCCTGTAACAGTTAGCTGACCTGGGGGTGAAAAGAGAGAAAATGCAGTGAACATTAAGGAAAACATGACCAACACCCTAAAATAATGGTAATTGAGTAAATGAATTACCTCATCTGCTCCGACTGGAAATAAGACTGAGACTTCTCCATTTGTAATTACATAATAAAATGACATAAAAACCCTGATCATTCAGCTAAACAAGTTATAGGTCCAGTGTCTAAGACTTAGGTGAAATTGAGCTATTGGCAGAAATTGAATATAAAATAATCCTAGTGATGTTTCCACTATTGTGTTTCATCTAAATTTTACAAATCGTTGTTTTCTTAGACCCCAGGATGAGCCCTTTCTATTTAAATACTTTATATATACATCAGAAGCGGATCTTCTCTAGGGAGGTCGTCATTTTTTATTTTTTTTTTACAGTAACTAAATGATACATCGACTGATTCACAAAAATCTACTCTACATTATTACAAAATTATTTTAATCTCATCCCAGTTTGCTCTCCCGTTTGACAACATACAATTTAAAGATAAAAGATAAAAACCCAAAATTAAACACTCAAAAATGTAATTCCTCTGAAGGTTAAATGATGACTTTTTTATATCTATACCAAAATATTTTCTGTCTTCAGGTTAACTAATGTTATCTGTAATAGTGGACATAGCTAATGTTTAGCTAGTTGTTAGTTGCTGGTTACAACTGTTGTCAAAGAGTATGAATATCGTGGATAAAAGAATAATTCGTTTTTTCTCTGTTGCCTAATGTATATATACTTTGAACCAACTTCTCACTGAGAGAACGGAGAAGAAGGTGAGGAGCATCCTCGCCGACAACTCTCATCCTCTCAGCAGCCAGTTTGAGCTTCTGAACTTTGGTAGTCCCTCTGTGCCATTCTTAACTCTGTCTTAGCCCTGCAAGTGTTGCACTTTTATCTTCAACACCAAAATGCACTTTCTGCTGTTACAACTTAAAAAAAAAATGTTTACCCAATGTGTAGCTCTGTATAGTGATTGTTGCACTTGAACCCACAGAAACTGAACTGTTTCTTAAGATTTTAATGTATTGTCCTATCATCTCTTTGTCTGATTCGATGTTGTACTGAGCTGAAGGCCATTTTCCACCCTTGGTGGACTATAAAGTTTGATTGATTCATTAATATATTTAGATGAGAAGTCAAAAATCACCATAATATGCATCATTGGAAATAATGCTACATAAAGACATGTAGCATCAACTCTAAAGAAGTTATGGTCTAAGTTTAGCAGGATGAGAGAGAAAAGCTGACATTTTACGACTATTTACCTCAAAAAAATGCTAGCAGCAGACCAAACCATCCAACAGGCTATTGGGATTTCATTTAATTCAAGTTGTAGATGAACTACTGTGAACTAAAACAGAACAAAACAAATTCGAGACTCTGAACAAGATGAACATGAAGCTTTTGTATTTAATGTGACTGCAACAAGATGAGAATAAGATCATGGCATTTTTGATTAGTAAAGGAAAGATAACATGATGTTGTCTGGTACAGACTGTGGACTGATTTATACCTCTGCAGTTAGACTTGCAGTAGCTAGCATGTTTACAGCAATTTACTTTATGATTGCTAGCATGTCATGCTAACGTACGGCTTTGTCACTTTCCCTCTTCACACTGGGCCTTAAGTGCTTTTACTTTCAACACATCAAAAGCATAGAGGCAGACATTCAGTGAAAGAAAAACCTGATATCAAATATTTGAAACTTAATAAACCTTAACCCAACCTGCGCATAAAGCCTCATACAAACAGCCTTATCACGACCAAATAGTGGGGTCTACTAGTGAATTATGCAGTACCACAGTGCTATTATATGAGGATTGTACATTGTAGACATTTGATGCAGAGGTATAAATCAGAGCACTGCAGGTTTAATTCACTAGTCATGTACCAAGAGACAATAGAAGATACAATACATCAAAAGCAGAGGACAGTTTAAATCCAACTTAAGAGTTTTGTTCCAAAGTGAGAAATCCAAACCTCAAAATTAAAAACACACAAAAAACCTCTAATCCAGCTGTCCCTCATCTACCTCAGATCAAATCACAGATTTTCAATAGTACTTCAGTGAAACTTTTCATTTAATTAATTTATTAAAACAGTTAAGATTTATCAGAAAAAGGCCCTTTATCACTTACTGTACCATATCATAACAGTTTATCACTATCACCTCCACAGCTGTCACGTTTTACCTTTTAAAGGTAAACGTTAAAGTGGATATGCTGCATTTTGGAATAAAACTCTTCAGTTACAAAGACATGAGACAAGTATTCTATCCTGAAAACCACTCGTAATCCTTAATCAGTGAGCATTTAACTATCAAACATCTTCTTCCTATCAGACTTGTCTTCGATGTTCTTACGCCAGTCTCCCACATCGCGCAGCTGCTTGTCCTGTGAACACAGATGATATTTATTTCAGATTTATTTTACATTACATAATATCCTGTATTATATACAAAAAAAAGAAAAACATAGCAAATAAGATTGTTAACCATAATAAGCTCCATTGTTATCATATAAATCAGTTGTGTTTTATTTGAGTGTTTCTATATTATGCTACTTTATTTTCTATTCTATTGCACATCACACTGTGAACATTTTATGTAAATTGAATGATAGTTGTAAAACAAAGCTTACTTCCTGTTGCCAGTAGGTGGCGCCATCAGTATTATTACATACAGACTAATAGATCTGTTCAAGTAGGGGCTGTGATGTATCGTGAGCAGTTTTGTGTCAATTGGACAATGTTACAAAAACTTAAGGTGGCGCTATGATCCTGCACTAATATTAATATTTGGAGCTGTTCAGGTTAGGATTGTGATCATAGGTGTGAAGCTGGGGGCCGGTTGGATAATGCAGATTGGATTTACAAAGTACTTCAGTTTCGTGGCGATCAGTAGGTGGCGCTATGACACTGAGGATATATTGACACTTAGAGCTGTTCAGGCTTGGACTCTGATCAGTAAACAGAAGTTTGGTGGTGATAGGACAATGCACACTGGAGTTATGACCACATCATCTCCTTTGGCGAAGGATGATCTTTCGCCACACCTCAATGTTTACTAATTCTGACCATGGTCCTATGACGTGACTGAGCTCTTTTGAGCTGTATATTGTAAAGCAGCCAGGAGCAGTTCATCATTGTATAAAACATGTCACTTCCTGTAGCCAGCAGGGGGGGCTTTGACGACGAACATTGATACGTGGATCTGATCAGGACGAGACTGTGAATGTGTGAATAAGGTTTGAGGCTGATGGAACAATGCACAATGGAGTTATAAGAAATCCCTCTTTTTTGGCGAATCTTCAAAATTCTACGCCACGGTCAGAGCGTGTAATGTAGACTTAAAAAATCACAAACAAAAGTTATCTCTCAACATTCATTGACAAACATCCGTAAGTTTCATTTAGTTTGCAAGATATTAACAATGTGTGAATACGCTCTTCAGCCCTGGGGAAGAAGATTTGTGCCTTGGGCGAACCGTGGTCTAACATTGCCCTCTAGTGAGCAATATTGAAGGTGCAGCTCAATCATCTTGATTGGATTCATCAAACTTTAACGCCACGTCACGGTCAAATCCAAATCAAATATACTGAGGTAATTTACATCTCCATCTTGTTGAGATGACATTCCCAGAAGTTGAAGTTGATCTGATTAAAGCCCTACGACAAGTTCGTCAAAGTAAAAAAGTGGAAAATGGCCACTAAAGTCAAAATGGCGGGCTTCCTATTTGGTCTAGCACAGGGGTCAGCAACCTAAGGCACTCGTGCCATCATTGGCAAGCAGCGCCATAATCATTGGCACACGGGCGATTTCTTAGTAAAGAAATATTCAAAGGTTTTGCCGTCACGCAGCTTGTATTATTTAGCTTGATTGATGTTAACACCTCCCAGCCACTAGGTGCCAGTAATGCGCCATAGGCTGGATGCCAATCGCCATTGAATAATACGTTTCCCAGCCGATGCTGCTCACATTCTCCCACATGAATCTCCTTGAAGTGCAGCCGTTCAGGTGTATTGGTGATGGCATTCCTGCTAGCCAAAAAACCGAAGGTACAGGCTTTTCAGCCCTCGTGGGCATAGGACTATGGCTTTGTTTTTCACAAGGACCGTGCTGTGTGCACGTTATGTTTTGAAAATGTTGCATGCTGAACGTCCAGTGTTGAGCACCACTTTGAAACAAGGCATGAAAGAAGTTTCAAGTATCAGGTAGACAAGAGAGAATCAATCAAACGTGCAGTGTCCAGGTATGGGAAGCAAGTCAACTCTCAAAGTCTTTGCCACTGCCAAAAACCATGCGATTGAAGCAAGCTTTCGCAATTCTGAATATGAGTGTGTTTGGTGGGGTTACTGACAAACTTATTATTGTGATCATAGGTGTGAAGTTGGGGGCCGGTTGGGTAATGCAGAGTGGATTCTCCACTAATATGATGTTTGACGAAAAGTCACACTAGTTGTATGCCGACATTATCAATGTCTTGAGACCCTTTTGATACAGTTTGACGTGGTTGCGGTCAGTGGATGAGGAGGAATACTTCCAAGATATTTCCTGTTGCCACCAGGGGACACTGTGATTTTAATTCATATTTTCTGTGTAGATGTCATCAGGCCAGGACTCTTGTGTCACATGTCTAATTTGGAGTCGATCGTACCATGTATGTCCGAAATACCCAACCTCGTGTTTTGATGGCATGTAATCAAACTTTTACACCACGCCACGGTCACATGGTGTGACGAAAACGTAAAAATACAATGTAGTTTATATCTCCATCTTGTTGTGATGACACTCATCTCCATATGAAGTCGATCTGATGAAATCCCTGGGACAAGTACGTCAAAGTAAAAGTGTAGAAAATGGCCAAAAAATCCAAATTGGTGGGCCTCCTGTTGCATTTTTCAAATTGCACCCCTAGACTTTTGTGCTTCTGAACATGATACACCTGTGTATCGATTTTCCGTGACGATCAGTCAAAGTGAACTCAGGGGCTGTGTATAGGTGGCGCTGTTGAGCCATTTTGCCACGACCATTTCATATTACTCCAGAATACAACTTTTTGGGGTTTTGAATTTCCTGCAAACTTCGGTATGAATTTGAGCATGTCTAAGCCCTGAAAAAGCCCAAAAGGGAAATACAAATCCTTCGAAATACAATAGGGCCTCTCATTGTATGAATTGTTGCTTTCTCCTTTTTTACTGTAGCTCAGACTGGACAAACTAAAAAATCCTTCATGTTTTGAAGGAGAGGGTGAGGTGAGGAATATTCAACGGCAACATGCAACTTCCCCACTAGATATCCCTAAATTCTACACACTAAACCTTGAAGGGACGTTTGTCACAGGTTTAAGTTGTGTGACCTATCAGTCATTTGCGGTTTCTTTTATGAATGTCTGAATGTAGGCAAGATTAACCTAAAAACAAATTCAGTTATGTTATCCTTTATAATATAGCCTAAGTATAGAAATTATTCAACCTTCTGTTTGACTTTCGGATCTCTTTTTAAAGTTCCCATTTAATCTTACCATATTTAAGCATCAAACTCAAGTATTATAACAAAAAAATAAGATCTAAGTTGGGAGCCTTGTCTGCTGGTTCACCAAATACTCCGCAGCTGAAGAGTTTGAGAATGAGGACCACAGTAGAAGAAACTCCTCACCTCCTCTTTCACCTCCTTCTTGACCTGCTTCAGGTTGGCCCTCAGATCCATGTTGACTGTGTGCTTGGAGCCCAGCAGAGCTTTTAGCATGGCGTCAGCAGACATACGCACTTTCTTCAGCCGTGGTCTCTTGAACTTTCCTCTCAGATCCACAATCTTGATATTGAGATCTCTGACCTGTAGGAGGATCCAAGGACACATTAATGCTTACTGTAGGTCACATTTTTCTTTAACATTTTGCGGGTATAGTTGTTTCGTGCATGTTCTCAAACAGGGTAGTATTGGCCTGCTGCAAGAGGAGGATGGTACATTTCTCATATCAAAGTATGAAATGAGATATAATCCGTTTCCTTGTGCAATTGTGACGTTGTCAGTGTGATGGGTCAGGCGGATCAGGCCCTGGCCTTCAGAAGGTGTACTTCAGGAGGACGCAAAGTCGCATTCCCATGCATAGATTATGCAGACGGAACATTTCAGCGTTTACCGTCCCTCTTTTTAAAGGGATTCGGAGGGACTGATGAAATTAAATTGTTTTATATTTGTTACAGTACAGATGCTTTGAGATGGCCTAACTAGTTTCCTGTTATGATTTCCTGTGTAGCAGAAAAACCAGCCCAACGCTCACCGACTCACTCTAAGGGGGTCCCTATAAATTGTCTTAGGACTGCTCAACCCACCATGTGTGTTTCCCTGGTACTCCCTCCATTAAAAAAACATTTCTGAATTTGAGAATACATAATGACACAACCTTTTTCAAATGTAGTTTTGGAAAAACAATATCTTATATTTGGGCCAATACAACATTACTGAACCTGCACTGACAATAGGCTGCATTATAATTGTAATATACAGTTAGTAGTCTAAAATAATATTACTGAACCCAAATCTAAAAGTTAACATAACTTTTGAAAAGTTTATTATATGAATATGAAAAGCTCAGAGAACTGCTGAAATCAATACTGTGAGCAGGCCTGAAAACGTGTCTCACCTCATTGAGCACCATGTTGAGCTTGAACTCTATTGAGTATCTCTCTTCCTCGCTGATGTCAATCTGCTCATGAAATTTCTCGCAAAGTTCCTGTAGAAGAAAAAAGAGAACTGTAAATGTCCCTTTTTGTTGAGTTTTGCATTGTGCCTGGAGTAAAGTTCAAACCTAACCCTAGGCATTAAACAAACTAATTGGTGCTGATCTCAAATATTTTCATCTTGTATTAATACTTTAAGTTCAGAGTCAAATCTTTGTTAATACATGTGCTTAACATTAATGACATGAATGGAATTGTTCAAATTGTGTTAGATATTTATGAACTGGATTTCAGAGATGACCAAAGCCTGACTCCAGCACCCAGTAATAACCCTGACAGTAGCTTATCCCGGACTGACCCGGGACAGTCTGTTCTGTTTTCTCTCACCAGAAGCTCGTCCTTGGAGTATGGAATATCCACAGGGGGACATTTGTCTGCCAGGAACTTCTCCCTCTCACCAGTCTTCACTCCGGCCTCAGCATCCAACAAAGTATTGGCCACCACCAGCATACAGCTCTGCAGATCACAGTGTCATACAACCTTAAGTACATTAAGCTAAAATCTCAAAGTAAGCAAGGGAAACACAGCAGTATCTCTTCTCCACTATTTATTAATTTCTTACCTTCAGAGTATGCTTACGCCTCGCAGACAGTCTTTTCCTGAAGACAAACATGAAGACATTCATCAGGTTTAGGAGAATTAAAGGAGGTTTATTATACATTTTTCACAAATCCATCATTATCATTTATTTAACCGAATCATTTATTAAATTACAGAATCAGCAGTGATGATGTAAATATTGAGTTGATACTGTTTTATAACTTTTGTTAATTTGATGCTGTTGTTGCTGGTAATTTTGTATCACTTCCAAATGTGGCTTGTGTCACATGTGTCGTGTGTGTGGAAGCCATGTCTGCATAAATATAAAATGGACGCTGTTAAGAAAAAGCATGAAATTGATCTATTTCAAAGCAACACAGAGTTAGACTATTATGGTATGTATGTGCAAGATGTTCAGCAATCTGCATGATTCGTTCCTTGAGTCATTGGCCATTTTAAAATTTGTTAGCACAGCCTGTCATCAACAACATCAGCAATAATCAAACAAGCAGCACAATATTCATTATTGAGTTTGATCATAAGTACTTACTCAGTGGCCATGTTTGCTGCAGGGTCCTGCTGTTATCTGCTAGAAAAACAAAAAGGGTAGATTGAACCATTTTTTACCTTTAGATATGTGATAAAACAAATATTTCTGGAATGTTGCAAAATGTACAAATATTATCAACTTGCAAGAGACATACAAAGCAAATACACTGTTATTTTGTATTGAAATTAAATGTAAACTGACATCTGCTGCTTGAGGTCCCTTTTTCTGCATTTGATCAAATAGCTGACCGTTTTTTTTAACATATGACGTAAGCTTTGATTTGCAGCAGTCGGTACACATAATGTTCTATTTAGGGATCAGCTGGTCATATTTATGTAATACATGGTGACTGGTCAATCAATATATGCAGGGAAGTGTGAGAACATTTATTCTATTTATATTATAAACTCATTATTCAAATATATATTAACAATGAATAATGTTATGTTACGTTATTGTGTAAAACTGTTTTGAATAATGTTGGGTTTAGTGAAGAGCAGTGATTATGTTAGCTATCACCATGCTTTAGTGAAAAAATCGAATCCAGTATACAGTATGTGGTGATGCTGTTGGGTCCTTGGATGGACAATTTCCACTTTTGCTCCAGCCTTACTATGGATACATAAATACGTAAATTAGTGGAAAATCAAATCAGCACCAATGTCCCTGTGTATCAACAACATGGCCTCCCCCTCCGACAACACCTTTGTGATACATTTTGTGTTTACACTCTAATGGAAAATATTGAAGAGGATCATAGCTACAGGATCTCTAACCAGGCTTTGATTAGTGAGATTTAAGAATTCATCGAACCATAAGGTTGTTAATTGTCTACCTGTCCATATTTCGGTTTTCTCAACAACGGCTCATTTCAACAGGCTCGAGAAAATCTATTTGGCTCTTTACAACATGTGGTGAGGACGGAACCGTACTGTGAGCGCAGTGCACCCGGACAACTGACATGCCAGGGCTTTCAGAATGGTGAAACTCAAATGCACGTTCTATGCTGTCAACGGAATATTGCTGGAGCTGATCGGGAGCAGCCAACTCCAGCTGGGCACAGTAATCAGAGGCTACCCTCAGGTACAGTACATCCTATTTATTTCGGTAAGCTGCCATGTGAGGCCTCTTTGGAAAAAACTGTTGGCATGGTATGCTATCCTACTGAAAGACGACTTTGACATTAAGGGGTACTGTAATAATGACAGAGTGTACAATTATTGGTTCAGCTACATGAATGTCAGGTTCCTTGCCCTACCTGCGACCATCTCTACCCACATGACGTATAAGAAAACACGAGTCATCAGACCAGGCCATTGGCCCATGGTCCAGTTCTGATGCTAACGTGCCCAATGTAAAACATTTCAACAGTGGACCAGGGTCAACAGGGGCACTATGACTGGTCTGCGTCTACACAGATCCAAATGCAGCAAGCTGCGATGCACTGTGTTCAGACAACTTTCAATCATGATCAGAATGAAGATTTGAGGGATTAAGCATTGCTGGCTCTATGCTCCCTATATGTACATCAACGACTCTTGGGTGTAAATGATCTTTTGTTGGTAACCAAAGTGGCCTTCTCTGTATCACTTTTGGTAGATACCAATGCATCATGGGAGCACCCCACGGCACCTGCTATTTTTGAGATGCTTTGACCCAGTTTTCTAATGTCACAATTGGCCTTCGTCGGATGCTCACATCCTTAAACTTGCCAACGTTTCCTGATGCCAACTGAGAACTGAACGTTCACTTACTGCCTAATATATTCCACCGAGTAACATATATATATATATAACAAAAAATATCCATGTTATTTACATCCGTCAGTGCTTTTACTGTTGTAGCTGATCTGTGTTTATGCTATCAAACTGCATCATATTGAGGTCATGTCTCTCCTGTTTCTCTCGTACCGTAGAAACTCACCTATCTCACATGTCATGATTGGATCCAGCTAATTCTATTTTAAGACATCATTTTGATTCCAGGAGGTTTCAATTAACAGATCTCTGTAACCAAGGCCAAGTTGATGTCCCCGCAACTATATTTAAACACACTAAGAGTGGGGCTCAGGGACAGAGATACAGCACTGTGGTCTAATCATAAACAGCGCAAAGAGCATGACTCATTATAACCTAAAAGATCTCCTGACTGGTCTTTGAGCGCCACCAAGCGGCAAAATGTAGCCGACACTTTTCCAACTTTGAACCTTTGCCCTAAGCGTAACTTGGATGTGAATGCTAACACTAGCATATGCTAACTTAGCATGTTAAGTTAACATGTTATGTAAAGGTTGCTAATCGGTTAAACATGTGTTAACTATGACATGCTTAAATGGATATTTTAATAAGCTACCACTAAATGTTAACTGATTTAAGGAGATTTTAGCATGTTAACATAGCATGCTAACATTATTAGGTCAAAATCTGCATTACTTTGAATACAAAATAAGATATCTCTTAAACTGAATGAATCCCATTCACACATTGCTTTAGTTTGATTCTAATGCTCATACGGTGTGCTAACACTAGCAATGCTAAACACGAAATGCAGCTTTAGCATGCTAAATGTGAACAGAACACTGTAGCCAGCTTGAATTACAATAACATGGCAACTTTAATCAATATTCACATTCTTAATCTAGCCTTTTAGTAATGTCCAAAATGTGCTACATTTATATAAAAATATTGAAAGCTAATTGTCAGTATCTCCACAAAGCGTTTAGAGCATGTAACAATAGTGTGTACTTATGTATGATAAGAGCTACCTGGGTATCTTCCTCTACATCGCTAATAACCCCATCATTCATAGTCACTCGCTGATTATTCTCCAAATTGTTAGGTTTATTCAGTATGACACACTTTTCAACGTGAGGTATCAAGAAATATAAATATTTGAAATTTGTTTGGTAGTGATGTAGAGCATACTTCATATTTTTTATTTGCTAAACATTTTGCAAATATCAAATAAATTGTGCAATACTTGTTGTATTAACATCCAAACATTGTACACATAGTCTTGTGTATGACCAGATCAACCTGTTTGGGATCAAGTACAGTGCACACAGCACATTATAAATGGTAGCCTCACTATATTTTGCACACTGACCCACAACAATCCAGTACAGAATACAAATCTGAAACAGGTTCCCTGTGATTTGATAAAGCACAACTTAATTTAGCAAAAAGCACCGTGTGAGCAAGAAATAGAACTAAGCTTGTGTCAAATATGAAAAAGCAGCCATCACAGCGGAACTTGTTGCATGCTGTCCCCAGTCTCATACCAGCAGGCAGCACCATGATGTCAGGTACGGAACTAGAATCTCTAAATATATACAACAGAAGATGACAAACCTGCATTTTTTGTTTTGCTAATCCAAGGTTAAGGCAAATAGCACATCAAAGGAAAAAACAAGATTGTGTTAACAGTTAGTAAAACCAAGTCACGAGGCCATTAAAGTCGAGTTCACACTACACGACTATCGTCAACTAACGACAACGACCATGACTATTTACTGCACAGTTCGTACTGCAGAATTTTCTGTGTGTGATCTGGAGTCTTGCTGTCTATGTGAGTTCATGCTTCAAGACTAACTGAGAACAAGGGTTCACACACTTCACTATCTTTTACCAGGAGAAACCTCCAACTGACTATCTCCTGACATTTCTTCTAGCACCACAGGTTGACATTTGTTGATTCAAGTTGTATGTCTCAGCAAATATCATTAGCTTTTCGTCTAATTTTTCCATCAAGTCAAAATTATTCTCTGTCAGGTTTTTGACCATGTTCCTCGAAACTAATGGCGCTCCCATCTGCCACACTAGACCATTTTCCTAGCAAACAAGTCTCTAAACTTCAATACTTTAAACTAAAGCGAAACATCTATAAACAGATACCAGTACAGTGGGTAAAGTGAACTTTTAAGTACCAGCCTCGAGGGATCTGAGGCCACTACCAGGGGTACTCAGAGGCCAGATAGTTGCTGCCTGAGCTGTGTCTAATGTTTAGGAGCTGTGACAGTGCAGTGGATTAAAACTCTATTCCTGTAGCCACAGCTGTTCCTAACTTCTTAACTATGGAGACAAAAAAACATGACAGCGGGCTCTTCTTAGAAGAAAAGACGTCTGGCAACCACTGCAGGCATCCCAAAACACATAGCTGGCCAAGGATCAAATGGCTGTCATCTGTGGAACAGTCGGGGGGGTACTTCCGAGCCGACAATGTATTTTCAGACACTCGACACTCTGAGGGCATAGTAACACATTGCTCTGGAGACAAGAAGAGTTAAATTTATGCCATGATTTTTGTTATTAAGAAATTGATAGTGGGTGTTAGGGGTGGAATTGTCTTTGGAGGGAGGAAGGTGGCAGGCTTTGCTGTAACCCAAAACCATCCCGCGCATTAGAGCATTTCACAAAAATAACCTGCCGCTGGGATGACCTCAGAAGCACAAACACTTCATCTGCTGTACACCCAGCGAAATACAGACAGGGAGGTACAATACCATTCAATATGTCCCATCTGAAAGAGAAGACATCTCAAATAAATCTTGACCAGGTCTTTAAAACTACTTTATCAAAGAAATCTTTATGTGTGGAGTTCAAAAAAACTATAATAAGTCTAGAAAAGACATTACAGTTTTGACCAAGTTGTTCTCCTAATAGTGAAAACAATTGATTTAAAGAATGCAGCAAAAAGGATTTAATTTAAGTTTAATTTCTATTTAATCTTGAAAAGATAAAGAATCTTAAAGAAATCTCGTTGATCAGGTCCATACAGTTACAGACACCACAAAAAAAACACTCAAAGACTAAAGCAAAATCTCTTGTCAAAGGTCATCCATTGTAGGAATCTTGTTTTGACAAAGGCAGAATAAAGCGTCACTGTTGCCAACACACTCCAACATTTGTGAAGGAAACAGGCTAAATCTGGTGGGCAGGGATTCAAGTGAAGTGTAAAGTGAAGACAGAGACCGAGGTTGGCAGCCGCTACAGATTAGGCTAGGTTTTCCACACGCAACCCTCCGTGGTGACAGGAGGATAAACACTAACGGCTCGATTTTCAACTTCATGCCTTGTTGTGGTGTTCCTTTACAGGACAGCACATCAACAGGTTTGCCACAACCGCAGTCGGAACTCATGTGCTCATATTTCTAAGCTAACAGAGAAATGACTCCTTTAACCACTGAAATCCAGATTAAACACTACAGTAAGAGCTGAAATAGTCAGTGAAACTGAAAGAAAGCTGACATTTTCCATGTGTCCTCAATTAACAGAGCACGTCGACTACTAAGTGTTTTTATATTGCTAAAATTCTCCATACATTAACAATTAAGTCCTCCTTAAAACACTCCAATCCCAAAGTTTGCCAATTTATCACAGCTACACACCGACCAAATTCATTTCGCATTGATGTAACCTCTGGTTGAAAGCCAACACCAGCCAGTCACACTCCACGTTTAGTCTCATGACCTTGTGAATAACCTTTTACTACAACCTTCCGCTGACACAAACCAAACATAAATTCCCAACAAATATATAGTTGAGACAAAGTATTTTACAATAACGCCAAAGAACAATCGACAAAAGCAACCAAACAACCACAATGCCACTGCATGCTTCTAGACTTCATCACACTTCAACACACTAAAACAATAGCAAAGTGGCCAAAGAGAAAGATGTCCTTACTTTAACAGAGCAGACTTGTCAGAGTCCCAGACACACAGACCCAGGCAGAGAAGTGTTAAGAAGGTATATATTGCAATCTCTGAAGGCCCTCTAAATCCTCCACTTTCTCTTTATGGAAGTGGATTACTAGACAAACCAATGAGCTGACAAGGTCATGAAATACAGTACAGTGTCATCTGCCCCTTCCTCTGAGCGCCTCATTATAAATAACCCGCCCTTTAAGATTCTTATCTGTATTATCTTGTACCATCGAGCTCTTGAGGCACAAAATGAAGCAAAGTAATAAAACCACATAGGCATTTTGCAATAAAAGTTAATATATATACACAACAGAAGTTATTTAAAGGTTTGATATTATAGGCAGACACTCACTGACAAGATACAGCAAAAGTGCAGTTGTATATTAATCTGGAAAGATTTTATGTCATATTCTAGTTCACATTTGCACCAACGTAGAGTGGGAAATGTATCATGCAGTTTTACTCCCAAGTTTTCCATGCTGCATGGAGCTGAAGCTTTGGCACTTGGTTTGGTGTTATGAGATTATATTGAGCATTCACATGATGCCAGAAATATGAGGCCGGACATCTGTGGGGAGTTTGTGCAGCTTGACAAAGAGATAGTTGCAAATTTAGTCAAGCACAATAGCTTTTTAAAGACCTATAAGTGAACCTCATGGTTGCCGTGTTTATGAGCTGATGTCAAACAAAACTTTCAACAGTATCGGAAGTAAACAATGTTTTTTTTACTGTTGTTTGTTGTTTTTCTTTCTTAGGCTTTTAGATTTTGATAATGGAGCAGTCATTATCTTTATGTCTTGATTAAGTATTGTACCTATAATGAAAAGACTTAAGTGAATTTAACTCACACAACACTTGCAGCAGAAGTGGATCCGTCCTAGAGTCAGCTTGATACCTGAAAAGACAAAACCATGATGTCATGTTAATGTTAACTAAACAATTATACAAGGTAATATGAAAGTTAAACATCTATGAAGTCTGATAAAGGCCAAAAACACAATTAAACTTTAGGCCCCTGTTTATTATTTATGAGCAGTAAACATTTAATAAAAACTGTATAACAGTGTAATGCAGTTTTAAACAGATAACATTTGTTATGTATATTGATAAACAGAATACATAAACAATTACAACTCTTCTATGAACATATCATTTATTTAAGTCAACTATGTGCTCACCAGCTTCCACTTATGTATGTCAACAGACGGAGTTAGTTATCGGCAAATCAACCTAAAACTCCTTATATTAGATTACAACTACATCATAGTGTTATAAATGCTTATAACTAAAACTAAATCAACCAATTATAACAAATAAATACAGTAATATTGGTAAAAAAGACGTACCTCTGATCTTTGCCTGGAGAATGTTGTGAAATGTTGTGCACACATATCAAAACCTGAGAAGTGTCCAATAATAACTGCAGTTCATAGAGTTCATATTGAAGGGATACATAATTTGTATGTGGTCGTGTGTCTTGATGTTTCTCACTATTACACCTCCTTCCAGGATGTGATGAAGATGACACCTCTTTAACCTTGGGTCAGTCTTACATCATTAGCGGCTTTGCACATCATAAAACAGGAAGAACCAAGTAAGAAGCAGGGATCGATTACCAAACGCACCTACTAGTCACTTCATGAAGGCTCTGACGTATGGAGCTCTTAGCCTCTAAGACCATGCACCAGAACCACTGTATGAAAGTGGGTGAGAATATTTCCACCTTGAAGTCACAGAGTTAAATTATAAGGTCAAGAAATTACCACAAAGAGACAAAACAAGCAGCAACGCGAATCATATAGACGCACAAACAACTACAAAGGGCCAAAAAAAGACCCCCCAAAAAAACAAAGCTACAAAGAAATAACCACAAAGACACACTGACACCCACACACAATAACCACAAAGCCTCAAAGCAACTGCAGACAGACACAGAATGAAAAAATGTTATCACAAATATGCAAAATGATCATGAGGATACACAGAGTGAAGATATGATAACTGTATTTTCCTTGAATAAAAGTTCAGCTATATATGCAACTAATTGCCAGGAAACTATGCAATGTAACCGTGCATCTTCCAGTCCTGAAATAACTAAAAAATAATTTAAAAAACCAGGGTTCTGATTTTTTTTTACTTGTGAAAACATCAGTAACGCTGGAGTTCTTTTAATTTGAAAGGGTCCCAGGAAGTGTTGCAAATATGTTTGTACATATACAACAGATAAAGACTAAAACTGTGGTGGAAGATCATTTTCAACATCTATTCTGCTGTGACCCGCGCAAGATGCTGAGGAAATAGGCGAGAACTTGATTCAAATGATGTATGTTTAAAAAAAAAGTGGAAAAAGCAGAGAGAAAGGTTCTCGTACTGACAGGCTAGTGAAAATGAATGCCTGTTTTTATGTGATATATTTTAAATTGTACAGATTTACTTTATTTAGTGTAATATATAGCTTTTTAATAACTGCATCTAAACCACTCCTGCAAGGACTTATAGTTGTTTTATATGTATATTGTCTTTTATCTTATTCTGTACATGGCACTGAAACAACACCATGTAACTATATTTGCGCTCTTCACCTGTTACCATCTTACAACCTGATTTATAAAAGGTAAATGGTCTCTATTTAAATAGCACTGTCCTAATGACAACTCAAAGCACTTTACCGTACAGGTCACATCCACACATTCACACACATAGCATCTATGTGCTGCACTTTCTCTACAACACATCACTCATTGTCTTTAGAGAGCTGTTGGTATTTCAGTTGTATGTTTAGATACAGTATGTTTACGACAAACGTGTAAATCCAAGTAAACAAGGAAACATCTCCTTCAGCAGGTTTTACTTCTTTATTTAACAGAACTTTTCACAGCTTACATACTAATTGTCTGAAAGGTAGTTTGAACCAGTGCAGTCAGTGGAAAACGGAGACTATAAATTCTGCAGCTTTGTTAAGACGCTGACTTAAGCCTCGGACTCAAACATCTTCTTTCTGCCGTCCATACCAGCTTTGTCTTCAATGTTTTTACGCCAGTCTCCGACGTCACGCAGTTCCTTATCCTGAAACACCGAGACGACAGGGAATGAATCGGGATCAGTTGGTTTCAGGAAACATGACTTTACTTAACTCAACAAATCAGAAATTAAGTGTAAAAATCTGCATCAAGGAATCAAAGGTTCAACATCTGGCCAAGGCTGGACATCTGGAGGTAGATATAGATTAGGTGAAAAGTACAAACCTTTGTTCCAAAAGACTTGTACTTGGTGTTTTAATGAATCATGGGTGTGTTCTGGAGTGTGGTTGGAAAGTTGGTGGCTGATGGCTTCTAATCTTCACAAAATGTTTGCGTCACAGCAAAATAAATCACTGGTTGCAAGTTGGACAGCGTGCGGGAGATGAATAAACCGGATTGACATTTCCCATTCTCTTTAAAAGCTAGTGGATTAGTCAGGTAGTAAGAAAAAATAATCTGCAGAGAGTGACATTGGCCATCTGTGTGTGTAGCCTTGTGCAAGTCAGTAGCTGAGAATTTGTGTCACATGACCACACCTCGTTATACAACCAAGATCACAAGCATATTTGCTATTTAAACAACATTTGTGCGGAACAAGAAAAACAGAGTGGGTCTGAAACTAGCAAAGAAAGTTGCCTTGTGCTCTGCCCCGCTAGTTAGATAGAGTGTTTAGTTTGGTACATCACTTTATTTGCAGGCCTCTGTGTGTGTCTGCCAATAATAACCTCCGGCAAGCAGCAGCTGCAAACACATTTACACTGCACATGTGAAGGATCCAGCCAGCTCCTCACCTCCTCTTTCACCTCCTTCTTGACCTGCTTCAGGTTGGCCCTCAGGTCCATGTTGACTGTGTGCTTGGAGCCCAGCAGAGCTTTCAGCATGGCGTCAGCGGACATACGCACTTTCCTCAGGACAGGCTTCTTGAATTTGCCCATCAGGTCCTGAACTTTGATCTTCAGGTCATCGATCTAGAAGGTGAAAAGTGGTGAGAAATAAATAGGGCGAAAATGTATTAGATGTGGCTGCAACACTGTTTACCCCAGAAAAACTCCAGAAGTGTTTTGTGGAATCAAACACTTCACCCACCCTTCCATCGGCATAGTGTTGAGAAGATAATGAGTGAATTTTAAGAAAGGTTATAGGGTCAATAAAATCTGTAGCAAACCTCATCAGTCTCCACGTTAGTGAACTTTTTTTTCTGCCTGTCTTCTTGTTTCCTGTTTTATTTTTTCACTTCACTTCCTGATCCCTCTGCGTTACCCTCTGTCCTGTTATTTTGAGCATGATCCTGTCTCAGTGTCTGTGTGTTGTGTCTCTGACCAGTATTATTTCACCCTGTGGGGAGCATTACTGTTCCCTTAATCAC
Source organism: Limanda limanda (assembly GCF_963576545.1). NCBI lineage: Eukaryota > Metazoa > Chordata > Actinopteri > Pleuronectiformes > Pleuronectidae > Limanda > Limanda limanda. Next base: position 24,747,389 of record NC_083643.1, read on the forward strand.
TTTATTCATATTTTCCCACTTTCACTTTATAAAGGGCACAGCTAATTTGGGTTCAGTGTATGGCTCAAGGTCATTTCAACACAGGGACAGGAGGGATCGAAACAACAACCTTACCGTGACATGGTCGCTATCTTTGTTAAACCCTGGAACCTCTGCTACATTTTAAAATGCAATTACGTAGGTTTGAACTATGAATTTGTTCAGACTGAACCACTGAAGGTTCTGCAGGATTAATGTCAAATTATTTATAAATAAGAATAATCTACCTCCTTGTCGGACTTGTTGACTTTCACCTCCAGGTTGTATCTCTCCTCATCGATCACGTCGATCTTGTGGTGGATCTCCCTGGACAGGTCCTGAACACAAACATCAGTAAAATGTCATGATGCCAAAGTAAGCAGTGCACACAGATTATTTTAACATTCTTTTTTTCAGCACATACAAGATAAGATAAATATTCCTTATTGCCATAAGGGTTTGATGATAAGTTGCTAATCACCAGCAGATGTTCAGAGGGATCACATAGTAGATGACAGGGACATATCTGCAGTTGTGTTGCGTCAGTGGGTACACAACTGCACAACCCCCATAATGAATGGAGGGGCGTAAACTTCAATAGACATGATAGGATTTCAGTCAATCTTGTGAACCCAGTATCATAAGTCAACTATCAAGTGACTGACATTAAACACATGAATGTTTTTAATTTGTGATCATGCGTTGCTGTGTGTTTCTATGCGTTGGTGTGTAACGTGCCTGCAGCTCCTGCATGCTCCTGGGCATGGAGAGAGCAGGACAGTTCTCCTCCATGTACCTCCCCCTCTCCTCCTCTTGCTCCCTCTCCTCCTCCTCCAGCAAACCTTTTGCGATGGACAGCATCAAACTCTGCAGAGGAAACAGCCCGATAACGTGAAAACATGAAGGCACATCCAATATTTAATCAATTTGTGTTATCTGTTGCTGTGAAAACATCTTTCTAGCATCCAATTTGTCATTTACGGAGCCCAAAAGGTCCTGGTGGGAATATTTCTGGGGATTAATTTGTTTTGAGTCATCTTGCTATATTTTTGCAATACTTCGTAATACTACCGGTATTTTCCTTCTAAGCCTGTACGGGCACAAGACCAAACTAATTAAGTCCAACTTGAACCCGACAGCCATTCTGCTTTTTGTTTTTGTGTCTGTGATGTGATATAATGTAGCTTGCTTATGCTGGTCACTAGATTATGTCACAGCTAGTCTGTGTTTAATATGATTAAAAGTTGAATAAATGATTTTGTTCTACAGTCAGTGAATGTCATGACAGTGTCCGAACCTGACCTGAGCCTAATGCAGTAAATGAAAGCTGCACTGTGTTTCTGTTTCTGTTTCTGACACACATGGTTATTGCTTGTCTTCCCCCATAAGAGACAAAAATGAGCCCAACCAATGTTCAGATTCTCAGAGTTCTCTCCAGGAGAACACAGTGCAGTAATCTACAGGGTGCTGTCTGATTCAATCAGAACCAGTAACTGTACTCAGGACAACTGGGTAGATGCAGATGATGTTACATGATTGGCATAGGAACCTCTTGCAATATAAAGCATAACATTTTGCGTACAAAACTATTAGAGGGAATGCAAAAGGGATCCCTTAGCAAATCACCTCTGCTTGCTTTACAAAACAGTATAAAACAACAATGTTTTATACAAGGACCTTTACCTTTATATGATGCTTGCGACTCGAGGACATTTTTTTTCTGAGGAGAAAAAACAGTCACAATGTTATTGTGATTCATATAAATGATTTTGTGTTCATTCATATGCAAAGAAACTTGATTCTTGAATTTTTTTTCTTTTTGGATGGTTTTACGGCTAAAATTAAAATGAGATGAAACACAAATATTTGCCCAAACACTTATGGAATATGGATAATCATGTTTGTAGCAAGCTTATCATTAGAGGAGAAAAATCTAAAGAACTTGAATATATGAATAAGACCAGGGTTACTTACTCTGACATGTTGATGTTTGTTTGGCTTCAAAACCTGCACAAAAACACAATGTTCCTTTTCTAAATACTGAAATGTAAAAACAGATGATTGGAGAGACATGTGAAAACTGTCACAGGTGGTAATTTATCAGGAAAAGTTATTAACAGTGTGGCTAACACAAACAGGGAAACAGGACACGAGATGAATGTGGGGTCAGACTGAGGAGGAACAGGACTGGATCCCTCTGTTTAGTCTCTCGGGGATAATGGCTCCACTCAGAAGAAACCCAACACTGGCTCCAGGCTCAGTGGTCAGCCTTGAATGAGGAAAACTCCCCTTGTCTAAATTAGGGCAAAGATCTGGGGTCCATTTGTCTCCCCACGGGCATCCCTGTCTGTCTTCTGGAAGATTATCAACAAACACCTGATACCTCCTCTGTTGCAACAAACATCTCAGACATTAGACATCTTCTCCTAAAATAGAGACCCGATCAGACGGAAAACAGAACTGAAGGCGTTTAGATCTTTAACTTAATGTCTAAAATGATGCCACAGCCATTATTTCAGGTTTTAGTTTTCAATATGTAAGATCAGGCTGATACTGTTCCATCAAATAATTACAGAAGCAGCGCTAAACCCCACTGTGCAGATCACTGAAAAAATGTTTTGCTCCCAATACTGATCAGAATACTTTGACACAGAAAAAGTGGCAGTACCAAGTGAGTCTGATCCACATGGTTATCTTTCAACATTTTGTGGATTTAAATTTCAAATAACAGATGAAAGATGGTTAAGAATTAGATTCGGCTTCATATTACCAACATAATCCATTAAAAAGAAAAAAAACATACCTGGCTTTGATCCTCCAGATTCAAGCCTTTGACCCAGAGTAACTCTAGTAATGTCTGGTGCAATATTTCTCATATGACACCAGAAATGGTTTTAGGATTTAAGCAGCTTTTAAAAGTTACAGACTTGAGACAACAACTGACCCAGCAGATTGACAGTAAATACCCCCAGTAAATACCACAACAGCTTAATGGACTCATTGCCAGAATAGCCACAACAACAGATCTGGTCCCTACAAGAAAGTTTTGCCATTTTATGATTGACTTAGTTTATTTCAATGGTTCCAATTATGCTTTATTGTTGAAATTCAATCATATCATAGTTTATATTGGATTTATACACCATGATTAAATAAATAATAGTATCCTTGATATTGAAATGTGATTGGAACATCAATGCAGATTATCGCAAAACTTCCTGTTATTGTATGTGATTAAACATGAAGCCAGACATCACTCTTTCAAATCTGACACATAAATTCTATTCAAACAGTTTGTGATGACAGTGATTAACACTGGGACTATCACTTTCCAACTGGAGTCAATTTTCCCCAACACACCTCATCACTGACCGTAGGCTATTAATGTTCAAATAAAACAACATCATCACCTTCATCCTATAGTCACAGATTCTAAAAGAACTGGATTATTGTTTAAGTCAGTTTAAACATCCAAAACAACAAATACATTCATAATCAGCCAAACAACTGGATCAACAAGTTTTCATAAGAATCAAATATGTGCTAAGAAATCCGCTGCAGCAGAGAAAAGACAAAGATTTCTCACCTTTGGCCAGAGTTGGAAATGGAGCAGAGCAACAGAGGTGGGCAGCAGATCCGTTTTGGAAATAAAAGTCTGTTTATATTGTATACCCCAAAAGCAAAGGAAACCCCAGCTTTCTCTTTATGGAAGTAGATTTTCTAAGAGACCAATGGGCTCACCAGCAATCATATATCTGGCCTCCCCTCTGCTCTTAAATCTCCTCCCTATCGGACCATTATAAATAACCCCCAGCCTTCTGATTGTTTACTGATGCATTATTTCCCCCCCGAGCCTCAAAAGGAAAGTGCTCACAGAAGGAGGAGTAGAAAATGAGGAGAACTAGAAGTTGATATTTATATATAAATCAAATATGATTAAATATGAACACTGCTTTAGACTTGTTGTTTAAGGGAAGGATGACTCTGAGGCAGGCTTTAGTGAAGGAAACCAGGGAACAGCAGTGATGAAAGTTGAGGAGACAGCAGGTGGGAGGGAGTGGAGTTTCTGGGCGGTCATTTAAGACACGCTTAATGGAGGCTGTTAAGAAGCTGTTAACAGGAGCTGGCGAGTGAAGGAGTGAAAGTGAGAGGAGGGAGATACGGCAGGGAGAGACACTCCCTGAACTAAGATCACTCAGGATTTTTCTGCAGGAAGAACAAAGTAAGAAAGGGCAGCAGGAGTATTTCTTTCCTTTGGCCTGTGAAAAGATTTCAGGGGCTTGTTCGGCTCAGTGTTGACCCTTGAGGTTGGCAGGCTGCACACATGGGTGGCTGTACCCGTTAGACAAGCTTGACAAAGATGCTGCTTTTCTAGAGAATGAACCTCCACTTGACGCCACCATTGTGTACAAGTTCAGTTAAGCAGTAATATTTTGAGTAACAGCAACAGAAAACTCTGCATCTCAGACATGTGGGAAATCAGGAAATGAAAACAGCGCAGATCACATTGGTGCCATGTTCTTCATTGAGATGTCATGACGTTGCAGCTATGAATAGTGTCCTATTTATAGCAATAAACATAGAAGACTAATTTTACTCTATCAGTACTCTATTGTATAATTTTTGGAAAAGTACATACATTTATAACATTAAATATATCACACATGCTACAGGGACAGAGACAGAACAAAAGCTGTTAAAGAAAGTGTCCTTGGTGCCATCATAATGAAAGAAGAGAAAATTTAATATTTGATGTGCACTATGTGTCTACAATGATAGTGTGTTAACATTTAATGTAACAGTTTGACAAGTTTGCAGCTTTCTAGAGGCAACCACCACACAACCTCCGACACCTTAGGGAAAAATACAATACATGGGAGAAAAAACCTCCAGCACCAGCCGAGCCCTGGGACCCACTCTAAAGCCCCCACCCTGAGTGCTGAAAATGCCTAGAAATGTCTCACTCTTTGTGTTAAGGAAAAATACAATACATGGGATACTTCTAGGCACTTAACATTATGGCAAAAAATGCCTAGAAATGTCCAGGTCGAGGCTACATCCATACATTTTCTAGTGTAAAAACAGTGTCCTTTTGAGACAGTGGTTTTACTGTTTATTACTGTTTGTCCTGGTTGGTCAAATTCAGAAAATGGTAGCCCACTTAAAGCATCACAGAGGGTAAGTTAAAGGTCTTTAAAACAAATCGTATTTCTTGTTGCTTTATAGATGGACTCTGGTTCAGTTATCAGAGGATAATCAAAAGAAATGAAAGTTTGGCAAAATATTTAATTTAAATATAGCCAACTCACAAATCATGATATACTATAAGCTTCTTTTAGCAAGAGATAAAGTATCAATTCTGGAAACTGACACAACGCGTGTTTTCTGGCTTTCGCATTTAACACCAGAACAACAGCTGAGTACATATCTTTCTTTAATATTTCAACAGTACAAATTATATGTGACTTAAGAAACATGACATGAGAAATACATCGTTTCACATTTCTGAACATCATACTCATTGAGAACATTCTGGGCCACTGAGAAATCACCTGAGAGAATGAGTTAGAAAACCTATTCAGTTTGATTTGATGACTGTGACTTGAAATATGCCGACACTCAGTCTACTACAGTGGGCATTAATAACATCGAGAAGTATACCGTCTCCTGTCTCACGTCCTGCATTAGTAAAACACCAGTACTGTACACGAATGGATAGCAAATATATTACAGCAAGGACCTTTTTACACAAATATCATGTTTATACTTTTCTTTTTTGGCCAAAATAAACATCAAAAAATATTCAACATTGTACAACATATTAAGAGAAGATAAAGTCATACAAAGTGTGCAAATGTCACCGTACGGTCACGAGACAACTTCAAATCAAGGCACCATACTTTTAGTTTCCACTCCTACCACACGGCTCACATCAAGACTGGACTGTGCTGCATACAACCGTCCTGTACAACTTATTCTCACAGAGGCTGCCCAAGTCAGTACATGGAAAATAAATGAAATACAAAAAAGGAAAAGCCAATGGCAACATTTTAGCCTTCATTTTACTATTTGCATAACTTTCATTTTCAGAAAGGTTTGCTAGGAGTGTTTGTTCCCCAATTACAAATATGTTGTACACTTTAGCTTGATTTATCTTTACTGGCTGATAAAATAAAATGAAAACTGATGACAAATATCCAGCAGTGGGCTTATGTCCCTGTGTCATCTGGCTTCACATTTCAGAGCATGTTTTGCATGAAGAGAGTGCGACAGTTTCTATCGAGCTACGAGAAAAACTGTGGGTTAATATCTTTCTGCTTTATACCTTCAGCTTTGATGATCAGAGTCAGAATTCAGACCAAGACAGGTTGCATACAAGAAGCTTCTTCACTGATCGAACGGGATGATAACGGACCACAAAACTGAACCGATCGCTAATATGATCCATCACTTCAATCGGAGCAGCTGACGAATTTAGAGCTGGATGAACTATGTGTAAGCCTAACCTTTTAAACCCTAAACAAGTTTATGCTTTTGCTAACAATACCTTAAACTTTGATGATGGAGCTTCAAATTTCAGAGTGACATGTTTTGTAACCACTGAACTGAACCTGACTAACTTTCAGCTGCTTGGTTGAATTGCTGTACTCAGCGTATTTCAGAAAAATTTGAGCTATTAGATTGAGCCATTAGATTGAACCATTTTGCAGTTTACCCACCATTTGTAAACTGCAAAATAAACATGTGCATGAACCTTTCTTTCTTTAAATTACTTTTTGCAACTGGTAGCAATGAATACAACTATGCAAATACATGTGTCTGCATAGTAGGGTCATATTAGCATCCACAGCAGAAAAACAAAGCTTCCCTCTCTTAATTGTCACTTCAAATGACAGAATGGCAAGAGATCATATGAAAAACTGAACAGAAAAAAGACAAGTTCTTTCCGCTGAAGTTAATGACCCAAAATGCACTAGCATGCACTGGTGAAAAGCAGATGGGACACGAAACCGTGCAGATATTGTTAGAGCACAAACCCTAATGGCGCTTACCTGACAAGCAGGCTTAAAACATCACTCTACAAGTGGAAAAATCTTGGACTGTGAAAGGTGATTTACTTGTGCTGATAATAATACCAGAATCATCTAGTTGACATAGGAGACAATCTGTTATCATTGGGGATGTGGATACATACTGATAAAAGGAAGGCATCAATTGACGTGATGGTCTCTTTTATACAAAAACAGCAGTTTGGCTGATGTGGAAGAACATCAGAGTATCAGTTAACAGACCAGGTTCTAACATCCATCCTGAGTGATCCGAGAAGTGATGCAGTGGTGACGCATTTGTACGTGGGCGTAGTACAAATCAAGAAAACAACACTCGGCTGCAAATAAGTCAAAACACAAGAAAACGTAAATTTAACGACGGGTTCAAAGCTTTGTGACATTATTGAAGTCTGCTTCTCGTCAGATGTGTTCGGACTTCACAAAGCATTGAAGTACAGCCAGGTTCATCACTTTTTTGGGTCCCCTTGAAACGTTGTCGTTTTCGCAAATTGATGTTGTTTTCCGCAATATGCTAATTTTTTAGATTTGCATGTGTTTTCTTAATTTGTTGTGCATTGAGCTCTCAGCCACTGTATATTTGAGACCTGATTTCTCAAGCACGCGAATGCGTCCTGAGCCACATTGAAGGATCACCCATTCAGCTGATGTCCTCTGACCCATATTATACTCTAGTCAGTGCTTACTATAAACCGCCACAATATTAATATTGGCCTCCACAAGTTCTCTCAAATGGATAAATCTTATTTAATTCAACAGCTGTGCGCACTGATTCACTCTGATCTATCCATCTTAAACCAAGACACACACACACACAGTCATAGACCCATATGTAAGCTCAAACTTCTTACTTTCTATTTGGTCCTTATGAACAGAAATTATGTGTTAAATTGCATATAGAGCTGGGAAGTGTGACCTGATCACTGGTCGTTGGAGAGACATTTTACTGCCAGGTGTGGACAGATATACCGAGAGCTGGCCAATTGTGATCATATCTCTCAGGGCGGATGTTAAAACCAGGTCTGACGGGGCCAAAAGAGGGCAGATATCAAACCTGACTTTTCTGAGTACTGACTCAGCTGTGTCTGGAGTCATATATCCAGTGCTGAAACTAGATGATTAATTAAGTAGCTCATATACAGAGGATTAATCAGCTAGTTTTGATGATTTTGTGATGTTTTAAGTAATTTCTCAAAAGCAGAAACAAAAAATCATTTTCCGATGTGAGGATATGCTGCTTTTCTGTTTTGTGTCACTGCAAGTTGAATATTTGGGGGTTTGGCAAAACAGGACCTTGTGAAGACATCAACTAAAACTGTAAAGAACATGAGCTTTTACCTTCATCTGATATTTGACAGACTTTAATGATATATCAATTGAAAGATAACAGATCAAATTATATAATTTGAATATTACTTGGAGCCTTGGTAGACTGTGATCAAATCATTATGATCAGACATTAAACTGATTATCATAACCTGCTCTTTATCATAACATAATTGTTTTAGTTGTGTTGGGGTTTTCCTGTTGATTTATAACGTCTAAAGAAGAGGTCACATTTCACCTCATTTGTTTTGGGTTCTGCTGCAACAAAGGTTACTTATGAGACTCCATCCACTCCTCCATCAGCATAGTGGTGAGTAGATAATGATTGAATTTCAATTCTTCGGCGAACCATCCCTTTAATCTGGTTATTCTAATAGGTGTGTAAACATGCCAACTGTCAAACTCAAAAAATATTTAAACAATATTTAAATAAAAAAATCAATACTTGCATTAAACAACCCTGTGAGTAGTGCAAAAATCTTCTCTTGCAGTGTAAACCCTGAATCGCAGTTCAGCGGCACTGAAACACTAATACTGAAAATCCACCGAGATGCACGACACCCAGCCTCACTGCATACACCGAAGTTCAAATCAACAAAGCCACAGTTTGAGCACCACCAGAGAGATAAATCAAACAAACTGTGGCTAAAAATGGGGCTACAGTCTTCCTCACGGAGGAGAGGTCGAACCGTTCATCTTCCATCAAGTATGACCTCGGAAAAACAAAAAACAAACTGCATGAAAAGGTCACAAACAACAGAAGCTTTACATTTAAATCACGTGTCCATGTGCAAAGTTCCCTCTTGTGATAGAAGCAGATAAATCAATGTAATCCAGTCAGTGGTGATGGATCCGATGGTGACAAATCACACGTATGTCCTCTGTTCTTCTGAGTGGCAGCTTTGTTTCAACAGGGTCAGAAACAAACTATTTTTAACCCACCGACAGTGACTTCAAACAACTATTTCACCAGCTAAACACATTATTTTAGGAAGAAAAACAAGCCTCCAAACAAATGATTGCCAGGTACTTATTTCTGGCTCAGATCTTTGTGTAAAAACCTATATAAAACTGATCTAAGCTCACACCTGTAATTTCTAAAAATGCATCTTGAGTGGCCACTTGTGTTTCAGTTTCACATTGGAATTTGGTTTAAATCAGTGTGTAGAGTTTAACTGCTTTTAACACACAGTTCAGGCTCAGCAGGTATCGAGCCAAGAAGTAAGTCCAGAGGTTTACAGATAACTTATTGGTTCTAATAGTTAATGATTGACCACCAGTGGTGCTTTAGACTAATGTTCATATGAACAGGTCCCAGTTTTTTCTTAATCTCATGCTCTATTCGCATGTGGAGCGGGGGTATTAGTTGCATATTGTGAAAGTGTAGATTTATATAATAATCATAATGTTGTGATTTTCAGACACCTGAAGGGCATTCCACACCTGTAGCAGTGTCTCTGTGCATTAAAACCCACCAACTCAAAATGATGTATCCGTTAGGCTGCATCTAATAGACTGATATTGGTCTTTCCAATAGTGGTGACATATTACCAGACCATAAATGCCACATATAGCTCACCAAGACGCATTTTATTTCCAGGTGTGAACGTGGCCACAGACTCATCTGATGAGTAATTTCCCACCCTTTACTGGAATGACATCAATAATCTCCTGAGATCTCCCATTAATAATTTCCCCTGATAGAAAAACACCACCATGATGGCATGGCACAGAACTGGAGCAGGACTATATCAACTATACAGCCAACACTATTACATTGTGATACCACGAAGCTGTATACATTACAGTGAAGTCTATTGCGTCTCCTGTTCTGTGTGAGGGGAGGAACAACGGACGGGTCACATTTATAGGTTTGAGGAGAAAATACATCAAATTCATACATTTTACAGCCACTGCACTCGGGTGAGGACAAAAACATCCAGTTGACCAGTTGACAGGGAAAAGTACAACTGCCCTTGATTGTTTTTAGGAAAATATTTTATACCATAAGCAGCAGCTGAGCATGTTGGGAAAGTGAGTCAGGTCCACGCCACTTTGCGTGAGATGGCCTGTTTAAAGCACTCAGGGTTGACGTTGCCCCCGGGCCGCAGCGCCCTCTCCAGGCTCACCAGCACATTCTGGTGACACTCCCTGATGTTGACCGGGTACTTGGCCCTCAGCAGCTCGTAGGCGGCAATCAGCCTCATGTTCTGCCTCACCATCAGGTACTGGATGATACACGTCGGTGCCAAGGAGAACCCGTCCCGACAGTGGACCAGGACACGCTTCCTCTTCTCTGTGGAGGCGTCAATGCATTCGTTGATGTCCTCGAAGCAGCACTGTTTCAGGGCTGGGCCGTCGCCCAGAGCTTCCGGCACGTCTCCAATGTCGACCTTGAGGCGGGACCAGCTGTGCCGGGCACCGCGAGTGCAGGTGCAGGGTATGAGGCTGAGGCTGGGCCCCGGCTCCCCCGGCACGCTGCTCATATCGATGATACTGTCAATGTTGTTGCGGCACAGGGTGCGTCCATTGTATGCCGCATTGAGGTTGCCAACATAGATGTAGTCCGTCACTTTGGAGATGACAGGTTCAGAGTACTGGAAGTGTTCGGGGCCGCTGGGTTTAGGCTCAGGTGTATCGGGGCCCCTGGCTCCTGCCGGCCCCGTGGCAGCTCTCCTGCTGTAGTTGCGCAATTTCTTGGAACCAGACCGGGACGGCGGGTTGGAGTCAGACTCAGAGCTGCTGTTCCAGGGCGGAGAGAAGAGAGAGAAGCGGCTGGAGGATTTGCTCTTGTTGAGGATCTCCACTGGACTGGACAGGCTGGAGCTGGACGCTGTGGTGGAGGCTGAGGCGCAGAACAGGGAGGCTCGCTCCAGAGAGCCTGTGCTGCTGGCAGCTCCTGCACTGTGGGCCTGCTCCATCTGCAACAAACACACACATCTGACATCTGCTCAACTGTAAACCCAACAAATCAGTTGTGTTCCTCAGGCTTTTTCACTCCCTGACCCAGTCCTGACATTTGTATCACCCCTACAGAGGAGATATCAGGTTGTCACATGAATGTGAGTAATGCACTTTTATTTATGAGCTTTGAATATATTTAGTTGATAAATACTTGTTGTCAACCCCACCTCAGTAGGATTGAACGACAGAGTATGAAGGCCTTATTGAAGAAAAAAAATTAAACTATAATGTTGTATTATGAGAAAAAAATTCTGAATTTAACAAGAGCAAAATAATTATTATATTATGAGAATAAAGTCAATTAATCAATTACAAATCTTACTTGTATGTCTATTATTTGTATAGCTCATATTCACAAATCCCCATTTGTCTCATTGGCCTTAACAAGGTTTGGACATTCTATGCCCTTTTCCTTCAGCAAGAGTAAGGGAAGGAAAGTTATAATTTATTCTCATATTAAGCATTTTCGATCCCCCCCCCTAACCTGCCACAGTAGGATTGTAAACCTTTCTGTACCTTGCTTTATTTCTGGCATGTAGCAGCTGCATGTTGTGGAATGTTGGAATGTACCTGAGCTTTGAGGTTGTTCTTCCACTCCTGCGTCTCCAGAGCTTTGAAGCGGCCACTGCTGTCGGAGGAGACCGACACGCAGAGGGGCCGGTGAGCTCTGGGGGGGAGCTGGGGGGTGAGGGCCACGGGGACGGGCCTCATATCGGCGTGCTCGGTCCTACTCATCATTAGATTTGGACAGGAGCCTGAGACACAGGAGATATATTAGAGCCAGGTATCAGACGTATGTGTCTGTGGTTGTGCTTGGCTGTCAGTGGGTCAGTGGCATTGATGAGCAAGACTTTATGAAGCTACACTATTGACACTTATTTGAAAAAAAGCAGCTTTGACCAACTCAGGAGTAAAAAGTAAATCTGCCTACTTGGTTTGTTTTATGTGCCAAATGAACCTGGATAAGAATAAACTGTGTATTATTAATGTACATTCTGACACAAATTTTCGCAAAAAAGTGTGAGGTGGAAACCAGAACTTTAATCATCTGTTGTATTTTTTCTTTTTTTCATTTCTTCAATTTTATATATTCCTTGCTATGATAACATTTAAAAAAAATAATGAATTGCACACTCAAGAGCAGCTAGGGCAGCATCCGAACAGACCTAACATTTTAATTTAGAAATGTTACACTTTAGCTACATTTACTTTTGCTGGCATCCACACAACCTCCAAGTTTCAACACTGCGGCATGTGTTTTTATTTTGTCTTGATTTCCAGTACAACAGATGAGTTTTCCAGTGATTTCCCTTATTTTGTGTACGCCTTGTGATATAATCAATTTTTCTGGAAGAGACCAAAGACAATCTTGCTGTCTCGACTGGACATTTAAGTTTATTCTAGCCTATCCTAATAGTGAGAAATCAATCGGCTCATAACCATTTTACTTTTAGATGTTATGATGATTCTTACTAATTTATTCAAACAAGGTGCTGCCTGAAGTTGAGTTTAGTTGACAGGATGAAGATAATGAAGTTCCACAGAGAAATGACTTCCACAGACCACTTACAGGTGTTGTCCTATATGTTTTAAAAACAAGAAAAATAATATAATTAAAATAATTTTACTAGATGTGTTTGATATAAAAAAAAAGATTCACACCTTCTGTCACAAACCACTTGAGTGGAGCTCAGCAGGTTAGATTAGTGTTAACTTCTCACTACAACCAGAAGTTAAGAAATACTGGGCTGTGGGCTCATACAGACATTTATAATACTTATCTTTGACTGGGCTAATCTGAGTTTACTGATTTTGCGATGTACTGACAGGTGAAGTGTCTTTCCATACAGATGATGATGTACATTGATGCCAGCGGTATCTTCTCCCACTGATGCTCTGTGATGAGTACACAACTATGGCCTTCCTATTTTGATTCCTCACAACCAAGCAGCAGCAGCATCCCTGTCTGCACATTGCAATCTAAAGCATCACAGTAAACAGGATTATACTTTTTTTTACCACGGAGGGTTTCACTTACCAGCACATTCTGAGCGGGCTAGGGACTGAATCTGCAGCGAGTTTGGGGTTTTAAACAGACCGTGAAGAGTCCTGGCTATACCTGTGAACGAGAGGTCACCTTGTTGTAAACATAACAAACCCATGCGGCTGCTTGGAAGCGGTGACACTGAGGACTTGCTAGCACAGAAGTAAAAAAAGAAAAACACCGGCCTTACCGATCCCTCCATTCTGCTTGCGGAGCACTTTCTTATCCAGCAGCTTGTGCGCACTCAGATCTTGGTCCCACTCTTCCTCGGCTTCCATGTTCCGCCTCCTGCAGACAGAGGCACAAAAACCAGGCTCAGGCGGCCCGTCATCTTTGGCAAGACGGCCGACGCTTCAGCTCCATGGGCCGGACGTGACTTCAGCTGCGGGCGGCGTGGACGCACTCTGCTGCTAGCATCGCCGGCTAAGTTAGCCGCTAACAGCAGGCTGCTAGCTAGCTCACTGCTGAGCGGGTCTCATGCTGAGGGGCTGATGGAGACTCTAACCGTCGGGCATGTCTGCTCCCAAACCGCGGCAGACTAAAGGGTGCACACACCGGGGGACGGAGCGAGCATGTGGTCGCAATCGCTGAAAAAAATGCTAAGCGTTAGCAAGTTAGCCACCGCTGGTTAGCACGGCTGCTTGCTGCTCGTGTACGGGCGCTGCAGCTCATGACGCCCCAGCTACAACTACATGTTGTGTGTGTCGGCGGCTAACAGCGCTGTGTGTCGGCGGCTGACAGCGCTGACACACCGCTGATGTGACCGTTTCCACGGAGCTCCGGTGGCTGATTAGCTACTGAGCAGCCGAGCGGCATCACCGCCTCGGAGCCAGGGGATGGAGGTCGACCCTGCGTGCAGACTTCCAGGTTGTGTGAAACCAAATTTGACGACAGCCAGTGTCCAGCAAACAGTTGAGGTGATAACTAGATGTAATAAAGTGAGATGAGGCGGAGGGTTGTTGAAGAGGAGCGGAACATGTACGTGCTGGGAGAAGAAAACTGCCTGGAAGACTAAACTCAGCAGATCAAAAACATTTATTTTCAGACCCACTTGATGAATATACCGGCGTCTCCCACAAGGGCGGAACTATTCAGTTATCAATGAATTCGACTTCCACTACCGGCAAGGCGCAAGCAGAAGTGAAAAACGAACGCCCCTCCAGTCATTTTCATCCCAACAGAGCTATTTTTACTTAATTAAATGACCAACCGTTTATTTCTTTATACTAAATAAGCAAATACAAGTATAGGAAAATATTGGATAAGAGACAGTGGCCACCTATTACTATTATTGTAATAATCCAAAAGCACCTAATTTCATTTAATAATAACACGTTTCTCATGGTACAGTATACACTGAAACTTTAGTTATTTTTAACAACTTAAATATTTTACTGTTAATGTTTAAACATATGGGTGTTTTCATATGCATGGATAAAAGAAAGCATTCGTCAAAAGGCTAAATTGATAAAAAAGAAAAGGATCACTGATTCAATATTTCCAGTAGACCAACATTTCAACGCCACTGTGTGTTTTTCACTGTTTAAAATTGAAAGAATCAGCCATTGTTAGTAAAGCAATTGTTTCATGTAAAGTTTGTTGCAGTAAATTGAGACCGTGCTGACAGTTTATCTGCACTTAAAGAAGAGACAGAAGTGTATCCACGTTGTGAGTCCTGAGAATGTTACATCCTGGAAATGCTTATGCATATAATCAGTTTACAGAGACGCAAGAAATACAGCACTAGCAAATGATTGGTTTTAATTTAAATAGTTAAATATTCAATTTTAGAAAGCTGGTTAGTTTCCAGCTGCTTCATTAGCTTACAAGCTGCTTTTGTTTAGGGGTTCAGCAATGTCCAGAGGTACTATCATAATAACTAGAAATGTCTGAAAGGTATAATAATACACATTTAAATCTGTACAAAAACATGTGACTACTTTCCTTCTGTGGGTCACGTCAGCTAAACATTGTTGTCATATTGCTAAATAAGCTCCAAAGTTATAATTAAAACCAGTCCACTAATAAGGAAGTTACACATTTTTGTTGAGAAAACTTATCTCAACAACAATTCACATTCGCATTTAAAGCAGTTGAGTCTGTGAAGTGAAACAACCCTCTCACCTCACCCAATCACTTTCATGCATCGACTCACCTTTTATGTGTGTGTGTATGTGATGCTGGTTGTGGCTGTGGGTCGGTTTCTCAGTGTGTCAGCAGACCGACTGAGGCAGCTGCAGCTCTGTCTGACAACAATTATCTGGGAGCTGATCTGGAGCCGTTTTTTTTCTCCTTCTTCCTTTTCTTCTTGTGTTTTAATTGGATGAGCGGGTCTCTCTCCAGGTATCCTGGTAACCCAGCGAGCAGCTGATGTCAATGCCTCTCCATAATGAAGTGTGAGCGTATCTGGCTGCCTTTGTCAATAGGCAGGCAGGGAAATTCACATTAGATAAGGCCGACAACAAAGGCCACGTCTGCCATGATGTGATCAGTACACACTCAGCTCCTCTGGGTCCTAAACGGTTTTACAGTACATTAAGGTTGTCTCAATGGTTTATTTCTATTACTGTATGAAAATGCACTCTTTAAATAATTTCTTAAAAGGGCTTGAATAAGAAGGCAATCGATTGAAACAGCTTTAACATACCATCATCCCCAAATGTATTTATTAATTAAGGCAATACCTTGACTGAGCCTCTGAGCTTATACCTGAATTAAAAAACATATTTTTAAGGTACAAATTAAGAGGTGAACTTAAAGTTATTCTACGTTTTTGTACCCTTTGACAACCCCGTTATTCAGACATCCTGTGCACCATGCAGGAAATATTAAATTAAACCAAATCCTGATGGCTTTTCCTATCATAGCTATGCTGATGACACCCAACTAATCCTCTCTTCCACAATCTGTAACACAGGTAGCAGCACAAATCTCTTCCTGTCTGACTGACATCTCTCAGTGGATGTTCGCAAACCAAAGGCTCTCCCACCAACGACCTGACTATTACCAAATCCCAACAACACATTGTAAACTAATACATAATACCTTTGTCCCTGTCTAATTCATGTTTAACTTAACGTTTAAGTCACCTTAAAATCTTCCTAATGTCTTCATCAGGGCTTTTTAAATATTTGTTAAATGAATGATTTTTCAAATTAAAATTAACTGGAGAAGAAAAATATATTGATTCATGTTGTTTGATGTTTTCAAGGGTAAATTAAAGATTAGTTTGGACGACTTAAATATATTGTTGTTCCGTAATGACTGCAGTATGGATGACAACTGAGCCTCTGAGCTTGTACCTGAATAAAAAACATATTTTTAAGGTACAAATTAAGAGGTGAACTTAATGCTATTCTACATGTTTGTACCCTTTGACAACTCCATTATTCAGACATGAAACTATTGAAAAAAGAATTGAAATCCTTTACATTTTCTGTTAATGTTACCCAAATCTGAGTAGAGCTAATGTGTTGAATATATCCATGTTCAAAATAATTGACCCACTATAGTCATTCATCCTGATACAAAGTATACAGCTGAGCAAAGTGTTATTTCTCATCCCCTGAAACATTTTATACTTAAAAAATGAACAAGACCACAAAGGTTTATTGCTTCTGACTGCTGATGAAGAAGATGCTGTGTGCACAGCTCTATGTAAACACAGTAAAAAGTTGCCTTGATGGGCCGACTACACGATAAAAGCAGTCACCAATGTAGTTATCCACATATGGTCACTGAATAATAATAGGATATAAATCCAACCTAAAAAATATACAAAGTGCATTTGTTAAAGGTAGGTATGACGATGAGTGGCTGAGCTCGGTGTAAATGACTCGCAGGAGTAGTTGGAGATTCAGGTAGCAGAGGGGATTTTATTATTCCCAACAAATTAAGGCCGACAAGGCAGAATTATGAAAGAAAATATAAAATAAAACAAAAGAGCGAAAAACAAACACTACGAAATAAGAAAATAAATAGGCACCATGGCCAAACAAATAATTACAATAACACTAGACTGTTTTCAACAAACACTTCCTCGAGAGCTCTCAGACTTACGTCCCTCTTACATCAGCTCTCCCCGACTTAGTCCTCCCATGTCTCCCCCTCCCACTCAATGATCAGCCCGGCTTAAATGGACCTAGACCACGCCCCGTATAATTGGAACATTCCAATATTACATTAAACACAGGGGTGTCCCAGGTAAGGCCAGCTTCATAGCTTTAATCAGCTTAAACACTAAAACTCAATATGACTGGTAACATAACCAGCAACATATTGACACACAATTGTTCCCTGAAGGCATAGCCTACTAATTCTAGAACAGATTGTATACTGACACAGACCACAGACACGTAACACACACAGACAACATTTATACATATAACACGTGTCAACATGACAGTATATTGGTGCGGTGACGGTCGCCGCGCGCACCGATACACAGGTAAACGGGGCAGTGCCATCACTGCCGTGACGGGCGCCGTGCGCTCCGGCACAGCATTTTTTACACTATAGTATGTGTTATAAGCATAGTATTAAAATAGCAACAACAATAATTAGTGTGATAATTAAATGCTATAAAAGTTTAGCAATAGTATAATAATAATAGCAATTTTAATAATGGTAATGGTAAAATATTACGGATGATATGGACTGCATTAAAAAAGGTCAAACAATTTGTAGCTAATGTAATTGTACATATTTCAATAGTAAAAGCAGCTAGCAGACAGATATCGAACATATGCCTTTTAAATAATAAATAATAAGTGTTGTTACATCATGGTAATATTCCTGATCTTCTTAACTGGTATAAAAGGGAATGTAAGGCCTGATATTAGGACCTTCAAACACTTTGCAGCCATCAGTCTGAACCAATCCTGTGTCATTACCTGTTGCAGTGAGGATCTGAACAACGTTGTACAAGTATAGGAGACATATGGTTTTCAAACAGTGTCAATCAATCAATCAAATTGTATTGGTATAGCCCATATTCACAAATTACATTTCGTCTCATAGGGCTTTAACAGAGTGTGACATCCTCTGCCCGTAACCTTCAACAAGAGTAAAGAAATATGGAAAAAACAAAACTTTTAACAAGGGGAAAAGAACATAGAAACCTCAAAGAGAAACATGTGAGCCACAGTGTCTCATTTGTCATGGTTGTGTGAAGACCAAGTCGGGTACGGACCAAAAGGCCACAGAGTCTCTCATGTGTGGACTGCACTTGTAAAAGGTTAAATACCCATCATGTGCACCATGCAGGAAATATTAAATTAAACCAAATCCCAACAACACATTGTAAAGAAATACATAATACCTTTGTCCCATGTCTAATACATGTTTAACTTAAAGGTTAAGTGATTTTAAAATCGTCTTAATGTCTTCATCAGGGCTTTTCAAATATTTGTTTAATGAATGATTTTTCAAATTAAAATTAAATTAAAATTAACTGGAGTTGAAAATTATATTGATTCATGTTGTTTGAGGTTTTCAAGGGTAATTTAAAGATTAAGGCTCTTATATACTACTACGTGTCCGTTTCTCGGAGAGGTCTCAGCGGGGGATAAAGAGTCTTTTTGATTTTTACTTCTCCGACACAGACCGTACGTCGGAAAAAATTCATCGCCAAACCCATAGGTGGCGCAACGGAAGACGAGCTCAGAGAAGCCTACCCCATTTGGGAAGAAGAAGTCCACGTGTCTCTGTTTACATGTTAGCCTGCGTCCCACACACTGAACCATGGCAACTAACAGAACTAAATAAAGTGACACCCAGCGGGTCAAGATGCTGATGTTATCCTTTCTTAGCGCAGCGGTTCCCCGGTCTTGTTTCCGAACTGTGTTGCTGATTCCACAGCTTGAATCTGCTTGAGGCTACATGTAGCTAGAAGCTACACGGACCTAGCTCCCCCCCAGCTTCCACACACAGTCAGTAGGGACTCCCGGCACCAACTGCTACCCAGTGTTTGCTTCTAACCTGACGGTATTATAGAAACAGTGTCATGATAGAAGTGGAATTAAAGTCGTGACAGCGGGTTCTTGCACTGTTACCACCGCAGTTAGCATGGTGGCTAGCCTAGCCTGTTTGCGCCGTTTTGAAAGCTCGTTATAACCGTCTGTGACCGTGCACACATGCCCTCAGTGCTCTAACGAGCCACCGTCAGCCGGACAACTCCGCTGGCTTAACACACACGTCACATTAATCGTAGAATCATAGTTGTGTTCGTGTTTGTTGCTACAAGTAAACGGGAAGTTTGAGGTCCGGAAATACGGAAATGACGTCATACGGAAATGATGTCGTTCGCGGACCAATCACAGCCAAGAGCGGTACGTCGGGTCTCCAACATGAAGACGGATAGTTAGAAAAATCAGACGTGTACGAAAAGCTGTCCGAAGCACTCGGAGAGGGCGTTTCACGACGGATAGGGCGGTCTTATCTGTCCGTAATAGAAACAACGGAGAGGCATAAATTGGCCTTTAGTTTGGACGACTTAAATATATTGTTGTTCCATAATGACTGCAGAATGGATATTAACTTACACACACTTGAATTTCTGAAAATGCACAATAAAATCTACTAATATTTTCAAGTTCTCTCTGTCCTCTTACGTCACGACAGGTATGGGGTCCTCCCCCGCTCCGTGGTTGTCTGACTCGGTGCGCGCCGACGCAGCCACTATGCCAGCATCAAAAAGGAAATGGGGAAGATCTAAACACCCTGATGACCTGCTCACTTATCAATCTCTATCAATATTTTTCTCTCCCTCTATTTCTGCAGCCAAAAGCTCTTTTTACCAAACTAGAATTCAATCCTCATTTTGTAACCCCAAAAAACTCTTCTCCATCTTTTTTCCAACCTCCCTCTACCAAGCCGCTTTGTCAACTATTTTACAAACAAGATAGATGACATACGCTCCTCATTTTCATGAGTCCACACTTTCTTCTTTCACCCCCTTGTCTCCCAATCAAGTTCTTTCCTTGGTAACCTCTGCCCGTCCGACCACCTGCCCCCTTGAACCCGTCCCATCTCACATTCTCCAGTCTATTGCTCCTGACCTTCTTCCTTTTCTCATCCATCTTATTAACACTTTCCTGTCAACTGGTTGTTTCCCTAACTCTCTGAAGGAGGTGGGAGTAAACCCTCTCCTGAAGAAACCCACCCTCAACCCGTCTGAAGTAAACAACCACAGACCTGTCTCTCTTTTTCCCTTTCTTTCCAAAACTCTTAAGCGAGCTATCTTTAATAAACTCTCCTCCTATCTTCACCATAATAACCTTCTTGACCCTCACCAGTCTGGTTTCAAGGCAGGTCACTCAACTGAGACTGCCCTCCTGGCTGTCCCTGAACCACACACTACTAGAGCAGCCTCTCTCTCCTCTGTCCTTATCCTTCTAGACCTCACCGCTGCATTTGACACAGTGAACCACCAGATCCTTATTTCCTCCCTTCAGGCTCTGGGTGTCTCAGGCTCTGCTCTCTCCCTGCTCTCTTCATTCCTCAACGACTGGCTTACCTGGTAACTAGAGGATCTGTGTCTGAACCTTGTCCTCTCGCTACTGGGGTCCCTCAAGGTTCCGTCCTGGGTCCCCTCCTCTTCTCTCTGTAAACCAACTCTCTCGGCTCTGTCATTCACTCACATGGCTTTTCCTACCATAGCTATGCTGATGACACCCAACTATCCTCTTTTTTCCACAATCTGGAGCAGCACAAATCTCTTCCTGTCTGACTGACATTTCTCAGTGGATGTTCGCACACCAAAGGCTCTCCCATTCACGACCTGACTATTAGCTTTGACAACTCCATCTTAGCCCCCAACCAGACTGCTAGGAACCTGGGTGTGACACTCGAAAGTCAACTCTCCCTTTCCACCAACATTACTGCAACAGCACATTCCTGTAGATTCATGCTTCACAACATCAGGAGAATACGTCTCCTCCTCACTCAGAAGGCGGCGCAGGTTCTGTTCCAGGCACTGGTCATCTCACGCCTAGACTACTGTAACTTACTCCTGGCCGGTCTACCTGCTAGTGCCATCCGACCTTTGCAGGTCATCCAGGATGCAGCAGCTCGACTGGTCTTTAACCTAAATTCACTCACACTACTCCCCTCCTCCGCTCCCTTCACTGGTAACCAGTGGCTGCCTGCATCCATTTGAAAACATTGGTACTTGCGTCCCGTGCTGCGAACGGATCGGTTCCAGTCTACATCCAGGACATGGTCAAACGTTACACCCCAGCCCTTTCACTCTGCTCTGCATCTGCCAATCGGCTTGTTGCTCCCTCACTGTTAGCTAACCACTCAGAAAAATCACGACTGTTTGCTGTCCTGGCTCCAAAATGGTGGAATGAGCTCCCCATTGAAATCAGGACAGCAGAAAGTCTACACATCTTCTGGTGCAGACTAAAAACACATCTCTTCCGACTATACCTTGAATAAAAATTTTTTTTAAAAACTTTAGTTCAAACAAAAAATGTAGTAGTAGTTAAATGGCTCTTACTTATAGCACTTTGTAGTTTGTCTTTCTTGAAGAAAATTGTACTTGCTTGATTCTTGTTCCGGGTTTGTATCCTCATGGTTGAATGCACTTATTGTAAGTCACTTTGGACAAAGGGGTCAGCTAAATGTAATGTAATTTTATATTTTGTTGAGAAAGCAATATTTTCTTGGTAAAGTTGCAGGGGAAAGAGTGGATTGAGGGCCTTGTGTGATGTAAACTGCTGCGTTAGTGCGAAGCTGCAAAGGTGGGCAGGACATTTGCATCTCAAAGAGCCTCCTCAAGCTCCTCAGCTCATCAGTGTCTATTGAACCTTGCTGCCTGAACATGTGAAGCGGTCCAGTGGGACTGTGGTGCTCATTACACACCAGACAGCATGTCGTGTGGACGTTTGTTACGTCTGTCCTGAGGATGGCACCAGAGGAAAGACCATAGCTTTTTAGACATGACAGACTCAGTCCTTGTGGGAGTCATCACAGGCATTGAATTATCCTGGGACAGACACATACAGAGAGTGGAAACGAAAGGGAATGTTTAAAGGATGTGCAACATATCTGACATTAAAACCTATCCAACAAGTAATAAATACATTTTTTTGGATTGTTGCTAAGTAGTTTGGTCCCATTCTACATTCGGTGATATTCAAATATGAATTGGCCCAGAATACAGTTGCAAATCTTCTTGTGAGTTGAGAAAAGTTTTTAAAATGCATAAATGTCTGAATGCATCGATGTATCCCTGAGGTTTACCTGGAGAGGTGCATGATATCTTTTTAAATGTTGATTTTAAAATGATCAGTCATGCATCATTTCTGAACGAATTATACAACAACACATTCAATAAAATAGATACTTTGGAAATATAAGTAGAATAGACAATTTTTTATTTAATATTTCCATTTTAAACACAAACATTAAAAGCTGTAAATTGCAGCAATCAGTTCACTGTCTGTAATTTTTACTGTTGTTTAAAAACCTTTCACATTTAAAGGTTGATTTCCACCGGTTTTCATTTATGACTGCAAAGTGACAGGTGACGTCACAGATGCTAACTTTCTATCATTTTACCATTAAAGCCCAATTTAAAGCTCAAATTTCTCCGATGTTCACACAGGATCTCTGCAGCCCAGACAGACTGACCATCAGGTTCTTGATCACTTCTGTTCATAAGGTCCTTGGTCAGTTTGGTGACCAGCTCTCCACAGATTTAAGCTGGAATAAACGTCTTACATCTAAGAACTATGGAGGCCACTGAAATTTTAATGCCTCACACATAGCCTTCTCCAGATCTATGCCCCTCGACACAGCCCTGTCTCTGAGCTCTGCAGCTTCTTCACCTCATTGCTTAGATTATCCTTTGAAAGGTTATGTGAATATATGTATCAGCTTTTGCTGTCACAGGTGTTAGATTAGTTAACTACTCAAGTTCTGCGACCAACATTTTCCCTTTTTAGATAAAAAGAAGTTGTATGTTAGCAACAGGTGCTCACGGAGTAAAGACCAAACCAAGCCCTCTGTTCTCTGCATAGCTCGGGGACTCTTCTTTAATGACAAAGCTCTCTGGAGAATCGGAGCAGCAGGAAGAGACATGTGCTGAACTCAGCTTGATTGCTTTTATTTAACTCTTCAATTGTCAGGGGAGTGCTACGGTGGCCCTGAGAGCTCTACGCACTGCAACTAAAGAAAACACAGGCAAGGAGACAAAACACAAGCAAAGTGAGAAAACATCTTCATCAATTTGACAACACAAAACATTACGCACAACACATTACAGAAACACGCTGTAATTACAGAAAACAACAACAGAAGTGTTTCCATGGGACAACTTAAAGTGATTGTCATGTCCGGTTGTTTAATTGTGTGTATTTCGTTTGCTGCTAAAGGTAAGCAAAACGTCAACGCTCGGTTAACATTAGACATCTGCAGTAATATCTGAATCATGCGATCACAATGTTAAAATAAACCATTTAACAACTCTAACAACAACCGGACTTTGCTGGTGTTTTGTGTAATTGTGTGTGTTTTCTTAAGTTTCAGTGCTTTGAGCTCTCAGGGCCACCGTAGAGTCCAGAGGCCCTGAGAGGCGAATGAGCAAAAAAGATCCAGGGGATTCATCTGATCTGAATCATTTTCTCTCTTGAGTTTAAGGCTCAACAAAAGCATTATCTTTCAACAAGTTCCCTAATTTGTTTTTCACCTTACTTTTGGTAGTTTATGCTTTTGTCTTGAAGGTACTGGGCACCTGGTGACTCTATATATATGGGTACGTGGGCATAGGCCCTGGAAAGGGTTTATGTTTTTTTTACCAGGGCAAGAGAGACGGCAGACACGATTGCATTTTCATAAGTGTATTTATTTGCTCGCATAATGGAGAAATAAACCACACAAACGTGACGCCTGCCTGGACAATACACTTTTCTGTGTCAGATTCACTGCACAGGTGCCTCACAGGCTTAATTTTTTGTTTATGTTGCTTTTGTAATTCAAGTTTGAGGACAAGTTCACTGTAGCCATTGTTGCACAAATGAAAATTGGAACATTGAAAACTTTAATTATATTTGATAAAATTGTATTTTTCTTTTTTTCATCAGGTCAAGGTGAAATAAGAAATAAAAAATGTTCCATTCTTGAAATGTTGGGTAGAAAAGTGTAAAATTGAATAACAGAAAATCACAAGTTTTATTTTCTGTTTTATGCTGCCTGATGGAGGGATCTGTGCCTAAAGGCCAATTTATGCCTCTCCGTTTTTTCTATTACGGACAGATAAGACCGCCCTATCCGTCGTGAAACGTCCACTCCGAGGGCGTCGGACAGCTTTTCGTACACGTCTGATTTTTCTAACTATCCGTCTTCATGTTGGAGACCCGACGGACCGCTCTTGGCTGTGATTGGTCCGCGAACGACATCATTTCCGTATGACGTCATTTCCGTATTTCCGGACCTCAAACTTCCTGTTTACATGTAGCAACAAACACGAACACAACTATGATTCTACGATTAATGTAACGTGTGTGTTAAGCCAGCGGAGTTGTCCGGCTGACGGTGGCTCGTTAGAGCACTGAGGGCATGTGTGCACGGTCACATACGGTTATAACGAGCTTTCAAAACGGCGCTAGAAGGCTAGGCTAGCGGGCTAGGCTAGCCACCATGCTAACTGCGGTGGTAACAGTGCAAGAACCCGCCGTCACGACTTTAATTCCACTTCTATCATGACACTGTTTCTATAATACCGTCAGGTTAGAAGCAAACACTGGATAGTAGTAGTTAGTGTCGGGAGTCCCTGCTGACTGTGTGTGGAAGCTGGGGGGAGCTAGGTTCGTGTAGCTTCTAGCTACATGTAGCCTCAAGCAGATTCAAGCTGTGGAATCAGCAACACAGTTCGGAAACAAGACCGGAGAACCGCTGCGCTAAGAAACTATAACATCAGCATCTTGACCCGCTGGGTGTCACTTTATTTAGTTCTGTTAGTTGCCATGGTTCAGTGTGTGGGACGCAAGCTAACATGTCAACAGAGACACGTGGACTTCTTCTTCCCAAATGGGGTAGGCTTCTCTGAGCTCGTCTTCCGTTGCGCCACCTATGGGTTTGGCGGTGAATTTTTTCCGGACGTAGACTGACGGAGAAGTAAAAATCAAAAAGACTCTTTGTCTCCCGCTGAGACCTCTCCGAGAAACGGACACGTAGTAGTATATAAGAGCCTTAACTCAACTTACTTCTGATTGGTTGGTGTGGACCACATCCGATAATTGGGTTCAGTATCTTGCCCGAGGACCCTTTGGCACTCAGAGATAGTGATTTGTGTATGTTACTCGACACACAAAATGGTAAAAGCTAGCCTCTACTGCCTGATTGACAGCTGAGACTGAGTCATGGACTGTGGAGCGACTGCAGAGCTCAGGTCATGAAAACCCCAGGTTGCTAATTGATGCTGTTGTCTCTGCAAAGACAAATAGCTCATGACAACGTCCAACACCTGCAATGCATAAACTGTATTAACTTCAGGAATTGTGTTTACAATGATAACACCACCACTTGTTGGACAACAATAATGTTGCAGGATAAAAAAAGAAACATGCTGTGATTCCTCATATTGACTATAATTGACTTGATCGCAGGTTTAAATGAAAATGCCTTTTGTTGGTTTGTGTGCTCTGCACGCCGCCGTATCAAAGATAGATTGTGAGTGAAGAGCTGCCACTCTGTACCACCTCAAGCGATTCTGCAGTTCATGTTCCATCTTAGCATCTAGCTTCATAAGCCTATAGACCTCACAGTAGTTAACAATGACCTTTACTCTTTGCAATAAGATGTTAGGATCCATGGATTATTCCATTTTGACACCGACAATGAGGTGTTTGTTAGTGAGATGGAGGTAAAGAGCGATTTTTTTGAACAGCAGTGATGTCCTTAATAAAGACAACACACAGACACACTGCTGCTGCTGATAACACAGTGAGTGAGAGTGAGTATGATAGAAAGAACGGAGCCTAAAATAAAAAAAGATCCAATTCAAAGGTGGAGACAAAAAAATAACCGCTTCATACTGTCAGAATGTGGGGGAACTTGTATCACCTGGTATTTTAATCATCCACAACTGCAGGATTATAAATTTCAGAGACAACTGTGATGTCCCCAATCTATACAATTTTAAATAATTGTTTCATATGCTTGTGTTTGTACTGTGATGTTTAGGTCCCGTCGGTCGATCTGTGTGATACAGGACTCAGTTCAACCCAAAGATACAATATCACAGATCTATAGAATCTATATGAGCTGATCATCGTCATGGGACCAAAACTAGTTGTGATCGCTGAACCCTCGTTTCCTCCTCATCCGTCTATTGCATGCATCCATCACGCAGCATCACGCACCAGCGTCACCACAGTATTTTCGATCCTAACCTCCACTCTGGGATATTATTTGGAAATAGAAGTTTGAAAGTGGATAGTTTTTATTTTGTGTGAGTGATCTCCAGTGCGCCCTGTGCCCCTGATGGCACAGCCACGTTCACTGAAGTGATTTTACACACACTCTTCCTTGATGATACACGCAGAGTGTTTGAAGATATTAATACAAACTATTAATGACTCGGCTGTTTAATAGCATCTAAATGTAATTTGCTGAAAGTTAAAGTCAACTCATCCACATAGCAACATTTAGTTTTGGACCAGATTTGGCCCACATGTCCTCTGATAACCTCCTTGGAGGCACGTTCACATACCCTCTGGCCCCTTGGAGCAATGCACACACTCTTGCCCAAGGGCACACGTGGGCTGCACGTTCATGTGGCTAGCATCGGCCCTTCCAGGAGTGGACCTTTATTTCGTCTAATGAAGGGGTCACTTTGGCTGAAACACTGTTTACCTCTGAGACTCCAAGACTGTTTGTGAACTCAAACAATTCACCCACCCCTCCTTTGGCATAGTGGTGAGTAGATAATGAGTGAATTTTCATTTTTTTGGTGAACTATCCCTTTAAGTACAATCCTTCATTAAATGTACTTGTTACTTTCTCTGTCAGCTCTCATAACCAGCACTTTAAAATACTGCAGTTAAATCAGCCAACCGCTTGTAAGTCCAGATGTGGAGCCTTAAACAATGGTAAGTGCTCATGTTTGAAAGTAAAATGTGACTTTATGATTTGTTAATAAAATATAATTGTTAATCTTTCATTTATAATACAAAATATGAATAATCAATGAAACAGATAAAATAATCTCAAATTTGAGGGATTATCTTGAAACAATATTAAAATCTCTTAATTTGGTGCATTGGAAATGATTTTCCTTTGTGTTTCCCATCAGAGGGGCAGTTTGTCACGGAGGGGGATCTTCTTTTTCAGGTTCAGCGTGGAGTTGACCTGCTTGGCCGACAGCAGGCTGTGCCACTGAGCGACCGGCCGCCGCGGGTTGGACAACATGTCGGCCCAGTGTCTCAGCTGGTTCCCTGTGGCGTCGCAGCCCAGGAATATCTTCCCCATGGCATCATTTCGGGACACGGCATCGTGGTCCCACAAAGAGATGACCAGGTTCACCCTCTGAGGACGACAAGAAAACTCAGAGTCACAACAGAATCAAAGGTGTGACTTTGTTGGATCCAGTTCAGTAACACATTTTCACATTTCTGTCCAGTGTTTTCAGTCCAGTCATTTGTTCAGGTTAAGCCACTGCCCTTATGGAAGATTTAAAATGCCAAAAATACTAACAACTCCTTATATGTAGCCAATTTCCTTTTAGGACATTTACTATGTCATAATGAATAAATATGTATTAAATGCTAATTATTGACATGTCTTTACCCAAATTGAATAAATCCTTACATAAAAGGTTTGATATGGTGTGTGTTTTTGTAAAAAAATTCAATTTTGTTTTTTAAAACCTCCTTGTGATTAGTATCAGGCTCTATTTCTTAATTGATGATTCTTACCTGGATTTGTTCAAATGTCACATCAAAGGTGAAGGATTCGTTGTAATACGGGTTCAGCGTCTTCTTTCTAACGTGAGTCTTCTTTTTCTTCCACTTCCTCTTGTCCAGAGCCAGCTGCAGCTTTACATACGGATCTGCAAACAACAGGTGGAATAAAACCACTCAGATATCATTTTTAATCTCAAAGTATATTTCATTAAAAAAACTTAATATATAGAAAAAAAAACACTGAAATAAAGTCAAATTTGTTCAAAGATACTAAATATGAGCCAAAAATCCTTCTCTTTTTTGTGGTGTGAAACAAAGCAGAGAGTGCGAATAAAATGTCACAATGACAAACAAATGTATCATCTAAAACTCACTGGAATCGGTTTATTGACATTGGGCTTCTTGATGCAGGTAATAAATACTTTCAGAGCGAAACATTCCTCTATGGAAGTCCTCAAACATTCCTTTTTATAAAATCTTATCTAAATAGAAAAAATAAAGAACTTTAGAAAGATTTTCCTGAGAAAAGACCAGAATCTCACTTTTGACACCTGCTTTACCTTTAAATGTTTCAAATTAGGTCATTCTATTATAAATATTTAACAATATATATGTCTCACTTAAAAGTTACAGCAAAAAAACAAGCACAAGAAGGTTAAGTTAGTGCAGTCACAACCTTATCTCAAGATTATTTACTGATCTTGTCCGACCTGTTTTCTGTACTTGAACAAACAGAACATCTCAGACATTTTACTTGTTGTTATACTACACGATCCTCGAAAAGTCTCTATTTCAAGATCGCCACCGCTCATAGGTCATGTAGCACATAGAGTTTTTCTCTCATTGGTCTATCCTAGTAGTAGACAGACCAGTGTAAACCTGGGAGCAAGGTGTGAGCAGCAGCATTCTAACCCTTAGCAGAAATATGGTAATCCATATCCAAACATCTGTGAAACATCTGAGGCGTGGGAATGATTTCAATTTGAGATGTGCTATCAGTCTGACCTGAGAATCCTCCGGGGTCCATGCTCTTCAGGTTTTGGGCCTCCAGGATCACCACATTCAGTTTGCCAGCAGTGGGAACATAACGCAGAGAGAAGCAGATCTCTCCCAGCTCTTCCCCCTGCAGCACGCAGATACAACAGTTGTTACAATACCTAGATCAAACCATTCATTCCATGTCCTTTTCAAATAAATAACATAAGTAATTCTTCAAGATGCTTCTTTTTGGTGTTGGGAATCACATAAAATAAAAGAATATCTACAAATATCTCTCCTCAGAAAGTTCAACCATTGTTGATATTCCTAACTTATGGCTTATGGTCACCTTGCTTTAACTACTGGCTACACTGCCCCCCTTCAATTTACGATTGTGCTGCGCCATTTCGTCAGTTGTATCCGTATCCGTAAGCTTCAGAAGATTCAGTATTAGTCGTTATTTTTTTTGTGAATAATTACAAGCTCACTTTGACATAAGGTCTTGGAGATAAATATTTTCATCTATTAGCTTTTAGGCTTGTGTCAAATGAATGAGCTGCAAGTTAAATTTGAAGGAGATGATGGCAGCATGTTGAGGCAGTTATTCAAATGTTCACAACCAGTATAACCAAGTCCTATGAGACCGACAAAATCCTTTTTCCTTCTCTGATGAGTGTCTTTATCAAATATATAAATTCTCATCAGAGGGAATAATAAACCTTCGTCAGCTGCTGGTGCCGAACAAACCCAACCTGACATGTAGGAGGAATGTGATCACAGTAACACAGACTGTCTGCATTGATCTACGCTTATATTGATGTACTGGGTGTGTTCGCAGCGAGGTAACCACACGTACCTCAATACTTTTATCCTTTAAGTAGATTTACCCTATGAAATTAAATATTTACTTGGAATGGGGGATAGATAGTTTACAGATTCTCCATGTGACAGCCCCCAGCCCTCCGTCCTCTCTCTCTTTGAGGCTCGAACAGTCAGCCCTTAGCCAAATGATGCTACACTGTTGCCTGGTGCGCACTCTCCTTACAGGGAAGGATGAGGGACGTTTAAAACAATGTCTGGTTGGTTAATTCAATCCCTGCCACAAACACAACCAGTGCATCTCAAACTCTCCAGATGCACCTGATGCATCCTGTCACTAAAATATAAAATGCCCTGAGTCACGTTCTGTGCACCATGGCGTCCATATGTATTTATTGACTAGTTATTGCTAACGTTTCCACCACAGTGTGTCCTCAGAGTCAGTGCAGACAGTGGGTTTCAAGCTAAAGCTCTGTATAGAAACTCCATCATGTGATAGAGTGAAAAGTGTCATCACACGATCAGAGATCTTTCACCAGCTGTCCTTCCTGCATCTAGCAGCGGTAACTGTGTTTCTCTTAGTCTGGATAATGTTTGTCCTCTGTCTATTTTTACAACAGTTTGCTCCGCGTTGTGAAATATGAGACTCTGCTGTCAGTCAAACTTGTCCATGTGTTTGATTGGTCATATGCAGTAAACCCCGCCCCTTTCATGTGCACACACTCAGATCTTGATGAGGCAAACCTGGGTTGACTTAACAAGTTGATAACCAGTGGCATGGGACCACTTAGCCTGGTTGTCATTGTTAGGTTAAGTTCACCCGGATATCGAAAAGATATCCTGGATATGTTGAACTGGCTTCGTAGGACAGGCCACAGGTGTGTGTATATGGCACCAGTGTGACCAGACTGTGACATCGGCCAAACAGTGATCCTGTCATCTGGAGTGTGGAGTTTGGAGTAAGTCTCCCAGGGCTGCTGGTGTATCTGTAGACTGCGAGTCTTGTTTTGTGCTTGCTCAGTTTCGCTCTTCTACCTCAAACTTGGCCGGTTCACCGAGATCCTTCCACTCCTCGATGACGTGATTCCAGTCGACATCGCAGAGCTCCACCCTGAGCTCACCGATGATGTTGTGTTTGGTGAATCTATTGAAGTCGAACACCTTCATCACCGCAGTCGACTTCAGGAGAGAGGACTTGGATATCTGGAAAAAGATTGAGCTGGTCAAAAACACAATATATTTTGGTCAATATATTGACATATTTTCTTCTCTAATCAACTAAATGGAAATTGCTTAATATCCCTAAAACACACACACAAAGACAGAATATACAGTATGTCAAATTCCAACTACAAGTCTCTATAAATGGAGTTATAATATTTATCTGTCAGTGAGGTTATAATAAAGATTAGCTGTATATACTTAAGTGTATTTTAATCAGCCATCTTTAAACTCGTAGTCATTGCATCCAACCAAAACAAACCACAGCCACGTCTGACCTGGAAGCTGAACTGTTCGTTGAAGATGGGGTTTAGCGTGTTTCTGAACACTTTGGTCTCACAGGTTATGGATTTGTCGGGGCAGATGTAGACTTTGATGTACGGGTCCGAGCTTCCTCCCACGTCCATGGCCTTCAAGCTGTCAGCTTGTTTAACCCCAACTGTGAGCTGTAAAAACCAGCAGACAACAGACGAGTAAGGACAGTGAGTTTTCTGGGCTTCCTATTCATAACTGCTGTGTACGTTCCAAATGGGTCTGGAAACATGCAAATGCCAACTTCAACTGAAACAAGGGGATTTAAAAGATAAACCTGAGGAGAGATGTATGAGTACCTATGTGTGTGGACATTCACACAGATGGGTAAGTTGGAAAGTGAAGCTATTTTTATTTTGTAAATTATTATTTGTATTCATAATGTATATATTTTTCCTAATGACCCTTTCACAGGTTTAATTTGACTTCATATTAAAGGTATACTTACACAGTATGACCATAATGTTGGCCAGCAGTGTTGGGCTTGTAAGAATTAGCTTATGTTTATAGCCCAGTCTGTTTGTATTTTTGTTTGTAAAAAGTTGAATTTAAGGGAACTGATTGACCTTGACAGAGGTATGTGCTCTATTGAGTGTAATTCTAGTTCCTTGTTGTTTTAAAGGTGCCTTAAGGTGTTAACTTTCCAATCTAGAATAGATGTTACAAGTTTAGCATCAAACTTTATTCACCAAGTCTCCAGTCATAATCTATGTGCTCCATCTCACATCTGTAGCTACATGATAATCTTCAGGTTGGGAACCCAGAGGTTTAAGCATATTTTTCCTTATTGCATTTAGTGTTGTTCTAAATGTTACCAATGTGTTTTAATGGTATATGGAATAGCCAGTTGCCTATTTAGACATGCACAACTCCTGAAGATACAATGACCTGGATGACTGAGAATCTTCACTGATCCACTTCTAGTCCACCAACATATTGAGTGTAATGAAAAATTGGTGGAGTGCTCCTTTAAAGCAGAGGACATAATGAGGACTCCGTGGTGGGACTGGCTGGTCAAAGATGTCATCACCTCAGACAGAGCGGCGTTGTACTCCAGAGAGTAGAGCAGCTTCCCTCTCTGCTTTTTGGTAGAGCCGTAGTCCACATCTGCCACATCTGGCTGAACCTGTCAGAGCACAGGACAAACATTGGGTCAGATCCTTTGTGGAAACGAGGACACTGGACAGAGCCGATAAAAGACTTGCTTAGGTCTCTAAGGAGTGATTTGCTCTGTCCTTTTAATTAAACAACAATTAAGGGATGTGTATGGACATTCAGGTTGGAAGGATGTTGGAGGAAGCAAAGCTTTAATGTGCTGAAACAACCTTCATGTCAGCTTTCTGTCAAACATATTATTTTATTTTAATATACAATAACTGAATTGTTTAGCCAAATTTCTGACAAACCTTAATATGTTGATATTACGATTTTGCTTATCTTCACATTCAACAGTCTCCACCGCCTTCAAATATGTGGCTATTTTGCAGGTAAATGTAATGCATGTATACAGCACTTTCTAGTCTAATCGACCACTGAAAGTGTTTACAGTAACAAGTCAAATTCACTAAACACCTCAAAACACAGCACTTTATCTATCAGACAGCATCAGGAGCAACTTAGTGTTCTCTGTTGTGCCCATGGATACTTTGGAATGCAGAATGCAGGAGCATTTTAGGAGGTTGCAGCCCTTCTGGTTAGTGGATGACCCGCTCTACCGACTGAGCCACCCACCATGCTCCACTCACCAGCTGCTCTCTTGACTGTGTCTGTTTGCTGTCTACTAGCGTGCTGTGGCTTTCTACAGCCTCTTCTTCAAAAACAGCTTCCTGCGGTGGTCACAAACGACACTGTGAGAGCGGTGAACATTACAGTTGTGGAGTGGATAGATGAACAACAAGCTGAAGCTCACTAAAATGCTCCAATTTTCAATTATTTACATTTTGCTTTGCAGAAACAGCACCTTTCTTTTTACAATAAAACAGGAGTTACAGTAGTGATGCAGGCACCATCCAGCACTCACTGGTCGTTATGTAGATTCTCGCTCTGCAGATTTCACCCAGTGAAAGACTCAGATCGATATTGACTCACCAGAGCTGTGGTGGAGGTCCCATTCACCCCCAACATGTTGATCTTCTCATCCTTTTTCTGATTTTGCTTCTTCTTGTCTTTGCAGCAGCACTTTATGCAGATGCACAGACAGCAGAGCAGAATCAGCAGAGCGCCGACCCCAAAGATGGTGAAGATCGCCCAATAAGGTACTGCCCGAGACCAGCAAGGTACAGTTAGTCAGGTGTGATATGTACTGTGTCATACACAAGGTAGGTGTGAGTGAGTGATAGTGAGTGAGATAAATCCACTCACTATATTCCAAAGTTCTATTCCTAATTCCTTCTTTATGATACCGGCCCTTGGGTCGTAAATGTTTCGACAATCAACAATCAAAGTTAATTAGCAACTACTTTTAAAATTAACTTTCTATCATTTTAGTCATATTTCAATTTATAATCGTGAAACAAATATGAGACACATTCTAAGAATGAAGTTTGTTAAATGGAAGCATTTGCTGGATATCGACTTTGGGTTTTGCACTTTAAATGTAATGTTGTGGGGAAATCGCAACAGTCCACAAAGTGTCCACTAAAAGTTACTTTTCACCCATAAAAAAACATGAAAAGATTGTTATTCTGTTCTAAACGCTAAGTGTCCGGCAACATAACATTAGTTTCTACCACAGCAGCTCGTTGTCCCTCCTCTGTTTGTTGCATCTCTCGCCCCTTCTCTCCCTCTCCTTGTTCCCTCTTCAGTCATGATAGTTGATCCAGAAATGATCTTTTTTTCAGTAAAATACAAACCTCTATCCAGCTCTCACTCTCACTCATGTTTCCACCTCCGAATTTCTCAATCTCACTCTCAAGTCTCATGAGACTTGAGAGTGAGATTGTAATGTTACCAACAAGTTGAGCCTTTTAATTGCTGAAAAAACAATACTTTCAATGCACACTTCGTTGACTGTCGCAGTTCCCAATAAGATTACATTGTAGCCGTGCAGACTACTTATTTAACACATTTAAATAGAGGATCTGATCTGATAACTAACACAGATGCTGCACAGGTTTTATATTGGATTGGATAAGTGGACCATGAGGTGGAGGGGTCGTTTATGTGGAGCTGCTGTTTGTCAACTTACAGGGAATCTTGTCCAGAAAGTCATAGAAGAAGTTGGTAATAGCTTCAGCAAGTGGATCGATGGTGGTGTTAGTGTGGGTGTAGGTGGTGGGGACGATGGTGAATGGGTGAACTGTCGTTGCTGATACATTATGGTGAGTTGAGTTTGGTGTTGGTTTTCGGATGGAAAACATGTTGAAATGAATGAGGAGCTGTGGAAACAAGAGAGTGGCGTCACACATTACTGCTCAACAACCTGGCAGTTGCTCGCCAAGGCAGGGAGGAAGAAGACTGAAGCAAGTATACATGGATTGAAACAACACTGCACAGAAAATACTTCAGTTATAAGTCCAGTATATTTTCTCATCTTCTTTGTCTAAATGATTGACAGGATTAATAGGAACAGACATGTTTTGAATAGGTCCATTGAGTGAGAATGCTGCAACCTCTAAATGTGAAATTGCTATGGTGTAATCCAACTGGTGATTTGATTAGGGGAATGTTGATTCATACACAGCGTTTTTGCTTTACTTCGTTAGTCCACTTATTTTTTGTTTTAGTTTTTTAGTTTATTTGTTGAAATCCTCTATGTCCATCAATAAATAGCATTGTCTGGGGGAAATAAGTTGGAGTGTGTGAACCTCGCAGGACTGAATGTAATGACTGAAGGCAGACCTTTGAAGATAGTTCTGATGGGAAGGGCTGAGATGCATTGGTGGCATTTTATCAAAGTGTGGCTTGCTCTTTCCAAGATTACCAAACCTAGATTTAATAATGTTTTCCATACTTTTCCCTTCTACTCCACTACAAACTGTATATCAACAAATATCTGTACCTTGTACTCCACTACATTTTACAACGGATCGTGTTACATGTTTTGTTTTTTTAAACCTGGCCAAAAAAGTGAAGGGAATTGATCCACTGATCCAATCAGAGGAGGCAGGCAGGCAACATTAGACACAACCTCCTGCAGCTTCAGCATCACTGATGAAGAGACACCTGAAATGGACTCGGAAGAGGTTAACGCTGACACAGCCGTTAATTAATAGGACAGTGCAAAGTGTTTTCAGTAGCATCATCTGAAACATTCTTTATGAATATGAGTCTGTATTATTCTTGTGTTAAACACAATATTCAGTAGGCACTGCTCATGATGTAAAAAAAAGAGTTCCATTAGGTGACCCAGCCGGGGCTGATCAGACCCCAGCTTGTGTCCAGATGACTAGCTAGCTACCATGACTCCATGGCTCCCCTCTTTTGAGCCACAGCCATCTTGAGGCTCTCTCTGCCGCATCGGTGGTACTGCGGATGGCTCTCCTCTTTCTCTCACCCTCGATGCCTAAACTACTGAAGGCTCTGGCCAAGGAACGGGCTGCAAATCCTCTGCATCCAACCTCCACAGGGAAACACCTTGCTCTCCAGCCAGCCTGCTGGCAGTCACTGACCAGTCCTGCGTACTTGGAGAGCTTCCTCTCAAAGGCTTCTTCCAAGCGATCTTCCCACGGGACTGTCAGCTCCAGAAGCACTGCTTGCTTGGTGGATTCAGACACAAGGACAATGTCTGGTCGCAGGGTGGTGACTGCAATATGGCTGGGGAACTTCAGCTGATGTTCAAGGTCCACCAACAACTGCCAGTCTCTTGCAGACGTCAGGATGCCTGCAGATGATGTTCTTCTGGCAGGAGTTGGCTTGTCCCCAGCTCTGACAAAGGCGATGGTTATCTTGGAGGGTCGGAATTGCTTTGCCCACGCCAGTCCTGCGCTGATGGCTTCAGCAATGGTCTTGAGGACTTGGTCATGCCTCCACCTGTACAGACCATCTCCAAGTGCCCTTGTACAGCAACTGAGGATGTGTTCCAGGGTTCCTCGCTTGGAACACAGTGGGCATGCTGGTGTCTCTGCTATGCCCCATATGTGCAGATTTGACGGGCTTGGAAGCACGTCATACACTGCCTGGATGAGGAATTTGATGCGGTGAGGCTCGGCTTTCCAAAGCTCAGCCCAGGTCACTTTCCTTTCAACCGCATTCTCCCACCTCGTCCAAGCTCCCTGTTGCTTCATTCCCACTGCCTTGCAGGTTCTCGTCTCCTCCACTGCTGCTCTCACCTCCTCCTGAACAAGTCGTCGCCTTTCCTTCCCCCTGGTGTTCATTTGGGGAGTTGGAAAGGATCCTAGCCCTGCTCGACTTCGTGTGACCACTCCCACCAGGCTCCTGTGACGCAGCCTTGCATCTGCCTCTTGAACCGCATCCTCTGCCCTCCATTTCCTGCCAGTCCTCACTTGAATCCCTGCTTTAGCCACCTTCGGATCACTTGAATCCCTGTACTGAACCACTTCTCTGGCTCTAGTTACCTTGAATTCCTCCTCCAAGGATTTGAAAGGCAGTCGCAGTTTGTTGGTGTTCCCGTAGAGTGCAATGCTGCCCTAACCCTAACCCTAACCCTAACCCAGACTGCGAGTACTTAAATTTGTAATAGTTCAGGTAGGGTGAATTCAGGTAATCTGGGACATTGGGTAATGTGGGACACTTAAGCTCCAGTCTGTTTATTTCATATTCTAAAAAAGCTCTTCTAGGTATGATATCTACATCCCTTCTTCTGGTGCGGTTAGAAAACATCTTATATGTTCTACTTATATGTTGATGTGATTTGCAAAACATATATTGAAAGAAGTCAAAGCCAAAATTTAAAAAATGTCCCAGATTACCGTAATTTACCTTAATTCACCCTAAATTCAAAAGCAAGTACTAACTTACTTTCACTCAAGTAGGAACACTATCATTTACTTTATAGTTCAGTTGGGTCTGTTTGTTATTGCTTTTACTGAAGTAAAATGTTCAAGTTCTTGCTTTGGTCAGGAAGCAGTTGCTATAGGATAGAGGGATATTCCCCATCTTGTCCTATATTCTAAAAATCATGCTGGATAAGTAAGGAGCCAAACTGACACCTGATGTACATGTGGCAACATAATACCTTAGATGCCAGAAGGAATCTTAACATTAAGGTTTTTAATTCAGCCCACATAACAGTATGACGGAAGAGCTCTCCCCTGAGGCTGAGGCAGGTCGTCCATGTGATGTTTGAAGGGATGAAACATCCAAATCCAACACCTGAAGGCCGAGGATTTTTCCACTTAACCATGTACGCATGTTGAAAGACCGTTCATTTGACATAGAGTCAACAACAACAGAAACTAAGCAAACCACTGGATTAATAAGACCAAAGAAATATTTCCATAATAACCATAAAACCATTCACTGCCAGCACAGTTAAAACTCCTAAACTGGAGATTTGGAGACTTCCTGACAACAGTGACGTAAAGTCAAACAAACATTATAGAACATTGTGGTCGTCAATCTGCTGCTGACATGACTGAGTGGAATTCCAACCTGCAGGCCTCCACCATGAACAAACAGTAGCAGCACATTAACCCATACTCTGATAACAATCCATTCAAATATGTTCAAAGGCCTTGAAGTAAATGTGCTCATGTGCCTGGCACCAACCCTGAACCAAGGTGGGTCTCTATTTGACAAAAATATCCAAGATTTGTGCAGTTCTTTCGTTAGAATGGATTTTTCTCAAAACAAAATTTTCCGTTTTCAGATCCAGGTGTGTCCCTGCCTCAACTCAACCAGAATTGTGGTAAAAGCACAAACTGGATAGAAAAATGGATCATATGAAAACTTCCAAAAGTTAAACCAAATCATCTTTCTCACCCACCTGGTGTTAGGTTTAGTTCTTAAACCATTCCTCCTCAATGTTAGTGGATGGGACACTGACCTAAATAAAAAGTACACATCCAATAAATACTTCTGTCATTCCTATCTCAACAGCAAACCTGAAACAAGCGTTGAACTCTTGGATCTGTTTTGTTACCTGCCTGACCTCCTGTCTACTAAAATGTGTGGAAGCCACGCTCGGCCAGCACCCCACCACCATCACTCTCTCTTACCCCTCCCTTGAACACTGTACCTAGGGTGCCCCTTTTCCTTAATTCAGATCGAGGGCACATTTGTTTTGTCAACACTCGTTTTTTTGTTGTTATGAAAAAAATGGTTATAAATAAATCATAAAATCTGTTGGTTAAAAAAATATAGTATAGGTAAAAGAGTATACAGAAACCCTTAGAAAAAACATCTGGCGAAAACATTAATATTGTGTGTCCATGACGCGTTTTTAGTCGTGGGAACTAGATAAATAACTGCTGGCCTTAAGATAAGAATTTGTTTGAGACCTGCCAAACAAGATCTGGCGAACCGACCTGAAAAAGCCTCTTGCCTCTTTTGACAAACACTGTCTGCACTGACTCTGATCGCGGTCACACTGTAAAGTCATATAGGGCCATATTTCCATGACACACTGTAAATGACCAGTACACAGAGAGCATGATGTTTATATTGGATATTTTGATTTGTTATCAAGGCAACATCCACACGACTACGTTTTCTGTCCACAAAGGCCTTTTGGCTCTGTATCGCTTTAATCTCTGTTCATACTAACAAGCCTGAAAACACATGACACATGGCCACTCATACTGGGCATGCGCTTGCCGGTGTAAACAGAGAGGGATGTGTTTGCTACGCTGCTTGTCTCCTGCACATGTAAACAGTTGTATCATTGTAAAATGCAGAATTTAACTGCGCAGCAGCTGTTAGCCCAGACAACAGGGTCAGCATCTCTTGTAATCCATGTTGTGTTTTACATTGGGACCCAAGACTAATGCCAGTAGTTTTCTTACAAAAGAGGATCATGTGATAGGAGCCTGACGAATCAGCTAAGGCTAGTTTGTGAACAAAAGACCCAATCAGCAAGCGGTTGTGAGTGTCCATGTCATCATTAGAGTTTTTAAACTAAAATGTGGCCAGAAGCGTTTCAAAACATCTCCATTTTACCAGATGTAAAGCTCTGGAGTACTTTGGATCAAAGAGGTATTGCGACGCATCTACCGCAGAGTTGCTGATGAAAACTCACTCTGCCATGACACTATCATCAGAGCACCTCACCAGCAAGATCCTCTAAGAATTAAATTAAAATATAATTTGCATAAGGACAAAAAGAAAACTGTAAGAAGAAATATTTTACATAAATCATTATTCGACTGTTTAAAAGGTATTTTACTGCAGAAAAGAGTAAATGATAATGATAATAATAATAATAGCACTGACATTATTCTTCTCTGAAACTGGTTATAATCTGTTATAACCCAAAGTCTACACATCAAGTATCTTAACCAATTAATGTTAAACACCCATTATTACTCTTCATAAAAAACAGGGTTTTGCTAAAGTCAAGCCAAAGACACATGTCACAGATTGAAGCTGAAATATTTCACTCACTGATGAGGACTTTTAAAGGAATGCCGACCTCCCTGCTTGCTCGACTGGTGGAAACTGAACTGTTTCTGTGCTGCTCAGAATAAAACCAAGCGGAAGAGAAAGGAAGTGATCTAATGGAGTGACCATGTTTTCCTCAAAAACAAGCCAAAGCGTTTGATCAAAGAGAGGAAATGTCTCCTCCCGCCCTCTTCATTTAGTCAGTTTTCACTATAATCAGGAGGGAAACCACATCGTCATCGCTCCGACAGAGTCTAGCTTCTTTCCAAACATCTACTTAAACAGTGAAAGTGGTCTGTGACAAAATCAAGTTTGCATCCTGTTCTCCAGAGGCACAAAAAGTTTGTTCTAATTCTTGGCGGATCAGATTTACTCTTTCTTTAGTCCTTTATGGGCCGTATGGTGTTAGGGTTGCATGAATGGATATGAAGTTGGACACCAAATGTCATTGGACTGCCATGACAGTCCAAATACACGTTGTATATTCTGTTCAGTACGCCCAACTAAACAAACTGCCAAAACCAGCAGAGACTAGAAATGTAAATGTCATTTCTTTCCGCTGCTGCTGCTTCATGAAGGTGGGAACAGTTGCAGAATAAAGTTTATCGTTCTTTAATAAATAAATGTGGCTGGAAAACAAGTTTGATTAACTGAAAATTTCAAACAATCACAAGCTGATACACACAAATAGAAGATAGAAGCTAGAGCAAATCAAATAAACAGAAGACACAGAAAATAGAGTGGAGAAAGGAGAGGTATGACGGAAAGAAGGGAAAAATAAGTATGACCGGAAGAAAAGGGGAACAAATGAGGAAATGAGGGGAAAAGGAAGAAATGCAGGAACAAAAATGACTAGAAAGAATGTGACGAAGACAAACAAGTGAAAATGAAGAAGGATTAAGGGTTGAGAAAAGAGAGAAAAGAGGTGGAAGGGGAAGGGACGAAAGAAATACAAAAGCAAGCATAAGAAAGAAATCAAGTAAGTGGAGAGAGAGATAAATGGATGGACAGAGGGAGTAAATAGAGAAAGCACGAGGAAAGAGGAAAAGAGAGAAGTGAAGAAAGACGGACAAAGAAAAAGAGTAATGAGAAGGGAAGAAATGCTGAGACAGAACGGTGAGAAGTAGAAAAATGGGAAATAGCTAGAAAGACAGGACCATAGAAAACAACAAAGAAAGACAAACAGACGAGTGTGAGTGGCAGCTTGGTGTTTGTTAAGGGTTTTAACCACTAAGAAAACAAATGTTAACCTGACTAGATCAAACACACAGAACGTTTTTTCCCATCAACACAGACAGAGTTTTGACATCTTACATGTTTTGCTCCTGAAAGAAACAAGCAGGTATAGATGAATGTCTGACTCTGGATATGAATAATAAATAGAAACCCCAGTAAAAGATCAACACTACCTGAGAGGAGACGAAGAGACTTTCTGTCCAAAACTTTTCCTTTTCATTTAAATCTAATTTCTTCACCATTTGTTCAGGCGGCTGTTGAGCGTGAGCTGTTATTCTGGGCTGCTGAACGTCAGTGGTCCATCTTCAGCTCTTGGACTCGGCCAGTTTCGGCCTGCAGCAACCACCACACCTGCAGAACACACATACTGATACACACAGGCACAGTTAACCTGCATAGTCAGTGTTCAAACAGAGGTGGAGTCTTTGCTGCCAAAATACCAGTTATTCAAATAAAGTGTGTGTCATCAAACAAAATAACAGCTACTGAGGCAAGAATGAAGATTATTGAAGGAGCAGTCAAATTTTACAATATAGACAGTGGCTGCTGTTATAGAATCTCTTATAAGATTATAATATAAGTGTCTTGTAGTTGCCACTGAAGCACTTGTACTAGCCTTCATCAGGTCATCCTGTAGGTGTCTTGCAGTCACACGGGAGTTCATCTGAGTTGTTCTGACTAAGTTGCTGAGGGCCCTTGATGAAATGTTGGTCTTTCTTCCACGGCCAGGAAGGTCTGAAGCTGCTCCATAAGTTTTAAACTTCCTTATAATACTCACCATGATGTCTCTTGGAATATACATTTTTGTGAAATCTTCTTCTACCCAAGGCCCTTCAGGTTTGATGAAATAATCTCCTCTCTCAGCTTTTGTGGAAGCTGCTTTGTCTTTCCCATGGTTGCAACTCACCTTGAATACCTTCATGGGTGGGGTTTATATATGCATCACAGCTGAAGCAAATGAAGGATCAGTACAGAGTTCTCAAAAGCTTTATTATGTTTCAACTCCACTTTAGGCCATAAAAACTGTCAGACATCTTTAAAAACAACAATATTATATAGGGGTTGAATAATTGTGACATGGCTATCTTAACAAAATATACTGTTACACACAAATATCATGCATTTTCTGACTCAACAACTCATAAAGAAGTCATCCGAAGAAGAATCTTGCTCTTTGAAAAAACTGTAATTGATAAATCCTAAACAAATCTTTGGGGAGGTGGAATATTTCTGATTGCAACTGTAGCTGAGCTGATAGTTTGCCGATGACCTCGCTGCTCTCTCCTCAACAACACAACATCTGCAGGAGAAAACTGATACTGAACAACCTTCACAAACCAGCAGAAACGCCAAACGGTGACCCAAGTCCATCTGGAAGTCAAAGTGTTACACCCTGAGATGTCAGACTCTACAACATTTAATAGGAGCAAGTTATTTATGCATGTCCAGAAGTCGGGGGTCTGATTAACACCAATCAGGACATACATGGACAATATGACAACCCAGACCACAACAGCACCATGCACTAGGGCAGAGGTCTTCAACAGGGGGTCAGTGACCCCTAGGGTTTTTTCCCCACAAATTGAAATGTCTTTAAATACACATTAACATGAATCCAACATATCAGCGAACGGATAAATGGAGGCAGAAGACGTTACCTTTCATTCAGTGACACAGACTTATAAAAACATGAATATATGAACCTGTGTATTGTTTGAATAGCTTCGTATTGAATGCACAATAACAGGGTCGCTTTGTTTATACATGGCACTAGGCCCAGTTTAATATAAAAGACAATTTTATTTGTTCATCTCTCCATCAATTTGGGGGTCCTTGGCCTGAAAAAACGTTGAAGACCCCTGCACTGGGGAATGTTGCTAGGGAAACTTGGGGAAACATCACATGGGTTAGGGTTAGGGTAAGGGTCAGAATGAGGATCCATATATAATACAATAAAGAGGTAAGAGAACAGACCAGAGGTTCTTCATTAGGAAGACTGCGAGCAGAGGTCTTTGGAACATCGACCAGTCCAGGCTGTGCAGCTCCTGTTTAAGATTGAAAACTCTGCGGCTGATCTTTGCTGATTGGATCTCTTTGCTCAATAGATTTGCTTCTTCGTCAGGCTCAGATCAAATGACCCCCTTCCAAAAGAAAAAACCCGGCGTTAGCCTCAGTTACCAGTGTACAAGTCTCTGTAGAGAATGCAACATGGACAAACAATTACAAGTGCTGCTGACCCTGTTGTCTCTGCTAACAGCTGTTGTGCAGTTAAATTCTGTATTTTACAATGATACAACCATTCACATGTGTAGGAGACGAGCTACTATTTAAGCATCTGTGACGATTCTGCAGTTTATCCCCAAATGCTGCCTTTGTAGGCCGGCATGTGCAGGCCCAGTGTACGAGTGGTTACATGAGTGTTTTATGGACAGGGATAAAAACTGATACAGAGCCAAAACACTGGTGTGGACAGAGATTTGTTTTAGTTTGAAAACACCATTTATGCATGAAAACAAAGTAGCGTGGATGTAGCCATAAATTACAGATTTCCTTCTTCCTGGGCTCTTCTGTTTTTATTTCATCACCTTTTCATCATATTTATTCTTTTATTTATTTACAGGACACTGACCCCTGACCTCCTTACTGTCGATGAGACACATCACTGGTGACCCAGGCACCTCAATTACCATACACACCATTGTGTGAAGGAGAATCTACAAGATTCACCTGAAATCAAACCAGATTTCATCATTCTTACGTGAAACATTTAAGAGTTGAAGTTAGAGGGACAAAGCAGCAGCAGCATCATAACGGTGTTTATAACTTAACTTAGTTTCCCCCCAAAACCCCAACTCTCACACACACACCACCATGCTATTTATAGGTGTCACCTGTTCCAGTGTATTTAACATGCAGACCATTCCACTGCACCTAATGGAGAATTGTGTCAATCTACTTACATTTTCCACAGATGACAAACAACAATGAGCCGACCAGTCGTATGAATATCAATTAAGTATGTGTACTTGCCTACAGGTCTGCTAGTGCCCCCTACAGGTTGCACTGTAAATTATAACTGCAATAGCAAGGTGCTAGAGAGAGCAAACAACATACTGATCATATGATCTATTCTTGGAGTCTTACCAGTGGTGATGCTAAAATATACAGAGAGTGGCAAGCTAGCAGTAAACTCTGAAGAGTTCATCCTCTGTGGATCAGGAATAGGAATCTTTTGATTAATTTACTTGTTTTTTACAATTCTATGCTGCGTCTGCCTGTTTTTCCTGCAGGTTAGTTTGCATTTCATGATACTTCATAACATCAGTAGTGAACTCAC
Organism: Limanda limanda; assembly: GCF_963576545.1. Taxonomy (NCBI): domain Eukaryota; kingdom Metazoa; phylum Chordata; class Actinopteri; order Pleuronectiformes; family Pleuronectidae; genus Limanda; species Limanda limanda. The sequence goes on from NC_083643.1 coordinate 24,792,119, forward strand.
TGAGGATTTTACATATTTCAGGCCACTCTTTCTGTTTCTGCAGGATGAGTCTGAGCTTGGAGCAGATGTTGACTTTGCTGACGTAGTCAAGCAGAATCCTAACCACTAGCCAATGCTCCAGTTCTGAAATACGATATCTCGGAAGACGAGCTCACACTACAGTGATGCATCAGAAACAGGACTGGGAGCTGCACTGACTCAGAAAGGTAAACCAGTAGCATTTGGGAGTAGGGCACAGAGAGGGGGCTATGGTCAAATTCAGAAGGAGTGCTTCGCCACTGTGTTTGGGATGGAAAGTTTCATCAGCACACCTATGGCAGAGCAGATCAGTACAGAGCAACCATAAGCCGCTGGAAAATATACACAGGAAAACACTACTTACTATTACTTGCATCAAAGAGACTCCAGAGGATGCAGGACAGGATCTGGCTATATGGATATTTGGCTAAACTGGACCATCGCAACAAACAGAGCCAAGGTCTCAATATGAGCCCAGCACAGAGTTGTTTGTACATATTGTTTGTGATCTCTGGGACAGGAGAAACACTACGACTACACAACAGAGGACATGGACTCACTTTAAAAAAGAGGACATTGTGAGAGTTCAACCTTTTGAGACACATAAGGCATTGAAATCAGCGAAGGTGATTTAGTCTGTGAGTCACAGATCGTAAGAGGTGATGCTGCAGTTAAGGCGTAGTTTGGAGAAGGAACCAATGATATCTCAGACAGAATTAGGTTACATCCATCACACCACCACAAACAAGGAATTTGGTTCATGCACCAAGAAAGGTGGTGAAGCGGGTCAGGTCAGGTCCCGAGGTTATTAGAACTCACTTCCTCAAAGACTGTCAGGACTCCGGCAGGGACTTTGGGAAATGTGTTAAATCTGTTTGCCGTTATTGTAACATGAAAAAATATATACAAATGTGCGTAGTGTGTATGCACAGATTGTTTACAATGTTATGTTTCAGTATGTTTACTTAATACAATAAGTCCAGGTAGGATAGTCATATTTTGTACAAGTCCATTTAGTTAAGAAGAGCAGTGATTTAGTGTTATACGAGTTAAAATACTCCACTAATTGGACAGAGGACCGGTGGCAGTTTTTTTCATGCTTTTTAGTTTTATTGTAAAAACACCGTCAGGTGCATGCAGCATCGCTAAAGAAACAACTGATAAGTAAAAGTAAAAAAAAAAGTATATGTATTAAGGTAACATTTGAAATACATATAGATTGGTTCACTTATACTGATGATCCTATTATGATGTATGGCTAGGACTCCATAAGTCTGGATGTAGAGCTTAACTATAAATACTATCAGCAAAATTAAAATAAAAACTGATAAAAATATGTAATAAAAAGACAAAGAATACAGCTCAATAAATCTTTGGGATCCTACACTATAATTGACAGGGTTGAAATAATTATACAGCGATACATCACTGCATTGCTCAATATAGTCAATCAGACTGTTACATGGGGAGCTGTGAACATTTCTTGTGGTTCAATGACACATATGCTGACTTGTGTGAAGAGGCCTTAAATGAAAGTCATCAAATGTTAAACGCTGTATTTTATTTCATGGATATTGCATTTATTGGTTGTAATGGGCAGATAAGCAAGAACAGGTTTCCCAGCAACTATGACCAGCTCCTTTACCAAAGTGAATTTATATTGACATGGAAAGCTCTCGTCCGCTCAGCTACACAGATATCTGCTGTTATTCTGCTCTGCAGGGACCAAACTGGACTTCACCTTTAAGGACACAGGCACACATATGCGAATGCATCCGTGGCAAACCTTCACATCATCTTCACCTGAAATCAGTGCAAGTGAGGGGTTGTATAAAACATTTGCTTCACGTGGAGTTCAACTTTGGTAAACTTTGACCTGCGATATTGGTTTTGCATTTGCATGCGTGTGACTGTGCCAACTTGAATCTGTGGTTCTTGAGCGGCTTCAGTTTCCTGTCCTGATGCTTTCGTGTTTGTATTGTGTTTTATACTGCAAAAAAGAAAAAATATAAACATCCCACTCTTCCTTCACAAGAGAACCCACAGCCACCCCACCTCCATAGTTTATGTATATCTTTATCCCTTAAATGGCTGGATAATACTCTCTTTAAAATGATGCATTTGTAAAACATTTGCATTTACTGCCCAAGCCCTCTTTATTTTTTACTGAGAACATTTAAATAACATAAGAACTAAATGTGGTACAGTGTTGCTGAACACAGAGGATGGTGGTGGGTTGGATGAAGGTTTGGACTCAGTCTCTCCTCTGTTATGTACACTGAAGTTTTGTAGACGTCAGGCCGGCGGATTAGAAGTTGATGGCTTTGCCGAAGGAAGCGGCCAAGTTCGCTTCTCTGAAGGCCTCCGACACCGTCTGCAGGAGGAAGGCCAGAGTGAGGAGGGGGAGAGGAGAGAGGGGTGAGGGGGAGGAGGCAGGAGACAGGAGACAGGAGAAGAGAGATTTTATTTCTGTCTGGTTGTTGTGATATATATAACTGTTATGGGTATATTTGTGATGCTTTGTTCTGTTCTTGACAATTTAGAACAGGCTATTATGTAGTTGAAAGCAAATTAAGTGTTTATCAATGCACATTTTATTTCCTGTAGTAACAGTTAATGAATCTCCATTTGACCAGTTACACTGGAGAAATACAGTAATTTTACAGTCACACTTCACCACTTGCTTACAACTATAGGATTCTGATGTTTTATAAGCTATTTATTAAATAATTATTATCTTATTATTTATAAGGTTGAACTATGCAGTGCAAATGACTCGGTTATTAATCAATGAGTCAGTGAAATACAAGATTATTTTTTCCCAAACAAAAGGGGTAAAAATCCTCCAACAAGTCAGCCTCCCACCTGTGAGGATCTGCTCCTTTTCTTGGTCTCATGAGATTAATAACTAAATATCTTTTAATGAGTTTTAAGTGAAGATATCCCCTTCAGCTTTAGGAAATGATGTGAGACACCTTTAACCATTATCTGATATTTTACCATCCAGTTGCATTAAAAAAATGCTAGTTTGTTTTAACATGTGTCTGGAAAGTTAGGATAAATCAAGTTGAGGTTAAAACTTTACATCACCAGTATGTTAAGTGCCTCAGATATAACATCTTACAACTTGATATCTCAACACAAATATTGAGCCTGACATGACAAAAACCTGTCCATTTTATTCATTTCCAGCAGCCAATGATATTCTGGTGAACCTCTGTGTGCTTGTGCCTGTGTGTGTGTGTGTGTGTGTGTGTGTGTGTGTTCGCGCATGTAACATACGGGATGGGCGTGGCAGACTCTGGCAACGTCCTCACAGGAAGCTCCGTACTCCATGGCCAAAGCCGCTTCATTGACAATCTCTCCGGCTCCCTGCAGGAAAACACACAAATATTCAACCTCTGCTTAACAAGCTAATCTTATCCCAGATGTTAATCCATCTATGAAAAGATCTATCAAAAATCTTCACAACATTTATGGGATTATTCGTTTGAAAATCGTCACTCAGTATTTAGATGAACATGATGGCACAGAAGCAACACTCCTGAGAGTGTGACACCACGGATCACAAGGCTTTATTACAGACACTGGAACATTTTATTGAGATTACAGGATAAGCATGAGGCTGGTATAAGTCGTACTTAGATCAAATCCAGTTTGTTTACGTTAACGACAAACTTGAATATTAGCCGGAAAGTCTGTATTCGACCAGTATTGATAGTTTGGATGTCTGTTTCCTTGGCCTCCTAAGGCCTCCATACTTTGACTCACACATAAAACAGCCCTCCTTCCACCTGGACGATATTAGTCTTAACAGTTGAGGCCTTGGCAAACAAGCAACTCTCATGTTCTGCCAGACAACATGACTATTTTGGCATTGGAGTCATGTGACTTTGAACTGAGTGATGTAGAAGCTGTTTGTGGTTCAACAAAAGGATCTTCCTCTTTAATAAAGCTACCAAAAACATGGAAACAAGGCCCAGGTTCAAAGTTTTGATGTGAACCATTTAGACAGGATGCAATATGTGTGTGTATACCATTAAGACCAGATGCAAGGTCTGCATGCTTCTACCTTAAGAGCCTGATGAGACGTGTGTGTGTCATTCATAATGTCATAATTTTTGAGACATGTGGCTGACGAAATACATTATGAGTTGTTGAGATACTTGCAGAGAAGACAAAAATCCATTTAGGGAAATGCAGTTTGTCTGATCGCTAGCTCTCTTAACCAGCAAAAGAGTTTATAAAGTAGCATTTCAGAGAAGGGCTGACAATTAAAGTAATATTGAAACAAGGTACAGCAGCGTTTCATTGATGAAAACAATGATGCAAATCTGTTGATCAAGGCTCAGTTGTTAAAAAACATGTTTAAGGTGGAAGAAGAGGGAGGGATCTCTGTGAGTTTGCCATGTTTATTGGTTATTTTAAAAATGTTCATGTAGTTTAGGGTGAAGGTAATTGTTTACAATGAAACCCAAATGTACAAGCTGCCAAATTTGTGTGTTTCACGTAACTATCTGCTTCAGAGGCAGAGAATCTAAGTTTTTGTGAACATTGGTACATTTGTCCACTCTTCAAAAAAACCCTCAGGTTGTGTTCAAACGACAATTAGTTTTAGAGTGCGTTTCTATTCAGCGCTTTAGGTCTTTAAGGGTTAACAAAGGCTGTTTTGCATTTAGGAAACCCAGCCCCAGTGTTTGCCATCATGCATACTGACTCACTGTACAGTCTTCATGCAAATACATGGATCCACTGATAGGACTGTGATATCCTCTTCATTTCTGCTGCTCCTGTTCCAGCTTTCTCATTACTTTACCTACTTTGCTCCTCTTAACGGATCAGGGGCCTCATTTATAACCGTTGCGTACGCACAAAATGGGCCTGAAACGTGCGTACGCCACTTCTCACGCCAACGTTGGGATTTATAAAAACAAACTTGACAGGAAAATGTGCGTATTTCTACGCAAACTTAGACCCACCCTTACAAGCGTTTTGGGGAGACGGGAAAACGGCGACACAGACGTGAGGTGGTGAACTGCAGCAGATTATTGATCCAATTCATAATTTACATTGAAACCAACAGTTTTTCTCGCGCGACGTATCTGCTCCACACGAGGCTTTTAATAAAAAAAATATAAAACAACTTTAAGCAAATAAGGTTCAGATTCGATTTAACGGCAGAGTTACGGTGCCGAGTCATTAATAGGTTTTAATAATATCTTCTAACACTGTGCGTGTATCATCAGATCACTGCAGTGAACGGGACCGAGCCAGAGAGCGCACAGTGCACCCAGTGCACAGAGCGCACTGGAGATCACTTATAAGAAATGAGGAAACTTTCCAAATTATATCCCAGAGGAGGTGAGGATCCACTGATGTGAGGGAATCGGTCCGATGCTCTAAATAAATAAATACTGCCGTGACACCGGAGCGGGGATCTGTCGATGTGTGCATGTGACTGGAGGAACGAGGAGGAAGCGAGGGTTCAGCGATCTCTGATCTCACACAGTGTGTTATCCACAGCAGCAGCGGCAGAGTATCAGTGTATTTTTTTTATTAGTGACATCACTGCTGTCCCATAAAGTCGCTCTTCACCTCCACCTCACTAACAGACACCTTGATGTCAGTGTCAGAAAGTTTCACTTCCTCTTCACATCGCTTGATGTGGTGACTCCGTCAGGACTCACGGTGGAAACCCATTGGTCAGCAGCATCATTTAATATTCACGCCGTGCTTTGCATTGACAATTTATGGTTGAAAGTGGGCGTGTGGAGGGCGGATTTGGAGGCAGATCCACGTACGAACGTTTCCAGGTGGACTGTGATTTTTAAAGCGAACATTGCGTTCAGGTGAGCTTGCGCACGGTTTTATAAATCGGAATTATCTTTTGCGTACGCCATTTCCGGATTTTGTACGTACGTACACTTTTAGTATGAAACCCACGCACTCTTTTATAAATGAGACCCCTGATCAACTTCAGACTGAACTCATCAGCAGCTTTCACCAATTTACCAGCCAACTAAAACAGCTGTCCACTCCCCCTGTGTTTTCTCTCTCATACAGGATAGGTCATGTGTCTGGTGTGGGATGCAGCTCTTACAGGTCCGACGATGTGCGCTCCCATCATCCTGTCCGTCTCCTTGTGGCTGAGGATCTTCACCAGGCCATCAGTGTCCCCGATGGTTTTGGCTCGACTGTTGGCTGCGAAGGGGAACTTGCCAACTCTGTATGGAATACCCTGAGGAGCAGAGGAGGAAGACTTGGTTCAATTTTATGCAATTTATATAGTGACAAATCATGATTATTATCCCGTGGCACTTTACAATTTACCTACAATATTTTAGAGAAACCCAACAGTTCCCACAATGTGCAACGGAGATAATAAAACACTGCTGGACATGCCGCTCAGACAACAACAGAAACTCGATATTGAGATGTACATATCTGGTCTGGGATGTGTCATTATACGTATTCATATAGGACCTGCCCCCCACTCACCCAATGTTGGCTGAGATTGGCTCCAGCTCCCCATGTGACACTCAAAGGATAAACTTCAAACATAATGGATTTAAACTGCTAAATTATTGAATTGAATTATCAGCTTAATCTGCAGCTACTTGCTCTATGGAGCTTTACAGTGATTTTCAGCTCATTTAAAATTTTCTATTTATTAATTTACTTCATTATATCACCATTTTACTGTCCAATTGTTTAAATCTCTGCTCCAAAAAAAAAATCAGTTACTGCAGTTTTAAATTAAACAATCAATCGACATTAAAAGTTTAGTTTGATCAAACATTCTGAAAATGCCTCTAGTAATCTTAATTTATTTTGTAATTGTTTTATAATTCCTTATCTACATTAATTAGTATCACCCTCTTAATAATCATCACCCCCTTACGCTCACCTCCTCTTTGAGCTGCTCCTCCGTCTTGCCCACCCAGGCCACCTCAGGGTGTGTGTAGATCACAGAGGGGACACAGTTGTAGTCGATGTGCACTGCGCCGCCGGCGATGCCCTCAACACAGATGACGCCCTCGTCTTCAGCCTTGTGGGCCAACATTGGCCCGGCGATCACATCACCAATTGCATAAATACTGAGGGGAGAAAACAGTCACAGATGTTTTATTTTAAAAACTTTACATCCAATATGTAGCAGCTTCTAATCAAAGCATTATAAATGTATCAGGTATCTAATAATAATGAATGATAAGAGTTATTAATAAAATCCTAATGTTATTTTATTGGTTGAAGAACAGCTTTTTAAATAATTTATGTAATAAGATTTAAATGATTTTTTGCTTATCCATGTTCAGCTTGATATTAAGACTTTGCTACTTTTTTTGTGAAATTTTTACAATTTTTTAGATGGTTTGGATACTATGTGAGACACAAGGAGAGACACAGTGACACCAAATTTGAGGGATTCTTATCTTAAATGTTAAAGAAAACTAATTTTGGATTAAGTAAACTGTAACATTCTAAATGGCTTGTAAGACCAGTTTCTCCACCTGTATCAGAAGGACGATAACTTTCAGATCATCACTAAGCTGTATAAATAATATTTGGTTTGAGATATGCCAACGGGTCGGGCCGCCTCCCAGAGACCTATATTTGTTTACATGAGTCAGCCTAAGCTGGGAGATACCTGGGTACTTTGGTCTGGAAGCGGTTGTTGACGGGGATGCGCCCCCTGTTGTCCACCTCGAGGCCAACAGAATCCAGACCGAGGTTCAGTGTGAAAGGTCGTCTTCCGACGCAGACCAGCAGCACGTCACATGTCAGCGTCTCATTCTTCCCCCCGGCTGCCGCCTCCACTCTGCAACATCGAATACAACAAGTTCTGTTACAAACTGGTGCCGCACTCTGGTCATTATTAACCACTTTCCTTAGTGTCAATATTTCAAAAGTCAAGAGCTTCAGAAGTGTTTTACTGACGCCACATCGATCTTCCCATCGGGCCTTTTGGTGGCTCCCATGACTTTGGTGCCGAGCTTGAACTTGAGGCCCTGCTTCTGTAGAATACGCTGGAAGTTCTTGGAGATCTCCATGTCAATGCCCATGCCGCCGACATGTCCAAGGAACTCTACCGCTGTGACCTTCGAGCCCAGACGCTGCCACACTGAACCCTAAAGTACAGGAGGTCAAACATTTATGTGACTTAGAGGACAGATTCAAGTGCTCCAAACTAAAGAGGACATTAGATGTTGGTGCTATGAGGATCACTTCAGTTACAATTATTTTTTATTCTAGATCAGACAGTCAATATCTAACACATAAATGTGTTTCTTGGTGAATGAGCCTAAGGTGAGACTGACCAGCTCCACTCCAATGACTCCAGCTCCAATCACAATCAGCTCCTCGGGCACTTTCTTCAGGGACAAAGCTCCTGTTGATGACACAACGACCTCCTCATCAATCTGAAGAAACAAACAAAAAAACACAAGACTTAATATGTTTTAACAGCCTTCAACATATTTTTTCCCCCATATACATTTTAACTGAATATTACGCAGTCAGTTAGAACTGGCATCTGCTGATGATTTAACGCATTGAGCCAGAATATGACATACGTGTATGCGTGTCTTAGAACCAGAGAGACGTGCAAATCATTCACAATGTCAGTGTTTTCAAGACAAGCAAAGGATGAAATATATTGTGATATGCTGAAATACTTGCAGTAGAGGGGAAATGCATAATGTGAAATGTTTGTTTGTTAACCATCTTAGCCTGGAGAAAGAAAATGTAAACATTGGCAATTATGTCAGCTCTTCAGAAAACCCTCAGGTGGTGGGGGGGTTGATTTATAACAACACTTCGGTTTTAGAGTGTGTTTTTGTTCGAGGTCTTAATGGGTTAATGAGGCAAGACATCTTATTTTTTATATATGAACCATGAGTCGCCAGGAGTGACATATAGAGAATTATTGTTTAGCAGCAAATCTTTGACAAGCAAACATTTTTTTCTAAATTAACAGAAGAATAACTTTTTTCATGATAAACTCATGGTGAAGAACCGAAGCGAGTCTCACAGCATCCTCATTACAATACAACCAAATGTATTTAAACTTACTTGCTTGTTATATTTTGTTACATCATTAAGTGGATCAAGGTTTTGAAAATGTTTGGTTTCCATATTTTTGCTTGTAAAGATTTCAGCGGGAGGGAAACTCAGCTGTACCTGGATCCCAGGGAAGGGCGTGACCTCTGAGCCAGTGGCGATGAGGATGTTCTTGGTGTTGATGACTTGCTCGCTGCCGTCTTCTGCTGTGGCCGTCACCTGGTTCTTACCCGTCACCCTCCCATAACCATTTACATGGGTCACCTGAGGGAAGAAGGGGGCAACATCATACTGTCAACACTGTGGATGCGTGAATAAGATGCAAAACAAGAACTGTTAACACGGAGAGAAGTCTGACTTTGTTCTGTTTGAAAAGATGTGCGATTCCACCGGTCAGGGCTTTGACCGCCCCGCTCTTCTGAGCCATCATCTTCTCCAGGTTCAATGAGAGGCCTGTAACTGATACAAACACAGACCACCAACAATTAGTCTTCTTATCGATAAGTCGATAAATAGGAAAATCTGAGTTTCTGTTTTCATCTGAACTAATCCACTTAGCTGCACTAAATATCCACAGATTTCTTACTTTCGATGCCTCTGCTTTCAAAGTCCTTGCCATGAGCCAAGTGGTACAGGTGTGAGTTGTTAAGCAGAGCCTGCAGACACATAAAACATAATTCTCAAGATTTTTCATTAATATGTGGTAATTTTTAAGTAGTTTATGTTCAGCTTTTCCAGAAATGGTGCTGGATACCAGCAGGAAAGAATTACATTTCTGACATAAGGACAGATACATACTGCATCCAACTAAATAACTGAGAACAGAGTGGGAATAACAGAAGATGCCGATATATGGGATGGGATTGAAATAATCAAATTATCACAGTTTGTTCACCGCAGTCTCTTCAACTGCTCCAACTACAAACACATTTCACAATATCAATCAGCAAGAGAAGCAGTCTATTACCTTTGAGGGGATGCAGCCGACATTCAGACAGGTCCCACCCAGCGTGGGATTCTTCTCCACACACACTGTCTGTTGAAGAAAACAAATGTTAGAGGCAACATCTGCATTAATGTTTCTACACTACAAAGAAAACATGCATTAGTGACTATAAACTGTCAGCTCCTTGACCTGCATTCAGTTAGTGTGATTCTACAATATAACAATAAAAATCACATTAAATGAAATTGATATGTTGCATTTCTATAAGTTAATACTCATGGGGAGGAGTCTTACTTTGAAGCCGAGCTGGGCAGCTTTGATGGCAGCAACGTAGCCGCCTGGACCGGAGCCTACCACTGTGACATCTGCATCAACTATAGAGAGGAAACACAGAAACTTTATCATGCCTTTGAGTAAAATAGGAATTTGCCTTATTGTTGAAAGGTTCTATACACATAAACTTGCTGTACATCCTGGAAGTTAAAGCGCTGACACTACACTGAGGTCCCCAGGTTGTGTCTGACTCGGCCTTTGTCTTATTCTTTAATATTCTGTCATCTCTCTACTGCTGATTATCAATAATGGAATAAACTGCCCACAAAGTATTTAAAAGATAAATAAATGATTAAAGTGTGGTGAAACAAATTCGCCTTCATTGTGTTATACACATTTTCATATTTATATTCCAAATCTCTATCATGTTTTTTTTTCTGTGAGGTTTGTTTCATGTCAAATTCTGCATTTATGAGATTTGAAAAATAGCTAAATCCACGCCCTCATATTCACCATTAAGGAAACCTGATCCATTCTGTTTGTGGTATCGCAAGTTTCAGTGACATAAACATCAGCAATGAGTTTAAAGATCAACTTTCACAGTTGTGTCATTGTTATAACAAGATGGAGGATGTACGTGTGACATAAAACACTGACATACTCGTAGAATAGCAATTTTAAGTTGCCTTATATTTCATTACTATTTTAATTGATTGAATTAAAATCCTTTTGATTTTTGGCCACAACTATTATTAAGTCTCATAGCTTTGTTTCTCCATATGACGGTGGCAGACCTGACAATAATTTGTACCCAAGAGAAAACATTCTTAATATAACAAAAGTAATGACTCAAACAAGTTTTCTCAAAACATGTCAGGGTTTTTGCAGGAGCCACTACACTATAAAACCTTTTTAATTATATATTTGAATGAACTTTAACCAGGTAAGACAATATCGATCATGATAACCATGATATTTTAGTACTTACAAACTGCACATCAAAGTAATTCTTAGTGGTAGAGTTAATTTAATCAATGCAACCTGGTCCCTGAAGAAGGAAGAAAATTTATGTTTTTTTGACCGAAAGTCATGTTTACTATATTTAAAGCTTTTGACGTGTGTCTATTTTGAGGAAACTAGATTCTCTGCTCTTTGAGACCTTTTAGAGACAGATACACAGGTGTGTGTTCCATCGATCTGATGTAATAAGTAGGTCCAGTGTCAGTAAAAGGGCAAACAACTATCAAACATGGGGCTAAAGTTCATAAGAGTACAAGCCATTAATGAAGTCATAATTTCTTACTTGCTGCTTTGTCAGCATAGGTTCTGACAGATAGAGCTGTAGCTCCATTTAGTTTGCAGGGAAGTTGGTGGCTCCGCTGTGAATAGGAAAAAAAAAAAAACTGTGAGAAAAACAGTGTCACAACCCAACATTTAAACACCTTATAAGTATACTACAGCATCTGAAAATGCTTTCCTGTAACCTGATTTCACTTCAGAGTAAACGTAAAACTAAATTACAACATTTGTTCTATTGAATGTTTAGAACAATATAACAGCAATGCAGTTTATTATAGAGAATGAAAGCAGCCAAGGTAGAAGTAATTAAACCAGTTCAACTTCTGGGAGAAGAACATTCCTTTATTTGTCATCTTTTTCTTCTCAGGCACAAGTATCTACTTACACTATTTTCCAGAATATCCCTGTCATGACGTTAGCCTGATTGTTTTGTGCATTTCCTTCAGCAAAATGTCTACGATTAGTTGCTCAACTAGAGTGTTTAAGTCACTGTGGAAGATTTTGGAAATGAAAAAAAGTTCCTCGTAAACAGTTAGCATCGCAACGATGAGGTTATAATAAGGTAGTGAAAAAAGGGGCTCATATTATCGGACAACCAAACTTTACACATGCCACTGATATTTAATACTTTTACAGGACATGTACGAAGAAGCAACTAAGCATCAACTTTTGGAGAAAGCGGGTTCGAGTCTCCTTTTTTTCAATAAGCACTAAACTATTTGCTTACAGCTCTAGTAGGTGGGGGCTTATCGTCACTTTAGACTTGTTGCGCAGTTAGCAAGAAGAGAACGAGTGGCTGTGATGGTGGATACGACTTGTCAAACGAATAGTTACAAAACAAATGATTATTTCGTACAGTTGTGAGGCTTCTGCGTCAGGAGTTAGGTAACCGCTGCTAACTAGCTTAGCGTGCTAATGTGACATGTAGGGACATAAATCAAAACATCGGTTTGCTACATCTACTTGTCAGTAGCGTTACTGTAGAACTATGTGCAATTGCCAGCACACAAACATACTTATCTCAATGTGTTTATCATGTGTTTGCAGTATGAACCATCTAACTTGACCTCCTTCTTTCCGTGTTTTTCACGACAAAAAGGCATGATTATTTCTAATTAAGGACATTTTCGCTCGTATCATTCACGCCGAACTGTAGAAGAAACATTTATAAAATTGGCCGTCATAACAGTTTCCTATTCAGTGACATATTTCTTCAACATAACCCAAACTACTGTGAATTGCAGCTTCGCCTAGTGGAGTCTGGTGTTGCGTCCTCTCCGTATGACTTCACCGGACCACAGCTAGCTAGCTGGCCCACTGGCTAGGCCCGGGCGGAAGATGAGAGAACACCAGTATTCCCGTAAACATGCAGCCAGTGAGACCAGTCTGTCCAACCCGGACAACATACGCTGGTTAGTGGGTAAGCAATGTCCGCACTCACCGTGGCCAGAGAGCGGTACAACTGAGTCCAGCTCTGCATGTTGTTAGTGTTGCTGCCCCGATCAGTCACCTACAGCAGGCCGAGTGTGAAGGACTCCTCACACTGCGCAGGCGCACTACCACTGCACTACGTCATTTGGAGTGTCGCTTCCAAATGACGTTGGGTTACAGCGAGCAGATGGGTCCAAATCTTGATATAGTCTATGGTCCAAAACAAACAATTTAAAAAAGAAGAACAAAGAAATCACCAGTAATATATTCATCTTGCAGTACAGTCTCTTGTCAAGTCATATTCATTTATATAAAAAGTTTAAAAAAAACAGGAGTTGAGCCAATGTGCTCAAAGGCAAAGGAACAGGTGTAAGGATAAATAAGTTAAAACTGTGTACATTACATATTTACATTGCAACATTAAGGTAGTATTTTAACAAGAAAAATTTACATTTGCAATATTAAAAGAATACATTTTAAGCTATGTGTCATGGTTTATACCAGATCAGCCTGTCACTTGTGTTTAATGTTATACATAGCTCAAATAACAAAATACTCAATACTTTGGCTCATCAGCACAACATTATCATATTATATTATATTATAAGTATCAGGACTTTGAAAAGATTGTGCAAAAACTGATTCTATTCAGAAAAAAGACATACAGATTTGGAGGAACATGTCTCTTTTTGGACAATGTATGGTAGTGGTAGACTGTGAGGTTATCAGTATATCAAGAAACAATTAGACTGGTAATCAACATTTTGATCCAGAAGGCAGAGGGAGTGAAACCTCAGTATGAATGGGTTCTCCTACAAGCTTGTTTAAACAAAAAAAAACAAGATTCTTTATTCCTGTTAAATTACGACTTTATTCTTGTAATATTATGACTTTCTTCTTGTTGATACAAAAGATAAAACCAAAGGCTCTCCAAGTCTCCATCGTACACTGAACATGAGAAAAAGGTGGACAGCTTTAAATCTTAATCTTGCCTCTATACTGAGAAAAAGATTGTTTTTAATGTTTTTATTTATTGGTGATATTTGCACTTTCATTTGCATTCAGTTTTTAAACACGTCAGAACAGAAAAAAGGCAATGCATGTGACAAATGATTGTGTTGAATGTCAGTGTCTGATGCAGTTGTGTGATACTCATTGCAGTTTACACACTGGTTGTAAGCTCCCCTAGAGGGCGTCTTCAGCTTTCAAAGTTGTTCTCTTCAAAAGCATCACATAACAAAACCTTACTTTGCAGTAAATCTCAATACACTATGTAATATTAGATATTATATGATAAGGTAGATGAAGGTAAAACACTAAAACAGAAATAAGAACAGTAACCAGGAGATAACCATGTGCACATGGTTGTAATTACAATTGCATCACTAAAACACTTCACAGTTCTATTAAATTTTAGTGCGGATCAAGGGGTGGATTCTGGACTTCTTTATCACTTTCTTAAACATTGCAAGATAGGGTGTTTTTCAACATTTTCACTGATTCCACAGGGAATAACACATGGTTGTAGATGAAAATAATCAGGCTCATTTAAGAGGTTGATCATTCTGCAATTTTCTGAAGTTGTGGAATTAAATTCTGGCCAGTACATGGTGCATGAATTGGTTGTGGACTACAACACCATCATTCAGACAGAAAAACAAATGAAGAAAGTTTACCAGTTAAGGAGCAGCCAGCAAAGGAGAAGAGAAGAGCAGCATTGTGAATGTCATAGAAGGAAATCAGTCTCTCCTCATTATCCATAAACACGCCCACCTTCTCAGGCTTCGACTTCAGAGAGAGAGGGACTTCTGCTTCACCACCGGCAAAATAGCTATCTTGCCTCTCTTAACATACAGACCAGTAGCCATCAGTGGGGCTGAGGGTGATCAGTCCCCTGATGTCAGACCTCCTGGCCACTCCCAAAGACAACCTATAGACCACCTTCTAATGGGAACCTCAAAATATGATCTTCCAAATAAAAAATTCCAAATAAGAAATTCTATGAATAGACTATTCTAGACACAGGCGGGTTGAGTAATATAGGTTGTACTATAGCAGGATCAAGTGTCACATCCACTGTGTGCCGCCGGACTCTCTCCAGCTCAGTCTCAAGAAGCTTCATTATCTTCTCAGTGAGCGTCTCCTCCAGCCGATTCACTGCTCTCCTTACAATCCCCACATATGATGGAGGATGGACACTGACTCCTGTCCAGTCCTTGGTGGGTGGACCAGTGTTAAGGGATGAGAAGCTTTGGAGGAGGTGGAGGTGGTCTTCAGACTGTGCGAGCTGCTCCACCTCAGCGCTTCTCTTCTTCAACTCTCCGATTTCTTGTTCCAGATCATTGATGAAGCCTTCAGCCTGTTTCTCCTTCATTCTCTGCTCCTCCTTGATCGTCTCGACGAGCTCAGTCTGGCCTCTCTCTACAGACTTCCTCAGAGCCGTGAAGACCTGAACACCTTCTTCTATTTCTCTGTCTGCACTTGTCTTACAGAGCTCCACTGAACGTTTGATCTCCATAATCTTCTGTCGTCTCTTTTGGGTCATTTGCTGAAGTTCAGCCTCTCTCATGCTCAGCTCAGCCTTCTTCTCTTCATATTCATCTTTCAGAGGAACAACATCATGTGTCTTGTGGTCTGAAATGGTGCAGAGCAGGCAGACACACACCTGGTGGGTCTTACAGAACAGCTCCAGCAGTTTATCATGCTTCGTACACATCCTGCCTTCCAGGTTCTCCACAGGGCCGATCAGCTGATGCTTTTTCAGGCCTGACACTGTCAGGTGCGGCTCCAGGTGAGTGTCGCAGTAGGAGGCCAGACACACCAGGCAGGACTTCAGGGCTTTCACTTTGGTTCCTGTGCAGGCGTCACAGGGAACCTCTCCTGGTTTGGCAGCTTGTTGCTCTGAGCTTTTCTGTTGAGACGACCGTCTGAACTGAGCAGTCATCTCAGAGATGAAGGTGTTGACCCGCAGCTCAGGTCTCTTGTAGAAACGCTCTTTACAGTTGGGACAATGACACAGGACGTTAATATCCCAGTGTCCAGTGATGCATTTGCTACAGAAGTTGTGTCCACATGGTAAAGTGGCTGGATCAGTGAACACATCCAGACATATGGAGCACAGGAACTGATCCTCAGTCAGCAGACAGCTGGCAGCAGACATGTCTACACATGGAGGAGAAAAATACAAAAATGAGCATTGTACAGTGTATTTGCCAATCTTTTGATGATCTGTGTTATTACATCAAACTGTGATTAGTATTATAATATTAGGAATATTAGGAGGAATTCTGTTGTTCACCCAACTGAGGACCACATTTACTGAGAACATATACCAACATGCAGGGACATGCAATTTAATTTATGGCATAATCTGTATATTCCTGTGACTAATTTACGAACACAGCAGCTGATTACACAGTCAGGACTTAGACTATTTACTTGGGCTGCCCCCAAATGGTCAACCAGCAAACATTGGTCAATAGCAAGAGTCTTAATTAATGAAGTTTTGATTGATAATTTGGTAGCAGTAAAAAAAAAGGAAAACACCATGTGACACTCAGTTCCACAGTCAGTCACAGACAGACAGGATTTACAGGTAGTCCCTGTGAGTATTAGATATAGTGAATGTGAAATATTTTTTTACATCCCTAACACATTAATGTATATGCCAATTTATATTATGTAGATTGTATACTACATATTATATCTGTGGAGGAGAATAGTGCCTCTCATTCCATACTCCCTTCTCTTTCTAAGCAGTACCAAAGGTCAGGTTATAGATAACGGACCAGTACAGAACATTGTGGTGTCTACGTTGAGGGACTTTCATATCTAACTCAGATGCTCCTGATAGAGAGGCACCAACTTCAACTCTCACCAACTTTAACTCTTTTGTGTATTTCACCAGTAGCAAGACGTAAGGACACAATGTGATTTAGGAATGCAAACCTTAGGCTTAACTATCCAATAGGATGCAACACCTACAGTTAGGTCCATAAATATTTGGACATTGACACAATTTTCATCATTTTGGCTCTGTACACCACCACAATGGATTTTTGAATGAAACAATCAATATGTGCTTTAAGTGCAGACTTTCAGCTTTAATTTGAGGGTGTTTACATCCAAATCAGGTGAACGGTGTAGGAATTAAACACATTTTATATGTGGCACACACCTTTTTAAGGGACCAAAAGTAATTGGACAATTGGCTGCTCAGCTTTTCCATGGCCAGGTGTGTGCTATACCCTTGTTATTTCATTGACAAGGAGCAGATAAAAGGTGTAGAGTTCATTTCAAGTTTGGTATTTGTGTTTGGAATCTGTTGCTGTCAACTCTCAATATGAAGTCCAAAGAGCTGTCACTATCAGTGAAGCAAGCCATCATTAGGATGAAAAATCAAAACAAACCTATCAGAGAGATAGAAAAAACATTAGGTGTGGCCAAATCAACAGTTTGGTACATTCTTAAAAAGAAAGAATGCACTGGTGAGCTAAGCAACACCAAAAGACCCGGAAGACCTCGGACAACAACTGTGGTGGATGACAGAAGAATTATTTCCCTGGTGAAGAAAAACCCCTTCACAACAGTTGGCCACATCAAGAACACTCTCCAGGAGGTAGGCGTATCTGTGTCAAAGTCAACAATCAAGAGAAGACTTCACCAGAGTAAATATAGAGGGTTCACCACAAGATGTAAACCATTGGTGAGCCTCAAAAACAGGAAGACCAGATTAGAGTTTGCCAAAAATCATTTAAAAGAGCCTGTACAGTTCTGGAACAACATCCTATGGACAGATGAGACAAAGATCCACTTGTACCAGAATGATGGGAAGAAAAGAGTATGAAGAAGGGAAGGAACGGCTCATGATCCAAAGCATACCACCTCATCAGTGAAGCATGGTGGAGGTAGTGTTATGGCGTGGGCATGTATGGCTGCCAATAGAACTGGTTCCCTTGTATTTATTGATGATGTGACTGCTGACAAAAGCAGTAGGATGAATTCTGAAGTGTTTCAGGCAATATTATCTGCTCATATTCAGCCAAATGCTTCAGAACTCATTGGACGGCGCTTCACAGTGCAGATGGACAATGACCCAAAGCATACTGCGAAAGCAACCAAAGAGTTTTTTTAAGCAGAGAAGTGGAATGTTCTGCAATGGCCAAGTCATCACCTCACCTGAATCCAATTGCGCATGCATTTCACTTGCTGAAGACAAAACTGAAGGGAAAATGCCCCAAGAACAAGCAGGAACTGAAGACAGTTGCAGTAGAGGCCTGTCAGAGCATCACCAGGGACCAAACCCAGCGTCTGGTGATGTCTATGGGTTCCAGACTTCAGGCTGTCATTGACTGCAAAGGGTTTGCAACCAAGTATTACAAGTGACAATTACATTTATGATTATGTTAGTTTGTCCAATTACTTTTGGTCCCTTAAAAAGGTGGGAGCCACATATAAAATGTGTTGTAATTCCTACACTGCTCACCTGATTTGGATGTAAATACCCTCAAATTAAAGCTGAAAGTCTGCACTTAACGCACGTGATTGTTTCATTTCAAATCCATTGTGGCGGTCTACAGAGCCAAAATGATGAAGATTGTGTCAATGTCCAAATATTTATGGACCTAACTGTACATGTAACATAGAGAGTGACAGCAGTTGGAATGGGTGACACAAGTAGAGGGATATATACTGAGATGCTGTGGGAGACATCCTCAGACTTGGGGGTGACACTTGCTCATGTTACTCTGTTATAGAGTTTGTTTCACCATCTGGTCTCCTTGATGCATCAAGTCTACATTTCAAAGCTAGGGCTCGAATTGGGACAGTCCAGTGGTGCCCATGTGACTCAGTCAGTCTTCCAATGCAGCCTGAATTGGGACACAGCTAATGTTATACGTTCTTTGCCAGTCCTTAAAATCAAACAATTTTCAGATGCGCTTCCTTAAGTGTTTTTGTAATTAAATAAATATCATAAATCTACAACAACTAGTTGTCAAATGGCTTGAACTAGTAACTGCTAACTTTAACTCAATGGGAGTCCTAAAATTAAAACATAATCTCAAGCATAAATCGAGTTATGAATGAAAATCTTGAATTGAGTCCAAATCAACAAACTGAAAGGGCAGAGGTTCAGATTCTCGAGATTGGAAGACAGGTATTGGTTCAATCAGAGTAACACACTGCCTACCAGATTTTTAGGCATTTTATTGAAAATGTGTCACATGTCAATTTTAAAAGTATATTCTCTTCCCAGATTTACTAAAATAGTATAATATAGACTACTGTTTGTATAAAATCACAGGGATATCATGATACAGTCGAGCTTCAAATAAAATATCATCAGATTCATTTCACTAGTTAAATCGTTTTGTTAAGTCATGCTTTTCTTGTGTGTATGTGTATGTGTGTGTGTGTTTGTAATGGAGGTATAACAAGACTACATTGCAAATTTCAGCGGCTTTAGGAAAGGTAGTGAAGAGGGATGAAGTCCACATAGTGAAATTTGTAGTGGCTGAATGGGTGAAACGCAGAACTGTGACCCAGTGGACTGTGGTTTGTCTGCTGTTAAATAGACGATATATTCTTTGACATAGAAAACATAATTTTTTTCTCCTTTTTATGTGCTTACAATGGGACTATATAAATTAAGCTGAAACACTCTGAAAGTGTTTGCCTTTGATTAAAAAAAAGCAGTAATCTGATTTATTTAGCATTACAGTGATACAATCCCATTATTGTTAAAAATATCATTTAAATCTGCAAATTCATGAAAGGAATCAGTTTCAAAAGACTTTGAACCCCAGACAGACACTAAAATCTCCCTCCATTTATGTTACATCAGGAATTCAGCTTGGACACATATAAGGAAGAGAAGGAAGAGAGCAGAGAACCAAGGAGATGAAAGGTGCATTAAAAACGGTGTCATTTTCTCCACAATAACTTCAACCACAGATTGAGTTAAGTAGTCCTGGTTAAGTCATGTCCTTTTACAATAAATGTCATCAGCAGTACTCACCGTGTTGTTGAGTAAAACTTGGTGGTTGAGCTCTTTGAATTTTCTTCAGAGAGATTTAGGGAGCTCTGCTGCCGCTCAGACAAACCTTCACTGAACTACGGTTCTCTCCAGTTGCTCTTCCTCTCAGTTTGGGTGTGTGGGTGAGGTTTTATTGCGTCTTCACCTTTGAAACAAGGCTGACTATTTTCTTTTTGCTGGACCTTGCTTCAGTAATAGTTGTTACTGTGACTTTAGTCAGAGTGCACACTGCCCCCCTGGTTTTCATGTAGCAGTATTTTGGGTTGTAAAAGCGGCAAAGTTTACATGTAAATTTAGAGGCTAAAATCCAAGCATGCAGCCCCATGCAGGGCTTTAGTTCCCATGCAGATTTTGATCACCTTAAGTGTAGATAATTAGAGATGTGAGGTATTTAGAGTTGACTTCACTGCTGAACTCATGGCATTTTTGTTAGTGTCAGAGCTTGTCCCCATCATAGACTGTATATATAGGTCCCCATATGGCCTCATGCTGCAGCTTGTAATGAGTGCCACTAGAGTGCGCCATTAATTCACTTTAAACACTGGTTCAGTTTCCATATCGCCTGCTCTAACACAACTGTACAAAACAAAAGCATCACATTACATGAAACTACTTTACTATACAGTATTTGGTATCAGATGACATAAGACATCACTCACTCAGTTTTCTATTTCCCTGTTTTTTTCCCTCCTAAACCCACACGTTATGCAGATATTTGACTCTGTCTCTGAGCAGATGATGTATGAAGCGTTGACCACCTGCTGCAGGTTTTGGTTTCGCGTTAATAAGCTGTTATGTGTCTGAGTCACTGTCAGCCTGACACGAGCTGATGATTGATGTCACGAGCAGGACGGCACGCAGCAGGAAGCAAAGAGACAACTACAGAATTGGAAAGGTGGAATAACTAAATGTGTGTAATGTCCATGTTCTCTTTTCTTGTCTCAATGTGTCCTCTGGGACAAACTTAACAAGAAGATCCAGTTCCACTGCTGCTACGGAGGGAGGGGAAATGTCCTAAACATCCCAGGTCCAATCTGAAACAGATATTTTGTCAGAGGATTATATGTGTGTCAACATCCAACCACCTGCACTTCTCTCTGTGTTGAACAGTTTGAGCACTTCAGCTCCCCTCAGCTATACAGGGCTTCATAGTGACCTTATTGTTTATATGTCCTGTCCACACCTTTACTGTTCTGGTTCACGCTCACCACTCTCATTGCGTTGTTTCTGATTGCAGCAGAAAACTAGGCATCTTTAAAAAGCCAATTTTCACTATTTGCTCTGCAGCAAACAACAGACACATTCAAGAGAACAGCTGGTGAGAACAATTCGTGTAGCAGCTGAAAAGCTGGATATTTAGCTCAGGTGGTGGTTGAATTTATTGATAATAGCAACATCAATACATTCTGATCACCAATGCTTGTATAACTTCTTGTAATCTGTTAATCTGTTAGCCATTTTATTATTATGTTACATTACATCTTAAGCTTTTATTTGAGAGTTAACATTGGAGACATGAAAGGGGAGAGGAAGACCAGGGATGACACAGTCATAGCTAAATCAGTTATCATCTTTATCACCAGAGCACCCACAGTTAAGATTTATAATAGTTGTACTCAAAATAAAATATATCCAATTAAACTCTTCTCAAAATATTATAAATATAATATTACCATTAATACATTGTTTGTTTTAAATTAAATTATCTATTTTCTTAACATAAAACTTGTTTTTTGTTTGACTCAATTCACATAATATCACACATTTTTAAAAGAGACAAATACGGCTATTCTGGTTGTAAAGCAACATTTGTGTTTATTTTACATTTTAAAAAACGACAACAATTTATTAACAATTGCATTTATTTGCCTTGACCTTTGATAAAACCTGAGTACCTGTATTAGCCATTTGACCTTTTTTCATGTTTGTACCTGGGTAACTTCAGCAGGATCCCACAAGAGTGTTTCCATAATAAGTTTATTTTGCGAAACACAACTTGTCCCTTTGAGACCTGCTGACAGTCAATTCAATTAAAACATGATGCCAACATCCCGGCAAACACTCCCTTCTACTCCCAGAGAAATGGTGGCTTTCAAAGTCAATTGTGTCCAATGTGAAGAGCTGGCCTTCATGTCCCCGTCTGGAGCCTTTTCACGTGCTAAAATAAGAGTTTCCCCCTCTTTCCCCAAGTCGACATGAGCAAAGTGAGCACTGTGAAAGGCTTAGAGAGAGCTTCCATTTGATGACTAGCAGCCTCAGGTCTTGTGTCTGTGTGACACCATGGGCCACGACAAAAGCTCGTCCTTTCTGCTTCTGCAGAATAACACTGAAAGAGAAGAAAAGAGGTGGTGTATGATGGGGAGGAGGGAGAATTTAGAGCGAAAAAAGAGGGGGTCTGGCTTTTGAAACGGGCTCTGCGCAGATGTACGGGGCAGGAGGATTAGGCCGTGGGTGTTGGTGAAGTTCACCAAGCTTGGCTCTCCCTCCACTGTGGCCCTTTGTGGCTCCCAACAGCCTCAGGGTTGTAAGTGGCTGGCCGGTGTGCCAACCAAGCTCAGTGAAAATGACAATGGTGAAGCGACCCCAACACCCCCCCGCCCCAACACAATCCCACTGGCCTGTGACTCAAAGCTCACCCTCCATACACATTGCACACACAGACAGTGTGATCAGGGAGCTGATGTCACCCCATCTGACGTGTGTGTGTGTGTGTGTTTTGACAAATCCATAACATTAGCAAAATAACCTGTTCCCACACCAACAATTTCAGCTTCACACACAGGATATATGAAAATATGTGAAAAGAAGGAGGGCGCTCAGAGAGCACATTCCTCCACCAAGGCTAATGCCCTATGACACCATGTTAAGCAGTGTTTCCATTCAGTATCTAGAACGTGGCAGCCCATCATATTTTAATTTGTCCTGCCGCAGGTTTTCTTAATGAACCAACATTTTATTCACATCTCTCCTAGCCTGGTGTTTTGCTCCGTTGCTGCAATGTATATATATACATATATATATATATATGTGTGCAGTGTTGATCATCTATATAAAGTTATTACTGTCCACACAGACAGTCAGATCTCATCATTTTAGCTGCAGTTGTGCACCAACCTGTGAGTGGCATGCAATGTAGTTCTCTTCAAGCGAGAAGTTGTCTTTCACTCTTAAGTCTGTGTTAGGATGCAGAATAAATTTGTAGGGAAAAGAGTCAAATTACATTTTTAACAGGTTTACTCATTTGTAAAATACTTGCGTACACGCACTAATTTTGGTGTAAAAAAGGTAATACAGTGTCATAGATCAGAGACTCCAGCTGTGTCATGTCTGTGTACACTGTATACTCACTAGCAGGGTGCAACAACTGTGACCGGGTTCTGTTGTGTTGAATCAAAAACAGCCGTCGTTTACTCATCAAAAATGATGATCACAACATTTAACTGCAATTGTCAAGTGTTAGTTTTAACATAAATGGAACATAAAATATGTCAGTTGGTCTGTCAGCCAACCACTTTTGTTCAGACTGAAATATCTTAACAACTTTCTTTCATTTTGATGCAGGAATGCATAACTTCCTGATCCTCACACATCATCCTCATACATCACCCACCAGTGCACGAGGAGAGAGAGAGGGAACAGCAGATATTCTCAGAGTGTATTGTGGAGAGGAATGCCATTGAATTTGGGTGTTTTTTCATGTGCCAGCCTCTTTTGTGTGCAGGCTATGGAAGTCCATTGTGCGGGCAGACACCCTGAGAAAAGAGGCGAGCTTGGAGCCGTTGTCTGCCGGTGCTTCTGCAGCGCTCGGGCCCTAAAAAGGACCTGAAAGAAGCTCTGCCATCGGAAGCAGCCGGCCCGAACCAAGAGACAATGCCACTGGGCAACTTTGAAGACCAGCAACAATTAAAAATGCAGCTTCACTATATTAATTATGCATTCATGCTTTTGTCTTGGCCTTTTCTTGCAAAGGGGAGAATGGGCGGAGGCGGGGGGGGGGGGGGTGGAGAGGGCGGGGGAGCGTAAGGTTTAAGATTCAACAAGTCTGAGACAGAGGGAGAGATTACAGAACACATGCAAATGCTTCACCAAATGAGAACTCATTGAGGGAGAAATGTGTGTGTTATTGGATGTGAGATTCAGGGGGATTATGGACGCTAACAGGATCATGTGCAAGAAAAAAAGCAGCCAACTGATGGAATAAAAATGAATATTCAAAAAGATAAAATAAGACGAGACTTTGCTCCAGTATGACGACAATAAAACAATTGTGAATAAAAAAAAGGCAGCAGATGCAGAGAGTTCAACAAAACTCTCAGTCTCATCTTGCACAGCATGTTGCTAGGAAACTCTGAGTTACAGCTCGGGGTTGCACTTTGCAGACTCTTTTTCTCTAAGGCTTTTCTCCTTCCCTGCTGCCTCAGTTGCAGGCAGGACACACATTAAGCAGCTTTCTGAAGGCATTGAGGTGAAGTTCTGCTGGCTGCCGGCTCTGACAGGTGGCCCTGTTGTGCACAGGGTTGCCAGCAAACAGCTCCTTTTTGCACCAACGGGAAGGTTTATTCAGAAAAAGCCAACACTGCTTTGAAAAATCGTTCTGTTCGGGGGGAATTTATGCCTCGTTTACAACCAAATCTGTCTCTGGGGGCCACAGGACTTGGAGTCACAATATCCCCCCTGCTGGTCATGAGACAAACTACATATGCATTTAATATCAGACTACAGATAAAGTAATTACAAACACATCATAGTCAAAGCCGGAAATAAAACGAAAAAATGAATTCAACAAGGTGGAAGTAACATGTATGAGTCCATGATCACAAATTAGTGGTACATATTTATTGATGGAGTACGTTTATATTTTAGTTTATTTTTAGAATTGTGAATAATTGATTCTATTTGACAAATGTGGTCAAAAGTTAAAAACCTTAAGGTGATAGTTATGTTTTGTTTGTCTGTTTTTGTGAGCTACAACTTGAGCCCCATCATTTCATGCAGTTCATATTTTGGCAAATTCAACATTTAAAAGTATACGTTGAATTGAATTTCAGCGTTTGCTTGCACTGTTTATGTAGAGGCCCATGTAACTATCAATGAATTACTTAAACACTGGCACCTAGTATTCCAAGGTAAGTTCTTAAACATAATGATAACACTGGGAAGAAACGTGTGTTTCATGTGTATGTTCAGATTTAACCAAGTCATGATTTAGAGGAGTATGATTTCTGTGTTGTGAGCCACATGATCTGATGGTGTAACTGATGGTGCTGATCAATGAGTTAGACACACAGCAAAGAACCAGTGTAGCCTTTACATGCTGCTCGGATGGTCCCATGTCCCAAGTTGGAAAGTTATTCTTCTGACTTCTGTTCATGTGTGTTAAAGACGTGGAGGCTACAAAAAGTTGTGATTTTGTCTCAGAGACTCAAACCACTTCAGGGTTGCTGCTAATAGACACATTTTCACTGGACAACAACTAATGGTTATAACCTAATATCATATTAAAAACTAAATGTGCACCAGATAAATTTGTACCGATTTCTTGTTCTGATTAGAAAGGGAGTTCATGTCAAATTTTTCTTTTCATTGCGACTCCATGTGAAAGTACCACATGTCTTTAGAACACTTACATACACCTGTGACCCAATGCATTATATCTGTTTCTCTCCCTCTGTGTCCTGAGACAATACAGCTGAATTAAAGGACTGTTGAAACGACTGTCGTGCTGCCTACACCTTTACACAACCGCAAAAATACTGGGGCTGAAATTATATTATACCAGTGGGCATGATGACCAGAACTAGAAAGGTAAAGCCCTGTAGTTCTTGCAGATAAAAGTGACTACATTGGGTTATATGTTAAAGTTGTAGTTGTGGTTGCACTAATGTTTGTGTTGCATGAATGGGGGAAACCCCAGTCTGTCTTCACAGTTAGAAAGTCAAAACTTTTTCCCACAAGAACTCAGAGTCAGTTCATTGAGGGGATACTTCACAATGTCAGTATTTGATTGACAGTTTGCTCATTTGGTCATATTTTTCAGGTCTAGTAATAGCTGCCATGTGTTGGGAATTGATGCTTAACCTTGGGAAACCGAGGTGACCGCCATCATTTCCCAAGCCTGCACCTGTGTGACATTACAGCTCTGTCACTCTCACTGGTACACTGTGGGACTGACTTCCTTTTTATAGAAACAGGAGACGAGACAGAGAGAGGAAAGGGAGATTGAACTGAGCGGTCAGCAGTTAAACAGGTTTCTGTGTCACATGCTGAAAACTACCAGAGATCAATTCTTACTGGCTTTAGGAGGTTTGTGGATGCAGTAAACAAGAGTTTTACAAACAGGAGTGGAGCAGACGGAGTTAAGAACAATTAGAGTCTGTTATCATATATATATCCTTTATGAGTTCAGGGTTTTTACTTTTTAAATAGATGAGCAGAGTGGACAGGTTTAATGACTCTTGAAACAGATTTGAATCACGGCAGCAACAAAGACTAAACATGAGCAACTCTGTTGACAAAAAGGAGATAATATATAATTATGACTTAAATATCCTGCTAAACTGCACGGAAAGTAATGAGTGAATCGGAGGTATAGAGTGATGGTCCTGTTCAAAGACCTGTTTTTTATTTTAAATGTTTTACCACCATGAAAGACATGCTGATTATTGAAAAGCTGCTGTTCCAGTGTATATTCCTCCGTGCTGCTCAGTCAGTAATATATGTGACAAGTGTAAAGTTACACAATTTGGCATCAGGAAAAAAAATGTCCTTATGTTTGTAATACATATTAAATGTTTATCGTTGCCGCTGGGTAACTTGCAACAAAGCTGTTGGTGAAGTTCGGATGGCCCTAGCAGGTAGACCTGCCAGGAGGGACTTCCAATAGTCTAGGCGTGAGATGACCAGAGCCTGGACCAGAACCTGCGCCGCCTTCTGAGTGAGAAGTGGAAGTATTCTCCGGATGTTGGCAAGTATATATATACAGTAGCGGGTTGTTGCCGTAATGTTGGCAGAGTTCACTGTCGAGTGTCACACCCAGGTTCCTAGCAGTCTGGGTGGGGGCTAACACAGAGTTATCAAAGGTCCGTCCTCTTCTGGTGGGAGGTGCTCAGGAGGACGAGACTCAACAATCAACTACTTTTCTAGCGATGCTGCCTACTGCACCTGTAAGATCTTAATTTTAACATTATCCAATACAGTATAAGGCATATTTATTTTTACACTTTTCTTTTACCTGGGCCAAGCAGCACCAAGTACAACGAAAATGTTTTTGCTAGTTTCAGACCAACCCAGTTGACATGTTCTTGTGCAACAGCTACAATGTTTACTTAGAAAATTCACATTGCTGTTAGCACCCGACCTCTGTGACACCTGACTGGCTGTTGTGATTGTTTCTTTCTTTTGAATGAGTGGTTTGTGGTTGTGTTTTGATTTCTCCACTTCTCTTTGCTCTCTCCACACCTGCTAGTCATCACAGTAATACACACCAAGGGATCATCTGCCAATCATAAATATATCTTCAAGGCGCCTGGTCCAACTGTCAGTGTCCGTCCGATCATCACCTTACATGGTCTTGGTACTGGCCTCTAGTCAGAACTCATAATCCATTTTCAAACATGAACTCCAGAGAACTCAGCAAAATTGGTTCCGGACTTTGTCTCGACCCAATTTTCCACAGTTTGCCTTTCACACATGAGATATTCAGCAGGAGATTCTCCACTTAGACGTGTTAAAACAACATAGAAATCTTTGTAGCGTTCATGTAACGAGCGGCACACAAAGCAGAGCCAAGACGTAATGTATAAATTCCTGCAAAAGAAAAGTGGTATAGATAATGGAAGGATCTGTCAATAATTTGTCAATGCTGCATAAAAAATACAACATTTATATTTTTCAGTGTCATGACATATCATATTAGTAAATAGGCTTCTTAATTTAGTCGACCAAGGACGACGAAATGTCTGTATTTTAGGTGCATAAATACAATATTCTAATGGTTTTGCAAATTAGCTTACCTCCATGACGGTTTTATGTACTAAGCTGTACAAGCTATAGTTGTAGTAGTGCTTTCTCAGATGGATTGTAAATATTTTTGCCCCTCATTAAATCAATAAGGCTCGACTTAATTATAGACACATAACTCACCATTGTGTTGTGTTAAAGTACAACACAAACTACATCCTCGACATCTGTCATAAAATGATTGGACTTGAATCATCACCACTTTAATGATATCATTAGTTTCAAAACAACTGACCATTATAACGCAAGGACTTACGACAAGACATACACTACAGCAGATTTAGCTGGGTGTACCTAATAAAGTGCCAATTGAGTGCAATTCCCCAACAAGCTTCTAAAAATAGCAAAAATGTGTTCTAACTGTCACTTTGACAAATTATAGAAAATCACAAATTCCAAATCTGACCTTCATAACTAAATCCAGATTGTTTAGGGAGCAACACTTTCATGTTCATCAATTTACCTCATAGGTCAGCGATGGCTGCAAAGTTCAGATTAATGCTTTTTGTACACTGACAAAATTGCTTCACGCCGATGCAATTTCTCTCCTCCGGCCCAAACAAAGGTTCGGCCCAGCATTCATGACTATGTGTTGTGGAGTGCTGCAGGGGTCAGAGGTCACGTGTGTTGGCAGCCGGCAACTCGCCATGTGTTTCAAATAGAAACAGGCCTGCGTGAATGAGCGGCTGAATGCAAGGCTCATTAGTGCTGCAGGAGACTGTACGAAGAGAGTCAGAGATCGTATAGTTGTAGTGAACGCAGCAGAGCCTCAACACATTCCTGCCTCTTTATTAAGGTGATCTGTGACCCAGTCTGTCCCTAAATAGAAAGGTTTTCCATTGTGTGCATGTGTGTGTGTGTGAGGTGGTTGATACAGCGCGAATCGGACCTCTGCTCTCCTAAAAAGGAACTTGTTGTCAGTTGAGAGACCACTTAGTGCTCTTACACTCTCGTCAGTGTGTGCAGATAAAAGCGAATCAGACCTGCTGTTTTCTGAAGCCTCCTCCACTGGAGAGGCTGGAGTGGAGCGTTTTGTTTTCGCTGCTGGTATGCAGAGAGCGGCCCGGACGCACAAAGACGCCGGTAATAACAGTTAATCTTCGCAAAGGTTCAATGGCTGCCAACTACCCAACCAACCAACCAACCCAGAGCCGGACCCAACAATGGCAGCGAAACATCAAAGTTGGAGGCAGTGCAGAGCGGCCGGTTCCCATCACTTAAATCAACAAGGCCCAGGAAGAAAGTAAACATGCAGTGTTAACAGACGGCTTGTTTGGACTCTAAATTTGCCACAACAGACATTTCCGCATTCAATAAACATCCAGTTAGTGAGTGTGTTTCCAGACGGAGTTCAGCTCAAAAGATTTCTATTCTGTAATAACCATTTGTTTTCCATGATTCTATCAGTCTAAAACACAAAAGTAAAACCAGATTTTCCAGATCTCACCATATGTACATAGTGTTATGTCTCAGTTATACAAGGATATCAGTTTAGTACATATGATGATGAACGGTGGGTGAAGATCTGTTACTTCTGAGCGTAGCTGATTTTTCATGTGTCTATATTTTGGGGGGAGTCTGTGTTCGACATTTTTGATTGGATAAGCCCCTCCCTCTAAAAGCCCTCTGTGATCGATGGATCGCTTCAACACGTTGTGATGTGACAGAAACACCCTGTGGGTTTGACGCGGATCACCAGGGGGCCAGTGAACCTGCTTCCTGACTGTTACCAGCTCCAGAGCCTGACCTCTGACCCTCTCTGTCAGGAGGGACAGGGAGGGAGGGGTCGGGGTGGTGGCTGTTTAATGACACCCAGTCTGTTCCATGTGACATGACCTCATTACCTCAATCCATGTATTGATAGAGGGGGGTGGGATTAATGTGAGGCTGACAATGTATTTAATGCCACTGCTACTGTTAAAGGCTCAGCTCACACAAATGACAAAATAACATATAGATAGTGGATGTGAATATTCATCAACATCCATAATCAATCAATCGAAATGTGTTTGTATAGCACATATTCACAAATCAGAATTTGTCTCATCCTCTGTCCTTAACCCTCAACGAAAGGAAAAACAACCAAAAAACCTATAAACAGGGGGGGAAACATCCGTGAGAGCCACCTCCCTCTCCCAGGATGGACAAAAATGTCTCACAAATCCTTTGTGATGAAAAAAAGTCTGTCCTTTCTACATATGTGAAATATGTGATTTTTTTCATTTATTTATTGTTAATGTTTTTTAATGGTTCTTCCTTTTACCAGTTTTTCTTTCCTTCTTTGCTTAATTTTCTTTAATGTTCTTTTTTTTTCTCTTGTTTCTGTTATCTATAAATATTATAGATAATGATGATGGATGTTTTTCCTTCAGTTTTTAATTTTGTTGTGTTTTTATTTTCTTCATTTGGTGAATGTGTTGCTCACACATGTCTAATGGGTATGCTGTCTACAAAATAATCCAATTATAATGTAACTTAGAAGTCATTTTTATTCTTAAAATTCTGTTAAAGCTACCTGCAAAGATGCTGTTACAGGACAAAGAGTGGAGGTTCAATAACTAAACCACCGTCCATCCCTTCACTTTCAGGTGAAAATTCATGATCAGCATTATTATCAAGAGCAGACTACACTTTGAAAATAAGAAATCACATAAACTTGAACTAACAATTGCTAGAATCTGACACAAGGAGAGGGAGGACAGCTTTGATGACATCAACTACATCATGTCTGAATCATGATAGAAAACACCTAACACTTTTATAATGAACCCTGAAAAATAAAACAGACAAATTGGTCAAGTTTATTACAGTCATTGGTTTCTTCTTTTATAATGTATTAATTGATGGCTATCAGGACGTGAGTAGGATTTCAACAAATAAGAAAAAAATTGTACCAGAAACAATTTACCAACCCTAACTTTAAGACTTGACAGACTTTTTCTCCTCACTGGCTCTCACCATCAACTATGTGTGAACATGTTGACCTACATGAACTTTAAGGAAGGTGTAGCTGCAGAAAAGCACAAAGCTCAAAATAATCCCTCTGTAGTATACAGGTTAAAAAGGCATTGACAATAAAAAGTGGTAGAGTTTATCTGATGTCCTGGAAAACGCCCTGGGAACCTTCCCTCTGGGATTTGTTGTTCTCCATTAGTTTCTATGGCCGGTGTTTTTTCCCACGTAACATCATCTGAGGGTGGGGCCCGAGTGTGGATCTGAAAGGATGCTTGCTGCAACTTTTCTCTAACTGTAAAGAGGACATGATCAAGACCTTAACAATAATTTTTATAATTGTGTTACTATCAATAGAAAGATGAAGATCTGCCGTTTGCCTTGCAAAGGTTTGGTTTTAATTAATTATCTGAACGGTGAGGTGGCATCAAACTGTAACGGAAGAGGTGTGGAGTTGGTATATAGTGTTTGAGATATCACATTTTTTGTTTACACTTGAAAAATGTCCAAGTTGTCAGCTTTGTCTGTATCTTCTACGTGTATGGCACCGCTTTTTCATCCTGAAATATTTTTATTCTCTTAGTTTTTTTTAATTTTTCGCCTCTTGCCTGTTAGAAACGTCATCAATAGTCCCACTCCCCCCTCCTGCTGTGTTCTCACATGGGCTCATTCAGACATTTTCCAGAGATTTGACCAGGCGGCTGGCTGGACAAACCCTGAAGAAAGTCCGAAGCCTCTTGACTCAGACGTTTGCTTTCTCACATACAGCCCTCCATAGAAAATCCAGAGATTATCCAGAGTTCAGTGCATGTCTGAAAGCAGCTTTGGTTCCCACATTTACTTCCTGTACTAACATGTTGATGGATTGGTGTCCTCTGAACTGTTCGAACCACTGAACAGTTTTCTGTTTTCTCTGTTTTCTCCAGTTTGATCAAATGTTCCTCTCTCTCTGGGCTGTTTTCCTCTACAGATCATTTCAGGTCACAGATTTATGTTGCAGGGAAAAATCCCTCTGAGAGCAGGAAAGTCATGAAAAACTGTCCGAAAGCTCCAGAAAAAAAAATACGAAAAGAAAATCTCTGAATGGGTGCTCTGTGGGAGTACAACTAATTTTATTAGCCCCCTTGGAAACATTCAACCTCACAGTTTCTGCATAAATTAAAGATAATCCAGTGTAAATTATGCAAATATATTCGCTCAGATAAAGAAGGGGGCGGTGTGGTCGTTTGTTGCGTGGTTTAAAAAAATCCAAGCCAGCGGTTGAAACCAAACTGAGGGAAACTTCACTTAAGAGTTTAACTGGGCTCAGTCTGTGAGGAAATAACACAGGAATGTTGCATCATCTGTAAATCACTGAGAAGAAGAGTGAAGCTCTGAATCAAACTGTGGAGAAAACACAATAACAGCAGGTAATGTATTCCTCTCATCAGTTTTCACACTGATTTGTTTCACGCAGCCATATTTCATTGTAAATGTACGAAACAGTACCTTCAGAAACCCGTTTTTTTTTTAAGCATCATTATGGATTGTGGGATAGATAGTTTACAGATTCAGCTTGTGACCTCCTCTCTCTCTCTCTCTGGGGCTGCAAAAGAGTGAGTGCAGACAGTGTGTTTCAAATTAAAGTTCATCATAGAGACTACATCATGTGATTAAGTGAAAAGTTTCATCTCTTATCCAAGAGGCTTCTACAGGTGAGTTCAACAGGTCTTGTGAGGAAAGAAATTATATCTCGTGACCCCGAGTTCTTCCAATCAGAGATCTTTCAATCAGAGATCTTTCAATCAGAGATCTTTCAATCAGAGATCTTTCACCATCACTTTGTTCTCCTTCTATTTTTCTAATAAAATACTTTGCTCATCGTTGTGAAATATGCGCTCTGCTGTCAGTTCACTCCTCCATGTCTGTGATTGGTCATGTGCAGTAAACACCTCCCCTTCATGTGCACACACTCATATCTAGAGTTGGAAAGCCTGTGTTGACTTTAAGAGTTGATATTCAGCTTTGCATGACCGCTTGGCCTGACTGTGATTGTTAGGTTAATTTCGGAAAGATATTCTGGGTATGTTGAACTCACTTTGTAGAACAGGCCCCTGATTATTAAATCGTGTAAAAAAATGCTAAATAAAGCAGCTTCACAATCACGACAGTTGAGGGGAACAAGTCAAACTGACCTGGACAAAGGGAAGCACATGACTTATATGTACAAGGAAGGCAGGGATGAACACAGGTGAAACCCATTAGGAAAAGATGCAGACACAAGGACGAGAGTGACGCAAGTTTGAAACACTTATTTTAACTCTCTGCGACTTTATATTTCTACCCCTCTGCATTTCACAGGGAGCCTTTTACTCCACAACATGTATCCTGCTACTGCAGTTACTTTTCAGACTTTACATCAAATACTCTTACAAAATCAAATGATCCCTCATGAAGCAGCAGTGTGTAGCTGGTCCACCAAAGACACATTTCACCTCTGAACTTCATGGCTTAATTTTAATAACTGTGACAAGACAAGAAACTGTCCAACACTTCATACAAAAAGTGATTAATTGAGTAACTAAACACATTTGGGTATCAGAACTTTGTTTTGACCCCTTGGTCTGTGTGAACTGCTGGACTAAACTCTCCCTCTATGAAGGTCAGAACCACCTCCACATGGAGCAGCAGCATCAATAAAGTGCTGCTGAAGCTTTGATGCATCAGAGAGCACGTTCTAATAAGGTCACACCGCTCGGGTACCTGCTTTTCCTACTCTTTTTGCCTTTGATTCCTTTTTTTTTTCATCTTCTTTACTTCCTGTTTACCTGTGCCTCAGATCCACTCTCATCATCCAGTCCTGTGTCTTGCCTCACCCAGCTCACTGCTCCATCTATAGTTTCCTGCTCCAGCTCCTCTGCTCTGCTGTGTCCCAAACCTGAACAAACTTCAGATTAACAACCTCTCTTTAACTGTGAACCCATCTTGGCCTCAGAAATCTACAGCTTGGTCCACAACATACATTTCTAACTGAAGACATATATTATAATGCATCAGTCACAAAGGATATTTTCGATATAATGAGTAGATTTTTTTTAATATGATACGCTAGCTACATTCAATGAAGGACTTCTTGTAGTGCGGATTTATTACTTTGGGATATTGGATCTTTTACTTATATCAAAGTATAAGTTTTTATACATGAGTACTAAAGTCTTTATATGAAGCTACAGGATTACTATTTTCCTCAGTCTGTCTCTGCTGGAGGCACAGAGGTGACATTGGTTTCATTTTCTTCACTGCTTTGGTTTTAAAAATCTAATTATCACTTTTAAATTGTTAAATTCCTTCACTCCAAATTACCTACTGAAATCATTTACCCTCTATGTGTTTGATTTAGATTTGTGAATGGAGCTCTGCTTGTTATTCTTATTCATCACAGCCAGTGACAAAGACGTGACCAGGCCTTTGCTATTAGAGACGTCACCAGTTGACCTTATTACAAAGACTGTGGACAAATGGAAAAAGAAAAAAACAAACAGACGTGTATGATGTATATTACCGTTTTAATTGTATTTATATTATTTTGTCAATTGTATCTTATTTAAAACAGGCAACATCTTTAGTGTCTCTTCTTAAAACTTGATCTTAGTAGAAAGCTTATGAATGTTTGACATGTTCTGTGTTCTATTTTCTCTTCATTTGATTCCACTCTACTTTATGATCTATTTGTCTTTCTCTTCTCTCTCACCTCTGCTTTTTAATCGTCAATAAGCACCACATTTTTAAGTGAAAAGTGCTATATAAGGTTTTTTTTTATTATTACCTTGTCATCTGACTATAGAAACAGCAGAGCAGATTTTCCCAACACACACACACACACACAGACACACAGACACACACACACACACATACACACACACACACACAGACACACACACGCACACGCACACACAGACACACACACACTCGTTCCACATTCCCAGAGTGAATTGTGATTTCTGGGTCAGTGCTGATGTTTTGGTCTCCATTTCAATGTGAGGTGCGAGTGTCTCCTGGGGGCCAGGAGGTCAGCGGCCCTGTGAACTGCGCCACACACACACTTGAACACAAAACAAAACCAAAACCTCCTCTTTGCCGTTTCACTCATTTACTCTTTACGTTGTGTTAATGACTCCCTGCTGTCTGCAGGCTGAGAGTCACCAGCTGCCGCTCCGCTTGAGTCTCGATCAGCACCTGATGATGTCTTCTGATTTAGAAAAAATTAAACTCTCCCTATGCTGATGCTGAAAGTGTGAAATACATACAAGTGGAATGTTTTTCACATGTTACGTTAACCACTTAAAGGTGACACAGATTCCCCCATCATTTATTTAGCCAGAAATCCTCAGTGAGGATACCGGTGGCCTTGTGATAACTCAGTGACTCTAAATTACCATGACACAATCTTTCCACAGACAGACGGTTATATAAATACCATCCAAAAGAGAGACAGAGATAGAGAGAGAGAGCCACACAGTGATCAGCTGTCACATACCCAACAGGGTTAATTAGCTTGTGGTAATTAGATTAATTGATTCATATAAACTGATTAAAAGTAATGGAAATAGCTTTGAGGCAACCGCATCAAAGTCTACTTCACTATTTCACTTTATGTGTTTATTATGACATGGTGCATAATTTAACCACATTTGGATTTAATCAACCAAAAACCAAAGTGTACAGGTCAGCTTGCACCCAGCGGCTGTTCGCATGCAAAATACACCTACGTTTGTAGAATAGACATAGCAAAGAACAAAAACATGTTTCAGTCCAGAATCTATTTGTTTGGGTCACAACATGGCTCAGGCTCTGTTTATGTTCCCCTGGCTCTTCTTTTTAATCCTCTTTCTCTTAGTCTTTCCTTCTGCCCTCCTTTATTCCTCCTCCCTGGCCCCTCCCTGTTTCCCCTTTTCCATCACATTATATTTTTATTTAGGCATCTCCCTTCACCTCCCTGTTCTCTCCTGTCTTGTTTTTCTTATCTTGTTCCCTGCTTCCACTTCACACTCCCTTCCTCCGTCATGTATTTGGTTTTAGCCATGTTCATTTAGTCAGTCTTGCCCCTTCACCTCATTACTCTCCTTTCATCCTGACTCTGCGGTTCACTATAATGTAATACAATAAAAAACACATAAATTAATAGAAGAATTGAACTCATTCATAAATTAAAGTACGGTGTGTGTACAGTGAGAAGCTGCGGTGTTTGGAGGAAGTGAGGCCGGTGTGTCTGCGGGATGTGGGCGGTGCACAGCTTCAGTCTGGCGGCTCCTCTTCAGTCAGTCGGTCGGTGTGGAGGAGGAGAGCGGACGAAGCGGAGCGGCGCACCGGGACCCTGGATCTGTACTTTATATATATCAATATATTAAAAAATATAAATATATATATTCACTCACGCCCAGAGAGACCAGCACCGACAGAGCGACCAGCAGGAGAGGAGCAGCATGGAGCTGTGAGGGCGGACAGGGACCTGCTCCCCGAAAGAACCTCTGGTGATCTGTTTATTTGACGCATCTGCGCGCTTTGCCCCAACATGGAGACTCAGGGCTGCTGGCTGCTCCTGGCTGCACATCTCATCCTCCTCTCCCAACCAGGTAGGACGTGCTGCCATCCTCCTTTTGCCCCCCCACAGGACACTGAACCCCTACACATTCTCTATTGTGATCCGTTTTACTGAAGACTGCGCGCTTTTCCACTTGCTGCGCAAACTTTCCTGTGATTTCGCAGCAGCCCTCAGGTGAGATGGGAAGTGAAACACGGCAGTTTCAAAACAAACCGACAACACAAGTCCGCGTGTAGTTTGTGTATTTGTATTTTCATCAAACTCACAAAACCGCCAGCTTTCATGCGTCACATCCAAGGAAATGAATCCAAAACTTACATATATATATATATATATATATATATATATATATATATATATATATATATATATATATATAAGTTATTCGGGTCTGTGAGAAGCTACAGCCCTTTTTTTTAACACAAATCTCCTCATGTGTGGTTGGCAGAGTGTGTCTGTGGTGTGTGCTGTCGATGATCCCACTTTGTCTGTGGGAGCGCAGATTAAAACGTGAGTCGCAGGGCGTCACATACATCAGCTCCAAACCGGAGCTGTCAAGCATGAAGAGAGAAGTTTGGACACGGTAGTCTGACTGGCTTATTAAGGGTGTCACGGGCTCCAGATCTGGCAACAACAACAACGGCAGTGATCCCAATGTATCCCAGAAACAGATACCATCACTCAAACCAATAACAACCTATAAGTCTCAATTCCAGCCCTGGAACAGAAATCAAACACATGGAGCTCTTTGGATATTGAGTTCGTGGGAAGTGAGAGTGGCTGTAGACTCAAGCTCTGATGTGTCTGACTTGAGAAAAGACATGTGCCGATGTTGATAGGTGAAAATGGACGGGTTCAGGAGGTCAGTCTGTCTTCAAACCAATGGAATATAACTTCAGCTGGTTTCAGGGTCAAGTGGGGTGTGTTTTGACTGTGAATCTGCCTGCTGGAAGAAATGTAGGGATACAGGTTTATAGAAAAACAAAAACTCAACACAGGCTCGCTGCCCAGCCAGGAGCATTCAGATTGCAGGTTTTCATTCTGCCACATGAGGTAACAGGTTCATCTGTGCTTTGAACCGGGAGATGTGTATTTGCTTGTTTTGATCCCTGATCTTTGGCTCATTTTCTGCTTGACGGTCTGATTGAAGTGTTGATATGAGTCACGAGGGATCAAGATGTGAAATTAAACTACTGGTCATTGAGTCAGTGAACAGGAAACCAGTTTCTCATAATTAATTCTATTTAATCGAAAATGTATGTAGTGATTCCAACTCAATTTTGATGCTTTTTATTTAAGTAACAGTGCTTGGTGCCTCTGTAGCTTCTCACAGACCCGAATAACTTATTTGTTCCTCTGGAGCTGTCAGTCAGATCACATGATCTCCTTCTTTAGATGGAGTTTGCCCAGTGGATGATGCACACAGGGATTTGGTCACAAAATGATCGCATTCTCCTCAGTGTTTGTCCAAAGCAGAACATTATCTTTCTCTAAATGAGACACTAACAACTTAGTATTGTAGGTATAGCATATGCCTGATCCAATACTCAACATCCGTATCACTCTAATGATGGTAAAAATGACTGGATATGACATTGGAAAGATGAATAAATAAAATAAACCCTGTCAACTTTAAATATCATGTAAAAGCTTCACTGAGAACAGGTGACATGCTGTAAAGAGAGACGTGCACGGACGCTGTTCTTTGACCAGAACGAGAGTGAAGGCTGCACACGTCGTCACGCCGCTGTCATCATGTCAACTCTGTGGACTTATTTTGAGGGGAAAAAAAAGCTGAACAGCCAAGTGTAATTTATGTAATTCAAGTATCAAGAGGTGGAAACTTCAACACGGCAAACTTTATGAAACAACATAGAAGGGGTTCAGAACTGCTAAGTTAATATCAGGTGTAATAACCTTAAGATGCCCATGTTACTGGTTCTCTGTATCGCAGTACATGGAGATGCTATTATTTATGTAGAGTACTTTAAGTTCTGGTCTACTTCCTGTTATTCCTAAACTTTTGTATCAAATTGCACTTCATATCTAATCTTTAATTTGTTAGTATTAGTTAAAATTAATAAAAAAGGGAGCAGCATTGAGTTTACCTAAGTCAGATTATGGGCTATTTGTCTCTTCTTCATGTGAATATGTCAATGTATGTGTTAATATTAACTGTTTAGCTGTTTTAAAGAGTAATAAGATTTTATGGTTTCAGTAGACACTCAAGATTGTGATATGGGTATCGGACATGAGAAAGAGAGTTTAAGCCAACGATAATCACAGGTCCATTATATCCTGTACCAGCTTGTCTGCAACACTTCAGAGAAGGAACATAATGCTGCACTGAGGGAAATGTCCAAACCTAGGGAGGATGTTTTTACTATGTTAATTTATTACGGTAATACAGAAAACATCTGCCTGTCTCGTCCATCAATAAACATATTCGGCATCTCTGCAGACATGGGCATCTCTGCTACAAACCTAGATGAATCTCACTGGTATTGGTGAGTTTTTGATTAGTTAGTGTTGTATCGACGGGCAGTAGCTCAGTCAGTGGAGATAAATCTGAATTTGTCACTGTAAGTCTGAGCACTTATTCTGCAGTTTGGCCTCCCAGCCGCATGGTACCGTCACACTGTGCCAGAGAGGACACTGATCTGCTTGGCTGATCGTTTCAGGGGGTGAGAAATAAAACAAAGATAAAGGGGAGAAGCTGGTGAGGACCAGATTTAGCCAAAGACTTGTGAGACCTTATTTGTGGCAGCGCCAGCGAGTCTGGTTCCCTGCAGAACCGTTGTGTACCTGCAGAAAGCTTCCGGGCTCCATCGTATCCTCCTCCAGATTTTTTTTCTTTGTCCGGGCTTTTTTTTAACGGAGCTCTTGACAAAATGTCACAGCACAAAGGAAGTGCCAGCTCGCTCGGAAGGCAGCGCAGGAATGGTTTGAGGTGGAAGAAAAAAGACACGTGGAGAAAATTCAATGCCATCTGTCTTCCCAAAAGATATTTGTGAATGGGCAGTGCCAATGCCCTGTGCTCCGTCTGGACTCATCGAGTCACCGGGTCTCTTGTTGTCTAACAGGAAGTCTGCAGACAGATGGCCCTCTCAGTCAGGCAGGTTGTCAGTCAAACACACTGAGATGCCGAAATATGACATAGTCATTATAAAAATATAAATGGACTCAATTTAAATTTGTATTAAATATGACTGAAAACTAAGCTGACGTACATTAAGGCTAAAAAACAGCAGGCAGCACCAAAAACAACATTTTTAATATGATGTTAGAATTGAATCAGCTCCTCTATTAAACAAAAAACCTTTACCTTTACCTTAGTTAGCATGCTAACCAGCTAGCCCCTCCTAAGTTCATCACTTGCCGACATGAAGTCCACAGAATGTCGACACAATTGGGTATCTCGGTCTCGATAATGTTCAGGTGAGGGTAGGTTAGCATGCAGAAGCTGGAGATCACGTGTGTTTGTTTACTGCACATCAACACTGGCGTCAGCCCCCAGCACCAAAAACCCTCCTGACTCTCTTTAGATGTCTTCTACTTCTGTGTGTCCTCTTCTTCATCCTGAGATCTTTTACGTAGAAACCTCAGAGAGAGACACATGTGAGGGCTCCCTCTCCCAGGACGGACAGAAGTGCAAAAGATGCTGCTTGTAGCTGACACATCAACAAAAAAACAACATTTACAGCATTCATTCGCAGAAGCTGTTTTTAACGTAATAGAAAGATGTGTCAATGTTTAAAGTATCATCATTATCATTATATATATATATATATGTATATATATATATATATACAACATGTGTGATGGAGATTAAGGGAGAGGGAGCCCTCACATGAGCATGACAACTGAAGTTGGTATTCATCACCTTTTTTAGTAGTTAGTTCTATTGTTAATATGTGATACAATATGGAAGCAAATAATTGCCATAGTAATTCAAATTGTAAGACTGAATACCAAATTTAATTTCTGCTGAATACCACTGGATTCACTGTGTACTTGAGATGTAAAAATTTGACACTTTTCAATTCACATTTATTTTTATAACACAAAATCACTACACACATTATGTCAAGGCTCTTTACATATAGAAAGGTCAAGACCTTCCAATATTATAGAGAAACCCAAGAGTTCCCACCATGAGCAAACAGTTATGTACTTATGATACAATATCTGAGTTTAAATATCTTCAGCAATTGTTGAAATATGTATATATTTTTTAATGAACAAAGGAAACCAAAGTTACTATATGTTATTTTTAGAGGATTTGAAAAAAGGTACAGAATACAATGGCTTTCAGGAGTTCCTGACTTACTTTGGGTCAGGAACTCTGATAAAAAAATGAGAGAAATAGATCGTCCTTGTCTACAGATATTCAATGTCACATTTCAGAGCTTGACAGTGTTTATTACTCATGTTAGAGGTAAATACAGTATATAACCTCATTTGGATTCTGATAGTTGTTTGGGGAAAGACAGAACCAAGTCTTTGGTCACCTCGAACGCCCTCCCTTTTCTATAGTCCTTCACATTCATGTCTTTATTTCCTCCTGTTTCCCACCATCCTCTCTGTCTCCTTTCTTTCCATGGCGTTATCCCGCCATCTCTGTCCAAATCAGCTTCAGCTGGTCAGACGTCCCTTGCTGCCCCACTGGTAGTCTGGGACAGAGAAAAGCAGATTTCCAGTCATGGCAGCAGGGGTATTTGATGACCAGATTAGTGGGTATTAGGCTCAACGGCATTCACTCAGGCATACACAGGGGCCACCGGTTTGAATCCACCAGAGTCGCCCCTCTTTTTTCCTCTCCCCTTACCCTCGGCTGAATGCAAGCCGGGGTTACGTGGGGAAACAACCAGCTGGGTCCTCGGCGGAGGTCAGCTGAGGAGGCCCGTTCGTCCTGCGCCTTCTCTTCGGGGCCCGGCCCCGTGAATTATTCTGTCAGAGGGGAGATTTGTTTTGTAACAGTAGGGAAGGGGGCAACTACAGAAAGAAGGGAGGTGTAAGGGGATGGATTGAGGGGGGTGGAAGGGTGTGTGTGTGTGTGTGCGGGGGGTGATGCAGAGCAACAGAGAAAAGAAAAGGGGGGGGGGCTTGGCATTTAAGCGTGACGCATGATGGCACTGCGATTTGTCCCAGTGGCGGCGGTGAGAAGGAGAGGACGCTGTCACACTGTGAAGCTGGAGCAGAAGTGTGGGAGCGCACTGTGTTAAGAGGAGGGGGGACAGGGAGAGCACACACTCACACACACACACACACACACACACACACACACAAACACACACACACACACACACACACACACACACATACATTCATCCTCCAACACCTCGAGGTTGGAGGCCTCACAGAGTGATGGAGCGCAGGTTAAGCAGCACTCCTGCCTTCATTAGTCTTCGTTAACATCCCCAGCCTCATTACCCCCCCCCACTCACAAGCTCACTGTGTCTCCCATCACTGTTCTCAGGCCTCCGTTCCCCACATACACTGTAAAAACACTAAATCCCGGATCGGATTTGTGTTAGTTGGTCTGTTAGCTCCACAGCTGATGGGATTATTCAAAGTGTTCATATAACTTCATTAGTGAATAATCAGGAGCAATTTAGGGTTCAGTGTCTTGTCCAAGGACGCTTCAGAATGTGAACTGTAGGAGTCGGGGGTCTGACGTTCCAAATAGTGGACAACCTTTTTGAATTCCTGAGCCAGTTATGACCTCTGCAAACAAAGTTATATTGTCATTGGCTTGTGTCTGCCTGTCTGTCCTTGCATTCATTGTAATTTCCATAACATTTTGGGGAGGGGTAGGCCATGACCCAAGGAAGAATCCATTACATTTTGGAGCGGATCTGGATAAATAATAACTTTAGCAGAGGTGTTACAAACATTCTACATTTCACTTTCTACTTTTTTTTATTTCAGAAATAAGTCAAATATGTTGAGTTATTAATGTTGTCTTAGAATCAGAAGCCATACGTGAACTTAAATATTATCTATTTGTTGATGCTTGATCCCCAGCCCTAAAAGTAACAGAGCAAGTCATTATGAAAGTCATCCCTCAGCCATCATGCCCTCACGCACTCAAAAAACAGTCTCCCATTGCACCAAGACACTGTTTACGTAGGTTGTAGTTTATATAATATACAATACTGAAATGGCAATATCTCCGCCGAGTCCAAACAGTCTCCTTAAATTCAATCAAGATGCATCATATTTCAAACACTCAAAGTTATCAGTTCCATAAATGAACCTGATTTATTTCAATAATTTCCTGGGGAAATGGCAAAAAAATTTTTTCATATTAATGAAAGTGGAAAAAAATTCCTGGAGCTGCCCCCTGATCTGGATTTGAAACGAGTTTGAATGGGTTTCTTCCTGACCCATAACACATCCTCCCACCAAGTTTCATAGTAATCCGTTCAGCTGTTTTTGTGTGATTTTGCTCACAAACAAACAACCATGCAGGGGTGAAAGGTGGTGGAGGTGATAAAAAGGCTGTTGAATGTTTCTGTTGTAGGCTGAGCAGTTAAAATGTGCTTGCCATCCATAATTCAGCTTTTGTTGAAGATCAGTTTATTTTGATATTTTATTTAATCATAAAAGAACATGGGTGAAAGTTTAGGCCCCATGCTCTCTTTATTTGCACAGTACAATCAAATATTCTGGATGTCTTGTGGATCTAAAAAGGGATTTTGAGGCAAACATATCGAGACTGAGATCTTTTTTGCAGTGCATTTCCTCAGGGCTGGATCTTTGTTTCTAACTCTTCAGTCTTCTTTAACATTTTTTTCCATCCGGCTCCTTCCTTTTTCTCTCCTCTGCTCTTAATCTCTCATTTTCTCTCCTCCTTTTACAATGTGTGTGTACCGCTGTACATCTTCCGTCACCCTGTTGTCCCACATTTCTCCCTTTTCAGAGCTTCATTCCTTCACCCTTCAGCAGCCCCCCCCCCCCCCAAAACTCTCCCTCCCTTTACGTTTTTTGAAATCCTCCTCCCCGTTTATCTCCCCTCTCATTTCTGGACGGGTGAGGAATGAGAGGTGTCCAGGTTTTCTAGTTTTTTTTCAGCCAACCACCTTGTCTCTGCTGGTGTTCACCTGGCACTCTGCCACCATCTTCACCCTACGCTCCTCTTCCTCCACCTCCTCCTGTGTGCTCACTGCCTCTCTGTAC
Source organism: Limanda limanda (assembly GCF_963576545.1). NCBI lineage: Eukaryota > Metazoa > Chordata > Actinopteri > Pleuronectiformes > Pleuronectidae > Limanda > Limanda limanda. The sequence continues at coordinate 24,835,916 of NC_083643.1, forward strand.
AGTGTAATGGATGGTGGGCAGATCCGGGTGGCCCACAGTGCGTGTGAAAGAGGGGCCACTCACACCAGAGCCCATTGCAGTGGAGAACAAGTGGTGCCATCGTAGAGTAGCTGGTGGAGCGCCATTTGATTTGTCCTCCGCGCCATTTGATTTGTCCTCCACTGTTCTGTGTGGTCCCTTTCTCGATCCTGGATGTTCGATGGCCCTCATCTCTCAACCAGCTGAATGTGAAAGTGACGCAGAAAAAGGCCAGCGATGAAAGGCCTGAGTGGAGGACATGGGTCGGTCAACGTCCTCTTCAGTAAAAGGGCCGACTCGCTCCTTTTCTTCCCCATTCACCGGCTGGTGTAGGGCATCCAAGCAGGTGAATGTGGACGCGCTTTAGGCAGATGTTGGCCTGCACAAAAGGATTCGATGGGCCTCAACAAGGCTTTTCAAGTATTTACAGAACATTTACATTTACATTTCAGGCATTAGTCTGATCCTCTTATCCAGATCAGCCTCCATTGAGTGCAGTGGGAGAATGAGCTTAAATTCCTCGATCGACGACATTACAAGCTCACAGTAGCAGGGGGTTGAGCCGTACAGCACCATGTCATTACTCCGGAGACTCTAAAGAAGTAAGAGAAGAAGAGAAAAGAGCAGAGAATCGAAACAGATATGTTTAGAGTTTTCTTTTTCCTGTTACAATGTGAAAGGCAGAAGTAACAAATGAATTTCACGCAGATTTTCTGAGCTCTTGGGCCACAGAACTTTCACATTAAGGAAAATAAACACTGGCTTAATAATAGTATCATTGTAAGTTTATATGGAAAGCATTTTAGCAGCTGGCTAATTTCACACTGAGCCACACGATCATCCCATTAGTGCAGTGGTTGAGTCCACTATTCACTCTGCTTTTATCTCTGGTTTGGCCTCAACCAACACCAACTAGAAAAATCTCTCTCTGTCTCTCGCTCTCTCTCTCTCTCACTCTGTCTGTCTCTCACATCAACATCAAAGCCACAAAAGGTAAAGAACAAACCACTTAGTTTTGAGTCTAGAATGCTTATACTATTGAGTAAAACTAAAGAAACAATGTTTAGGTTGTTATTTATGTAAACTTATGTGACAAATTGATGAACTACATGTACAAGGAAAAAGGTTACAAGTCTGTAAGTGTGTACTGTTGGTGTGTTTTCTCAAAATTAGAATTTAGAATCTGAATGCTCCAACATAAAGGTGATAGTGGCTTCTCCACTTTTCAGGTGTGTCAGAGCTGAATATAAATACCTGCAGCTTGAGACTGTAACAACACTGAGCAGATGTTAAGCCCAGAGGCGCTGACTCTTGCTGAAGTCCTGGTCCTGGTCAGACTGGTTCTGCACCTCAGACCAAGCCACAGCTTGAAGTAAAAACACCTGAGCTCGTCTGCAGGCGGAGGCGTGTGAAAGCTGTGAAAGGTTAATCCTGTAGGTCTGAGGTACAAAACAATTACAGCAGTTACATCTAATTGGAAGCAGACACAGAGTGAGAGACTCCTTGTTTTTTCATGGTCACTGAAATTTATTTGAGATTAAACTAAAGCTGATCTGAACTCCCAGATGTGCAGCTAGACTCCAGATGTTTTCTATCATAGACAGCCATGTTAATATTCAGATAATTAGCCAATTAAAGAAGAATCAGTCTTAAGCCAGTTAATGTCTCTAGGATGTGCTGTTCCCAGACATCTCAAAAAACAAGTATAAGGTTAAAGAGCACAGTCCTGGTGGATGTTCAGTCTTGTTGCAAGGCGCTAGATGAAGGGGCCATTAAAATGTAAGGGATGATCTTCTGGGAAGCAGGAATATGATCAGGAAATGTCCCTACATATAAACAATATAACAACAACTAGCATAACAAACGTCCATCTTGAAACCAAACTTTCGTGTTGCATTGTGGGTAATGTAGGTACAGGAAACACAAACATGAAAGATAATTAAACTTAAGCATGTGATGTTTCAGTTTTCATACTTTTTAATTGTACAACTCATTAAAGTCATTATGTTTCATCTCCATGGGCGCTCAGGTGGGTACCATTGCTGCACATGCACACAACCATGTTTCAAGCTTCATGACGCTGTTTTGTGTCAGGAAGGCTATAGCTGAGATGAGCTAGATGAGGCCGGTTCAGTTTAATATCAAAATAACATCTGCACAGCTGAAACCAGCAGATATTTATAATTTTTGTTAACAAATGACTGAAATGATTTACCACGCTGTCCCATTAGCTGTTTTACTTTCTAATGATTGGCTAACAAATGAATCAGCTAACTGGGGCCTGTTCAGTAAGCTTCACAGTAACATGAAAATTTTTGGGCAGTTTCGGAGGTATTATGTTTTGGGGGTGTCTGTCCGTCCCTCCCTTCTCTTGAACACAATATCTTAAGAATGTCCTAAAATTTGGTACAAATATTCAGTTGGACTCGAGGATGAACTGGTTAGATTTTAGTGGTCAAAGGTCATGATGACCCAATGTTCCCTTGGACTCACTGATTAGATTTGGGTCGTCAAAGTTCAAAGTGGCCTCAAAATACATGTTTTTTGCCTCTTGAATGTGATATCTCAAGACTGTTTGAGGGAAATTTCTCAACTTTTGATCAGTTGTCACGTGGATTCAAAGATAATGTGATTATATTTCAGTGGTTACATTGACCTTATACAATTCTGGAAAAAGGCATACAAACACAGTGCGGTAATTCAGAACAAGAATTCATGGAATTATTCTGCTGGTAATTAGCTTTTTATTTGGATTTCATGATCTACTGCACAGCCACTGCAATTCCCTCTATGAGCACCACACGTCTCTTCGTGTTACAGCCAGGTTGACTGGTACGGTAGCCCAGGGTGGTATACTGGGGATGTTGGGAGATTTGATGGGGAGCAGCTGGTGCTGGTGGTGAACAGCAGAAGGTCGGCACTAACCAGCTCACACCAAACTGCTGCATCTGGTCTGTCAGCGCTGGCTATATTTTTTAGTACAATAACAGTTCACCTCAAAAGCAAGATAACATATGTATTTTTATACAATACCTTCAAATTAAAACATGAAAAACAAAGAAGTGTTTTCTTATATATTAAATAAGAACATTTAGTCTTTGTCAAGTAATCCAAAATGATGCAATCACACATTTTAGAAAAAGCACTTAAAAAATTCCTTAAAGAGAGAAAACTGATTTAAATTAGTTTTATGGTGAGATAATGATGACAAGGAAACGACAAGCATTATCAGAAAGTGTGTCAAGGTTGAAGAAGGACAAAGTGTAAAATCTATAATTTCCTCTGTGCCCCTCCCCGCCGTCCCCTCCCGCTGAGCGTTTCAATTAGGTCATCCCTCAAAATAGTCATGCATCCCCAAGGCACCATCACAGAATGTCTGCCTGTTAATGAGCCAGTGATTGTGCTGATGATGATCGGCCGGTGCAAAAGGAAATCAGTGCTTGTGGCCGCAGACGTGCACAGAGGACAGATGATGGGTTGTCTGGACAGACTCTTTGCACGTGTAGGACCAGATTAGCTTTTATTGGTTTAGCCAGTTAGTTATGAATCACAAATAATTTTTCTTATTGCAGCAGTTCTAATGCAGAAAACGGCCCGATTCACATGATCATACGGCGACATTACACACTAATACACCATGTTTGTTTCTAGTTTTCCCTGCATTCAATCAACTTGTGCAGTGGCCTTTTTCTACCTGCGTGTTTGTAATGTTTTGTTCTCTTGTCCTGCGTTAATGCTCTTTAGCTACTTCAGAATTTTTCCTTGTCATTAGTGAGTCCTCCTCAAACAGTTCTACGATAAAATGTCACTTTTTACTGGGCGTTGTGTGCAGAGCTTTTATAAACAGTCCATGGTGCAGAGTGAAGTTGGCGACATGCAGAGAGCAAGGCCTGATGGAAAAGTGAGGGCTGTCCTGCTGGACCGTAAACAGACCACACTCACTCTAAAGAACCAGAGACTGTGAAGGCCTGAGTGAGTTTGTAGTGTGGTGGCCCATGTGGTCAACACAGTGAGAGAACTGTAGACATCAGTCTTTGCTGAAGTTTGATTTGGTCTGAGTGATTGGATTAGAAATGCCTCCAGATCTTTTCTTCATACACTTTACAGAGTTTACAGAGTAAAAGCATCACAGCTGGACTCTTTCCATTAAAACTCTTTTTTTCATTCAGCACAGTCTCTTTCTCATCAAGAGCTCCATTTCTGCCGTCTTTTAAAGGTTTCGCAAAAGCTGTGACTATAGCTGAAAGAATCCACTGTCAGTGTCTGTGAGAACATATTTGTACACATTTTTAGTCTGTGTATTAAAAAACCTGAGTGAAAAGACAAAAAGTTTGAAAGAGAATAAACAATATATAACAAAACACTGGGCTGAGGTTTAGAAGTTAACATAGATAACGAGAGTGGTAGTCAGTAGAGAGGATACCCCCGCCAAGGCCAAAACGTCCCCTCAAATTCAATCAAGCTGCAACAAATAGTACACACACAAAGTACAGTTTTCCTTGAAAAAAAAAAGGGCCCATATTATGTAAAATACATTTTCTGGGCTTTTACTATCCGTAATTAATTGAAGGGGGTCAGTAGGGACCCCCAAAGTATGAAAACAGTCAATCCGCAGACTTTTTCACTCAGTCCATTCTAAGAAATATGTCATCGTAAAGTCTAATTTTGTACTTCCTTCGCCATATGATGTCATTCAGGATCGCACTCGTCTCTCAGCCCCACCCAGCCGGTACCAGTCTAGCCTCCAAACTTACCGTTCAGAAACATCCTGTTTGTAAATAGCTGTAAAACATAACAACATCTCTTTTAGCTGTGTTTACCAGAGTGAATATGCCAGAATTAGATAGGCCTGGTCGCTTATCACTCAAAATGCAGTCAGCCAATCAGAGGAGGAGCACAAGAGGCAGGCGACAACAGCCTGTTCTGTAGCAGCTCAAGAGAGAGGCAGGAGAGAGGACATGGAAATACACATTGCAACAGTTCTTTCGACTTTAAACCACTGATAAATCGTCTTAGGTGTACCAATACCTCAACTTAAATCCCAGAAAGGTGTAAAATATTGGCCATGATGTTGATCTGCCACTGAGGTTTTATGATAATCCATCCAGTTTGTGTTTGTTTGCCTGGTTACAAACAAACATATCAACCAACAAACAAAACATCAACCCAAACAAATGGACAGGGGTAAAAATAAAAAAAACAATGCTGCAGCTGCACTGATGGATTCAAGAGCCACAATGGTCCGCAATTCTTAAATTTCTAAACCAACCAAGACTAAGAGACTGATGGTCACTGTGTCTGAGCGCAAGTGATCCTGTGTGGAGTGTGGACACGGCAGAAACCTCTAGAATACACTGTATAAATAAACTGATTAATTATTTAATTGAAAAAAGAAAGAAAGAGGTAATAAATAGAAAAACTGTTCCTTGAAGCCCTGTATATATCAGCTGGACTGTGTGGATTGGTTCAGCCTTTATTTCCCAATTGGCAGCTGGTAAAAACTACAAGACTTGAATGCAGCATTAAAATCCTCAAATAAATGTATTCACTTGATAATCTTTTACCTTCATGTTCCTACATACATTATTAAGAACATAAGTCTCATCTTAAGTTTGAATTGAAGAGTAAATCCAACTGTAATGAGTTTATCAAATTAGTAAGAGTGCCCCCCCCCCCCCCAAACACACACACACACACACACACACACACACACACACACACACACACACACACACACACACACACACACACACACACACACACACACACACACACACACACACACACACACACACACACACACACACACAAACACCATTTCCTCTCTCATTGTCTGTCTGGTGGGATACGAAGTTGGCACTGCATCCGTTCATTCAGCTCCAGTGTTTAATGAAGTTGTTTTTCTGCTGAGGAGCTTTTCTCTGGGCCTCTGACAAGCTGTTTCGTCACCGTGTGTATACGATCACAGTAGAAACACGTCTGCTTGAACCAAGCCCGCTCTGCTTGGACCACGCTGTATGCATGAGGAAATCTGTGAGTTCTTTACACAGCGCGGCTTCTCTGTGTTTTAGATTCTGACCACCAGTGCAGTGGACAAGACTGAAAGTTTACCACCATGCAGGGCCCATACTGTGCTTTGAGCTACATGTTAAAGATCACCAAAGCTAGTTGGATTCTTCTCTCAGAACCATGAGTGTCTGAGCGAAATGGCATTGCGGTCCAGTGACCCCATTTACTTAAAAATACAAATGCCTTTTTGGTCATTAATAAGTTATTGGGCTTTATCTTATTGGGAACATTAATTATAATTGAGGTTGATGGATCCAGTGGTTAAAATCCAATGTTGGTGAGACATTTAATTTCGGACCAAAGGTGTTTAACTGACAGACTGACTGAGGCTGAGAAGAAGAGACTGGAATCAGTCTTTTACGAGAAATACTCATAACAGCTTTAGTAAACCTTGACCCTGGATGTATTATGTGTTCAGATTGTCTTCTCTCTGTCCTTTTCTCAGGAATATGTTGATAGAATTTCTTTAAATTCGGTACAAATTTCCACTTAGATTCAAGGATAAACTGATTCTATTTTAATGATCATCGGTCAGTCACAAATTAAAGCAACATTTTACACAAATGTCCATTGACATAGTTTGGCTAAAAGGTCAACTTCATTGTGACATTATAAATATATTACAATTATATGTTATTCATCCCCATACCACAGCAAAAGAAGAGGAGATGGTGATCATATTTAACATTTGGTCAGTCATGAATTGATGACACAAATATTGCGTGATCACCTTGAAACTCTGGTGGTTGTATCAGATTGTATGTGCTGCTGGTTTGATGACTTTTGGGAAGAATCCACATAGAAGTTGTAGCTTCTTTGCAGCTACATTCATATTTGAAGCATCACCTCAGCTTTGTGCTCTACATCACCTCTAGATGTAGATAGCGTTAAAACTATAGTTTGATTTCATGATAATCTAAAGGATGAAGAAGATCTGGGGTGGAATATAATTAAATGAAACCCTGACATATGCTCATATAAGGTTACGTGGTTCAGGGTCACACTGGCTCCTGTGGGGATCAAAGTCACTACACTTTGATCCCCACAGCAGTAGGATGATCATTAAGTTTATTTCAGCACCAAACCATTTTGTTTACACATTACCTAGATGCCCCTCTTTACTGAGGAAAGAGAAAAAGTTCGCTGGTCTCATCCCAACATACACACCACTGCTTTGTTCTCTGATTGATGCTAACATGAGCCACAGACAGGTAGTTTGCATGTTACTGTTTCAATGTAATCTGCTGCTGTGCCAAGACATAATAAATCCTTGTTTATGTTCTGCTCTACAGCAGTTGAATCATTTTGAGGCGGACATAGCTATCAGCAGAGGTTTTAAATAAATATAAAAACCCTTGTAACTTCATTGTAATGGGGCCGGTCTTTCTCAGTTTCCCTTTAAATCTTCCTCTTCTTGTAAACATATCGCTGTGAGCGTGAGCGTTTTGTTGAAGAATCCAAGTCCCTCTCTGAGTGTTTCGAGCTGCTTTGAGGTGAAGGTCGGGCAGACGAACAGAGAGAGAGAGGCATACTGAAGATTCAGGGCTGTTTTTCTTTGAGACTGATGCAGCAGCTGAGGCTGGCAATCAGAGAACGGTGGGCAGGTAACCAACGTACAACGAACCAAGTTGAATAGATGTTGATTTGACAACCTGCTTCAGTGCATACAACTGGTGCATGAGCTGTCTCATCTGTTTCTAAACACTGTTTTAATTTCCTATTCTCAGTTTACAGAAATTCTCTGCTGGGTTGGAGAAAAAACCCTAATCCTGCAAACGATCCTCTGTGATCTGGTCTGATAAAAGTCTTTCACTGGACAAATAATTGTGATATTTTTTCACAATGTAAATAAGCCTGTGGGACTTTTTGTCATCATGCTGGTCCAGACTGAAATATGTGTTGTACGCATAACCCTAACGCCTAACCCTTAACCTAACCTGAACGTAATTCTAACGCTAAACCTAAAACCAAGTCTTAACCCCCAAATAGTCAATTAAAGGGGCGTCACAAAGTGAGGACCGGCCAAAAGGTCCTCATTTTTTAGGTTATAGCCTCAAACTTGTCCTCACTTGTGCATGGGAAAAAACTGTCAACAACAGTTAATTTGGAGAAAAAATTTGTCAGATATCAACCACAAGAGCTATTTAAATTTGTATGATTTAATTGAAATATAGGTATCGTAAGAACTCCACAGAGGGAGTGCTGTTGTTAAACAGTCCTAAAAAAATTGTAGTCAGATAAAATGTATTTTTCTAAAAATATTTATAAAATGTATTTGATCAGCTATTGTAGACTATAGATTTCAAATTAGAACATGTGTTTGTATTATAAAGGTTTTCAGTGGCATAGATACTTTCTATTTTCTTAAATATTCTCATGACTTAGTAAATAAATTGGCATGTAATCAACTTTTTCAATTTGTGGTGAAAACCTCTCACTCATTGTTCTGTTGTTTTTTTTTAAACCACCATCTCAAAACCTCTGGCTGGTTTAAGCTATAAACTGTTGTTTCTTTTAGAAAGGAGCTAATAACCGGCTCGGGAAGTAGCTAAATGTTGATAGATGACATAATTTGGATATTCATGACATTATGATGTCATATTTACAATTTGCTTAGTGTCAGCTTGTTTCAGCCATTACTCAGTTTGCTTCTGTTCTGCTTCCTGTGATAAAATATACTGTATTTTACCATGACAAATTTGACAAAAGCTGTTTCTGTTGTCAGACAATGGGACAAATATGAGGTGACTAAGTCTGTCAGTTCCTGAGCATAGACAGGTGTGTCTGTGGAGACAAAAAACGACCTCACACCTATGGGGGTTTTGTGGCGACTTTGTTCATAAAGTCATTCAATTTGTTACCAGCTGCATTTTACAAAAAAAATAAAAGTGGGCTAGTTGGCAACACTTCCTGTAAGCGATCCTCCTGATGATGTAGTAGACATTGTTTGAGGCGGTGTATTTTATAAGCAAAATAGACAATGAGGAAACTCCAACTCAGGGCTGATTGACCTGTGTAACTTGATCACTCATTCATGATTATGTATATACTGAAAAAAGACATTTGTTAAACCAACTTAAAAAATACATCAATTGGTAACAAAAAAATTTGTTTGAATTTGAAAACAACTTTTATTATGCAGTTGGTTAGTTTTGTTTTTTCAGTGTTGGACTGGCCCTGCACTCCAGCAAAAAATAACAAATATATCTTGAGGTGTCTTAAGAGAGATGAATTTCCGTGCCTTCATTCCTGCCGTGCATGTTTCACATGCAATCATCCTCTCAGCCGCTCTGCCTCTTTCATGTTTCCGCCTCCTTTAAGGGTCGACGGTCTCGCTCTGCAAAGAATATACCGCTTTTGTTCGTTGCCATTTATAGTTAAAAAGAAAAGATGAGAGCGGCTGATCAATGAGGAAAACATCAACCCAGAGGCCTCTGTTCATCTGATGAGTTCAGTTTTCCACAGCCGCTGCTCCCCTGTGTTTCCGCTCCCAGCAGCGGTTTGAAGGGATTTTTAGGTAGAAAAAACTTTCATTTGTTAAATGCCTGAAGCGCTGTGACGAGGCGCTTTGATTTCCTCTTGGTGGTATTAAAGTGGACTTCTGAGGTTTAACAGAGGATCTGCTGTGTATAAATCTAGTGGGATCACTTTCATGAATCACATCTGTTGTCCAAGCCTCACAAAGGTCAAACTCAAAGCCAGGTTGGAAATGTAGCTATTTGGTGCACCAGGATCCACAACAGTGTTATAGCTGCAAAACATCTTTTTGGACAGAAGTTTAGAGACACATTTAGGCTGTACTGTTTCTAAGAGCAGTGAGTACAGTACAGTTGTTTTCCTAATGCAAATTTACAAAATTGCAAAACAGTTTGCAATAAGTCTAAATCATTTTTTCTGCATTCAGGAGGTTATCATTTTAGATTGTTTGTCTCAAAGCATTGGACACAGAAGCTGAAGTTCTCTTTCCAAGTACCAGAGCCTATTACTACTCTAGTCAAGACCACATTGGAGTAAGGCATCATGGCAGGCTGGACAATCTCCCTCCTTCTTTTCACAGTGGCCATGCGAGTCATCTTCAGGGCCTCAAGACGAACAAACCAACACTGGGCATTCCTCCACCTTTCAAGCCATACATGGACATGATTACAAAACTGACCATAATTGCAGCAGCCAAACACACTTGACGCAGAGACGCTTAAAACGTACGTTACAGTACATGGTGAAAGTTCAAGAGCTCAGTCAGCAAGTTTCGAGGGAGGACATCTGGTTCCAGTACCACTCTGATGAACTGTCCATCTTCATTTACATCCTCCCTTCAAGATCGGTTTGCTCTTAGGAAGAAGCCTCCTTCTTCTCATCCAGGAGCACTGATTGACGAGATGTTATTCAAGATATATATTTTAGACAAACTCTTAAGGTTATAAATGGCCATTACCCACAATCCAGCTTTGTTTGTAGTAACTTTCACAGAGTGGTTCTCTGTCCATCAGGTCTTATAAAGATCCCAGGTTAACTCGTCTGTCCTGAGAGGGCATCTCTAGTTGTCAGTGAAAGACATTGGTATAAATTCATAAATAGCAACATGCCATCATTCATCACTTCCATATTAAACTGGTCACATGCTCATTATTAGACCATATTGAATGGTTGGCTAATGAAAACTGCTTTTTGTTTAGTTAACGTTAGACCTTCAATTGTCAATTTAAGTCATGTGTGTAACTGATTTTAACTGTGTTCTGCTGTTGTGTGTCTCTTTTTTTATTGATTAATTTGTGTGTATGTATTCTGTAAATACTCTAAACACCACTGGCATTGATTACATTTTAGTAAATGTAGAATAATCACCTTTATTACACTTTTACACTTTGACTTGGAGCTGAATGGATCTAGGATCGGAGCTGCTTTAGCTCTCTGTTTACTGGTCACAGGAGATTTGAACTTGTGTAACCGAGAGATGGTTCTATGGTGCCCCTTCTTGACAGAACCAGAACTAGGAGGTTTGATGAAAGATATAACCGTGTCACAGGATTTGTACAGTAGCTGAAGTGGACATGTTATGACAGCAGCTCTGTGGTTCTTCTCTCTCGTCTGCTGACAGATCAAGCCGGCGGTCAGACCTCTGAAGTGTAAAACAGTCCAGCTGTTCAGACACATTGTGTCCGGCACAGTGCTAATATACACAATGGGGTTAGAGGTGTGGCCTGTCAGACTCAACTATATTGATTATGGCATAATAATGTACATACAAAATGATTGTGTCGTTATGTTGATGGATATTGCAATTGCTATTTGAAGTTTTTAGGGGAAAATGTAAATTTTTGATTATCAGTTTCACACGAATAATATATAGATGATGATGGTGTTTGGCACTGTAAGTCTGGATGAATCAACTATTTCCCCCTCTATCTGAGGAATATGAATCTAAGCTGGAGTCTCTCCATATGCCCAAATGCTTCATTTATGTTGTGATAACCTCATGGTTCTTCAATTTCCGGTTTTCAGGAATGTCCGGTTGTTGAGTTTGGAGCTAAACCTTCATCTTGCCTTGGGATGTGGCGTCCAACAGTGTTGTTTCACTGTCATGTCTCTGTCACCACAACTCTATTTTCTGCTGACCTGTTTAACAGCCTCTGACAAAACTTCAATAACATTTGACACAAATCATCAAAGAGTACACACTGCGTCTGTTAAGGAAAATGGATCTAACATCTTAGAACCACCTGTAAAACCACACCTGAGAACATGGTGTAAATTACGCCATTTTGAGTCAAATTTGAATGTCGTGATTAAGGACACTTTGATGGCACCACAGGAGCAGTAAGGAGGCATTTTATGATTTTGTGTTGTTTTACAACAATATTACCCCCACTCAATGTTATTAGTCTGTTATTAGTTATTCAGATTTTTCTACTAATAGGTTTGAATAAATTATCTTCTCTATCAAAGAAATAGTTATTATAATTTTTTTTAAATTACATTTATTGAGGTCCTAAAAAGGTCTTAAAAAGCATTCAGACTTGAAAAATGGTGCAAGAAACCTGTTGACCGTCAACAGTACTGAGTGCCCTGTACGTATAGAAACAACGTATTAAACTGTGATACGGAGGCTTCTCTTTCTGTTTACAATACTGGGTTGTTGGTTTGAGAAGATCTGCGGACCCAGAGCAGGCTATCTTTGTTGTTTTTGCCCTGATTTAACTTGATTGAACTGAATGGTGCTTTGCCTGTGGGGGAAATGGACTTTCCTTATACACGGATTGAACTCAGAATTCTGAGACAGTGGTTAAGAATAAGGTCTCTTAAAATGACAATATTATCGTTTATTGCCATTATTTCTGGGACAATATATTGTCTAACAAATATTTATCCTGACAAGCCGAGAAAATCATTAGCTGCCATGAAGAAAGGAAGGAAATGACCTCACTGTCACGTGAAAATGTGTAGTTAAAGAGCTGAAACATGCCAGACAACACTGATATGGTGCCACCAGAAATAAAAGCCCAGCCTGTCCACAGATGCCGCGCCCCCTTCCAGTCTTTGCAGTTTGGCATTACGCAAACCCCCCCCACCTTTCTCAGACCCTGGTCCCCCCCTGGCATTAGGAGCGGAGGGGACAGGGACTCGGGTGGTTGTTGGGGGGGGCCGGGGTGTCACACATTCTGGCGTGGGTTGCAGTTCTCACCCCCCACAGCCTGTGGACGTCCCGGCTCTCCCAAGGCTCGGCTAATCCTCTTATTCAGCGTCCGGCTGGAGGCAGCGGGACTCCCACAGACCGGAGCGCCGAGCCGGCCACTCTCCACTGAATAAACACACTGACACAGTTGTGGTCTTTTTCTCTCCGTACAGACGTTGAGCAAGAGTTCCCCATAGAATCCATTCGAATCATTCACTCTTTTTCAGTAAAACATAAGCACGTATCACCACCCCTCACCACACCACGCCCCCTGAATTGTTAATCTACTGCAGTTTTCTGAGTTCTCATACCTGCCTCTTGGCTTCTACAGTAAAACTGACATTTTTTTTACTTCTCAGCTCAGCGGAAACACTCGTTCAGTTTTCTGCTTCTTCTACTTGCTTCCATTGCTGTGTGCTGGTTTACAGTAGATTTACAAACCAACAAACACAGCTACATAAATAGACTAGTCAGCAATTACAGACACTGAAGAAAGGTTAAACATTAAACAACCATCAGCCTTCACAGTAGGACTATGTTTTCAATCATGTTGTCAGCTACTCTTAAAGCACTGTTTACTATGTTCATTTCATTAAATTGTTGTATTTATGATTACAGCATGTCTTGATAAGATTGATTTTACTGTCAAATGCCCATCAGCACTGACATTTATAGCAGCATTATAATTCCTAGAAAAATTGCTGACTTTCAATTCTAGATCTTTAAAAGTCACTTTTATGGAGCTAACCTTGCATTTTGCACATTCATTCCATGATAAATATATATATTTCAAAAATGTTAAGTTTCTTTCATGAGATATTATTTTAAAAAAAGCCTGTTTGAATAAAAAAAGGCAAGACTTAATATCAGTTACATCGTAAAGAGAAATATTCAAATACAAAATACACAAAAGTAGATCATCAATACAAGAGGTAAGTGGGCCATCATCTTGACCATGTAAGATATTTCAGTTTGGACCAAAGTGGTGGACACCCTATGATCATATCCATGTAGGAATCCTTCCAGCATGGCTCAGAAATGCAGGCACATTATAAAAAAAACATGTAAGCACATTGTAGCTGGTTGCTATAAAATAAAGATCAGTGGTTGAAGGGGCGCCGTTCAATACATTCTGATTTTGACTTTAATGAACACTACTGTCACCAGGGGCGTTTTGTAAGCACTTCCTGTCCACACACGGTTATGTAACTGTTACAGACCGAGCTGGTGTTTTCTTTATCGTCACAGTCACAATAGCCTTTTAGCCCAACTCATGTGTCAGCTGTGTGGCCTGTAAGTGAAACCTGCAGTGTTTGATGTGGTCCTGTCAGATGAGTCATGTTTGTCCCGCTGCAGAGGGAGGATCTGACACACAGAGAAGAATCTGTGGAGTGAAACTGAAACAGAAACTGAAGTTAAATAGTTTTTGGTTCTTGCAAGAATTCCCTCGAAAGCAACAAACAGCAGGAAACTATATTTGATCCAATAGTTGTTATGGTCCCTGAGTTGGCTCTGAGATTGTAATATAAAGTAGGATACAACCTAGACAATCATTACAATTGAAAGTATTTAAATTTAGCCGCTCTCCTTCTGTCTGTGTGTGGAATGCATATCTTGAGAACTCTTCATCTTATCGTCTTTACAGTTGTATGTGTATTCCTAAGGGCCCAAGGAGGTTCAGTGTTAATATTTATAAACTTTTGATTAAACAAATGACCAGTGCTCTATAGCAGCAGCGGCTGGGACGCATCAACATAGACATTGTTGATCAAAACAACGAGCATGTTTACAACAACAGCAACAACTGATTCTCCAGTTGAGGGTTCTTTGCAGTGAGTTGAGATTCACTGAACTTTGAATAAAGAGGTGATTGCTGTCTGTGCAGCTTCAGGGTTCTGTGGACTGAGTCCTGCTGCAGCTCATTTACTGAGGGTCACTTCTACAGTTTCAGAAAGAGCAAACAGCCCATTTCAAAAAGGCAGGTTTATAACGGCCACTGCATCAAAAGGTTGGCACTGCTAAAACATGCACAGTAGAACAACCTGGATGCTGTTTCAGTAGAAGATTTCCCTGAAGCGCTCAGTTCGCTGCCTCTCAAGGATGAGCTCAGATGGTAACACTGTTAGAACCTAACACTGACAGAGTGAAAGGGATACGAACTGCACCGGACTTAACACACTGACATATAAAGGCCTGTACAGGTGTTATAATATCACGACTTATAGTGAGCCTTGAACTGAAACATCCTCACATCAAAAGAGTTTCCTTGTAAACGTCACACACACACACACACACACACACATACACACACACACACACACAGTGTCGGGGAGCAGCAGGTGTCTCATGTCAGAGCTGCTGTTTACACCATCTGCTTTCCATTTCCACCTTAACCCTTTTATACACAACATGGGTCAAAAGTGACCCGATGGAGTTTTAATTGTAAATATCTTTGCAATAAATGAATTTCATCATTCAGAATTCCAGGAATTCCTCAATTAACTTGTTTTTGATCATTACACACTCTTATTTTTATTTGTCCTTATTTACTTTTTTAATAAAAATCATTTTTGTATCACTACCCCTCTAAGGCACAACATGGGTCAAAAATGACCCGTATTCATTTCACATGTTATTTCATGCATGGCTGTGCTTCTTTGCTATATCTTTTAAAACCTATTTATTTAATCATTTAATGTTACAAAGTATTAATTAAAATATCTTGTTTTTGATTACCACAAATCATTATTTTCATTTTCTCTGTCTTAATTTTTGAACTAAAATGGTTTTTGTATTACTACATCAAGTTTACACACATGGGTCAAAAATGACCCATGTATGCAAGTGTGAATTTGATAGGAACCTTTGATTTGTAAATGTTTGTAGTTAGGAACATGTTTACTGTGGACAACTTTTCACATGCCACACTTGTCAGAACTACTTGTCAGAACTAAACGGGCTGCTTTTGCACATCTGATTCATGTACGTCTTGTTTTACAATTGTTTTACCTAAGAAAATATTTGATATCTTGTGAAAAGATAACTTCACATAACATTTGAACATTATTTCCCTCTACTGGTGGGTAAAAAAATATGTCCAATATTATTAGCTAGCTGTTAACATATTCTCTTTTAGCTAGCTAATGTTAGCTTATGGAAGCTAGGTAAATTCTAGCTAACGATAGCTAGGTCAGAATGATTTAGTTCTGACAAGTAGTTTTGACAAGTGTGGCATGTGAAAAGTTGTCCACAGTAAACATGTTCCTAACTACAAACATTTACAAATCAAAGGTTCCTATCAAATTCACACTTGCATACATGGGTCATTTTTGACCCATGTGTGTAAACGTGATGAAGTAATACAAAAACTATTTTAGTTCAAAAATTAAGACAGAGAAAATGAAAATAATGATTTGTGTCAATCAAAACCAAGATATTTTAATGAATACTTTGAAATATTAAATGATTAAATGAATAGATTTTAAAAGATATAGCAAAGAAGCACAGCCATGCATGAAATAACATGTGAAATGAATACGGGTCATTTTTGACCCATGGAAGGGTAGTGATACAAAAATGTTTTTTATTAAAAATGTAGAAAAGGACAAATGAAAACAAGAATTTGTGATGATCAAAAACAAGTAGGAATTCCTGAAATTCTGAATGATGAAATACATTTATTGCAAAGATATTTACAATTTAAACTCCATCGGGTCATTTTTGACCCATGTGTGTAAACTTGATTTAAAAATACAAAAACTATTTTAGTTCATAAATTATGAAAGATAAAATGAAAATAATGATTTGTGGTAATCAAAAACAAGATATCTAATGAATACTTTGAATATTAAATGATGAAATAATTAGATTTCCAAAAATATAGCAAAGAAACACTCAGCCGTGCATGAAATAACATTGAAAGTCAATACGGGTCATTTTTGACCCATGTTGTGCCTTAGAGGGGGTTTGCATAGCTTGTGTATCAAAGGGTTAACAGAGACACAGCTCCCAGCTTCCTGTCTGTCCTGACCCACCTGACTGAGGTCACAGAGGGAGAGTTCTCTGCTCAGTTTCACTGGCATGAGCTATGCTGAGAACACACTGGCATGGTGCTTGAATTTCCACAAGGCACTGTTGCAGCCATTTATTGTGTGTGCCCCCTGTTTCATGCAACCTGGACTTGTGCCACTGATGATATATGTGTTGTGCTGCGCTACTGACACTTAATGTCGAGATCCTTGTATCACCATAACATCTCCTCCAGTTTTATATCCTGTATCTTCTTTAAAGGAGGAAATTATGTCCTGATGCTTGTGGAAGAGAGAGAGAGGAGTCTCGGGGGGTGTCACCATAAACACTGCTGATCATCATTTCTAAGACAGGGAACGTAAATTTCCTTTCAGGCTTTCCAGTAAGAGCTTGGATATTTTCTCTGGATCAAAGTGTTGGAGAGACAGATGAACGGCCTCCATCCCGAGGTGATAACGGTCTAAAGCTGCTACTTGAACTTCTCCCTTCTGACCTTTAAACTAGAGGTCGTGACCCTGCCACCGTGTTGGAGGTCAGTGATTAAGTGAAAGCAGTGGAGTGAATAACACCACCAGAGCGAGGCAACTGCAAAGACACTTCAGGACAGGAACAACCAACGGCCCAATTGTTTCTTTATTGTCGCTTTCTGAAGGGAACAAGCTGCAACCGGCGGACAGAAGCTGTAACACAGCTGGAATGCATTGCAGTAACTGCATTCATTCTCCACTTGTGGTCATGCAATGATTCATGGGAAAGTAGCAACGAGTGAGTTTCTGCCTCGTCGGGAGGTTTTATTCCACTTTGTAACTCTTCAGTCAGTCTTTTATCCTCAGAAACAGGAGTCTTCTCTGCTGGACTTTGATCATGTTTCTACATTTCAACCATCTTTAGTTCAAAGGATTAAACTCTGTACACTTAAGCAGAAATTAAATGAGTGACCAGCCCGTCGTGGGATGATTCTGCTGCACCACAAAAACAAGAAGAGCCTTTTTTCTCTCGAAGGAAAAAAACTCTAAACTCCAAAACTCAATGTCTCACAGGCAAATCTCACACAATCCCCAAACAATGACAAGCTGCAGATTACAATAGGTTAAAATCACTGCTGCTGTTTCTTTCTTGTTGCAGAGTTCGATATATGTAGATAGTGTTTATTTCTCTATCTTTATTCAAGAGCATGATTTTTCAGTTGGAATAATACCTTTTGTAATGCTTTCACAAAAAAAACAGCCTCACACTTAAATAGAGCCAGTTTGTACATAGATACGCTCTGTTTGTGCTCAACTGTAAACTTGCACTTGTTTTTGGTGCTAGCTTGAAATGTTTGCTCTTGTACTATTTCTTCTGCGCTTTTTTATGTGCAACAAGTGTCTAGGCCTCGTTGTGGGTGCGTTAGATTTACTTCATTAAGAGGCCCCTATGTGAGTGCATGAACCAGGTTAGAGTAACCACCTGCACAACACTCGCAAAGAAGTAAAGGTGGAGAGCAGGAGTTCTGTCCAATCAACAAATATTTGAGTGGAAAGCAAATCTAAGCACAAGCGGTATTTGATTGCAAGTTCAGGGTTTTGAGTAAAAGCATTACAAAATCTGAATGTGAAATCCATAAGTCCCTCAAACTGAACGAACACACTCTTGAATTAAGACAGGGAAATTTATGAAGCATGAAAGAACAACAGGTAGACAATAAGGTGAAGTCAGTGAATAGTGAAAATCAGAAAAGGGCACAAACTTAAGATATAACTTTCATGTAGTGGTTAATTCATCCAAATATAGTAAAGTTTCATACATGTAGGGAGGATTCATAGTTTGGTGCATTGGACCGACAACAGGAACCTCCAAACCAAAAATGTTTGGTCTTGTTTGCCATCAAATTCAAGCTACATAATGTCCTTTTTTTTAATTGCAAGATCAAATTTGTTTCATTCTAAAAAGTATAGAACACATTGTGTTGCTTTACGAGTTGAAGTTGACTGACCTTTATGTATAACAATGCTGGGGAGTGCATCCTGGTGATATCCAATCACAAACTGCAAAACTTTATTGTTCTTTACAAGGCAACAAAAATAATTGATGTGGTTTGGGTCCAATCTCAAAGTCAATTTAATAGATTTATTTATATTTCTACATTCAGGCCATATTGCATTATTTCCTTTTTGGAAAACCATGTGGAACGTCACTCCATGTCCTCTCTCTACTGAAGATCTACTGTACATTTAGATCCAAACTTTCCATTCCATTGTGATCTCCTCTTAATTTATACACGTTTCATTTAAAGCAGCTTCTTTGGTCTTGACGTTCTTAGACTACTATCTGCACGCCTGGAATTCACCTGCTTTACATGCAAACTTTGGTATAAACATCTTCATAAAGTGGAGCTAAACCAAAGTCATTTCCTGTAGGCGACATCTTCCCTCTGCAGACTGTCAAACTTGTAATCCTGGATTAGACTGCTATCATCCTGAGTTTAGAGGGAATAAACACAGCACAGCAGGACGCCTCATCTCCTAATTTACCACAGACTTATACTGAACAGACCACATACAGGTGGGGTCATGAGTTCAAATATGGAAATGAGGCTGCAAACACTGTCTGACACTTTAATTGTCTCGGATTGAAGTTTGTTGCACAGACAAGATTATAAATTCATGCAGAAGATCCATGTTTTATTTCTTCTTGTGTAGTTTATGTTTGAATCTGTCTTTGCTCATGTGCTCTGCTGCATGGAACATCTATTGCACTTCTGTCAGTCTTGAGAGAGGAGGCAGTCTTTACAACTCTCCTGAAGTTTCTGAGTTTTTTCCCCCTGTTAAAAGTGTTTTCACCCCGATGGAGGGGTGGGTGAAGTGTTGTGTTCAGGGCCGGGTCTAGACAGGCATGTATGAGGGGGCAGCCACAAATCTTGAGGGGGCATTGTGCTTTATTATATTATTATTATTATAAATTGGGATTTAGTTTGAGGGGGCACAACATTTATTTGAGGGGGCCAGGCCCCCTCTTGCCCCTGCCTAGACCCGGCCCTGGTTGTGTTCCTTTTGGCCTAAATGTCCGTCTGTGATCTTTTCTAAAAACCAAACAACACTTCCACTTCCCCTCCATCGGCATAGTGCTGAGTAGATAATGAGTACATCTTTCACTTTGGGGTGAACTCTCCCTAATATCTCTGCATCCTGGTTTCTTTTGAAAGTTCTGACCAGAGGCTTTGATTTGTGTCTTTCTGCTGCTTTGAAGCTGCTTTCAGATATATTATTATTTTTTTTTTTTTATTCTTCATAACTCCAATTTTACTCTACTTCTCTACAGCATCGAGTGACTCATGAGGGAGCTGTGTGAAGTCTGGTAAATTGTAAGTGACTACAAGTTTGAAAAGCAAAGAATCTGAGGGTGTTCATTTAGAAAGAAGTAAGCCGACCAGACCTCTGTCTATGGTTCTCCCTATTCAGTAGTGAGAGATGAGTGGAGGAGCTAAACGGCCTTGACTAAACTGGTGCTTTGCCTGGTGTTACAGTGCGACCTCTGGTTCATGTGCCATAAAAAACAATGCTCCTGACCATCAGTTTATTTTGTGTTCTATGTGTTTAAATGACTTCTCAATGTTAGTGTGTGATTTATGTCTTTTTCAGTTCCTGTCACAATATCGTGTGATTATTGAATATGCAATGGAAATCATTGTTTTCATGGCTGTGTAAATCTACTGTATGTTGTGGTATCTGTTATTATATTGGTCATATTCCCTTGTCAAAGTCACTCAAACTTGTTTGTTTGAATTAAACTGAGTGGAACATTAAACTGTACCTTGACCAGACCTTCAGATTCCAAAACAAATGCACAAGCTGTCTGGACCAAGGTTTTTACCAAAGGTGACAGTGGAAACACTTCTGAATTTGTCCACAGGCGTGCCAGGATCAACGAAAATAGGGTTGATTGATGGAAGACAATCTCTACCAAAGATAACATTGATTGTATTTTCATGTATGGATATGGATCTCTTCCCAGCTGTGGCTGGTGTGCTTACAATTGTACTGTAGAAAGGGGCTTGAGAAAATGATTACATGTCAGAGAAATTCCACCTTTCATATTCAGTATTGCTGCAGCTTTCAAACACACACCTCATCACATCACTTTATTCCCTCTTAGTGTCACGTGACCTCTGCTCTGTGTCTCTCAGCCTGGGCCCTCAGCGCTCTGTAATGGTTATGAGGTGTCGTTCTCTTATGGCTCCACTTCATTATCGTGACAGATGCCGGGACAGCCGCTCGGGTTAATGATGTCACCTCCCGATGGGCTCTTAATATATACGTGACAGAGCCAGAGTGGTCCGAGTTTGTAGGCAAGGTCCAGAAGAAGTAAGTGAGGTAGGGAGGGATGATGATGATCAGTGAGATGTGTGCTGTGGACAAGGCATCAGTCTTGTAGAACGACAGGTTTGTTTTTTGTAGTTTTTGGACCAATATATCCAAAAAGTGGTGTGAGATGTGGAATTTATGGCCCAAATTCAGTCTATTCAATATGCTGTATAAGCCAGTGTCGACTGAAGCCGTCTGTCAGAGTCTCGCTACCTGTCCCTTCTATTTGCTGCTGGGATGTAACTATTCGTTTATGATCGCCAAGCTTTACTGAACATCCAGGCTTCTTGTGAGGTTTTAGAGCTGTCAAAACACAAGACTAGAGGCAATCCGTTCTTGTCTCACATCCCGGATTACCTGTGCCAGCCCTTGTGCGGCCTTACCCCAGAAAAAGCCCCACAGGAGAAGGGGAAAGGTTGCCGGTGTGCTGGTTCGGCTCAAGGCTTTCCCTCCCGCTTTCTTAATGACAGCGTCTGGAACGAACTGTGTTCTTTCGATGTGGCCTCATCCTCCTGACAGCCGTATGTGGGCTTAGACCAGTCAGCACCGCCTTACCTAGCTGAGCTTCTTCATGTTCACTCTCCAGCTATAGAGAGCTGAGGTCAGCCACTCAGCTGCCCCTGGATTTGCCATTATCACAAAGTTGCAGTTGGTCTCATGGTCACCATAATCCAAACCCCCCCCAGACTTTGAATTAAACAGATCTTGGTTCTGAACCACCAAAGTGTTGATGTTGCTGTCCAGGCAGGTTTTCTGGATGAGAGTCGTTCCCTCGAAGAGCTGGTTCAAGATGGAGCAGTGAGGAAGGGCTGTGCGAGGGTTCTCAGTCATCTTGGATATGTAGAAATCCTCTGACATTGCAGATATGCTATGTTTTTTCAGAGAATATACCTTTTAGCCCAGATATGGACCAATTGGTGCAGAAGGGACCAAATTGTACAAAAGGCGTGAAATGCCAGCTCATCACGGCCCCATGAGGGAGGGAGCATTTATTAAGCAACAGAGATTTGAAAACCTAAGGGTGCTTTTATTATATTTCGAGCAGCTATAAAAACTCATCATGGCAAACAAGGTCACTTTTATAGAGACTTTTATAGTGACTCACTGACCCTCACCAGCTTGATGTTTTATTGTTTGAGTGGAACAGAGCCTGTGGCAGTTTTCAGCTGCACGACATCTGAAAGTGTGTGTTGCAGCTTGTGGTTTTGTTTGGCATCTGTTCATTCAAACCTCTGCAGCAAATCTGAGGCAGCAAATCAAATAAAACCTATTAAAGTCCAACCGGACTAATGAATATGTCAGCTCAGGACATTTGCCTCGTAACATTTTTTATGTAAAACTTTTTACAACCTCACCACTGAAGTAACACTTGAAGTTCATGGACTGAGTCATTTTTGCTTGTATTTAAAGAGAAAGAAAAACGAGAGAGTAGCTAAACTTGATTATTTTATTGACTTTATTCATCCCTTTCTTTATTTTATGTCATATTTTATATTTTTGCATATTTCATCAAGCTTTGTGAGTCCTGTCACTTGGCGGCTGTGGCTCAGAGCGGGTTGTCCACTAAAGAGAAGGTTGACGGTCTGATCCCAGTTTCCCCCATTTTGCATGCCAAAGTGTCGTTGGGCAAGATACTGAATCCAAAATTGCCCTCTGAAGTCTGTGCCGACAGTGGAGGATTGATGTGTGATAGAGAAAGCGCTGCACCAGATGAACTGTAGGAATGTGCTTGTGAATGGCTGAATGGCAAAACTGTAGAGAACTGAGTAAAAAGCCCTTTTTGAATACAGGCCAATTAACCATTTGTTCTCACCATTGCTCTGTATTCACCCTGATCATTTGTGGCACAGTGAAAAAAGAGTAATGTACTTTTTTTTAATGATCCAAATATCTTTTCATTGATTGTAATAATTTAAATGTTGTGTTTTTGCTGCAGTGAACAGGTTTTCAGAATTCACAGGATTCAACTGTTTAAATATGAAGTCAACATGCAGCATGACAGATTTTCTCTTATTTCTTATTGTTTAAATGAGTCTCTCTCTCTCCTTTTTACAGCTGAAGGATATGCTTACAGAAATCAACGCAAGTTCTCAGAAGACATCGACTGGTCATACGCAGGTGAGCAAAGTTGATCAAAAGCTGTGCAGGCAGCACTTTCCCTCCCTCTGCTTGTTGAAGTGGAATAATAAGCTATGAGTCACTGGTCAGGAGGTTTTTCTGAGGAGCGACATCAGTGGCTTAACCACAGTTCAGTGTTTGTTTTGTGACAGTTTTGCGTGCCACTGTGTAATAACACTTCCTGTCACTCAACACCTGATAGAGTCTGTGGGTGTGTCACAGTAAGCAAAAGTAGAATGTAGTTCCATGGTGTCTAGCCCAGTTAGCTGTCAGCTACTCACTATAAATAGATTCTGCATGTGAATATCAGTTGTTAATGGACTTGGAGTTGCTGCTTGTTTGTTAACCAAGACTAAGAAAACCAGATGTCAGGTGATCTAGTGGTCTACAAATTCCATGAAAACACCAGAACCAACATGTTTCAAATATTTTATAACAAATTTGTTACAGGTCATGTTACAGTTTTTCTGTATTGCTAAAACGCATTTCCTGCAACTTCCTCTCAAAATAGTAAACACAAACCCCCAAATTCAAGCTACACACACAAAACTTTTGACTAAATAAAACTATTGATTCAAAACTATTTATTTTTACCCAGAACCACATTTACTGTTCGATGCACAATTTTTATCTTCTCAGTTCAACAATATGTTTTGCAAATACGAATATTTCCTTATATAAAAGTAGTCCTTTGTACCCAAAAAAAGAAAGTACTACACAGTCTGTAGCTGTGCATTTTCTGCTCCTGCAAACATTTAACTATAAAACACGTTTTTTTTAATACAAATTAACAAATTAATTTTGAAACGGATACAGGAATTGTTGCAATCATTCATGTTTGTGACATAAATTGAACAGATAAACATTAAAACTCAGGTGATAGATAATATTCTCTGTCTATTCTGCTGTGAGTCACAGTGTTTATCTGTCTATGTCAAAAACGTATTTCCACACAAACACTTCCCACAACCAGCATTTCACTTTCTGAATCCATTCATTCCTTCTAATGGGGCTTTGATTTTTATCGACAGACCAGAAGATGTGCATACCGTAGAGTCCTGAAATCAGTTTAGTACATAAATCCAACTTGTATTGAAGGGAATGCGGCAGATAAACCAGCAGCTCCTCTGCCAGTAGCAGACATGCTGCCTGTGCTAACAGACACACAGCTGATCTGCAGAGCGACCACAGCCTGTGAGTCCAGAGAGTGGATAGACGGGTTGGTGACCACTGATGAAGATCATCTGAAACATTGATGACGTTTAGTGTTGTATGGTCATACA
This sequence comes from Limanda limanda, assembly GCF_963576545.1. Classification (NCBI taxonomy): domain Eukaryota; kingdom Metazoa; phylum Chordata; class Actinopteri; order Pleuronectiformes; family Pleuronectidae; genus Limanda; species Limanda limanda. Next base: position 24,860,449 of record NC_083643.1, read on the forward strand.
GTAACAGGATTGGACATGTGTGTGTTAAATTCTTATTGGTTGTGTATTAACAAAGAGAGCAGCTTAGTTCTCTGTGTTAAACCTTTGGGGCCTATGTGTGTCAGTGTGAGTCAAAGTGCACTACACTGCTAAATGGGATTTTGTGAATGAACAGTGTTTACAGTTTTGCCCACTATGTGATTGATTTGATAAAGTTACTTTGCCAGTTTTTGTTTAAAGAATGGGGTTTATGGATTTTGGCAATTCAGAAAAACAGCATATTCAATTTGCATGCTTGGAATTTGGCCTTAATATGAATTAAACATTTTTCAATTTCGAAATGGAATATTCTGATATAACTCTGCCTCACGTGGCCTCTTACATGTATATGGTTCAACTCTTTGGGAGATATTTATTAAGCGTATTAAAAAAAACTCAGGGTCACAAAGTTTTGAATTACCACAATTACGGTCATCTGGATCCCATAAAGATGCCAGGCACTCTTAAATATGTGTTGCACATGTCTGGAAAGTAATCAAGTGTTTTCCCACTGCTGTTGTTTAAATATTGAAATGCCACAAGAAGAATGTTATGGGCATTTAAGAAAACAGCAGTGATTGAAAAATAATTCCTCTGGACCACTTCTGTGAGAGGACTCTAACACGTAGTTAACAATGTGAAATGTTCTTTTTATTGAGACCTCACAGAGCACGTTTTTGTTTTTCTTGAACATGTTATCTTTAGATCAGCTTGATGGAATGTCGTCAGATTTGGTGCAAGCTTTCACTTGGACTCAAAGATGAACTGGTTAGATTTAGGCGCCTGAAGGTCAAATGTCAAGGTCACAAGGACCTCATGTTACTGAGTTTTAGTTGTTAAAGGTGAAAGTTATATTTCTTCTTTGGGCCTCAAATATAAAAGCGAGAAAAAGTTACAGACAGGACAAGACTTCTGTGAGGTGTATTATAAGTTTAAATTATTAGATTTTAAATAAACATATCCATTAGCTAAAGCTATTTTCAACTACAACTGTAAAATAAATGTAGATGATTTCATTTTTCTGTCTAAAATTACTGAAATTGTAAAACGAAATAGCACCTTTGTAATCGTATTAATTAATTAACAATAATGTGTTTTGCAATTTCAACATTTAACCATCCACTCAAAAGGAGCGATGGACATGTATTAAGGATATTCTTAAAACCTGCTCTGTCAGTCCACATATTCTTAATCATTCTTAAAACATTCAGAGGTTCAGACTCCATATTTATTTACCCAATTTTAATTATTTAACATTCCAGGCTGAATTTTTGTATATTTTTATGCCTAAATATCATATAGTTTCAGCCACAACAGCAGGACACAGTGTCCTCTGTGTTGTACAGTGACATAATGTGGAAACTAATTCTAACTTTATAGTGGCTGAAGTGGAAAGTGGATATAAATATTTAGAGTTCAAGAGGAACATTTACATTTACGATCAGGGTTTCATGTGACAGTGGCTTCATAATATGCTCTAAACCTCCCTCTTTGGAATGGGCTGTTCTCTTGTCCTGTGTTTATGCTCTGAAACTATTATTCAATTATCCCTTGTCAAAAGTGAGTCCTCTTCAAACAGTTCTACAATATAGTGTCACTTTTTAATGTTTGTGTGCTTGAAGTTGTGTGTAGAGATTTTTATAAACAGTCTATGGTGCAGAGTGAGGTTTAAAGACTTTGTGTTCATCCTATCTGGTTTATCTGCAGTGAAGATTTTAGAATGAATTTGCTTAATAACTATTCACACTTGTGACTGTTATGTAAGTTTAAATAATAGTGCACTGAGCTGCATGTGCTCCAAATCTCACAGTAGATATCCTGGAATGTGTGTGGGGTTTGTGTGTGTGTGTGTGTGTGTGTGTGTGTGTGTGTGTGTGTGTGTGTGTGTGTTCCTTATTGACACGGTAATATCCATCCTGACCCAGAAGCCTCTCTGACCTGGTTGGGCTCTCTGTCCTTTGGAGGAAGAAGCCTCTAACAACCAATCAACAGCAAGGATGGAAGGGTGTGTGGGTCATGTGACCACTGATGCACCTGCTCACGAACACAAACACCAGCTGGTTGAAATACTACAACAGATAATTAGCACGAGTGAAGTAGCTGCAAACATCTGCAGGATAACAGGGAGAGGTCATTAGTGTGAACATGTGGCTTGTTTCCTGTTGAAGAGAAGAGTCTGAATTAGTTTGGCTCTTAAGCCAATGAAAAAACTATTTTTGGTGCTCAGGCAAGTTTGTTGGTAGCACATTTAATAACTGAATTTGAATTTGAACTAGGTTGTCTACATGCGATGCTCAGAGTTGCTGAGGGCACTGACCAGAGCACCTACCTCTGCCAACACTCATTAATACTAGCCCCCTAAAATTGCCTGATGTTTTTCATCAAGATCCATGAATTATTCCCTGAGAGATCAATGAAAATGTTGAAAAATGCCTTATTTTGCATTGCATTGCATAAATTCAACCCCTGATCTTTATGCATTCCAGAATTTACATGATCCTGCTAAACAACAAACAAACAAATGCAGACTAACACATAACCTCCTTGGCGGAGGTAATAGAAAGTAATAAAAACAGGCATTAAAACTGTCATTGAATGATTGTTGGTCTTGAATAAAGGCAAAGCTTCTGAAGGCACAGTTCTTTATATATATGTCAAGATTTAATGGCTCTAAAACACAACCCATAATTTAGACATCCTGCTCATTGTTGAGATGTAGTGGGAAAAATGTACTCATCCAATTGGGAACAGGTTTTAATGAGCAAATTATAATACTTGCGATGATGAGGCAGGGCTACAAGGGTGGGCCTTCACCTTCCCAGACTCTAACTTTAATCTTATCAGACAACTTATAATAAATTACTTTAAACACACAGGCACAAGAGCTCCAGTAGATATTATCCACGTCTGGGTGTGTATCCAGCAAACAAATAACAGAGGCTCAGTATGACAGCTCACAGATTCCATCAGAAACAGGGAGTCATTAGTTCTGAATCAAACAGACCTGTGAATCACACAGAGCCGGAATTTTGGAAATAAGGGATTCCAGGAAGTGGAATGGAATGGACAGAGGCGGCAGCTAAATTAAATGTAATGTAATGAAAATAGAGTACATCAGGTCGGGACATCTTGGCGTGGCTGCTGTTAACCAGTGACAAAGTGAACCACACAGACGACAGCTTCTAACTCTGTCTAATCTCCTGAATGGAACCGTCTGTATCAGAGATATGGAGTGACGATAATAACTTATAACCTATGTGAATAAATCCACATGTAGTCCTCCTACTCAGTGCAGGTGCAGCAGCAGCAGCAGGATATGTGATCAGAACATGGACTTTTACTTTTTGATGGCAGCCCACATCACTGTTTTCTCCAATAAAAGTGGAACAATAAGCCTGAGGCTGTACATCAGTTTGACGTGAACGTGAACTGCTGGATTTAATCTGTTTGGTTCAGATCGAGGCGCAGCTGAAAACCTCACGAATGGATGAACATCTTTGTGAAGGATAATTTGTATTTCTGGCTGTACCACTTCCCATACTGTATTCGTGTCATTCATCATGTCAGGCTTTTCTCTGTGTCTGAAAGGAAAGAGGAAACCTGATGCTGAACCTTTTCTGTGAGCCACAGTTGGTAGTGGAACGCTGCAGGCTGTGTTTCAGAGAAAGTCTGCTGGCACATTGAAAAATCCTGCACTTTGACCTTAGAGGAGAAAATGTGAGCTGATATTAGCTATAAAGCTCGAGTGCAGTAGAACAGCTGGAGGTTATTAGCTTGTTAGCTCACAGCTAGCTCTCCGAGAGCAGCACCTGTGAGCACTCATTGCATAATTGGTCGAAGGGAGAAGTCTGCACTTTGTCAGTCTGAAAAACCAATCAAGGCACAATATCATTATTTCGTAGATTGTATTCTATTGGGGTCTGTTTGTGCTGTTGTCCTCCATTTATCCACTGAATCCACAAACCTCTGTCTGTGTGTATGTGAAAGCAGCAGGTGCTGCCTTCCGTCTTGGCAACAATACTCATGGAATCACTTCCTCATCAGCAATTTGTCCACACAATGGTTTTGAGTTGCTGCAATGCTTCATTTCAAGCTTGATTGAAATTTTATTTTGAAAAGGTTGTGAACTGTGGTATAAATATTTTTTCAGTCTGAAATACCAACCTGCAATTCATGAAACAGTTTAGTGAATCCTTCAAACTTACATATGAGCCACACATGTGAACATTAATAGTGATTTCAGTTTCATTTTATGCAAAATGTTGACTGCAAAAACTACATTGCAAATAAACCAGGTAGCAATAGCGCAAAGTTTTCCAACTTCACTCTGAACCATAGACAACTGGGTCAAGCTGCAGGTAAAAATTCCCACCATATTGTTTTGATATTTTCATTATTTCACAGAATCACTTTCTTTTAGCAATTTCTCTACAAAGTCAAAGCATAACATTTGTTTTGTTGCTGCAATACTTCATATGGAGCTGAATTACAGATATTTTATTTTGAAAAGTTGTGAAATTGGGTCCGAAGATTGTTTCAATAATTCTGAAATACCACCGGATCTTCAACACAGGACAAACAAACAGGTCATTTCAAACAGGCAGGTTGAGAATGTGTACTGCACTACTTTTATATAATACAGCCTTACACAACACCACTAACTATTGATGGTGACGCACATCATTGAATTGACACCATCATATTATATTGTTGTAAATGCTGTATAGGTACCTAGTAAAGTGGCTATACTGCATTTATATTAGGAGATAATAACTTGACCTGGAAAATCCTCTTGTCCCTGCAAATTTACAGTTTTAGTTTGGTTTACCTATTTCAATGTCTCTTAATACTCTCTTTTTAAGGTAGTGTTACACTTCCACATCTAAAAAGTGTGTAGGGGTCAGTGCGACCTCAATTTGGTCATCAAAGGGTGTTGTGAATGATTCTCTGTGGATGTCCATGTACCAACCAATTAGTTGTGTCTGCATGGCGGCTATGCTCGAAGGGCACCAACGGCACATTCCAGAAGGATGTGTTATATGAATATCTACATGTTGATGTTGCCAACAGTTGTGTGCACAAGTATAATTAAGGTTAGTCTTAGCTGTTGATTCAAGATCATGTTAGAAGATGTAGATTTCTAGTTTTTGACTATTGTGTAATGTTTAAAGAAAATTGTTTCTGTATGTTTGCTTTTTAGGAACATTAAACCAAAACAACTGGGCCAAGAAGTTTCCATCTTGCAGCAACGCCAAGCAGTCTCCCATCAACATCGAGGAGAACCTGGCTCAGGTGAAGCTGCAGTACCAGAAGTTACAGTTTGACGGTTGGGAGAGTCTGGCAACCGAAAGGACCACCATCAAGAATGATGGCAAGACCGGTGAGAACAATCCCCTGTTAATGTGGTAGCAGTTTTCAAAAGTTAAATTCAATCTGAACTTCTCTCCAGCTCTCTGGAGAACTTAAGCATCTTACGGCACTTCTAGTTCCTTTACCCACAACTTCACACTTTTTTCCAGCAGGAATCCATTTTTTTACCAAACATGCTCAGATCAACCCACTGTACCTTACCTGACTTGCAACAAACAGCAGCTAGACATAATTAGAGAATAGCTTCTGAACATAGTGGAGAATTTAGCATCTTAAGAGCCATACATTTCCCACATGAGATGGTTGGGCTAAAAAACAGCCAAAAGAGACAGAATATGTACCTCATAAAGTGGACACACACATCACTCCACAATCATGTTGCTTCATAAGTAATTGGACCACAGTGTTCTTCTCTGATATTTGATGGATCATTGATGTTGACTCTATTGACACCTATGGGCATGGCATGCTTGTGTCTGTAGTTGTTTTTGTTTTCTTGTCTGGATGGAGACATTTTGTAAAGCGAAGGTCATGTGGGTGGAGTTTTTTTATTCAGACAATCTCCGTTAAAAGAATTTACGCAGTAGTGTTAACAAGGCCTTAAATCAGCTTTTTGTCACAATATCTCTGCCCTGTGCACGAGCCGTGAGGCATTTTATATCAATTAGCAATAACTGGTTTGCTGAAGACAGAAGCAGCAAAGACAGAGGAGAGTACGGCAACTATGGTGGAAACTTAGGAAGTGTCAGAGTAAAGTTTCCCATCTTCCAAAGAGAAATAAAAACTTGGTGTTGAGAAGACGGTCTAAAAGAAAGGGATCGATGGACAATGTTTGTGTAGTTACTCTCACTGCCAGACAGGGGAAACAACATTTCTATCATGCAACTTTAACATGAACTTAATGGTTTGACTATAAAATGTCATAATGACATGATGAAAGCAAAATGAAAAAGACTTCTGATATATGAATTTCTAATCTCTGACACTGACGCTATCTTACAACTACAATGTGAAGCATCAGTCCTGACCTCCATCAATCAAACCATAGCCTTCTCTTTACTTCCTTCCTTATTGCCCCCCGACCCCACCCCCACTTCTCTCCCACTGACAGTTTGTCCAAGATAGATACTGAGCGATAGGGCCTTTTCTCTACAGTGGTATCCTATTGTAGAGGATACAGTTACCAGTTCCTCATTTGACAGAATTGAGAGCCTTTCATATATTTCCTCTCTCTAAGTGGTGTGAAACACAATAACCTGCAGTGTGCATTCAAGGTTATTGTTATGTGAAATTGTAGACTTGAGGGGTTCAGCCTCTCCTTTCAAAAAGCTCCAAACAGACGAGTCCAGCGCTTCTTAGCAACAGGACTCTCAGCGACAAAAGAATCAGCCCGTTGTAGTTGTTGTTTGGCTGCCAGCTGCACTATAGGCTTTTATTAATGGAGATGTGTGGTGGACAATCTGAGCACGGTTCAGGCTGACTACTCAGACCTGTTTTGATCAGCACCCAAATGGGCCCAGTGTAGGTTCCATACACACTATTCACAAAGCTCTCAGGGCCCCCAGGAGAATACATGGCTACAAGTGGATGATTTCAGTTTTAGAAAAGGGGCTGATGGATGCAGCGTACGCATATGTTCACACTTTTGACAAGGTGCAAACAAACTTTTCAACACAAGTGAATCAGCAACACGTTGAGTCAATATTTGCCCTCCCTCGAGGGGAAATTAGGTTTTAGACGGGGTTAAAAGAAAAACACCATGACACACACAGAGACTGCAGACAACAAAGAGGACAAGGGTGTAGAGCTCAAGTGTTCAGCAGATTGATGACTTTGCAAAGACTGAATTTCATCCGGGCATTCACATGAAAAATATGTATTATCCATACAACACAAAAGACACATGGCTATTCCATTGTGAAGGTGGTGGACTGAGATGTACAGGATGACACAAAGGATAAAAGGTCTGTAGAACTCGCCCGATTATCAGAGCATCAAAGAAGGTTTTGATCCTAAATGAGACCTTTTGTCAGGTCAAACAAAGACCAGCCTGAAGAAGATCCCATCATTGTCTGAGTCATTGTTCGATGCTAACCCAATGAAGGCGTCTCTGGAGTATAATTGAGTGAAGAAGCTCTGATCGTGATCTTCTGTAGAATTTATAAATTGATCATTTTCAGTCGGACATTTGTCTGTGTTGTGTTCTTGTGTGCAGCGCTTTGCAAGCAGTAGACAAATTGGATCTGGGTGGTAAAGTTTGTATGCAGATGAAAACTTAATTAAATTCTAAGAAGAACCCACACATTTTTAAATAATCAATTTTGCTTTAAACACAAATACTTTTTTTTTTCATGAAGTGGAGCATTAGGTGTGTATTTATTTACATCAACATAGTACAACTCAAAATACTTTGCATCCAATATATACAATCTTGTTTATACTGTCATGTATATATCATGTACTACTATTATTATTATACATTTCTTTGAGATGATTCATGTTGTGATTTGGTGCTATACAATGTTTTCATTTTTTTATTGAATGTGTCTTCTCTCCTCAGTGGCGGTGGATGTGGATGGGGAGTTCTATGTAAGCGGAGGAGGCCTCAGGTCAAAGTTCAAGGTGGCACGTCTGACGTTCCACTGGGGGCGCTGCAATGCCTCCTCAGACGGCTCAGAACACAGTTTGGATGGAGTGAAATACCCTCTAGAGGTGAGAGATTCCCGATGGCGCCTCCCTAGCAGCAGCCTGTTATAGCAACTCTAGCTAACTTCAAGCTTTTTTCTTTCTAACTACGTCTTGCAAATTTCCCCACTGTGGGACCAATGAATGATTATCTTGTCACATCTTATCTTAAATTTTCAACAAACAGCGACTGACGACAAATTCTGTGTGTGTTGCCTCAAGAAACATTTAGGTTTATCAATGAACAAAGTAGAAGATAAGCAATTTATCTAATTTCATGAACAGTGCAGGCAGCCATTTGGTGCAAAACATTTGGTGCAAGGATTTGTGAAGTCTTCCAACTCCAGAGATCTAGTTTTCAATTATCAGAGGGTCAGTGGGTTGACAAGTGTGTTTTCGACCTCAAAAAAACAAAAAAAAATTAAAATATTTTTTGGTAAATTATCGAGGGTATGTAGGTTTCAGCCAGACGTCTAGTTGGTGTTCCTATGGAGATGTATCCTGGTGTGAATAAGCATGCCAATAATTCACAGATTTTTATTTAACATTTAAGGTAAGATTTTTGCATCTTTAGCTTTTATCTCTTTTAGATCTTGATTGTTGCCTATTGACGGATATGAAATCAGTCATTTCAAACATAGCAGTGAGCGCCCCCTGGGCCTGTGGTAGAAAAAGAGTCACATAAGTTGACTTGTTGCTGTAGCTCAGTATGGAGTTCTCCAGCTAATATGCATAAAGAAGAGGAACACCCCGTCTGAAAAGTTTATCAGAGTAAACAGTGTATCTCTACAGACACATGACTGGACTAGCTGGTACTTGTCAAGTTAATCATACTTGTTTTCTTCCACAGATGCAGATCTACTGTTACGAGGATGAACGCTTCAACTCCCTAGATGAAGCCCTCAAGGATGGAGGCAAAATCGCTGCTCTTGCTGTGCTGTTTGAGGTGTGTGTGTGTGTGTGTGTGTAAGTGTGTGTGTGTGTGTAAGTGTAAGTGTACTGATAACACTGAGATCAGCTTACAGTCTTGTCTGTGAGTTAAAGTAGAGCAGTGCCTTTAACATTCCAATAACTCCTTCCATCCTTTACTATTTTACTAGAAGAAAGGACATGTAGAAAGTGAACCTGTCCCCAGCCTCTGACTCATCTCATAGCCCTATTTCCAAGCCAGTCATTGTATTACATTACATTTCATTTAGCTGGGGCTTTTATCCAAAGCGACTTACATAAGTCGCTTTGTACAAACCCAAAACAACAAGAATCCAGAAAGTACAATTTTCTTGAAGAAAGCTCAACTACAAAGTAATATAAAGTGTCATATAAGTGCTACTAAAATTATTAATATTATTATATATTTTTTTTATCCAAGGTATAGTCAGAAAAGATGTGTTTTTAGTCTGCGGTGGAAGAGTGTTTAGCTCACAGTGAGGGAGCAACGAGCCGATTATCAGATGCAGAGCAGAGTGAACGGGCTGGGGTGTCAGGTTCGACCATGTCCTGGATGTAGACTGGACCCTATCCGTTCGCAGCACAGTACGCAAGTACTAATGTTTTGAAACGGATGCAGGCGTCTACTGGTAACCAGTGAAGTGAGTGGAGGAGCGGAGTAGTGTGAGTTAGGAGGTTAAGTCGACCTGCTGCTCTCTGGATGAGCTGCACAGGTCGGATGGCAGTAGCAGGTAGACTGGCCAGGAGGGAGTTACATTAGTCTAGGCGTGAGATGACCAGAGCCTGGACTAGAACCTGCGCCGCCTTCTGAGTGAGAAGGGGACGTATTCTCCTGATGTTGTGCAGCATGTATCTACAGGAACGTGTTGTTGCAGTTATGTTGTCAGTAAGGGAGAGTTGACTGTGGAGTGTCACACCCAAGTTCTTAGCAGTCTGGGTGGTGGCTAACACAGAGTTGTCAAAGGCATTAGTCAGGACGTGGGTGGGAGAGCCTTTCCCTGGAAGGAAAAGTAGTTCAGTCTTGTCAAGGTTGATTTTCTGATGGTGTGCGGACATCCACTGAGAGATGTCAATCAGACAGGCAGAGATTCGTGCTGCTACCTGTGTTTCAGATTGGGGAAAAGAGAGGATTAGGTGGGTGTCATCAACATGAGAGGAAGACAAAGTCCTGATAAGAGGTTCTCTTTTAACCTTGTCTCACAAACACAAAGATGGCTGAAGCTTACAGCTATTTACTGAGAGTAAAACCTTACTAAACTATTTGACTTATATAGTTGCCAGATGTGACTATTGTCTGAACCTCTGTCTCTTCTCTTAGTATGACTGTCTTCTGTTATATAGATTTTTTTCTATACACCTTTGCTATGAAATATACTCTGAAACGCAGGTGGGGACCAACATAAAGGTGAATTGCCATCAACTCTACTCTGAAAACTTGGCAGGAGGCGCTTGTTTATAGTCAGAACTAGGTCATAAAATCTATACATATAGAAATGTATATATCTGACTTCCGGTTGGCTACAGAACAGGATGGCGGGTTGAGCACTTTGCTCCCCCGAGTCAGCGTATTATTAACCCCCGCTAACTTAATTAAAATATAACTAAGTGGTCTCTTTTAAGATTATGATGGCGGGAAAGAAAGGCAGAGGTAAAGGGGCGCAAGATACAGCGGAAAAGGATTCCCACCGTGCAGAACAAGCCGAGGACGACATGCGGGGAGATGAGGGCCAACATGGCGGCGACTCAACACCGGGAGCGATGCGCACAGGGCTTGAAACTATAAGTAAGCAGATCAGCGATCTCAAGTCTGAACTAAAGGAAGACTTAAAAATGTTCAAAGACGAAATTAAACGTGACATGAGAGAAGAACTCATCGAGTTCAAACAAGATGTTAACCGGCAGCTAGCTACAAACATGCTAGCCATGCAGGAACACAACGAGAAAATCAACGAGATGGCCACGCGGATCGACGACACCGAAACGTGGAGCGCGGAGGCTAACGCAGCCCTTCAGCAAACCATACAGGATCAGCAGAAGTTAGAAGACAAGCTGAATGACATAGAGTCGAGGGCAAAACGAAACAACCTGAGGATCCACGGTGTGCCGGAGGACGCAGAACGAGGCTCGGTGATGGAGTTTGTCGAAAAAATGCTCCGGTCCGAACTCAAGCTGAACGACGATGTGGATTTACAAATATAACGCGCACACAGAGCCCTTGCGCCCAAACCGGGCCCAAACTCGCCTCTGAGGTCTATTATCATTAATTTTCAGCAATACAGCACCAAGGAGATGGTTATCCAAAAAGCATGGCGACAGAAAATCACAATGGGAGAGAAACCGCTGTATTTTGATCATGACTATACAGCTACCGTTCTACAACAGCACAAGGCGTTCACCAATATCAAAAAGGCTCTCAAGGAAAAGGGCTCTGTTTCCAGACACCCTTCACGCGGATGCGCATTCACTGGGAGAGCGGTGTGCAGGTATACGGCAGTGCCTGGGAGGCAGCGCAGGAGCTCCGGCAGCGGGGATACAGCATGGAGGTGCCAGAGAGACCACCCGGTAGGAGTCACCTGTTGGAGCTTCTCCAGCGGGCTACACCGTGGCAGCGAGTGGGATCAAATGCAGATGTAGGCACTGCCAGACGCGCTAAAGAGCGGCTACGGAAATTTCAGCATTGACGCCAGGAAGAACGGTAGTGTTTAAATTTAAAACTGATGATATACAAGCGACCCTTAACATAGAGATAAACATTATATTCATGCGCTGGCTGGCGGGGCGGCGAGAATTCGGCCCTACCAACGGACTCACACGTAAGTTCAAGTGACAGTTTGTAGCGGACTAATTGGGGAGGGGGCCCTTTCCTTGTGAGAGGTTTATTTCCCCCTCAGCTGAAAACTGGAGAATGCTCTTCAGACTTTGGAAGTCCTTTCACTTTATTATTATAATGCTTGTTCTAAGCCGTTCTGGGTTTGTTATTGTGTTCCAGTTATCATTGGTTACTAAGTTAAGCCTGTGGAAACATAATGTTGTAAGATTGACTCAGTTAAGTTACGATGCAGCCTGATGAGGTAAAGCTAATGTCCTTAAATGTGAACGGTTTGGGAAACCCGATTAAAAGGTCTAAGGTAATGGCAAAATTGAAAAAAGAGAAGGCAGACATTATTTTTATGCAAGAAACCCATCTCTCCCAACAAGAGCATGAGAAATTGAAACAATTTGGTTTTAAAAATACTTTCTATAATTCATATGTGCAAAGTCATAGAAGAGGGATTGCTATTCTGGTCGCTAATAAATTCAAATTTGAATCTTTTAAAGAAATAAAAGAAAAGGAGGGCAGATATCTCATTGTTATGCGTAGGATTGAACAGGTTACAGTAACCTTAGTAAATGTATATGCACCACCTGATACTAACAAACTGTTTTTCAAATCATTAATGGATGTGATTGCACTGGAAGCTGAGGGTGTCTGTATATGTGGTGGAGATTTTAATGTAGTATTAAATCAACATTTAGACACAACTAGCTTAACGAGAAATAGAAATAAATCATCAAAATTGATTAACACAGCCTGGGATGATATCGGGTTTTGTGATGTCTGGAGACATATTAATCCATTTGACACAAGTTACACTCACTACTCGGCTCCACATTGTACTTACTCCAGGATAGATTATTTTTTTATGCCAAAAAGTGACTGTTATAGGGTAAAAGAATGTAGAATTGGGGTAGCTGATGTCTCTGACCACAGTGCTGTGTACTTGACAGTTCAAATACAAGGAAGGAAGAGGAAGACGGGTTGGAGGTTAAATGTAGGTATGTTAAATAACAAAGCAGCTGTAGAACAGATAAAACTGGAAATTAAAGATTATTTGAAGATAAATGACAACAAAGAGGTGGACCCATCTATACTGTGGGACTCATTGAAGGCGGTGATGCGTGGGAATTTGATTGCTTTAACAGCATTAAACAAAAAAAAGAAAATCATGGAATATAATAACCTGGTATTAGATTTATCAAATGTGGAGCAAAAACATAAAAAAAACAGAGACCCAGAACTGCTGGTGCATATAAAACAATTAAGGAAACAGATGAATGATCTATTAGAACAAGAAGTTGAGAAGACGGCCCGATTCTATAAGCAGACCTATTATGAATCAGGTCCTAAAGCAGCCAAATTACTTGCCCAACGCTTGCGTAAACAACAAGTGGATAGTACCATCCATAAGATACGGGACCCAGAAACAAATCATTTAAAATATCAACCACCGGAAATAGAGGCCATTTTTCTAAATTATTATAAACAATTGTTTACAGAGACCTCTGATACCAAAGTGGAAGCCATGCAAATTTTTCTTAATGAGCTTGATTTGCCTTGTATTGGCAAAGTACAAAATGATTTCATTATAGCAGATTTTACACTAGAAGAAATAAATAATGCAATTGGCAACTTAAAATCAAGTAAGACTCCAGGTAGTGATGGCTTCCCTGCGGAGTGGTATAAAACCTTTAAAGAAGAACTAGCTCCACTCCTGCTAAAAACATTTAATTGGATTAAAAGAGAATGTAAACTTCCACCATCATGGAATGAGGCAGTCATTACAGTACTCCCAAAGGAGGGCAAAGATAGGGAATATAGTAGTAATTATAGGCCTATTTCAATTCTCAATGTAGATTATAAAATGTACACAGCCATTATCGCAAAAAGACTTGAGAATATTCTCCCACAATTAATAGACGAGGACCAAACAGGATTTGTAAAAAGCCGACAAACGCATGACAATATTAGAAGGACTCTACATTTGATGGATAGAATAGAAAGGGAAAATAAAAAGGCAGTAGTGCTAAGCCTCGACGCCGAAAAGGCTTTTGATCGGGTCAATTGGCAATTCCTGTATCAAACTTTAGATAGATTTGGCTTCAATGAGCAATCTGTAGATCTAATAAGAACACTTTATCAACAGCCAACAGCAAAAATTTAAATGAATGGGTCATTATCTCCATCATTTATATTACAAAGAGGAACTAGACAAGGTTGTTGTCTCAGCCCCACATTGTTTGCTTTTTATATTGAACCCCTAGCCCAGACAATCCGTCAACATGAACAACTACAAGGCATCACAATTGGACATAGAGATCATTTAATTAGTTTATTCGCGGACGATATTTTGGTCCATTTAGTGGATCCTGAGAAGTCGTTCCCCATATTGATGGACATCCTCGAAGAATTTAATTATTATGCTGGTTACAAACTAAATATTACAAAGACACAACTTTTGTCATTTAATTACAAGCCTTCAGAAGAAATAAAACATAGGCATGATTTAAAATGGGATATGGAAGAAATAAAATATTTAGGCGTAATCATTACAAAAAATTTGAACAGATTATACGAGGCAAACTATAATTTGATTAATCAGAATATTAAAAAGGATATTGAACGATGGTCCACCTATCCATTGGATTTTGGCAGTAAGATAAATGTAATTAAAATGAACATGTTGCCTAGATTGCTATACCTGTTTCAAGCTTTGCCAGTAGGGGTTCCTAAACACCAGTTCTTTACCTGGGATAGACTTATTTCTAGGTTTATCTGGGATGGAAAGAAGCCTAGAATAAGATACACAACACTGCAGTTGGCCAAGCATAAAGGAGGAATGCCACTCCCAAATCTCAAAGATTACTTTTATGCAGCTCAGTTCCGTCCCCTTTTTCTGTGGTGTAATGATAACTATTTTGCTAGATGGAAGGAAATTGAGACATATGTTGAGGGTTATCAGATCCAGTCGGTTTTAGGAGAAAAAGAAATCCCCCTATTAGTCAAAAGTCAAATAGATTCAATAACCTCCGGCTCACTGGAGTTTTGGTTTGATTTTGTAAGGCAATTCAAACTAAGGAAAGACCAGAAAGCACTTAGATGGTTAGCCTTTGACACTCAATTTAGACCAGGAGAAAATGATGCCATATTTAAGCAATGGTGAGTAAAAGGTATTAAGGCAGTGTGTACACTGATGGAAAAAACAAAGAATTACAGACTTTCCAAAAACTAAAAGAAACATTTTCTCTTCATAATCGGGACTTATTTAGGTATATACAATTTAGAGATTATTATAATAAAGAATTGAAGATGGAAATTTCTCACGAAATAAACCCAGTTATAAAGAATATGATCAATGCATATAAACCAAATAGTAAAAGTGTAAAAGTAATCTCCATTTTTTATGACAGTATTATGGAATGTAAGGGCAACTCAACATTGTATCTAAAATTAAGGGGGGAAAAAGAATTAAATGTAGACATTTCATCAGATGTATGGTACGATATGTGTGAAACTCAACATACTTCCACAAATTCACAACAACTGAGGGTTTTCAACTGGAAAAATTTGGTGCGGTTTTTTATTACACCTAAAATCAGCATTAAAGCATCTTCAACACCCCAACCATGTTGGAGACAGTGTGGCTGCTTAGAAGCACACCACACGCATATTTTTTGGAGTTGTGAAAAACTGAAGTCATTTTGGAAAGAGGTACATTTAATCTTAATTAATGTGCTTGGATATAAGATCCCTTTGTCATGCACTGTCTTGTACTTAGGTCACATTTCACTGGTTACTCTACAGAGGGACAGATACTTGGTAAAAGTACTCCTTACAGCAGCAAGGAAAACCATAACTAGAAGCTGGTATAAACCTGATTCACCTAAACAGCAACAATGGTTTGATGTCATTCAGGAAATAAGGACAATGGAACGACTGACTTATGTGATACGTTTGAGGTTAGATTTGTATGCTAAGAGATGGCAGAAGTGGATACTTTACTTCGACGAACTATAAGGACACTGGCTCACAGTCTGTTTGCATTCAAGTGTAAGGCAGCTACTTGAGCTGCGCTTAATCTTTACATAGGTATGTATTTCATCTTTTTATCTACACCAAGTTTTCCTGCAGGCTCCGTTTTTGTTTGTTTTTGTCATAATTGTTTGTTCATTACTGTATGTTTGTTTTATCTGCACTGAATTAACATCTGCAAGTTGATCTTACTATGTGTAGTTGTGAATGTGCTAAAAACTCAATAAAAAAAAGTTTAAAAAAAAAGAAATGTATATATCTTTATGTATAGATTGCCTGCAACCAAACCCTGCTCTAAACTGGAAACAGAAACCAGACGGCTTCCAGACCAATGTCTGGTCCCCTGTCTACAGATTCAGAATTTTCACATGTAGAACCTAGAGATATGGAAAGAGGCAGTGAGCTGAGAGGGAGCTTCAATCTTGGCTACTTTCTACAAAGTTGGCCAATCATCACGGGAGGGGTTGTAAATGTCAGATTTAAGTTTACAGATCAGTCATGATTGGACATTCATACGCCTGTGATAACAATATTTGTAAGAAAACCTGTGTAAATGTATATGTGCTAGCTTTCTCCGGGTAGTGTGGATGGGTGATGTTGTCTCAGTAATAGAAGCTGAGGTAGTATTAGTGGTGCTTTTCTCCAAGTAGTGTGGTAAGAGTAGTAATTCGCTCCTGGCTAACTGTTTGTATAGCCCACATACTCACTTGTGTGGAGAAACATGTTCTAAGTGTTCAATGCTAACAATGGTCTGATGTATTCTTACACAAAGCTCAGACTTAAAGGTTTGAGGCTAGTTTCATTTCAGAAAGTGTCTGATTTGAGAAGCATATCTGCAGAATATGACTTTATCGATGACTTCTTGTTGAAGATGAAAAAGTCGGACTGAGGGAATGAATCAGACACTTTCAGTGATACCACCAATGGACTGTAGTAATACCTGAGCGAGTGTTGTGCATTTCAAAAGTCTGACTCATATTTCTGGCTCAGGATCATTGCTGTGCTCTTCCCTGTGTTTTCATGCTCAGTGCCAGCAGGGTACGCAGCGTCATGCATACTTTCGTTCTTTCTGCTTTGTGTAGTTACATTGCCTCTGGACAGAACCGACAGAGGCCATGTTGGAACAGAAATCTGAAAACGTCTGATGTGAAGCTGCAGGCTGTGTGTGTGTGTGTGTGTGTGTGTGTGCGTGTGTGTGTGTGTTGGGCTGCAGATTTGGTGGAGAGCAGGGTGGGAACACCAACAACACAAAGAAATTGAGAAATTTTGTTTTTGTGCGCTGCCAGCCGCCTTCACAGGTAACATTATTTTTCAACTTTCCAGAATTCGTGTTGAGGTGCCTGGTGGCTTGGTTGGTGAATGCAACCTGAAAGACATGAGTTTGGATCTGTCCTGGGGCTCTGTCTTCTTTTCTCTCTGTACTTTCAAAAATAACAGAAACTTATAAACAGTTGTACTGTTTCTGCACTTTGATAATTTGTGCTATTTATACAAAATATGATATATCGGATCACCAAAAGGGTCAGGGTTCACACCATATGGGCAGCTCGTCCTTGGTTTGACTCCCAACCGGCTCGGCCATTTGCTTCATGTCGTTCACATAATCTCTAATCATGTCTCTTGTTCGCATCTTCCCGTCAGAAATCAAGGCAAGACACCAAAAAATATACTTTGTATAAATTGTAAAAAGCAAAAAAAACTGTAGCAACAAGGCTTTGTTGCCCATATGAACAGAGTTTGCCTTTCACACATGCACAAAACTGCTGGAGGTTCTCTGCACAGACGGGTGCATCAAATCCTCCTCTTATCAGGCGAGAGGTGGAGCAGCCGGGTGCAGCAGACAAGAAGTAACGTAATAAAGAGTTATGCACCTCTGCTGAAGGCAGCTATAACTGCAGCTGTTCCCCTGAACCACCACCAACCGTATCTTCACTGTATGAAACGTAGATTTTACTCAGTAAACCCAGAAAAAATACCTGAAATAGTTACCTGCAAAGATAAATGGTAAAATAGTCCACTCAAAGTAAGGAAAAAATCTTTGAAATCCCCACCTTCAAAAGGGCAAGTAGAATAAACTATCCTAAACATTCACAGTTCAATTACATGAAAGTAATATTTTTAATATTTAACACTGTGTTAAATTTAATCTAGTTTTAAAATCCATTAAAATGAACACATTCGGAACAGGGGCAGTCATGCAGATTAGGGCTTGGTTAACTGTAGACTTTAAATAGGTGTGAGTGTGAACGGTTGTTTGTCTCTGTATGTCGGCCCTGTGACGGACTAGCGAACAGTCCAGGATGTACCCTGCCTCTTGCCCGATGTCAGCAGGGCTTGGCCCCTTGGCCAATCTCCCTGTTGAACCTGGCCTGTGTCAAACTGCAGAGCATTATGAACAATTTACATCAATCAATAAAAAAAGATTCTATGACACAAGTCTGTTAATTTTCTCTTTACAGACGACCACTGAAGACAACGTGAACTACGCACCAATCATAGACAGTATCCTCAGTGTGAGCAGATACGGTACGTCTTCTTCTTCTTCTACTTGTTCTCATCCCTTGCTTCTTCTTCCTCTGTCTTGTCTATTTAAGCTTTGTTGTGTTACTGTTCAGGTAAAAGCGCTGAGGTTTCGCCCTTCACCCTCCGAGGTCTCCTTCCAAACTCCACGGATAAATATTTCATCTACAACGGCTCTCTGACCACACCCCCCTGCAGCGAGATTGTCGAGTGGATCATCTTCAAGAACAAAGTCACGATCTCTGATGAACAGGTAAGGGTTTGAGAAAGTAGCACACCAAAGTTTTAATAACAAAGAAAAAGCATTTAGTGTTTCAGTCTCTCTTCCAAATTTGAACCGTATTTTTGAAAAGTTAGAGCATCAACCTACACTGGGGTCTCCTGCACTGTCAGCAAACATTAGTCATCATAGTAAAGTTATTTTTAAGACTGTTATATTGGCTTTCATTATATTCAGAGATTTTACTCATCAATCATTGTGTGACACAGAGCTTGTGTGATCAGTTTTGGTACAGATCCAATGTGATCATTGCTTTTCCAGTCTTGTCAACCACTCAAAACATTTTACCGTACAGGCCACATGCACCCCTTCCCTCACCATTCATTCAGCACTATTGTAAGCTGTGTCTTTTCTAACACACACCATTCAATCAGTGCCAGAACAGCCACCAGAGAAAATTTCGGTGTTCAGTATGTTGCTCGAGGACACTGCGGCACCCACACTGGAAGAGCAGATCCACAACTTTATAGTTAGTGGGCGACCGGCTCTACCTCCGGAGCCAGAGCAGCCTCTTGATGATGATGTAAACATTAAGCTCAGTCATTAAATAAGTGCCCCTCCCGATGTGTGTTGCATGTCCATTTCCTCTGCAGCTCGTTAATATACTTATATTGAAAAGAAGTTATTACTTATAGAAGGGTTGCTCTGCGTGATTGATGAGGAGATGCACCTGCTTGCTGATAGAAAAGCCTGAAATGTGTTACAAGTTCCAGTGCACTACAGGTTTAACCCCAAAAACATGTGTTCAATATGCAACTATACTGTATATACTGGGTCTACGCCAGCATTCCCAGCAACTGCATAACATTCAAAGACAGATTACCTGCACACTGTCAAGTATGTCTCTGCAACATGGAACTAAACTGAAACCAGAGGCTGTCTGAGAGGAAGGAAACTAAAACCAAACCTTGAAAAAACAATCAGCAATAATGTCAAGTGAACACAGGTCTACAAACCATGCGTAACCACCAGTGTGGTCCTTTGAGAACCAGACGTGAGTTCAACTACAGAAACGTCCGTAAACAACCTTTTAGAAACATGTTGAAGGATCTGAATGGAGGAATTATCATACCAGAGCTCAGGAAACACACAAGTGATGGGTGAGGCAGAGAAGCTTAGTCTGTGTATGTACACATACGTATTTGCATGTGTGTGTGTGTGTGTGCGTGCGTGCGTGCGTGTGGATGTGTGAGAGAGACAGCCCTCAGGCCAAATGTGATTGACAACCATACAGAGGCAGTCATTACTTCAAACGAGTATTCACTCACAAAAGAACTTTACGGTCTTTAAACTGAAACACACACACGCACATACACACACGCTGGCATGAACCAACATGTGAAAACAAACACAAAAGGCTTTTGACGAAAAGGTTCCTATGTGATTCCTGCTGAGTCTCTGACATGATCATTAACTGACTAGCAGCTGTCTCACACACAAACACACACACACACACACACACAACTTTACTAACTAACTTTGTAAGTTGTGTACTCCAACGTTACATTTCAATCCTGTTAAAAATGTACAATTTTCTTATGCAGGCAGTGTGAAATCAGTGTGAAAAACGTTGAAATTACATTCATCCATAACAGTGTTATTCTGTGCAAAAACTTTACTTAGAACAAAACAGAAAATAGGAGCATCTAAAGCCGCAGTTTGGCAGAAAACCTCAGTCTGTGCAGAGACAATGGGTTAAACCACACGTGGAGTTTGCATTGAATCTATAGGCAGCAGCCATGAGGAACTGCAGATAAACCCCAAATGTCTGTTGATCACAAAGGGAACTGAACATGAAATAACAGCTGGTACGATGCAATTTCAGCTCAAATTCAGCTAATTCAGCTGAAAATAGTTAGACATAAGTTCAGAGTTTAATCTGACCAACGTATTCCGAGTTTTATTCAAATAACCTCAACCTAGTTTAACCCTTAAGGTGATATTTGTTATCGTTGCATTATACCATACACTGTATATAAAGATTGATGACACATCTGCGTTTCCACCCACTAGCCAGAAATGAGCCAATATATCTGGATAGAAACACTGCCATCTTGCGCATTTGGAGCCAGAGTCTGCGTAGTACTGATTGGTGGATGGAGCTGAGGTCGCGATGTCCCACCAATATATACGCTTGACAAATCATGAGTCGGTCTCACCTGTCAATCATAACATTTCTCCCCACTTTTATAGTATCAAATATGTAATTCAAACCAAACTTCCCAGTAAAACTAAGCTTCGAACATTTATCAGTGAAACCTTCTTTGAGAAAAATGTATTGGACAAGAAGCTCCGGTTCTGTCTCTGATTTCCCTTCGATCTCACTCCTTCATCTCATGTCTGTTTGATTATCATTATTATTTCTGTCCACATGAGTGTTTTTTCAGTTTTAATGTCCGTCCATACTTACAGGCCTGATCATGCAAATCCCATGACCACTCACGTGACTGGGCATGCGTGTGCCAGTGCAAACAAGAAGCATTTGGTTGTTGTTGCATTCACCAAGCTACACACATGAAACAGCAATGGCAATAAGTATGAGCAGAAATTGGACGAATATAACTGCACAACACGTGTAAGCAAAGACAACATGGTCAGCAACTCTTGCAATTGAACATCCATGTAGCTGTGTAGCACCGATTCCTTTCCTCCAGAACGGGGTCATGTGATAAGAGCCTGATGTCACGTCATGACCAAAAAGATCCAATCAGCAAGCATTTGTGAGTCATTGCTTCCAAGCATCTCTGTTTCTGCCCATTAAAAATTCAAATTCTGACCTGGAGTTTTTAAACTACTACGGGACCAGTAGTGTTTCCAAACTTCTCTGTTTTAGCAGCTCTGAAACTCTGTAGTAGTGTGGAGTTACGTATCTGTAGGAGAGTTAATGTGGTTTCAAAGTAAAAGGTAGTAATGTGGATGTATAACTAACAAATAATCTGTTTATACAAAGAAAAAGATAAAATCATTACAGCTGTTGTAATGGAGGCAGGTGTTTCTCTTTCACCTTGAAAGCCTCCATGTCTCGTGACGTGTCGCAGCCGGTCGACATTCCAAGTCAGCTCAGGCTGCCAGGGACTAACAGTTACATTTTACAACTTCAACGATCACATAGGACCTTAATGGGTTCTGCTGTGTTGACTGTGTTGTGTAACCAGACGGATGTGACTCACCTTAGCAGGTACAAAAGCAGATCGCAGGTAATAGGGCTATTCCAGAGTGATTCATGGCTCCTCCACACCTATTCACTTCTGCTGCTGTGTTTTGAGGATGATTTATGATAGAGAGTAATTTACTTGAACAATCAACATCCAAGATGCATCTTGTCAAACCAGTTATACGTTCATGTATATATATTATATATAAGTTCAACTGTGTGAAAAAATTCTCATCCCATAGAAACCTCTTAAACCACAATCACACTCAGGCCATCTTTTTGTGATACTGTCTCTGTTCATTGTGTCAAATGAATCACTGTGATTCATTTAAGGCTGTAGGTTACATTTAGTTTAGCTTCCCTCAGTCTGTTGCTGACGTTGTTCTGTGGTTGTGTTGCAGCTGGAGATGTTCTGCGAGGTGATGACGATGCAGCAGGCCGGATACGTGATGCTGATGGACTACTTGCAGAACAACTACAGGGAGCAGCAGCAGCAGTTCATGGGACAGGTGATCTCCTC
The DNA here is from genome assembly GCF_963576545.1 of Limanda limanda. NCBI lineage: Eukaryota > Metazoa > Chordata > Actinopteri > Pleuronectiformes > Pleuronectidae > Limanda > Limanda limanda. The sequence goes on from NC_083643.1 coordinate 24,882,794, forward strand.
CTATACCGGCACCGAGGAGGTCCTCACACCAGGTACGAACACCCGGTCCAATATCCGACAATTTCGCTGTCACCGACATCACAGTCTGCATCCACGCTGTAGTTGAGGTGTTTATCACACACCAGGAAACATAGTTGTGGATCTGAACTGATGTGGAGCAGGTGACCCCATGTCATGTACATTATCTCGATTCCTGTACGTAAACTAAAGACAGATTGCAAGATTCACCCTTCAGTAAAGATGCCGAATTCACTGTGGAAAGTACGAGTTGCGGTCAGAGCCTCCCACAGCTGTACAATACACACGTGCATTTGTTGACAAGCTGATGGAGAAGCAACCGCACACACCAGAGAACAATGTCTACTGACCAGACATGCTGTTCTCCTATCATAAGTTAATGCTTTGTTATATATAAAAATAACGTGAGATAATTTGAGCTCCACGAGCCGTAACATTAAAATGCTCCTCACTTGTGAAAGTAATAATATTCCACTTATTTAGTATACAGCATGTATTTATGATGATATCATATTGAGGGTTCCATTCTGCCCAACAAATTTAGGCTTGATACTCATAGTATATTGTGTTGTTAATACAGCTGTGTCTTTACTACTTGCAAAAACTTACACGTTACATATATAACTATTTGCATGTTAACAAAGAAACTGTGGCAATGATAAAATACAATTGATACAGGGCTGGGCTTTTTTTTTTCTCCAATGCAAATGATTTGATTTTGTAGTAGAAGCTGCAGACGGGGACTGATTGTTGATGAGTTTATTGTCACCCTAAAAACCCAATCTAATCCATAATATCTTTTTGATAGAGTCAACCTCAAAATACTGTACAGTGTTGCAATTGAACACATCAGTCTGTTTTAAAGTTGCATTGTGGGTAATGTAGCCACTGGCTTTTTGACAAGGAAAAATCCTTGATTGTGCTGTCCAAAGCAAGACACACTTATTTGTGTAGCACCTTTCAACAGCAAGGAGCTACAAAGAGCTGTAACCAAGCATTAGGTAAAGATACACATCAGCTGATATGAAATATATTATATTATAGATTTTTTTTTATAAAAGAGTGACACAAAAGAGAATAGAGGACATTGAATAACAATCTATATTAAACACATATTAAATGTAATAACTTAAGACATTCAAAATATGAATCAATATTCATCATATCTTGTGGTGTAGCATAAAATATGTTTACTTAGTTACTAAAGCACCTTATGACCCTGTTGGGAAAACCTTGAGACCAAGATATATTATTCAGATGATTAACAGTCTGCTGCTGGACGAAACACTGATACTCCTCATCATTGCTACGGCTGACCTCAGCTTGACTCCAGTATGAAAATATATTATTTGTACTAATTAATTCTAAGTAGATCACAAATGATGGAAAGAAAAGACAGATAAGAATAGAACTCCAGTGACCTAAATAAAATCTCAGCGACGGAGAGCAAACGGGTCGACTCAGTGTAAGCCATCGATTTCCTGGTCCTGCTCCATAGTTATTAATGAAGTTTATCGATCTGTGGATTTTGTGGAGGGCTTGTTCTGTATATAGACCAGAGGATTGTTTGATTTACCATCTGAGTATTTTAGTCTATTTAAATAACTCGGATTTGTTTTTATTAGATTTGTATTGCCCTTGGAAACAGTCATAGACCTCATAACTAATTATATTAAAAGTAAAGTATTAAAAAGTAACTTTGGAGGCAATGATAATGAGACGAATGCTTTAATCAAACAATAAAAGCAGGAAAATATGACGATTCTGAGCTATGAAGATCAGCTGTAATAATCTCACGACTTTTTGAAGCATTTTCCAAGTATGTAAGGGGAGAATTTTAATTAAATTTAATTAAATTAATCTGAAAAAAATGCTGACCCCCGCCTCACTGATAGAAAAGTTTCTTAGTTATCCTTGCAGTCAATATAGAGAGGAAAACGATTCCCTCTCTCTTTCCTGATTTCAATCGCAGTTTCAATGACAGATGCCTAGAATGAATATTTACAGTATGGCTCTCTATGGCACTTTATAATGGTGTCATTAAGAGAACAAATTTCAAAACTACTGCAGTTAATATTTCTGGCCGTCAAAAAAAACATGTACTGTACGTATTTGGCAAGTCACTACTACATAGGTGGTAAATATAGCAGTACAATATTCACAGACAGCATAGTTCTTTCTGATCTCAGAAGACAGTATCCACTTGACTCCAGCTTTATTAGTCTGATTTATGGTTCTGTTTAGACTCTCTCACAGCACTAGGATAAGATAAGTAAAAATGTTTGTCTGGTTTATTACAGAAAAAGTTAACTTCAGTGACTTAAAACACGTTTATTTATATTTAACCTAAACCACCATCTAGTTGGTTAAACCACAGACAGGACTGTGGATTTAAACCCTGGTATCCAGTGTGACTTTATTATTGTTATTATTATTATTTAATTTATTTGTCGAAATTTGGATATCAGTCAGTGTAATGAAATATTATGATAAATGTCAGATTCTTATTTCTTTCACGCTTAAAGACTGATTTTTACTTCGAAGTGAAGGTTTTAGTTTTGCTCTCCTCTCAATGGGAAGAGAATGACTTGATAACTTGCTGTTTATTAACAAAGGTATAGGTCGGTTATAAGTGACACCTCCTTGCTGTGCTTACACAATGCATAAACATGACGTAGAATGAAACTTTGTTACACTGCTATTGATAAAAATGGTATGGCTATAATTATTGACATTGTTTTATTCTTAGTATGACGGCCTGGCATTTTTTTAGTTGAGTCTATGTTTTAGGATCAGCTAAAGCGTATTAGTGCAAAAGACCTCATGGTGATATTTCTAATTGTTACTCATTAGCTCTGTTTAATGCTCTGCCTCATATTGTCTGAGGGTTTATTCTCCTGACTCTCAACGCTGTCATGTCAACTTTGATATGTGATATCTGCCTAAAGTATTTTCAATTTAAAACAAAAAAATAACAAAGGTCTCCTGGCTCATTCTGCCCTCTAGTGGACTGACACAAACGCCAGCCTCTTCCTCTCACCCCCTCACCGTCTCTCTCAGTGTTTGTATATTTTCTGAGTGGGGAACATGCGTCTCTAATTGCTGGTGAACTCGGTTTATGCAGATTTTATTGAGTGTGTAGCAGCGTTGACACACAGCCTGACATTGTCACTTTGATCCTGCAGAGGAGAGAGGTCAGAGGTCAGAGGATGAAGCCAGTGACAGCAGAGGTTTAGGTTCAGCTCAGAAATGTGCCAGTGTTAAGATAGAAAGAGCCTCTTCCGGTCTATTGTCATCCATCCCTAGCCTTTTTTAATCTGTGTTAATCCCAGAGTGTCTGTCATTTGTATTATCTCTTCTCCTCTAATCTCAACTCTGACCCAGAATCAGGCTGCAGGAGGAACACAGACCCCATCAGCCCCATTTGACTTCTAACTGTTATATGCTTTTTAATCTTTTAACTGCTGACAGCAGGAGCTGGAGGTGTAAGGGAACAGATGGCTTTTACTGATTTATACGTAAATTAGAGTGACAGTTTGTATTCCAAGGTTCTATTTATTGTGTGATACTCTAATCAATCTGGATTAAACAAACAGGGGTAAATATACATATGTATATGCATATGTAAGTATGTCCAGTTTCAATGCTGAGGCATCCAAATGCACCTTCATTTAAAACTGGTTAGAAGTATCATGACATTTAATAAGTAAGGAATATGTAATACATTCGTGTTTCATCTACATTTGATCTGAAGTCAGTTTGTGTATTCACCTGTTTTTGTGTTGGCCTTGTTGGTTTTTGTGATTGTACAAATAACCGAGCAGATGTGCTGGTCTGTAGGAAACGTTACTGTCCAATTTTCGGGGGCCTTTGTAAGAGAATTTTCCATCCATTTTTGATGTTGTTCTTGTCTTTGTGTTTCTGTCAGTCTGCAGCTCAGAGCCGGAGAACATGCAGGCAGCGCCCTACAACCTCAGCAGCCTGCTAGTGACGTGGGAGCGGCCGCGAGCAGTGTACGACGCCAGCATCGAGAAATATGCTGTCACTTACCGACTGGCCAACGCAGAAGACTCTGTCGCCTCTGAGTACTCGACTGATGGAGACCAGGATGTGGTGAGAGAGTGTCCACAGGAATCATCATGAATCATATATCATATATCAATAACAATTACCCCAAGTCAGCAGTCAGCCATCTCAATTAGCAGCTTAGCAGACATTAAATTAATTTTACAAAAACAAAGTTGCAATATTATAAGAGTAAAATTGTAGCCTTAAGAGCAAAGTCATAATTCAACATTTTACAAAACCTGTTTTTAGGAAATATGCAGAAATTTGTTTCACCTTCTGGATCCCAAATTTTGAACGAATCTCATTGTGAAAGTGGGAAACTCCATTGAATATCCCACAGATGTGACAGCTTTATACAGTTGATACAGTTTGTCCAGTTTGGGCTACTGTAAAAAAAAATGGCGGCCTCCGTAGAGAGGACCCACTCCTGATGTAAATATAAAAGGCCCATTATAGGGTAAAGAAAACAACAATTCACCAAAATCAATTTAGATGATCACACACTACTGAAAACAGCACAAGGATTATTTTATATTCAGTTTCTGCCAATAGATCCATTTCACATACATCTTACACATTGAACCTTTAAGTTATAAAGGCCAAAGTATACATGGTAGCGGGAGACAACCAAATTAAAACTATAATTATGTAAATATATGGGCACTTTAACCCAGCTTTTAAGATGCTGATATGCAGATTTGTTGCTGTTTGCCTAAAACAATAATATGGTCTTTCAATAATTATGTCATTGACTTTCCCACCGTCAGGGGGCAATACTTGATGATCTGTCAGCCAACACCAGCTACGTGGTCCAGGTGGTGGCGGTCTGCACCAATGGTCTGTATGGACGTGTGAGTGACCTGCTGACGGTCGTCATGCCCGTCGATGACCCCGGTAAGAGACACCGTGCCAGAGGCAGAGCGTAGAGCAGAGCAACCGTACAAATATTTCTCTGCTGCACTTTTTCACTTTTGTTTCGAGTAGGATTTATATATGGTGCAATAAGACGTTAGAATTGATGAAAGAAAATTGTCAAAACGACGACGAACAAAAATTATATTAAAGTGAAAAAACAACAGACAAACTCACTGAAAGTCAAATTATGTTACTTATCAATGAAAGCCCTTTACTTAGTTAATATGTAACATAGTTTGTCCTGATTTTTAACCCCAAAAAAAGAGCTAATATGTCCAACAAGCCAAACTTGTGAGAAGTAGCTCACAGGTTATACAGGGGAGATTCATGAGGCGTAATGTTAGTTCTGTAAATTCCCTTTTCCTTGTTGTCCATTACTACTCAATATGATTCATCTCCAGCCATGTTTCTTTTCTTTTAAATCAACTTCTGTCCTTCCCCTCATCCTCCCTTTGAGCCCAGAACCATACGAACAAAGTTTTGTTGTTTTTCTGCATCTCTCCTCACCCTTCCTATGTTATACTCTGGGCTATACAGTTTATCTTCTATTTTACACACAGAGCTGTTGTTTGCCTCTTCTTTTTCTGTGTTTGTAACTGTTTCATGATTCTCTCTGTGGTCTTCAAATGTGCTGTTTCTATATATTTCTATATTTCTATGACAAAGGGGTCATTTCCTGTGTATCTTTCATTTCACATGGAAATCCAAGTTCTCCATCTTTGTTTTGTTTTCACTTTGTGGCGTCTGTTCTTTCTGCATCTCACAGTAAGACCAATGTTTGCATGTTTGCAGCAGCATTTTGTGTAACATGGATTGGAATGGCAATCACAATAACATTGTATCTTAATCTGAGCTTTACATGGAATAAACTACTATGTCTTGTTACAAAGAAAAAAAAATACCCTGCATCCTACTTCAGTGTCAGCTTGCATGAATGAGTGAAACTCTGCAACATTCAGTAGGTTTTTATGATGCATTCCTCATTTCTACGTTGATATTTAAAAGAGTAACGTTAATTTAATGCGATATAAACAACAGAGAATTAATTCAAACATTTTTTTAGAAACCAAACTTCTTCACATAGTTTGTTGCAGCTTCAGAAATCTGCAGATACTTGCTTTTTTGTGTTTCATATCAATTTACGTATCATATCAAGATTTTATCAAATAAACTGATTTAACTAAAAGAGCTAGCACACAAATTTGATAGGTTAGATTTCTATTTAATCATCATAACTTTTTAAATGTCAGTGTAAGAAGTAATTACAAATCAGCCCATAGATTTATCTTATAATTTCAAACTCATTTAACATGAGAGAAAGATTTCTTTTAATATTTGTTTTCTATAATGATTGACTAAATTATGAATTGTTAAATTCATAATTTCAATTTCAATTTACTTTCAGTTAATTGCCTAATCATTTAATCAACAAATAATCACAGCACCAAATCAGGTTACTTTTTTCATGTAATTTAGTGTTTTTCATGCGCTGCTTCATTAGAGAATCAAGTTTTCTTCAACCAAATAGTGCCTCAGTTTGCCCCAGAAACCCCTCAGGCATCTCTCTCAAACTAGTTCATAAAATTTGTAAAACCTCACCTCATGCTTCACAAACCAGTTTCATCTGGTCTCCACGATGTTTCACTTAGCCTCAGACAGGTAAGAGCCACACCTGCTGTGTCTGCTGTTTGCTGTGCGTCTGAGCTCAGTCAGCGTATGGGGCATTTGCAAATAACTCTGTAAGTTTGTTTTATCCCTCTTGTGACAGACAGGTAGAGTTTGGATTGCAAAAAGTGTAGATAACAGAGGAAAGTAGTTGAAAGTTGTCAGTTTGAATTCCTTTCCTTGGCTTGTCTGGTATTATAAGGAGGAAGAAACAGAAAATTGATTAGTTGCAAATGTCCAAGGTTTTCGGTATTGGCGTTTGTCTTTGGGGAACTCATGCATGAAAGTCCAAATGTGCCCGGCATGTTGCATGTAAATGTTTCATCCTTTCAAAGCACGACTTAACTTTCCATTGTCTCCCTCGGTCATTTCACACATTCACATCCATCCAGAGCACATTTCATTATCACCTTTTTAACCAAACTACACTGAGCTTTCTTTACATGTTTCTGAAACCCTGGATTCCCACATTTCTTTGCTTTTCCTCTCCGTTATGATCTCACCACATTTTATTTTAAATCGTTTTACCCTTTTGTCACGTCTTTGCATTTTTGTGGGAGCTTAGGAAATTAACAGCAACATAAATACAACTCAGAGAAAAGAAAAACTAAGTTCAATTGTCTTGTCTGTGAGTGATTTTATTAGTTATTTTAGTCTTTGTGTAACTAATGGTGTAACCTGTACCTTTTTGTAGAAAATACACTGGATCCAGGTTCAGATGAATTTGATGATGAGGTATGAAGCTTTTTTATTCATTAAAAACTGCATGTTATTGTGCACTACATAATTATTTATTGTCAAATCATTCTGTCACCAACAGAACAACTATGAACCTGATCCGGCCTGGAGTACTACAAATTCACCAAAAACCACCACTTCTGGATTCCTTCTTTTACCTTTACCCGGCATTAGAACCACAACTCCAGAGACAGCTCAAAGAAGAACCAGCACTGATCCGGTTCCCCCGGTCAGATCCACAAAGTTCGGTCAGGTGCTGAGCCAAACGGAAGAGACAGCACGTGACAGTACCTCCTCACAGCCACGAGAGGTCGCCGTATCACCAGAAACAATAGATGCTGAATTAAGTGGCAACGCTCCTATTTACTCCACTGCCACAGCAACAGCCGAGGAATCCTTCATCTCCCCTCCCACTACTCCTTCCGATACAAAGACAGATGGTGGTTTTGGACGCATCAGTCCAAAAGGTGTTGTTAGTACGACAGCTACTACATTAACCAGTGCAACGACAAAAGCTGTTAAAAGTATTTCATTTCACAGCACCAGCGCAACCACACTAAGGTCTCGCACCCGGGAAATGAGCAGCACGACGTCTTCATCCTTCATCCAGGCCGAGACCAACCAAGGCTTGGGGCATCCCCTAAACGAAGACACTACCCCTGACAGAAGAGGTTTTCCAGAGATCCAAATGTCAACCTCCAAACCTTCCTCAACTGAAGCTGTCACACGTAGCCCCACGACCTCTGTGCGCTTGAGTGCTGTTCTCTTGCAGACGACAAAGTCTGTTTCCAACGGTGAGCGCCCCACTGTCCTCCCCTCCTCTTCCTCCTACTCCTCCGCCTCCTCCCCTTTGTGTGACACTGCAGACCCAGACAAAGCCCCCTCCACCTGCCTGCATGACCCTCCTTCCTCATCTTGGCCTGTGTTGTCTGCCTCTGCTCCGGACTCCAAGCATGCCGCTACTGCAGCACTGTCTATAAATGACCCGGCTTCCCCTTCAATCCCTACACTCGCTGCCTCCGCCCTGCCCCACCCCCCTCACTCCTCACATCCCTTGTCTGGTAGGGAGACTGACTCTGTCTCCCCTGGGTCTGATGATAATGATAGTGATGGTGATTTGTTGTCTGGGTCTTCATCTTCGTCATTTTCCTCAGGGGACCCCTTAGTGTTCAGGGATACCCCTCCTATCCAAACAATTCCAGATCTGTCTGTCACAACCGTCGCTGCTGAGCCGTCTGAATCTTCCTGGGAACTATCACTCTCAACGGTCTCTCTGTCTCTTAGCCCCACCCTTCAGCCTTCAATTCTTCTTTCCAGTGACTTCACCTTGTCTGGTGCCACACCGGGCTTATCCCACTCTTTCTCAACTGGGTTTGAGGACTCAAGGTACGCCAAGGGAAGCACCATTGAGTCTTTCCTCCCCGAGGTCAGTGGTGATGGGTTTTCGTTAGGTAGCGATACGGTCACCATGTGTGGCTGTTCCGTGGAGCCGTCTGCTTCCTCGTCCTGGTTGCGTCCGTCTTCTCATGTCCCTCTGCCATCTTCAGCCTGGGACTCTGCTAGCTTAGATCTCTACTCAAGTGTTGGCCATCCTTCAGCCTCTGTGTCGGTGGCGGGTTCTGATGGTTTGCTCCTAGACCAGCCTCTGTTCTCCCATAGCGGCATCTTGCCCTCATTATCCTTGCTACAATCCCACCTTCTTCAACCCACCCATAGTGACCTGCCCGTTTCTGTTGCAGCCACAACGTCTGGAGTCAGGGATTCCTGGTTCTTGGCGTCAGATAGGGACTCTGACATCCATACCTCTGCCCTCCCTTCCTCACCCATAGCCAACCCCTTCACCCCCACTCCAGAGGGACAGGCATTAGATACTAGCAGCAGTGCCTCTGGTTCAGCTCTGTTCTCTGACTCCCAGGAGGGCGTAGATCAGGAATGGGACCGGGTTCAAACTTCGGCCTCGGGGGAGAGCACACTCCCTATTTCGACCAAAATTGCGAACACCGTTCCTCCATCTACAACCTCCGCTTCTGGCCAGACCCCAGATGATCTGGAAGAACGCTCCTCAGCATTCTATTTTGAAACTGAGAGTGGCAGTGCCGTCAACTCGGAGGTAGGAACAACTGCGGCTCCAACCACTCCTGCTGAATCCTTTGCTTCACCCTGGCCATTGAGTGGGGAGGAGGAGAGTGGCTCAGGTCAGGGTGAAGGCCTGTACGACAACGAGACGTCCTCTGACTTCAGTATCCCCGAGCGAACGGAAAGAGAGTCGGAGGAAGAGGAACAAGTTGCAGGTAAAAAAGCTGTCAATATCGCGGAAAAAGCTGCATTACACCTGCACAATACCAAGGAATCAGGAAGAGTTTTGGAAATCCAAAAGATGACTCATCCACCATCTGACAACAACAAACACATCTAATTTTTTCATTTTTTTCTGTCTAATTGAGGAGTTCATAACTTCAGTGAATCACCATCTTCATCATCATTTTAGGCTCATAATTTCAGAACCTTTCGTCCATCTGTTTTGTAAACCACTAATTCTGTTTATGAACAGCTGGAGCCCATCCCAGCATCGGTCTGGTAGTGACACAATAGTTCGGAGGCCAAGTCTGTCACCGAGCTCAGTGCAATAGCGAATAGATGAATCCCCAGCTTTATTAGAATGGAACTGAGTAAAGTGCATACCTTTGCCACAGCCCAAAGGTTAAGTTCAATCAAACTGCACTAAAATCCCCAGACTTTTAGATATTAGTTCTCTACATATGCCTGAATTATTTTTTCGTCAACATCCATAATTTATTATTTTGGAAAACAGTGAAAGAAATTAACCAAAAAAAAACATAACTTCCTTAAGGTAACAGCAAAGAGTCACCACAAAATTATTGTTTTCTGTTCATGAAAATGTTTTATTTAATTTGTTTAATCAGTATAAAAATATATAACTTATAAATTGACTTAATATATATATATTGTATATAAATATATAGACTTACTTGTTACTTCTTTCAGTGTGGTCATAGGTTGGTTTGGGTTTGAAGTTAGTGGCCCAGAATTTTACTGTTATTTTAAGCCTTATTATCAAGACAGTCAATTTCAACTACTGGCTCAACATTCCTCTTATGAAACCTAAAACAGACGGACCTTCTTCTTATTTTGAGTTACAACTTTGAACCGATTTGACCAATATTTATGTATTTGTGTAGCTATTTTAAAGTTGTGAGATTAATACTTTGTTTTTGTTTACTGAGTACACCATCCAAATTCACACTTTCGTTGATGATGCGTTTAATAAGCAATAGGAGTATAGCGCTTTCAGTCATAAGTCATGAAGTTTCCATCTTCAGACCTTTTTGAACTCACATGAAGATTTTCCAATGTTCACCGCGTGAGTAAGACTGAACAAACACAGGAGTGAGGCGTCCACTGTGATGGATTATCGGTCTGCAGCAAGTTTTCAGTCTCTTTAAGGTGATTCTTTATCTGAAGGTTCGAGAGTGTCGTGCACTGTGCGGTTGGTAAAGACCTTTGAGGCATGTTCGTGGTTTGTGTTTTCTCTATATATAACATTGAATTGAAGACAAAAGAAGAGACCTGGTGTTCACTGTGTCAAACTCGCAATGAATCCAAGAAGCCTTGAAGTGCTCTTGAAGAAAAAAAAAGTTTAGACAAGAAAATATTCTTCAGGCACTCCGAGGCAGAGCAAGGAGTGAAGATTTATTAAAAGGCTTTATTTAGTCACATGTATCCATAAAATACAGACTGGGGTCTGTGTCCAAAATCACCCACTCGTTCATATCCCCCTACTCACTATATAAGGGCGTCTATGTAGAGGACGATGTAGTGAGCTCATTGACGAATGAAATATGCACTTTCCGACACAACTGGGCGTATTTTTTCTCTGTGCGGCTAATTACGTCATTATCAAAGGATTATGATGTATGACAACGACAGCAATGTAAGCCGATGGAAAATCGCATGATGAATTCCAAAGGTTTATATTACACTTTCGTATTAATGCTTTCAGGTAAAAGGCACGTAGCAAGGTCTGCGGGTTGCTTTCTTCCTGCTGCCCTCTCTTCTCTTCTCTCTCTGCTATTTGTCTTCCTGTCAACACTGTGACCGCAATGCATGATGGTATAAATTGCTTGGTTAGTAGCGAAATGTTGTGTATTACCTTTTAGGATGAAATGTGGGAAACAATGAGTTCACAATATAAAGTATACAACAATCAGACAGCACTACAAAATGGCAAACTCACTATACAGTGGAATAAATAGGGATTATTGAGTGATATCGGACCGAGCATTCGTCTTTAACAACAATAAAACCAGATTAACACCCGGTGCTCTATATAGTCAATGCAGCATAAGTCACGGTTGCAAACCTAATGAAATAATAGCAGAGAAAACAAAAAGAAAAAAGGAAAATAAATCATGTCAACATTGCAAGTAATACTAAAATTAGTTAAATCAAATACAGTCATTTAAAATAGGATCTTACTTTTCTCAGTGTATTTCCATATCAACAGAGCACAGATGTACAGTAGGGAAATCAATTCTTAAATTTGAAATCTTTTCCATAGGGAACGCAGATCGATTTTTGTGCCCTTTATTGTCCTCAGATCATCCCTGCGTCACAAAGTCTCTTCAGTGTCTTCACCTAAACCAATAACCTTTTCCATTCTGTGTCCTCTGAGCCTTTTCTTCTCTTTTCGCCCATTATCATCCCACACATGTGCAGGGTATTGGAGAGGCTGACACACTGCTGGATGAACGATTGAATGAATGTGTTGTGCTCTGATTGTGCACGGTGTAGAAACAACACAATAGGCTCTTTATGAACTAGTCAACAGGGCAGACCCAGCCATTCACGGCTGAACTGATTCACTTTGTGCAGTAAAGGTAAGTTCTGACAAACAGCCTCCCAGTCAAGGATAATGCACACTAGTGTTTCTCTTATTGGTTATCACACGATAAAGGGAGGATTCAGTGAGGGCAGGTTCAACCATCAGGTTTTCATTCCCCATTATTCAAAGTTACAATTGTGCTGTTTGTTTGACAGAAGCCCGGCTCTGTTTGTGTGCTGCTGCAGTTTGCCACATGAATTTTCATGATGAGCTTTTGTGCCTCTGTCGAGTGGTTTGAATGTGATGAGTATTGTGTTCTTGCTGTAGATAACTGAAAGTGAATGGTGCTACATTGTGTTTTGATGCTGGGCTGTGACCACAATTCATGTTTATCAGAGGTCTGAGTGTGATGGATATTTCTATCTGCAAACAGTTCAGGGAGGCCAAGCTACTCTGGAGGCAGGAATGAGCTCAGTGTTTGAGACATCCTTGGGTTCTTCTTGTCAATTTTAGTTTTGCATCAGGCAGGGCAGGGACCAACACTAAATTTGGAAATGTGAATAGGTCAGAAGAAATGTGTGGACACTGGACAAATAGAAGAAAACCCCTAATACTTAGGAGACATGTTTTTACAAATCTGTGAATGTTTCAGAAATATTCTGCAATTGTACATAGAACTAAAACTGTTATTCATCAGAAGCATATGTCTACTTGTGTGTGCCATGCCAGAATAACTAGATTTGTGAAGATTCAGTTTTGATTTAAAAAAGAAAATGAAAATATCATACTTATTGTGACTGTACAACTTTCAACACTATTTCACAGCACAGCTCAAAACCACAGTCACAAGCTGCATTAAAATAACCTTTAAATACAGGTTACAGCTTCAAAGAGTCAAAAAAAAGATACATTTAAAGGTTATAATGTTGCCAATGTGTAAACGCTGTTTAAATTGAGGCCTAACCACCTGATCTGATGCTGAGTTATAAACACAAATAACATGGGTTTTTCTTAAGCCTATGCTGTTTTAATAGCCTTTGCTTCTCAGAGCTGAGGAATGTCTGAGCAGAGTATTGAGTTAACAGGCCATACATGTATAGCAGAGGACAAACCTGAAAGGGTTCACAAATAAGCTTCATTTTCAGTTCAGTTTTTTCCTGTAATTCAGCCTGGCCTATAGAGAGATGTCATTGCATCCCATCTTCCTCAGCCTTGGTTCTGTTGACTTTGGTTTGCTCTCGAATTCAGACATCCAGTTTGGCATAGCTAAAAAGCTAAATGTAATTAATAAATGTTCAATTGAAGAGCCTCAGCCGGCCCATGACCAAGTGAAATATCAAGTTCAACTGTATGAAAACATTATTGCATAACTGCCAACTTTATTATAATTTATACTGTTAAATAAGATCAAATGAACATATTTGGAACAGAAGCTGGTGTCAATGATAGATGGCTTCAGTACATCTAACATGGCAAAAGTCAGAGATTACACTCTGCAGGTTAAGGGCTAATGAGCTAAAGTCTTGCAGCCAGGGCAGCTTTTCCTCTGAGGAACACAGTACAGAGCAGAACAGATGACAGCCTGGGTTCTCCGCTCACTCTACTGTAGCTTTACTCTCTGTCCCCTCTCTTTGTCTCTCTCCCTCTCTCCCTCTCTCTCTCTCCAGACGCCAGCAACAGCAGCCACGAGTCAAGGGTCGGTTCAATCCGGGAGAGGGAGAGAAAGGCCGTGGTTCCTCTGGCAGTCATCTCCACCCTCACTGTCATCGGCCTCGTTGTCCTCATCAGCATCTTCATATACTGGAGGTCAGTGCTGCCGGTGCACCTAAAGCTGCTGTCAGTTGATGGTTGTGGCCATTAGAGGGCAGGAGAAGTCCACAACAGGCGGACAGAAACATAGTGTTCTCTTCTGACAGTGACAATGTTTGCTCACAGCTTTATTTACTGACATTGAGCAACTTTATTATCCCAAATCATTACATGCTGGAATTGTTTAGCTCTGGTACTTTAGAACCAATCTGGACGAAATACAGGTCCAGAGGGAGGCAGTCTGGGATCAGGTTCCCTCAAACTGTTTACAGCCTATGTGCCACAGAGAACATTCATGTGGATGGGTCTAGGGCTCGCTTTAGTTTGAATTCCTCCTGGATTAAAATAAACACAAACACACACACACACACACAATAATCTATATAATTTGTATAAATATAATTTTGTATTTATTTGTTTGTGCAGTTTAGACTGATGCTGTCTGAAATTGGTATCCATGTAGATGTAGGAACTCCTAAAAAGGAAACAAGTTAGGTGTTTATTTTTAGGAGGCATTTCAAAGTCATTTTTAGGCAAAAGTCATTTTTATCTGTTTACTCAATGACTAGATTCGAATGAGCAACATCATTCACACACAGTGATACTTTTTGTGCCGAAGGTTAAAGGATCAGAGGTGCTTATTTTTAGTTTGTCACAGCCCCGATGATGGCCCTTGTTCGGGCTGTCACATCTCCATCTGTAATCTTTAACTCTTTTTTTTTGTAACAATTGTATTTTGGTCAATGTTTACACTTTGCTGTGTTGGCATGCGGCTCTTGCTGAAGTTGGACTGTAATTATTTATTGGAAAGGCTGTGGACTGGTGTTTGAAAAACACTTGATGAGTCAGATGTGTTCCAGTTCACGCAAAAAAATAACAATAATGTTATGGAAATAGCCACCACCTTTGTAATTTAATCCTCCAAATCAAGACTTGAACCGTCCTGCAACACACACACACACACACACACACACACACACACACACACAAACACACACACACACAAACACACAAACACACACACACACACACACACACACACACACACACACACACACATACAAACACACCTCCAACTGAACTCAACCCTGCCCTTCAGCCCCTCAAATCTCATATAATTTGGGGAGGGGAGTGAAGTGGTGACTGTCATGTTTGTCTGGGAAGCTTAATCTTCCCGAACATGAGCTCAGTCTTGATCTTACATTGCGCGCACATTGTGTGTGTGTGTGTGTGTGTGTGTGTGTGTGTGTGTGTGTGTGTGTGTGTGTGTGTGTGTGTGTTTGTGTTTGTGTTTGTGTGTGTGTGTGTGTGTGTGTGTGTGTGTGTGTGTGTGTGCGTGCGTGCGTGCGCGTGCGTGTGTGTGTGTGTCTGTGTGTGTGTGTGTGTGTGAGAGAGAGTGTGTGCTTACCAACATCCCTTTCACAAACAATACCTCCTGTTTTGTGTTGTGGTTGTGCCGGCTGACTGAACAGAGCCTTTCAGCTGCTCCACATTTTGACAGTGGAGTTTTTTGTTCCTCATTGTTGACCTTGAGAAATGCTATTTGTTCCTTTTTTTGAAAAATATGAAATACTAGATTCGGAGCGAATAGAAGTTTCTCTGGGACTTGGGAAGTCATTTTATTTAACCCATTCGGGAGTCTGGACATAATCGCAGGTTATTACTTTTTACAACATTCTCCTGATATGTGGCAGGAAGAAACCCTGCTGCTCAATCAGACCTTGAAATAACTAACTTGAGAAATCCGATCAAGGACACGCTTGTCAAACGCAGTGTAAACACTTTTAGTCTTATTTTTCACAGACTGTCCACTTCTCATCTGCTGTGCGGGCAGTTCAACATATTGTTCTTGTTTTGCACCCTCCTTGTTGTTGTAGCTCCAGGATGAGCAGTGCTAAGCTGGTAATAATCGGAAGAGCAGGGGGATTAATGCTCGGTGAAGGATGTACCCTGGCTGCAGCGCTGCAAGTGTCCACTCAGCTGAGAGCGTCCAGCGAGGGTCTGGGGATAGAAAAGGACATTCGCCTGATTATGTCAGACAGAAGGAATCGTGTCAGCGTCTTGTAGGGCGACCGGCAGGAGGCCAAACTGCACTAATCCTGCTGGTGTCGTGTCCTTTTTCTTTCCCTCGTGACAACACAGTGCTCATTTAGACTGCTGCTGTGCATTTGAGGTCAAGCTGTTTGAGAGGATTTTGGTTTAGTTTACAAGTTTACAAACTGTGATATGCACCGCAAATTTTCAACATCATCATCATCTTCATCATCATCATCATCAACATTATCATCAGTAGGCATCTGATCAAATCCAACTTATTAATGTAGCAGCTTTATGTCCCGGACATGTGGATCTTTTTCCAACCTGTGAAGATCCTGTGAAACAGATGTCAGAGCACTATTTGATTGAGCTCTAGGGACATGTAATGGATACAGATTGATTTTGACAGTAACCAATAACACTGAATGTGTCAAGCTTCTGCAGCTCAACATGGAAAGTCATGACTGCTCTTTGCTGTTGAGGACTTCTCGACACCTTCACCTGCACCTGCGGATTCAACCAATGAATCGGACATTGAGATGCATTGGTTGCTAACTGTCAAAATCTGTCTTTAAAATGAGAATTTATCATTGGACGCAAAGAAAATCAGCAGTCAACAAACGTTATTACAGTGACACATCTGACATCCGCTGGCAAACGGGACAGATTGATCTATTGATCAATACACAGTCAGTCAGCGTGTTTACATCAGTTATTTCAATGTAAAGTTAGTCCTTTCCATGGAAGCTTCTGCCCTGCACTGAAATAACTATAACACGAGCAGAGACATTTATTTGTTTTTTAAACTTCATATAGAACTAATTTAATCAACCCATATCCTGATCTTGATTCACACTAAAATTGAATGCGATCTTCCAAATCCTTCCACCAAGTTTAGTTGAACTCTGTTGAGTTGTTTTTGCTTAATGTTGCTCACAAACAAACAATCAGAGATAGGGGTGAAAACATAACCTTCTTGCAGAAGTAACAGTATTCTCATACAGACAAAATGAGCCTGAAGAGACTCAAAATGTCAACAAGGAACAGAAGAGAGATAAGATGACCAAAACTGATTGCCACCACTTCATTTGTCCCTCAGGGGTCAGGGCTGTTTTCCCCGTCTTTACCCTAGAACCCATTTTCTCATAATCCATCCTTGTGAGGATCAAGTGCTTCTCGGGGGAAATGAGTAAAAGATCAATAACAATACAATCCAAAGCATCACTAATATCAGAGATGTTCATTTGTCTTCACAAGAGATTTAACAGCAACATAGTTCTTCAGAGAAATGTCACTGCAGATTAGGTTGATTTCTTAGCACCTGCAGAAACATTTCATCCAAACAATCAGGTGTGACACTGTTTAGTTTCTAATACTATTGACTGTGTGAGTATGTTTGTTCATGAGCAGCAGCGTGCTCAGATGTTTTCTCCTCTGGGTTAAAGCGCTTTGTGTACATCTGACATCAGTATAATCAGATTAAGTAGTTTCAGTCTCAGTAGATAAACAAGTCATATACACTAAGTCGACCAATGAACAGCAGCTGAATAACATATTTTGACAAGGAGTTGAAGCTAAGGTGTCTCATATCAAATATCATGCGCCAGAAGAATAAAGCCGGCTCTGAAGTAGTGCTTACACCAGAGATGCAACTGACAGCTTTGTCATGGTCACTGATCTGCCTTGATTGATACAAATGTGTGGAGCATTGTGGAGCAGTGTTTCCTCTTTCTCTGTCCCATGGTGATGGAGTTTGCTCTTATATACTGGGAACCCTGGGCTGCCAAAAGGTGGTGTTTTCTTTTTATAAAGATTAACGGTATTACAGCTCCCCAATAGTGAAGCCAAAACCTCTTGATCGTCCCCTGGTGGCTGGCTGCACTATATCAAATAAACCCGGGTGTCCTCCATGTTAGTGGATTGAACCAAACAAAAAATATATGGTAGTTCTTGTCACAGTGTATGTATGTCCAAGTGTAAATTTTTCCAGTATATTTTGTTTAAATTGTAACATAAATAGATAAATAAAAATGGGGTGGAACATCATGACTGGTTCCTGATTGGTGAAGCGTGAGTAGTGGCGGGACCTCCCTTCCGCGGCTCCACTTTACGACCACTACTGGACAGACTCCTACTCCATATGACATCACCACTACAAGATGACAGTTTCCACATCTGCTATATTTTGGCTTCATATTTGTACAGTGGAGACACGTACTTTTCCATTTACTTTATTTACAGTCCTTTAGCTACTCGAATAAGTCAATGTAGTTGTTCCATTACCTCAGACAGACAAGTAGGACAAAAACAATTTGAAAAGTTTGTCTAAAACTAAAATTAAAATTAACAAAACCTCGGCTCTTAAATGAGTTTGAGTTTCTTTATTTTCTTTGGTTGTTGTTTTTTAAATACACAAACTGAAGCAGAAATCCGTGGTTGACCCATTGGTTCAAACTGTGGTTTCAGCTCCGAAGTGTTTGCCTCACAAAATGTCAAAATGACTTTCTCTCTCAACTATCTCTTTTACAGTGTTTGTGCTTTATCTTAGGGGGTTGTCTGGTAACAGGTTCAGTTTAATACAAGTACATTCATCGCAAGTTAACTTGTTCGGGAGTCGAGCAATTAATCCAACATTCAGCTGATAAATAAAGAGCTGAGATCCACTGAGAGAAAAACTGTTTGTGTTTTGCATCTTTACATCTGTGCGTGCGTTTGTGTGTGCGTGTGTGTATGTGTGTGTGTGTGTGTGTGTGTGTGTGTGTGTGTGTGTGTGTGTGTGTGTGTGTGTGTTTGGGTGGGTGTTTTTCTGTGTGTCTTTATGTTTGCTGGTGATAATCCCTGATGCCCATTTCTGGCTGAGACAACACAAGTTCATTAGAGGCCATCTTATCCATTTAAAAACGTGTTAGGATTAACACAGCATCTTTCTTCCTGTGTTTTTGGGAAGATTACCCCATGTTCTCTGAAAATCTGGGCTAACGCAGAGACACATGAAAACAAAAGCATCCTCATCTTGTCAGAACCAGTGCAGCGTTGTTGCTTTGGTCTGTTATAATGCCCCTTTTCTGTTCCTGCCCAATACAACTCCTTTACTTCTCTGTTTCTGTTTAGGCTTTCACCCATGTCTCTTTATTTCAATCATTTTCCCTGATTTGAGCTTTTCTTCTATGGTGATAACACTTATGTTCTCTCTGATTAAAGCGTTTAAAGTGTTTATTTTAATCAATGTTTATTTTGTCCACAGGACCTGTTTTCAGACAGCTCACTTCTACATCGACGAGAGTTCATCGCCCAGAGTCATCGCTGCAGCATCCACAGCTGCATTAACATCTGGTAAAATACGTTTGTGTACTTGTGAGGGCCTACACCATACTAAACTCAAAACATCTAATCTTAACCATGAATGTAAGTCCATAAAAACTGCGCTCTGATACATTAGGACCAAATAAAAGGTTATTTCCTTATGTCAAAATATGTCCCTATTCACTGTATACAACTTTAAACAATTGAAGATATTTTCCAAAAAATAACTTATATTTTTCACATGTCCTATCTTAAATGAGTTCTCATTTCTAAGTATCCAAAAGTCTCAGCATTTTCTAAAAGTATACTTGCCATCCAAAAAAAAAAAAAAGACCTGTTTTATATTCCAGATGAGCAGACTGCGTTTCCAGTCACGGATTTTGTCCAACACGTCGCTGAACTTCACAACACCCAGGGCTTCCAGAAAGAATTTGAGGTATTAAGACAGAAGGGTTGTTGCCTTTGCATAAAAGTTCAACTATTTTATATTTCGTTACAGACTGACTGTGGTCTGTGTGTGTGTGATTGTATGTGTCTGTGGTTGTCGTCATTTTTTCTGCATGTTGCTTGTTGACCTGTGATGAGTTCTTTTTTTACTGGCCTTATGCAGGGCTGCCACATTACATGACTATCTATCAACAATAATGAGAGTGATTACAATAGCAATGAGTTGTGGTCCTGACTCAGCGTCTTGTGGAGAGCCTCCATTTATTCATGTGAGCAGGGAGTCGGTTGTCTTTTGTCTGTGGAGCTTCAACAGAACAACTGGTTACGAGGCTTCAGACCTCAAAGACATCAAGAGCTCCTTCACATCATGAATCTGAGCTCCAATTAGTTTTGTTCTGAAACTGCCAATTAAGGAAAAATCTACACAAAGTAGAGATGTGCGGGCCAGCTCTGACCTAGTTCTGATAGTACAGAACGGATAAGGGGACACCCATCATGCACTGCACTTCTCTCTCTTTTTTTTTCTCTCTCTCTCTCTCTCTCTCTCTCTCTCTCTCTCTCTCTCTCTCTCTTTATTAAATTAAATTAACTGGAATTGCTATAAATAGTACTAATAAACCATCATTACATCCGCAATTATTATTATCAATATTATCATTATTTTTATGTGTGATACAATCATTTTAAATTGTTTTAGGCTTCTCACATAGGCCCACATCTAAATAACATTGGAGATTACAACACTTACAATCAGCAGTTAATCTCACATCAGGTAAAACATACAGCAAGACATTAACACTCAACAGTTTACAATAAAGATTCACATTTATCATTTGTTAATAGAAAATGAAATGTTCAAGGCTCTATCTTAAGAGAGCAGAACCTTGAGTAATGTGATTAGTAGCACCAGCGTTTGCACTATTTCATGTCAAAATGGCTGCAGTGAAAAGGGTCTATTGTTTAAGAAAACCGTCAAATATAGCATTAGAAAGAAAGATATTTTTCTCTATACCAGAGCACAAGCATACATTACATTACTTCAGATATAAGAGTTGTTGGAAAGTAATTATGACTAAACTTAATGATTAAGATAACAACAAAGGATTATTTTCTTTTTGTTAAGTATTCTTTATGAGGCTGGGTATCACAGGTAAAGTATACCGATACTGTGTGTCAATCACCTGAACACCCTCTCTCCTATCACAAAATTACAAAAATTACAGAATATAATGGATGTAATGGTTTCCACCTTCCATCCTTTACTTTTAGATTCCATCTTGAGTTTAAAAAGTAAATAGATTTGACAGATATAAAGCAAGTAATATACCAAATTTTTATTTTTTGGAATCAACTAACAATTTTGGAATGATCATCTGGTTCAAATGTTAAATCAGCTAAAAAAGAAGAGAGAAAAAAGATGATGATGATGATGATGATGATGATGATGATGATGATGATGATGATGATGATGATGATGATGATGATAGAAAAATATTTAAATTTAATATTGTGAGACATCTTATATATTTACGTAGAAAAGATACATAAATAATATTTTATTCTTTAATCTATTTTATTACATTACCAATTCATCCAAAACATGCTCTTAAAACCCCACACCAGCATATTCCACATTTCTTGATCAGAAAATGCTAAATTGGGAATCTCCAAATGAAATATGCTGACCCTTATAAATGTTTGAATATTGTCATATTCTGAATCATATTGGAGGATTAGTTGGCATGTATTATTGATACAAATAATATGAATATGACAAGAATTTAAGAATGAAAATGTATTGTTCTACAATGTAGCAGAGGATAAGTAGCTGGCTCAAAAAAAAACTACTTATACATAGGTTCAATTAAAGTTTAAATTATACATTAATGAAGAAATTTTACATCAACTGTGCCTAAAAAGAGAGTCTGAGTCCACCCGCCCATGTTTTTTCTCTTTTTGTTTGGGTTTACTTTCCCTCTGTGTTGTCGGAAGCAAGAGCTGTGCTGTGGGACAAATGTGTTTTTTGTGTTGTTTTTTTTGTCTTGTCTTGTAATTTGTATTTTTGTACCTCTTTGGTTGACTGTGTTGTCACGGAAACATCCTGGCTGCCTGCTGCTTCCTCACCCTCATCATTAGATACTGAAGGAGAGCTACGAGGTAAGACGCTCTCCTCCTGATGTCTTTATTCACTGACGGATGCTTCTCCACATGACATATCTGTTTGTTTGTCTCGTCTTGTAATGCAAAGTGCTTTAGGAAATGTGAAAAATGTGGATGTACAAAACTGCTGTTTGTCACAGGTGGAGAGTTTGTATTCTACGACAGGGTCACTAGAGGATCATTAAAGAATCTTAAGAATTATGTAGATTGATTTTTTAATATTCTAGTCTGAAAAATGTCTTTAAAATCCTTAATCACATCTTTGCCAGTTTTAGTTACATACAGTGTAAGTGCCACCATCAAAGTAAACCTAATGCAGTTTAATAAAATCATCCTATTAATTTAACCTAAGTTTATACTCAAACTGTCTGAGAAAGTTAAATGCAACATGTTTCATTATTTTGTTGTGCATACAAACAACTAATGTTGTGTGATACTATTTTAAAACTTGTGAAACAAAAACTCTACCCAGCAACACTAGCTGACAAATAAATGACAGTAAAAAGTGGCAGGGGTAATAGTTCTGTATGAAAGCAAAGGGAGAAAATAAGAAACTGAGTATATAGTTATTCAATACATACTGAACTTAGACAGAATATATGAAGGACATTTTCTAAAGGTAAAGCTTAACTTTCTATGTGTGTGTTTTCAGGAGGTGCAGGTGTGCACAGTGGACATGGGGATGAACACTGACAGCTCCAACCATCCTGACAACAAGAACAAGAACAGATACAGCAACATCCTGGCCTGTGAGTGCACTTACCTCAGCAGAGTGTCAGGAATGATGAGTTTTCCCTGAAGGACTCAGATCAGGACATCACTTTCACTGATAGACAGACAGACAGACAGACAGACAGACAGACAGACAGACAGACAGACAGACGGACAGACGGACAGACGGACAGACGGACAGACGGACAGACGGACAGACGGACAGACGGACAGACGGACAGACGGACAGACGGACAGACGGACAGACGGACAGACGGACAGACGGACAGATAGATAGATAGATAGATAGATAGATAGATAGATAGATAGATAGATAGATAGATAGATAGATAGATAGATAGATAGATAGATAGATAGATAGATAGATAGATAGATAGATAGACAGATAGACAGATGGATAGATGGATAGATAGATAGATAGATAGATAGATAGATAGATAGATAGATAGATAGATAGATAGATAGATAGATAGATAGATAGATAGATAGATAGATAGATAGATAGATAGATAGATAGATAGATAGATAGATAGATAGATAGATAGATAGATAGATAGATAGATAGAAAGATAGATAGATAGATAGATAGATAGATAGATAGATAGATAGATAGATAGATAGATAGATAGTCAGATAGATAGATAGATAGATATAGATATGATGTCAGCGTAAGAAGCATTCATAATTGGTACATGGTACATGACACGATAGATAGGATAGAGAAATGGATAGAAAGAGAGATAGAGAAATCGATGGATGGATGGATATTGCGCTCCACATTGATCTGATGACATTCCTTTGTGTTTCCACTCTGTAACCCTCAGATGACCACAGCCGGGTGCGGCTCTCGTCGCAGGCTGATAAAGACGGAAGGACGAGAGATTACATCAACGCAAACTATGTGGATGTGAGGATCTTTGTGTTGTATTGTGACTGTATTTCTGCTTCTTTTTTAATCTCCACACAAACCAAGGTCCTCACCTTCACCCAGAGGCTTGTTTCTGAGAGTACTCCTCTCTGTTAAACACACAGTGAAAACTTCTCTTCACAGAGCCACTGCATGGTTTCCCTCTTGTCGCCCCGAAGCCAAATCTGCCTATTTCTAAACCTATTCATGAGGCTCACTGTTGGCAGCGAGAACCTGTGAAGCTCTCCATTATGCTTTTCACCGCACCATTAAAATCTCATTTCCGGTGTCTTGTTGTTTTGTGAAAGGCAGAGGCGACATAAAAAAACACCCTGCGGCAGTCACGGCCCTTCTGGAGAGCTGACGTACAGGTTATAAAGTTGGTATAAGCGCGTTGAGGATCACTCAAGCTTAAATTTTTGTCTGAGTCGCACAGTATGAAGGCAACGTCACGCTGTCAGTCATGTGAAGGTTATCAAACTATTACTGATAACTAATGACACTTTCTTTCCTGTGCTGGCCTTAACTAAACCAACTCCTAGGAACTCAGCCTGCTCTCAACTTTTGAGTCAAACATGTTATCAACCTTGATGAGTTTTGTGTGTAATGGCAATTCATTTTTTTAATTTACAGATGTTCCTTAGGGCTTTCTAACCCATAACCTCCTATTTAGTAGGGGCATCAGGCTGAGAATTTGATTGTATTTCTAAAAAGCCCTGGAGCTCTGAGTAGACATGAAGGTTTTGAACATTGCTCCCATAACAGAATCATTTGTAAAACGAACTGTCAAACTGGAGCGACTAAAAAGTTAAATACGGAAAAATCTATTTCCTTGAATTACTGTTAATGTTTTCAGTTAATAGGTTGATTAAACAGTAGCTACTCAGTCTGTTGAGCAGTTGTTTTGTACAGGCCCCATGTACCGTAGCTTAACAATACAAATTAAACGCTGCATTAAATGATTTTAAAGACTAAATGTCAGAAAGACAGAAGCTGACGGACACTTGATCACTGCTGATTTGAAATTGTTTACAGACATTCATGGCTTCCAGAGGATGACTCCTGGTGACTGACTCTTCTTTTGTTGAGAGGATTTCCATGAAATTCCGTAGTTCCCTGATTTAGTCTCAAGCGCCATCATCGGGTCAAATTTACAACAAATGTGTCCAATTCTTTGGATTTCTATCATAAAGTACCCTGCAAAACAAATTACATTCCCATCAGCCTCAGCTGACAGTGGTGTTTAATGTCAACACTAAAATGTTATAACCTGTTCAAGTTTGCTGCTCTGGAAATGATTCTTTCTTCTACAGATTCATGCAGGTTTCACACATTTGTTGAGGTTTTCAAAGCTAATGGAGCCACTTTGTATGTGTTTGTGTGTGCGTGTGCGTCTGTGTGTGTGTCCGTCTCTGTGTGTGTATGTTTCCTCAGGGTTTTAAAAAGACAAGGTCATACATCGCCGCTCAGGGTCCTCTGAAGTCGAGCACCGAAGACTTCTGGAGGATGATTTGGGAGCAAAACATTGGCGTCATTGTCATGATCACAAACCTTGTGGAGAAAGGACGAGTGAGTCAACTTGAATCACACAGTCTGAAATGACTTTTCAGTTTGTGAGGTGAAATAGACCTGGACAGTAATTTCACTTAAGATTAAAAAAAATTCAACCCAGCGATATACATTATGATTATTGTTGACTGTTCAAAAAAAAAATAAAATGCTATTTTTAATTCAGTTTTATTATCAGAAGTATACATTGTGATTGTGAACCTGGATAAGAAATAAACTAGAAATATTTCTCATTGATTTAAAAATTTAAAACAGACTGATTTAAAATGTGTATACACATTAAAAGGTTAGTTTACTTTTTTCAAAGAAAAATAGGGTTTTGAAGGAAAATGCAGACATACAGTATTTGCTGATTTAAAAGGTACAGCATTCTGTTTAATTAATGCCATTTAATAAAACATCCAACTCATGTAATATTTCGGTGATACTTCATTTTTTTCACACAGAAGAAAAAAAGTGTCAATAAAGTCATAATTTCCTCATTTCCTCAGACGTGTGTGATGTGTTGACTTTTTCCTCAGAGGAAGTGTGATCAGTATTGGCCAACGGAGGTGCAGGAAGAGTACGGCAGCTTCCTGGTGACGGTGAAAAGTAGCCGAGTCCTCGCCTACTACACCCAGAGAACCTTCACCATCAGGAACACCCACTCCAAAAAGGTCCAAGACACCCGACACTTATCACAGAGTGTCTGATTACCTATTTGATTGTGCAGAACTAAACAAAATAAATAAGGGATACAAGAAATTCTTTGACGAGGTTAATATCAGAAAGTGTTGCACAAAGATTTTTTTCCTAGATATTGAAACATCACCTAGAACCGGATGTGACCTTATATTTTAGAAGTTCAAGGTAAAATCCCGAAAGCAGATGAGTTGTCTATCATCCAGATATTTTGAGTTGTTTGAAATATACGTGAATTTCTGTTCACTTAATCTTATTATAGATCAAACATCAGAAAACACCCATTACCTATTCATATTACATACAATATCTAAAGTATCATCATCATATCCTAGATCATAGGGTGATGTCAGTAATATATTATCTTCTCTGAATATTTCAAAACTCATAAGTAAAAAGAAGGGCAGCATTTTGTCACATTTTTGCTTTGAAAATTATATCAACAATCAATACTCAAAATAGTCAATCAGATTATGATCACATCTGTTTCATGAGCCAAGTATTCAAGCAAACAAAGAATGTATCTTGCTCAACAAACTACATGAATGAAAAAAATACAGAGCAGAAGTAATTAATTATTTGAAAATAATAAACAGAAATATAATTTGTTCTATTTACAGACATTTCATTATCAATCATTGGAGCGTCGCAACAAACAGGAAAGCATCTGTTCGGCTCCTTACACAATATTACATAATAACATGCACACTATGGACTTGTTCTCTCTCGTCTCTTGACCCTTTTTTATGTTAAAATCTCTGTTAATGACGTCCTGTTTGGTTCGGTCCACCTGCAGGGCTCCCAGAGAGGTCGGAATAGTGAACGGACAGTGACGCAGTACCATTACACCCAGTGGCCCGACATGGGCGTCCCAGAGTTCGCCCTGCCGCTGCTGAGCTTCGTCCGCAAGTCGTCAAAAGCCAGGACGGAGGACATGGGGCCGCTGGTGGTGCACTGCAGGTGAGTTGTGATGTAATTAGATGGGATAATGTTTTATCATCAAAAATTTAAGTGTGATTTAAATATACTTGTATGTCAACAGACAGGAACATAACGTGCCGTTCCTCAGGGACCACAAAGTGTAAAAATACAATCTAGTCTTACATTAGCAGCTACAGCTCTTCTGAGAACACATGATTCATCTTGATTTTCTTCTTCTGCCTTGGTGCAGTGCGGGTGTGGGCCGAACAGGAACCTACATCGTCCTGGACAGCATGTTGAAGCAGATGAGAGACGAAGGCAGCATCAACATCACAGGCTTCCTCAAACACATCCGCACACAGAGGAACTACCTGGTCCAGACAGAGGTCAGAGGTCCTTCTCCTGTCTGCACACACACATTCATACAGTTGTTCAGTCATCTCTTTCTGACTTGCCACCATATTACAAACTGAGATAATCCAAATTACGGATTTCCATGAAGCATGGAAGTCTTGGTGCCTACTGAGAGGAGTTGCTGATCAATTAAAAAAACCTGATCTTCCTGATTGGATCATCCTTTGTCATGAGTCCACAAATCATTAAAAACTCAGTCATTATTTATCTCAGATGTAAGTAAAGAGTCTAACTACAGCACTGTGTGTATCCTCTCTGCAGGAACAGTATGTGTTTATCCATGAGGCCTTGGTGGAAGCCATCTTGTCCGGGGAGACAGAGGTTGTGGCAGCTCAGCTGCACAAGTACATGGACGAGCTGCTGACCCCAGGGGCTGCTGGGAGGACGAGCCTGGACAAACAGTTCAAGGTGAGAAGTTCATCAAACACTTCATCTCATTACTCATCGCTAACCATCTGTGATTCATTTGGAATAAACCTCAGATGAAGTCAATATTACATTATACTTTTTAATGGTCCATTAGATAAAACAGATAATATTATATTTGTATTATAATGTTTAAACAAACATTTTGATGAATTACAACTCAGCAAATTTGGCTAAAATACAATGATGTCAATGATAGATTTTCTTTTGCTATGACTTATTCTCAGCATCAAGCAGCTGCCTGGTGTCCATGCCAACGCACAATGCTCCACATCCCAAAATGTGGGATATTACCTGAAAATATAGTCAGGCAGTCAGTGAAAACTAAAAAGGAACTTGAAACCAGATTCTCTGAAACATGCATGCTAAAAAAAAATTGAGAAAGCAGTAGCAACAAAAAGATGAACAAATAAGACTGAAACTTGTATGGCACACAGTGCAGCGCAAACCTCTACCAAGGCCAAGCAATCCTTAATATCTGATTATAATAATAATCAGCATCGTGCAAATACTATACTATACTGAGATATTGAAAAAATCCTGAATCTGCTCCTTTAATCTGATATCCACCAAAGATGGAAAAAAAGTGTTCTTTTAGAAATTCAGTGCTGATACGTGAGTCACTAACAGACGTTTGTGTTTTCCACAGCTGGTTTGTCCCTCTGAGGCGAAGCAGTGCGACTTTTCTACAGCTCTGCAGGAATGCAACCTCTGTAAGAACAGAAGCTGCTCTGTGATACCTGGTGAGTCCGACATGTTTGTCCACTCAGACGTCGCTCAACCTGTTGCTGGTTTCACTTGTCTCTGCTGCTTTTGGGACGTTAACTCTGTCTTTTCTCTGTCTTTCCAGTTGAGAGATCAAGAGTGCGTCTGTCTACGTCAGCAGGGGAAACGTCGGACTACATAAATGCATCGTACATCGCAGTAAGACCCCATCAAATTCTGTTCTGTTGAGTCAAATGACAGAGATAAAAAACTTATAAGTGAAGTAAATTTACTAGAGTTCTGTACTGAAGTTCTTTCATTTTATGATGCTTCACACTTCTACTTTGTTAAATTTGAGAAATAATGATTGTATTATCCCGCTGCATTTTTTACAGTATGACTATATCAGGAACTGGTTTGATGAATTATAAAATATATAATAATATACAATATAAAATATACAAATATACAAATATATAAAATACTTTAGAATTATTCTTGTCATTAGTCACTTTTGATTATTTGTGTGCAGGTTTTAAGTGCAGAGCTTTTTATAAACAGTGTCTAGGGCAGAGTGAAGTTTATGTTCATTGTTTTCATACAGCGCATGTTGGCTTTTTCAGAGGTTTGTTAAGAGGTCTGCCATCGACCCAATGTTAAGATCCAAGTTCAAGGCCTTTAAATATAAAATATGTACAACGTAATTCAGCTGGATATAAACAAAATAAATGTGATTTCACTTTGAAGACAACTCGCCAAATAGGAAGTTATTATATAAATATAGTTAACATGAGCACCCACGACACCGGACACCAACACTGGACTATTGTAACTCCCTCCTGGCTGGTCTTTAACCTAAATCCACTCACACTACTTCGCTCCACCGCTCGCTTCACTGGTTACCTGTAGCTGCCCGCATCCGTTTCAAAACACTAGTACTTGCGTACCGGGCTGTGAAAGGATCAGGTCCAGTCTACATCCAGGACATGGTCAAACCTGACACCCCAGCCTGTTCACTCTGCTCTGCATCTGCCAATCGGCCTGCTGCTCCCTCACTGCGAGGTAACCACTCAGCAAAATCACATGTTTGCTGTTCTGGCTCCAAAGTGGTGGAACAAGCTCCCCATTGACATCAGGACAGCAGAAAGTCTACACATCTCCTGCTGCAGAATAAAGACACACCTTGGTTGAGAAGATGTCTAATAACCAATTAGCAGCTGAGGATTAAATGAATCATACTAAGCCATGTTTTCTCACAGGGTTACAGGCAGAGCAGTGAGTTCATCATTACCCAGAATCCACTACCTGGGACCATAAAAGACTTCTGGAGGATGATATGGGACCATAATGCCCAGGTCATTGTGTCAATGCAAGGGGCATCAACAATTGGGGTGAGTGGTTCACCTCCCGATGGGGACTGACTAATCAGATCTCATATGTGTTTCCAATGTGTCCTTCACACCTTGATTTATACCTGTAATCGGATCACTCAGGACGGATTAGAAAACCAGGTCTGATCAGTGTCTAGAAAGCTACAGAGTCTAACTATCTGGAAAATATTTGAACATGATTTTTTTCTGTTCCTCCCACTCTGCAGACATCGAATGATTCTCATTCTCTCATCCCACTGTCTTTTACTTAATTTTGGCACGCTCCAATTTAATGACCAGCAAAAATATTTGCAAGCAAAGAGTGCAAAAAACATCTTGATACACACAGGTTAGCATGTAAAGGAGGTGCTCTTTCAAATAGACTTGGGTTGATTGAAGATATTCAAATATTGAAAAAGGTCATAATGAAACATTTGTGGTTATAGCTACTTCGCTTCTTATAGTGGACAAGACCCCCCAGTCACATGTTCCCGCAGCTGTTTGTAGATCTAAGTAAAAAATATGCAGTTGCATTATCTTTTCATGTACTTAGAAAAGATACCGAAACTCTGAAGCCAAAATAAAGACTTGATTCTGTCGACATAAAATGTATATGGAAATAATTTTGATAATTTAGTTTTAATTCATACCAAAAATTAAATGTTACCAGCCTTGTGTATAATACTTGCTAGTTTTCTTACTTTCTTTTTTCAAAGCTCAGTTTTTTTAATTTTTGACTGTTGGTCAGATAACAAAGCCAAACTGAATATGTTAATTGATTCTGCAGGGAATTGTGACCAGCATTTTTTCACTATTTTCTCCAACCTCAAAAGATTTAAATTTAGACATTGATATTATATCATTGCTTTGATTTGACTTCTCCTTCATGAGTCTAGTACGTTCTCTCTTGATAACATGTGTTCTCTAGATATTGCTTTAAGCATATGCTTGCATATTAATCTATGGTGTTACTCTGACCATAGACAGACCATAACCTCTAATAGTTACTATGTATAACAGCTATTCAATCTGAACCTGTGGATGTGATGTGACATGAGCTTTACACAATACGTTGATTTTTGTATGTTGTACACAAATTGTTTATGTACTGTATATTAATGACATTATTTACTATAGTATATATATATATTATGTGTCGGAGAGAGATACATCACGTTATTTGACCATAATGGATCATGGGTATTTGAGATTGAGACATATTAGCAATCTGAGAAGAAGCGTTGGACTCAAAATGGCACTGGACAATAAATCCTTCAAGTTGTTCCCATTTTTTAACATAAACACCAACTAAAACAATGTGGGTCTTAAAGCTACATTTCGACACAGGGTGTCTCTACAACACAAAATGAAGAGTGTCCTATTCTATATTGTGCTTTAGTGGTGCACATGTCTGACAAATCTTTGATTCATTTATTAAGTAGAGCCCAGTGATAGGCAGTAAAACCTGGAGCCTCTGGCCCCCCTGGGCAGTTTATCCAGCCTTGGCTTTATTTTTCTTTATTACCTGTGTCAGAAATGCAACATCAAATTTCCTCCAGGCCAGAGTGAATATAACTCATAGAATCATAGAAAGTAAATGACATGTAATTGTGCCTTATGCTATACATGGAAGAAAGTGTAATATAACCATTTGCTGACTTCCTGTGTTGTTAGACGGAGGAGGAGGCAGAGTTGTGCGTCTTCTGGCCCCGCAAAGGGCAGCCAATCAGATATGAGATGTTCACCATCACACTGAGGAGCGAGGATCATGTCTGCCTGGCCAATGAGGACATGCTGGTGGTCCATGAGTATGTGCTGGAAGCTACACAGGTTAGTGGAGCCTCCAGAGTCAAAGTGCCCATTTGAGATCAGTTATTTTCAAACTGAAATCCACCTATTATTCGTTCTCCAATAGTTCTACAATATACTGTCACTTATTATTGTTTGCATACTGGACGTGGTTTGAAGAGGCTTTTATGTGCAGTGTGAAGCTTGTGTTCATCCTACCTGGGTTATCTGCAATAAAGATTTCATAGTCATGTTTTGTGTGTGATTCTATGAATGTTGCTGCCATGACAGAGGTCACTACCTGTGACACCTATGAATGTCTGTGTCAGTCCAATACAGTAATTACAAAAATGATTTGCCTGCGATTATGGCCCAGTTGTTGACCGCTGCTGTGGTTTATCAGAGGACATGGAAGAACACATGTTTGACCTGATCCCTATACTGTAAAGTGCATCACTTTGATTTAAGGGTCAAAAAGAGTTGAAACTCACTCGTAAATTTTAGCCACTGAAATTCAATCTCTCTCTTTCGACAGGACGACTTCGTTCTGGAGGTGAAACACTACCGTGCCCCCTGCTGGCCGAACCCAGACGGTCCTGTCAGTAATACCTTCGAACTGCTCAACCTGGTCAAAGAGGACTGCGCTGCCAAGGACAGTCCTACTGTAGTCCATGATGAGTAAGTCCTTCTCTGACTCAGGAATAATAACATATAAGGATTTTTCTAGTTTGATTCATTGTTCAGAATGAGGAGGATGTTTTACAGTAAACATCAGGACCATTTTTTGTTTTTTTTTTCCAGTGTGGGTGGAGTCACAGCAGGAACATTTTGCACCCTATTGTCTCTGACTCGCCAGCTGGAGGCTGAAGGGTCGGTCAACATCTTCCAAGTGGCCAAACTCACAAACCTCATGAGACCAGGAATCTTCAGCGACATTGTAAGAATTTTGTTTGTCTCACAGTACGCTGATGATGATGGGCTGTGCATTACAAAACATGTGTGACTTACATCCGACAGCATTTACTATTAGGGGATAATTTTTTTCTGTCAATTTCATTTGTCTTACAGTGCTATACTTATGATCGGTATTTAAAAACAAATGATCCATCATAGATACTGATACGTCTACATCTGTACACTGTAGCACAGAGCAAGGACAATGACCATTGGCATTTTAAAAACACACATTAGAACAACACCTGTACTAAAATAAATGATGCTTCAGAACGAACTGCTGGAACATTAGTATGGTGTAAAAATGTCATGATGACATTGAAGGTACTTGGTGTTATAAAGATTAAAAGTTATTCCTCTGTAAGGCATGAAAAGTTAGTCATAGTATAGGAGGACGTATAGCAAGGCATACAAGGTCAA
This sequence comes from Limanda limanda, assembly GCF_963576545.1. Lineage (NCBI taxonomy): Eukaryota > Metazoa > Chordata > Actinopteri > Pleuronectiformes > Pleuronectidae > Limanda > Limanda limanda. The sequence continues at coordinate 24,915,684 of NC_083643.1, forward strand.
TAAGTTACAAAAACATAATTGTAAAATATACCATAAAAAAACCTAATACTACATTAAATAATATAAATATCATACTTGTGTAGGTCATAAATATGTCATACTATAGATGGATATATATATATAAGGAATTAAAAGTAATGCAAAATGCCGTCATACAATAATTTAAGAAAATGTCGTTTTTTACTTAGTCATTGTTACACCCAGCATTTGAGTGGCCATATGGGGCATACGACATGCCAAATCATGGCATGCATTATTTCAAGGCACTTTACATGGTAAGGTCGAGACTGTACAATGTTATAAAGAAACAGTATTAGGTTTTCTGGTTGTCTGTCTAGCCATCTGTCTCATTCCTGGGAGATCTCTAGAATGCCTTGAGGGATTTTCTTCAAATGTGGAACAAATATTCAAATGCATTGGGGATAAACTGATTACATTTTGGTGGCCAGAGGTCATGACGACCTCTCAGAGCACATTTTTTGCATTGTCAAGGTGATATCTCCGGGACGCCTTCAAGGAATCCATTCACATTTGGCACAAACACTCACTTGGACTCAAGGATTAACTCACTTGATCCATCTGATCCAGATCTGAATCATAATGTAATGGAGTCTACCCTGACCCATAGCTCTTCTTCAAGTTTTGCAGGAATCCTTTCAGTAATTTGTGTAATCTTGCTTACAAACAAACAAATCAAGCAACAAAAAAACAAGGGGGGGAAATATAACCCCCTTGGCTCTGTAATTAAAATGATTGTGAGTTACAGGCCTATAAGGAAAGATTGCACACTTACTATCATAGTAATAATTTGTTATCTGATACTGTTTTAAAGGAGCAGTACCAGTTCCTGTATAAAGCCATGCTGAGTCTCATCGGGACGCAAGAAGATAAGGAAGAGCTCCAGTCCTCTGACATCAACGGCAGCATCGTGGTGGGAACTGCCAGCACCGCAGAGAGCCTTGAATCCCTCGTGTGACTGCCCAAAAAAACAAACCACAAAGAACTTTTAACTTTTACACGGACAGAATTTGGTCTTTCCTTCTCCAACGCCAACTGATCTGCTCCTGATGCCTCGCTACAGCTACACAATAAAAACATCCCTGTCCTTCAGGATATGTGGCTGGCACGTACTGAGCGAGATTCTTCTCTGCTGTACCTGGACTCCCTATGGTTTTGTAATGTGTGCCTTTTTGTATTTTTCACCCTGTATGTCTAACTTTGATACGAGCTGTAAACTAACTCTCCGATGTTTTAACCCTGTACTGCCCGGAGACGTTTCACTCAACTAACAAACATTTCCTAAACCTTTGTATTTATTGGCTCTGAGCCAAACAGGAAAAAAAGGGAAAAGCTGCATCTTTTTACATCAAATGAGATATTTTGCTAGCGTGTCTTTTATAGAGCTTGTGCACTTAATTCCTCTCTGTAAATACCATCGCAATGGTAGCAGCAGTGCGATTGACGTCAAATATTAAATAAGGGCCTGAAATGATAAAAAATAATAATAATCTAATGTAAATAATATTATAGTAATCACCTTGATGGACCAAATTTCTATTTATACTTTTAGATTTTTATATTTTACCATTTTTAGTGCATTCAAATGTTATGGTTTCATTCTAATTGCGTAGTTTGAGAACATTAATGCTTTTGTATTCTGGATCTTGTAACAGACTAAATGTGATGCATGAGGTACTGACATATTTGTTTGTTTTTTAGCTGGACATGAAACACTGCTGGAGTATTAGCTGTAGCTGATTAAATAAGTGAAACACCAATGACAGAGCCTGTTGAAGTGTTTTGTTCCCGTGTACAGAGCAACAAGTACAAATACACTGCAGGTAAACTCGATAGACACAACCAAGGATGTATGTATGTTTTATGAACAGAGAGTTAGTTAAAGCCAATCTGGCATCAATCAGGAAGCCAAAGACAACCTGACTGCTTCCAAAAAGTGAGGGCAAACAATTTTGATCGCCCCGTGGTGGCTGGCTGCAGTGTAGGTCAGATTCCTCCTACGCCATGTTAGTAGATGGGACAAGGACCAAACTAAAAAGTGCTTTTAAAGATTTTTTAGATTTTTCTTTTTATAACACGTGTTAAAGTGTTAATTGTTCTGGTAAGTTTAGTTTTAATTAACCTTTGATGCTATAAAAAGTGAGTGAAATGTTGTGATTGACAGTTGAGACTGACTCTAAAATGTATCAAGTGTTAGCATCTGTGAGACCTCTTCAATGTGACTCCATACACTGATCACCACTAGGCAGAAAAAGTGCAGATACTTGTATAAAAACAATATACTAAAAACAGTTTAGCGAGTAAAGATTGAGGTTGAGCCTCTCTTGTTTGTTTCATCTTAATTTGCACTTTGCGTTGTGTTACATCGGTTGTGGCGTGATAGATATACTATAGTAGATAGATCAATAGGTAGATTGATAAATAGATAGTATAGTATACAAATATATATATTCACCAGAAGAGAAATACATACAGAATAGAATAATAAGTACATGTTCTACAAAGAAAAATACAGGTGATGTAGACAAAAAACTGATGTATGGTAATGGTGAGTAGTTGTGGTGGTGTTGCCATATAAAAAAACAGTGCTATGGTGCTTTTACATTTTGACCACTGTAGTTGACTGGTTATGGATCGTCAATGGAATAGAACAATCTGGTTGTTGAAGTTATTCCCAAAAGAAGATGAAGAGATAATTAAACATTGTCTGAGAAAGCAGGATACATTTACATAGAAGATGTTTAGCTGATGCGTTTATGCAAAGTGACGACCTACCGCAGTAGAATGAGCCTCACAGACGACCAACAAGGAGGTCGAAGGCCATAGGTCACAACCTCACAAAAGATGTAGTGAGCATCCCTGTGGCCTGACAGCAGAGAGGTGTGAATAAAACAAACATAGAAACAGTAATAAAGACATGGTCTGATGAAAACGGAGTGCTGTCCAACCTGTGGATTATATGTTTTCCCTTTATGGAGTTATGCTTTAATCCCTGTACTAAACCGGTTATTCTGATTGATTTCCCATGTGTTAATCCGGGCTAAGACTCTGCAAGAAACGCGTCTTTTCTGGTCAGAAAATAGGTCAAGTGTCCCGACGTCATCTTGACCAGCCACAGTATCCACAACGTAATTTGCATTTTTGACTTTTCATAATTACATCCCCAATTATCCCCTGCTTGGTGGCCTAGTTTGCATGGCTGCCCCTGAATTGAGTGGAGGCAAAGGGCAGATTGTCTTTTCATAGGGGCTGAGCTGGAGACCCAGGATACGTCAGAACAGGATCAGACATTTAAAAAAAAAAGGTGGAATACTGGGGGGTTCGGTTGACAAGATCTTTGACAGGATTAAATTGTTTAAATTGACACAGTGGTAGAAAAAGTATTTAGATCTTTTACTTACATTCTGCAATAAAACTCTTGTTACAAGGGAAAGTCCTGTATTTATTATATTCTACATATGTACAAGTATCATCAGCAAAATGTAATGTAAATGTAAATTATATCACAGATATGCACTATTTTAATTTAGCTGGTCACTGTTTGGTAATTAATAGCAGTTTATAATAATACTATGGAGGCCCAGAAGGAACATGGATGAGAAAAAAAAAATTCTGTTTGAAAATAAAAGTGTACTTTTGCCAGATCTCGCAAAAGCTTTGTGTTATCTTCCAAATTTCTTAATTTAGGTCAATGTACCTCCAGGTCAGGGTCTGCAAGATTGAAAACACAACAATGGAGCATTCACACCTGTGGGAGGGATTAATCATTTTTTTACTCGTCACAAAGACTACTCAGAATTGGCGGTGGGGGTTGAATTTATTACATGAACTGCTGTACTCCGGGCAGCTTCATGGCTACCGGTTGATGTACAGGAAGTGTACAGAGCATGGTCTGCGTGTGAGAGAAGAGGATGTGTGACTGATATTAAAGGAGCTGCATCGTCGAAGAGAGTCAAGGAAGCAAGCAGGACGTCTCAGACCAAGGAGATACTTTTCCAGAGGGCCGAACACCATCTGGCACCTGGACTCAAATGACAACCTAAAAAACAATATATAATTTTTGTCAATAGAAGTATTGATGGTTTTTCGAGGAAAATAGTGTGGCTTAATACATATACAACAAGTAGTGACCCAAAGTTGACTGGATGGTATTACATAGAAGCAGAGCAGCGTTTCATGGGCTGCCTTAAAGTTGTGAGAGGCCATCTTGGAACCCAAAATGGCCATGTTCGAGGGTTTCCGCGTTTCCTTGTCCCCACTAACCAAGATGATACCCTCAATAGTTAGAGGGAGACGGTACTGCCAATTAAAGGATTGAATATTGGTGTTTTTGGAGTTTTCCTCTGAGACCACATATAACCAACATGTGGACTTTGCCAAAAACAAGAAAACACACTAGACAGAGTTTACACAAACATCAAAGCAGCCCCCCACCCCCACCTTGGACCATCTCTCTGTTATGCTAATTCTATCATACAGACCACTGCTAACTAGGAGCAAGCCATCTGTGAAGCAGATAAAGAGCAGGTCAGAGGGAGCTTTTTCAGCACTCCAGGACTGTTTGGAAAGCAGAGACTTGAATGTGTTCAGAGAGTCTGCCAGTGTCAATCAAGACATCAATACAGGTAGAGTATGCTGAGTCTGTGATAGGATTCATATCCAGGTGTGTGGAAGATGGGACCACCATCCATAAAATACCCTGGTTAACCAGAGAGGTGCAAGTGCTTCTGAGCGCAAATAAATGCTGCCTTCCAGTCCGGGGACAAAGACACTGGTAGATTTACTAGATCCAACTTAAACCAGGGTGTGAGTGCCTCAAAAGACCCTAGGCACTCGTGGCAAAGCTTCCAGTCTATGCAGACTACAGGTCCTCCCCCCAATACAATAATAACGAAAGCTGCCCTCAGCCTGGACGATGAAGTACTTTGTCTCGACCCAGCTGATGTCCAGAAGACCCTACACAGGGTCAACCCACAGATAGCTTCAGGCCCTGACAACATATCAAGGTTGCTGACCAACTGACGCACATCCTCAAGGACTTCTATAACACCTTGTATCATAGACAAGCCATCATCTTACACGGGGGTACGAAAAGCCATCGTACCCCCATGCTTCAAAGCCACTGTTATCATACAACTGCTATAGAAGTCACCAGCATCAACAATCAATGACTAACACCCTATAGCACTCGCCCCCATCATAGCAAAGTGCTTTGAAAGACCGGTCAAGGAACATATAACATCAAGTCACCCAGCAACACTTGACCCACTCCAGTTTGCATACCGCCCTCACCGCTCCACTGAAGATGCCATATCGACAGCACTTGACCTGAGCCTGGCACAGCTGGATGTTCTTCATAGACTTCTGTTCCGCCTTCAATTCAGTCATAACCCAATTATCATCCCACTGTGCAACTGGATATTGGACTTCCTCACAGACCGACCAGAAAAATACCTCGTGTACCGAGACCATATGTTTAGATATACTGTAAATGTTAGGACAAGCGCCCAAATATGTTACGGCCACAAACAGAAGATGAAAATCTGGCTTCACCACAACAGTAAATGAGGATAACAATCAAGTTCTGATTCCAAACAGAAAATGAAGTTTATTTTCAAAATTGACTATAAAATAATTATCATAATTTACCAAACTATAGGAGTCTGGAGGTCTGGCCAAAAATAGCAAAAAGATGTCTGGTCCTGCCCACAGTAGGACCGAGAGTTTTCATCTCTTAAACTAGTAAACATGAAGGTAAACCTTAACCAGAAATAAAGCCGGGAAACTTGACTACCAGAAAGAAACAAGGAAACAGAAACCACATTATTGAACATGATTATATTGCTGCTGCTGCTGGGAGAGCAGATCAAAGGGGAGGGAAGAACAGGACGGTGGGAGCAGTAACACCTGTTCACTAATGTCACTGTCAGATGAATGGAAGGAATCTTCACTGCATTGGATTTGTTCTTGGTTAACTCCTAGGATCTTCAGCTTAGTACTCTAAAGGAATTTGCTTTCTGTTCACACACTGAAGATAAATTCTTCAACTCTGACCATGGTCATCCAGGAAAGATATCTCCTTCCCCATTTCCAAAATCTGAGCAACAGTTGTTTTTTCCACTGCTATATCAATTACAACAATATATGCATTTTCTGCCGTAGCATGGCTATTAGCACTAACATTAGCTAATGTTCAGCTAGCATAACATTAAAGGTAGCTCAATTTTTCATTAAGTCACTTTCCCCGGCTTTACTTATTGTGATATTGACTGAATTCTCCGCCCCCACCTTGTCTCTTTGCATTTTGATGATGTATTGTCAGACCTCTCTCTTGGTTCCTGAATTGACTGGAAGTAAATAGACCTAACTGAAAAACTTGCCAGATAAACCCCCTCCTATCCTCCATGTGCCTTGGGGACAACAACAATTTATATAAATGATTAATAACCTCACTAAGACTACATGACACTATAATATGAAGCTGAAGTGAACAATATTATCTCAATATATATATGATTTTGATTTGATAAATATACTGTTCTGTATATATTATTGTGATAAAATGATAATATCTTATTACGGCTGTCATGTGTATTGAAAAACGTATTAAATCTGTGTGAGTAACAGATTATTAAATAGTAGTACATTTTCTACTTAAATGATTAAAGAAGAAGACAGAACTTCATAGAACGATTTTTTATTCATGTGAACATTTTGACATGATAATAGACCAAAGATGTGCTATAAAAAAAACTTTTAGAAATGAATGTGTTTGTAATATTAAATCAAGATTTGTATCAACGTCAAATCCAATATTTCCAAGAACAAAACCAAAAAGTGATCAAAAGTCTTTGTTACTCAGACCCAAACCTACATATCAACCAAAATATCAAACAATACACTGGTGTTTAAAATATCACTATGGCCCTCATATTTACTTCAGATATGGAATATATGATATATTATTGAAAAAATATATCTCAGGTACATCGTTTCAAGCATGTAAAAAAACGTTTACAATGTGACCACACCCCCCCCTCCAAATAAAATAAATCTTACTCAGCAGATAATACTCATTAGTCCGGGGGACACAAATACAGAATTCCCTCTTGAACAACAAATCAAATGGACCTCTGAGCTCAGCAGAAGCCAAGTGTTGCTGTTACTGATCATGTTTCAGTTACCAAGTCAATCATAATAGATCCCTATAGCCCAAGACAAGCTTAAATGTATTAATTTCAGTTAACACTTTTGCTAAAGAAAATTTTAAAGCAGCAGTATGTGATGGGTGCTTGTTTTGGGTGTAACATGCACTAAACCAGCAGATTGCCATCTACCAATCGCTTTAAAAAGCAGATGTGATTGCATGTTAGCAGATTGTTATAATAACGGTGGGTCTGCTGTTGAGTTGTACCACGGCTCCATGTTAACTTTTTACCCTTCTAACATGTAGATGTATCTTTCACCTGTCCAGGCACCAAAGTCCATTATCTGGATAGAAAAATGGGTTTATCATTTTGTTTGTGAATGCAGAATATAATATGCAGACAAACTGTTGAAAGCATCCAAACCGTGTCAACAGTTAATGGTTGAATTGGTTAGTTGCATGCAAATAAAGGTATTGGCCCATCGCATCCTAGCAGTTTAGGCCATAAAACAATTTACCAGAAGCTGCTTTGTGTCAATAGGAACCTGATTGGTCCTATTCAGATGCTGCATTATCATCCCCTGCAGGTGTGTCTCACTGAAATCCTCGAATGTGTGTGATACATGCAGTAGTGTAAGGGGGATGACAGGATCACCATGAAGTCATACTTTATTTTGGAAGAATGAGTTACTGTGAAACAATTTTATTAAGAAATGTTGTATAGTTTTAATGTGGAACATACAAGGGCAAGTATTTGGCTTTTATTAGTCATGCCTTTAGTTTGAAAAGGAACTTAATGTGGAGACCTAAGACCACTTACCTGCAGAGGAAACATCTGCTTTTGCATTTTCCCCTTAGTGTTTGTTACAAGCAGAGTTTATGCATATTTCTACTTTCCAGATGCACCTTTGAATAGCAAGTTTAATAATACGTTTTTGAAGGTCAGTCACTTAATCAGTCCCCCATTTCGGCTGTCTCTGTATAAAAATGTGCCAACAATGCACCGGACCACACCACATTTTTAGAACAAACCCATAGGTGCAAATACATTTGCTATTCATTCAACATGGGTAGAGGGTGAGAAAATAACAACTGCATCACTCTGAAACTTAGGTTGCATGCTGTATGTAAGATGTGGTTTCTTGTTTAAGTTAATACGTTTTAAGTGAGAGCAGCATCAAGCTGTGTTTGTTTGTTTTTTTTAATTCATAAAGGAACCAGTAGTAGCACAGACATTTTGTTGACAGGAAAATAGGACAGTTACCATGGAAAACTTTTTCAACCTTTGTTAATTTCTCACTGACACTTCACACAACTTTGATTGCACAAGGTTTAAAAAAGTAGGAAGCATTGCTCCCATTGCCCTCTGAACATTTTAATGCTTTGTTTTTTTTTTTATAGGTGACAACAAGTATGCTTTGTATGACATTACTTTTTTATGACATATGCCAAAAGCAACATTTTTAGTCTTTGGGAAAAGTAGTTTTAAATCCCAAGCAGACCTAGTGTCTTCAGTTGTACTTTTGACAATTAGTAAATGTATTTTCTTTTAAATGCTTTAAATTTCTAATGCTAACTTTTTTTTGATCAGTGAACGTTTTATTCATCTTCACAGAAGAACTTTTCTCTGAAACAGAGCCAATTCAGCCAAACTAGGGAAGCTTACATTAAGATTACTAAATAGTCAAAGTTTCATTTTAACACAATAGAAATAACTTTTGGTTATTAAAACATGTTTCACCTTTTACCATTATATATATATTAAAAAAATGACTAATATTTATCTTATTAGAACCCCCTAGCAGGCCAGTGAGTTTGACTAAAGATCATGTTTTGATAAAGTTGTTGTAAAGGCAACAGATAGCATATGGATTTTATAAAGTATTTGTGCTGGACAGGATTTACAGGGAGTTATTTGTTCTCTTTCGTTCACTTCTACTCCTCCTCCAAGGTGCTTTTGGACATGAAGCGCAGTCCCTCCTGCTTCAGTCGGTCCAAGATCGGCCCATAGATGTCCTTTGACATCGGAGCAACCAGACCCTTGGTGTTGATTTCGCCTGCAGAGAGCCAACACAGACTTAGTTTCACTTTACAGCTCCGTAACATCATTTCAGGATTTTCAGGAAGCTGCAACAAGTTTCACAAATTTTTGTTGAAAATTATTATATCTTATATATTTTACATCCAGAAGAAGTGAAAATCTGTTGAGAAGGGATCCTCCTTGCTGCTTATTGCCAAAATATTTATTATCCTTTATTCTTGTAAAGTTACAAATTTCTTCTCAATTATGACTTAATCCTCATAATATTGCAACTTCATTCATTAATCCGAAATCTCAAATTGAGTTTGTCTTCAATATGTCCCTAATACTAAAGCTCCCAACAACAAACAGGGTCACAATCTTTTTCATGTTCAATGAATAGGCTTCATATATATAATTAAGAGTATCTGGGTTTCAGATACAGCTTTTTACAATTACGATTTTTTAAAGCTTATTACCTTTCCTATTCATTGTTTGTCAAGTATTCACACTTACATATTTTATTTAATATATATTCTACCTTGCAGCTTATTTTGGCTAATTAAAATCTGAATCTTCTTTCATCTGCGAAATGTGGAGTAAGAATTTGACACTCGGTTCCTCGGAATTCGACAAATCTATGGTCTGGGATCTCATCTCAAAAAAAGCAATTTGCAGGTCTTAGAACAGATGTTTGTATGTTGTAAATCTGGTGCAAAAGGCTCCTTAATATAACGTGATGGTATCTACTTTGTCTGTCAAAACACTTTCTCTGCAAGGATTCCCATTGAATTAATTTAATGTAAGCCGGTTACGGGAGTTGCACATGCACAATGGTTACCCTCAAACGCACCAGATTTTAAGCGACTAGTAAAGGGACTTAAGAATGAAAGACAAGTTCTTGTGTGAGAGAGAGAACAGAATTTGATGCCACTTTCAAAAAGCACACAGCTGAGGCTAAAACTATGAGGTCTGACTGTCTGCATGGACAGTAAAAACTTTCTGGATGATAGCGAGAGCTGGCATACAACAAATGGTGCTGAAAATAACACTTTTCACAGCTTTAAAATGCAGCAACAGAGCAAAACACTAGGTTAGAGGTTTCTTATGTATGTGTGGTGTAAACAAATTTTGGGTTCATTGTAAAACTTTATCAGACAAAATTTGAATATAGAGGCCCATTTCAGTCTAGATAATTAATGGGAAACAACATTTTAACATGGCTGGATTGGCCTTGGTCTCTCAGATTTTGACAAAACTTAGAGTTTAATTAAATGGCTGTAAGAGGCAGAAAACAATGTTGCAAAGTGATCTTACTGACCGTCAAGGACCATGCGAGCAGCGATGGCTGTTGGGTATCCTACAGTCTTAGCCATGGCAGAGAAACCATTAGGGTCCCCATAAACCACCAGGCTGACATGTTTAGTCTCCAGCTCGCCAGTCGGGTGGCGAACCCCCACGTCGTTCCTCAAGATGATCATGTCTCGCTCGCACTTATCTGACCACGGGAGAGAAGGCAAAAGTTTGTGTTACTTGAATTATCAAGGCTTGTGCAGTGATCAAAATTTTTATTTAAGACTTTCTTAATACTATATAGAATGAAACAAAACTTGTTTCATACAATATATCAACAAAAAAAGAACAGTTAAGACTAGTATTAATGGGCTACTGACTCACATGCTGGCAGCAGAGACAAAGTGTTTAGGACCATTTAAATTAAATACAAGTATTTTTTTAAATCTTCAACAGACTTTTTTCAAAGAAAATCAGACATGCAGATTCCCTGATCATATTTTATTCTTCTGTCTTGTGGTAATAAAATGAGCCTGTTTCTTACTGAATGAGAGCTTGGCCTCCAGATGTTTTGTCAGAGACGCCAGAACGCTGTCGGCCTGAGGCACTGAATCGTTGCTCAGCATCCCAAACCTGAACACAGAGAGACGGGGAAAAAAACAGGACGTTTCCTCACAATAAAATAACCTTCACAAAGCCGTATTAAAAGCTTCAAAAGAAAATTACTCCGCTTTAACACCCCGGCGGCGCTGCAACAGCCCACATATCCTTGGCTAAATCTAAAGAGATGAGCAGTTGCTTTTGTTGTTGCTTTGCTGGTGAATTGAATAAATGAACAAGTCATTCAATTTCAGCTGTAAGCACGTTGGCTTTTTACCCTTTTAAAAGGCGGAGATGGAATGTTTCCAACAGTACACTTTCACTGTCAGAGGAATTTATGTTTCAATGTTAGCTTGGCCCTCTTCCGTTCACCGCCAGCAGCAGCACAACAATGACGGCACGGAGCCTTGATCTGAAGACACCCTTGGAAAGGTTGATTTAAATTGAGGAGTGTGCATGCTACACCACTTCAGGCGTCCTCATTAAGGAGGGAAGTGAAAAGTGTAGAGAAGAGGAACAGCCTCGGCCTTGCTCTTAGCCACCCATCTATTGATGTTTACTTTGAAGAGACATCACATCTACCTCCTCTGCACAGACCAAGCTGCACAGACAAATGGACATTCAGAAAACTAGTCGTAGGATTTGATTGTTTCACCCCACCAACAAGCTGCTGATTAGAGAGTGCTATGGAAGAATTGTTGACATTTATGACTTTTAAAACTCACTTGCTAGTGTGAGTAGGGACCCAACACTTAACTGTGTTCTGGCCTTTAAAAAACAAAACAAAACACGGGGCCAAAACCAAGTTAAACAACAGAATCCAATTTTTTACTTGATCTGTTTTAGCGTATAACAACTATCATGTCATATGTAATATAATAATAATAATAATTATCACGACAGCAACATGTTCAATTTGCAAATGCTTCCATCCTGGTATAAAATAAGATGATCTCTGGGATTTAATTTAATTGTATTTTGCCAAAGATAGAGACAAGGCTGACCTTATATCTACAGCTACAACTTTCCGTTATGCATAGTTAAAAAAGTCAATATAATAAAACATATATTTTGTCATCTTCACACCTTCTGTTTGTTATGACATGTAACTACAGTTATAAGGCGGTTGCGAAAAAACAAATATAGATGTAGACAAAAAGCCTATTAAACCCAATTGAACCCCTGGTTAAGCTGCCATCTTAGTTTTTGTCTCATATCACAGGTTTTGCTGTAGTTAAACTACTTTAAATCACTAATATCATGTACTAAATTACAAATTGAATATAAAGTTAGTTTCATTATAATTGACTGTAAAATGAAACTGTAAAATTAAAATAAGTTACACAAACATCTTTGTAAATACTTTTTCTTGCATATACGTGGAGATATTTGACAGCGATATTCCGACCCATTTCAAACTAGAGTCACGTTTGATAAAAATAAACACATAGTGTCAATCCTGGCAGTCGAATAAGATCTCTCACCATCTCAGGCTGTCCATTCTGAAATCATCCTTTTCAATGTGTTCATATACGGCTTCTTCAAAGGCCGCCTGGGACAGAGAAGAGGACAATCCGATCTGCTTACAGAGCAGCTCTTTCTGTGGAGACGAGAGAACAGATAAGAACAAACCATGTCCATCTACTAGTCCAACTTTAGCTCCAAGTCTGTCTCTTAGCCCATCTTTAGCTCAAGTCTAGAATAATAGAGTAATTTTAATCTGATTACTGGTTTGGAAATAGTAACGCGTTAGATTACTCATTACTGAAAAAAGGGGTCAGATTAGAGTAACGCGTTACTAAGTAGCGCGTTACCGGCATCACTGCTCCTAACCAATCTTAAGCTCATAGTCGGTCTTCTAGCTCATCTTTAGCTCTAGTCTGTCTCCTCGCCAACTTTAGCTCCTTGCATGTCTCCTAACCCATCTTTAGCTCATAGTTCGTCTCCTAGCCCATCTTTAGCTCCTAGCCTATATTTAGCTCCTAGCCTGTCTCCTAGCCCATCTTTAGCTCCTAGCCTGTCTTCTAACCTATCTTTAGCTCCTAGTCTGTCTCTTAACCCTACTTTAGCTCCTACTCTGTCTCCTAGTCCGTCTTTAGCTCCTTGTCTGTCTCCTAGCCTATCTTTAGCTCATAGTCGGTCTCCTAGTCCATTTTTAGCTCCTAGTCTGTCTCCTAGCCCACCTTTATTTCCTAGTCTGTATCCTAGCCCACCTTTAGCCCAGAGTCTGTCTCCTAGCCCATATTTTGCTCCTAGTCTGTTTCTTAACCCTACTGTAGCTCCTAGTCTGTCTCCTAGTCCATCTTTAGCTCCTAGTCTGTATCCTTGCGTATCTTTAGCTCATAGTCTGTCTCCTAGTCCATATTTAGCTAAAAGTCGGTCTCCTAGTCCATATTTAGCTCCTAGTCGGTCTCCTAGTCCATCTTTAGCTCCTGGTCTGTCTCCTAGCCCACCTTTAGTTCCTAGTCTGTCTCCTAGCCCACCTTTAGCTCAGAGTATGTCTCCTAGCCCATCTTTTGCTCCTAGTCTGTCTCCTAACCCTACTTTAGCACCTAGTCTGTATCCTAGTCCATCTTGAGCTCATAGTCAGTCTCCGAGTCATTTTTAGCTCAGAGTCTGTCTTCTAGCCCATCTTTTGCTCCTAGTCTGTCTCCTAACCCTACTTTAGCGCTTAGTCTGTCTCCTAGTCCATATTTAGCTCCTAGTCCGTCTCCTAGTCCATATTTAGCACCCAGTCGGTCTCCTAGTCCATCTTTAGCTTCTGGTCTGTCTCCTAGCCCACCTTTAGTTCCTAGTCTGTCTCCTAGCCCACCTTTAGCTCAAAGTCTGTCTCCTAGCCCATCTTTTGCTCCTAGTCTGTCTTCTAACCCTACTTTAGCTCCTAGTCTGTCTCCTAGTCCATCTTTAGCTCCTTGTCTGTCTCCTAGCCTATCTTGAGCTCATAGTCGGTCTCCAAGTCTATTTTTAGCTCCTAGTCTGTCTCCTAGCCCACCTTTAGTTCCTAGTCTGTCTCTTAACCCTACTTTAGCTCCTAGTCTGTCTCCTAGTCCATCTTTAGCTCCTAGTCTGTATCCTTGCCTATCTTTAGCTCATAGTCCGTCTCCTAGTCCATATTTAGCTCTTAGCCTGTCTCCTAGCCTATCTTTAGCTCAGAGTCTGTCTCCTAGCCTACCTTTAGCTCCTTGTTTGTATCCTAGTCCACCTTTAGCTCAGAGTCTGTCTCCTAGCCCAACTTTAGCTCACAGTCTGTCTCCTAGCCCATATTTAGCTCCTAGTCTGTCTCCTAGGCCATATTTTGCTCATAGCCTGTCTCCTAGCCTATATTAAGCTCCTAGTCTGTCTCCTAGCCCACCAATAGCACAGAGTCTGTCTCCTAGCCTACCTTTAGTGAGTATTACCTTAATTTCCTTAACTGTCTGTTGCTCCTGTTTTTAAACACGGAGATAAGACCCATTGAAAAATGGCTACATGAACCTTTAATGGGCTCCAGGGCTAAATATTGCAGGTGGGCCATCATTATTTATCTATTTCTCTTTGAATCTTCGTTCAAGATTTTTTTTTTAAAGAAGGGAAGATAAAAACGATTTTATTAAGAGTTTCAGAAGGACAAGGGGCAGGGTTTAAAACTTCTCATCATCTTTTGATTTCTGAACATGCGGCTCTGTGTTTCTCTTTCATCTCGGAAGGATAAAAGACCGCAAACGTTAGCTGCTGTAAACTCATCAATGTCAGAAAGCCGAGGCTCACTGCAGCCTTGATGCTGACAAGCAGCTATTGACAGTAATAGACTCTTCAGCAAACCTACTTCCACAGTCAGACGCTTCAAGTGGAAGAGCTGCAAAACAGCTCATTTTATAAAAGTGAGTGACAGACTGGAGAACGATGTGTGAGGCACAGCTCAGCTGCCTTTCAACCATCTATTCAAAAGTTTTCATGATCCCTTTAAAAAAAAATCTGAAAGCATCTTCAGCCGACGTTCTTACCCAGGAAACGGGAGATGAAGTGGGCTGCAGGATGGGACAGGGCTTGCTGTTTATCAGACCCAGTTTGACAAAACCACTCATGGCCTTGGAGAAGCCCTGAGGGACAGAACAAAAGCTCAAGTGAATCACAATGAACACAAGAAACAAAAGATTCTGGGAGAAATAAGGTTTATGCATGAATATATTTTTGTGGTTCAACATACAAACTGTTCTGAGACAGTAAATCAGTCATTTCCCCAATTCTATTTTCACATTGTTTTGGATTTATTTGGACTTTCAAGGACACATAACTGCAGTGATTAACTTTTATTTTTCCTGACTAACTGCTGTCATTACAATACTTCCAGAGCTGTCAAGTACCGAAGTACAAATACTTTGTTACCTTACTTAAGTAGAAATTTTGGGTATCTATACTTTACTGGAGTATTTATTTTTCAGACGACTTTTTACTTCTACTCCTTACATTTTCACGCAATTATCTATCAATGTGGCGCACGCAGGGGATGAGGCGTGCGCCAACGTCCTCGCAGAATCCCACATTTTTCAACATAACATTTTAATATAACATTATAGTCATAATGGCTTTTAGAAAAATGTTTTTTTTTGGAGGAGGTGGTGTAGTGCACTATAGGCCCCTGAGACGCGGCTTAAGAGTTTGTCTTTAATGGAAAAAAACCCTTACATTACTTTTACTTTTATACTTTAGGTAGTTTTGAAACCTGTACTTTTACACTTTTACTTAAGTAAAAAGCTTGAGTTGATACTTCAACTTCTACAGAAATCCTTTTAAACCCTAGTATCTATACTTCTACTTGAGTAATGGATGTGAATACTTTTGACACCTCTGAATACTTCCCATCTTATCATACATGTTACAACAAATCCTAGTCGTAACAAACATGACCACAACATGAGATCACATTTCTCCTGTATTAGCTTCACTTCATTGGATTACTGTTACATTAAATATAGAATATAAAAATATCCTCCTCACCTACAAAGCCCCTCATAATATGGCAAATGTCAAACCTTAAAGAGCCCGTATTACCATATCACCCCACTAGAGCACTGCGCTCCCTGAATTCAGGCTTACTTTACGTCATTAAAGTCTCTAAAAGTAGAGTAGGAGCTATTAAGCTCCTCTCCTGTGAAATCATCTCCCAGTTCCAGTATCGGAGGCAGACTCCCTCTCTATGTTAAACTATGTTAAACGGCTTAAAGCCTTCCTTTTTGATAAAGCCTATAGTTAGAACTGGTTCAGGTTTGTCTTGGATCAGCTCTTATGCTGCTATAGGACTAGATTGTTGGAGGACAGATGGATGTGTGTGGTACCTTGAAGCGCAGGGTCCCTCTGATCAGTGTGTGTGCGGTCTCAATGCCGTACGACTCTGCATATATGGTGCTGTTACGATTGGGAAATCCCTCCAGGTTGAAACCAGGAAAGATATCCAGTGGCATGGTGGATTCCATCAGAGAGCCGCCGGCCGGGATGCTCACCTCCTGGTCAAATCAAACAAACACAGATTCAGTTTCTTCTTCTTGACTTGAAGAAATGTAATTTTATGAGCAAATTCAAGGAAAAAACAACATATTATTCCTTTATGGTAAACAGAAGCCTCTGTACCTGGTTGTCTTTGAGGAAGACGGCAGGGCTGATGGTGTTGAGGAGGACGCCGTACGGACTCCAGCTGAACTTGTAGCGGAGAGGATTGTCTGAGCATTCCGGAGCAGGAAGACCACCACAGAACGAGCTGTAGAACTCCACCTTAACCAAAAAATGATTTATATTCAATTCCAGTTTACTGACAATCAATAGGTTTAAAATAACTACTTGAAAAAGGAAAAGAATAACCATATGTATTTTACTTGCACTGCAGCAGCTTAACAGCAACTTGTGATGAGGTCTGACAGTCACTTACGTCAGTCTACTAACATGAAGACATGTAAGCTACCAGGTCTCCATATGACAAGATTAGAGCATGAACAATACAGATAAAAATACGTCTGATATTGACAAAACATTTTTGGTTAGGAATTCATTCAAATTACAGATGAGTGGGATACTTCACCACAAAGATAGTCCAACATCCATATAATTATGGATTTGTATGTCACCAAACAGACAAATTGACAAACTTTGTTTTACATGTTGATGCACTGATACTTTTTATTTCATGGACATTCAAATTTTTTTTTTTTTTTTTAAATAAAACACCCGACATCCACTAAAAAGACAGAAACAAGCTCACCTTATGGGTCATTGTTCAAGAGCAAGGTCAGTCAGTTTGAAAACAGGAGTTACAGATTTCACATTTACATTTTGTAATGCTTTCAATTCAATTTCTGCCCTCACTCTAAAACAGCCCCTGCTTCTCAAACAGCTAGTTCTCAAACTGTGCACTTGCACTCAGAGACTTAGTTGCTTGCGCTTATATATTTCCTTAGCTCCAGCTCCTGTGTGTGTGTGTGAAATGTCCGCACATCTCCTCTGCGCTTTGATTTCTTTGAGCAAAATTCCTCAAAAATGACTAACAGCTGTAGATATAACAAATATAATCGTCCCACCTTTGCACACACGTGCGCAGAGTTTAGGCATAAGCAGAGCTAGTCTGAGCACGAGCAGGGGCTATTTGAGTGTTGGCGAAGTGTTTTGAGCGATGGCACAATTAAATCTAAGGTGAAATCAAGTCCTGCTCTCAAACTGAAAGACCACGCTCTTGAATAAAGAGAGGGGAAAAAATCAATTTGCTCAATCACACACATCACTGCTACGCGCCATCTCTGACAAGTATCATGGTGATATTGAAAAAAAACTAAAGTAAAGACAGAATGTGGAGAAACGATAAAGACAAGCCTGTGTTTGGTTGTGCGAACATCATAAATCTGGAAACTAAGGCTAATGCTCTTGGACAAAGTTAATATTCTTTAAGCGGCTTTCACAAGACTCATTCTGAGAGACAACGTTACGCAGACAATTTCTGTGGTGAATGAGCTGCTTAGAAAAAACCTTAGAAAGTGAAATCTCATTCAGAAGGACAATGTGTGAGGGAGCCTTGTTGCTGCAGAGCTGCAACAGAACCATACACGGAACGAAGGACCCTCAGTATCAGCTTGTCTAAAAGAACCGTCAAGGAGCAGATTACTGATACAACATAAGTTACAAAAAAAACTAAAGGACACAGCTAAGCATTTTCAGCCATAAGGGAGGGATTTATGGTCTTCACAAGCCTTGGCTCCACTAAAGGTGACAAATTATTTGATCAAGCTATTTTGGCTAAAACCAGCTGTGAGAGGCAATTCCAGCCATCACAACATCAAGGAAAGTGGGACAAAGTAACTTAGGTTAATTTGTATATCACCTTTCACAGATATAAATTCAGTAAGTGCTTAAAATCCGTAAAAATGTACAATATTGAAAAACAGTACTAAGGTAGAAATGTTACAGAAATTGAAATGGCCCTAGACAGGAACCAAACACAACTTATCTCACACACACATAAACGTGTGTGTGAGTGTGTGTTGACTCACCGTGCAGCCTTCGGCTTTGGCCTTGTCGATACACTCCATGGCCAGCATGTGGTCAATACCCGGGTCCAGTCCCATCTCATTCACTATGGTGACGCCCGCCTCCTCCGCACTGAGACACAAACCCACACACACATTCATTGGTAAACAGGAATTTAAATGTTTTTTTCTGTTGTTTTTTCAATATATTAAATAATTTGTTTTATGTATCTTATTTCCTAATTGTATCATTACTTGTGTTCATTCAACATTCTTGAAAGGTTATTTATTTTGAATGACATGTGTTTTCATATTGTCGTTATTGTAAGTTGCTTTGACTTTGGTTGCCGTGTGTATACGTGTATTTAATTGATTAATACCCCATTGATTGATTAAGAGTTTAGTTATTAGTTCATTTCTTTCTCTTATATGGTGGTTTATAAACTTTTTGGGACTTTTGATGAAATAAGGTCCATGACAAGTCATCATATTTTAACCTGCCCATTCTGATGTGGGTTTTATTATATTTGATTTGTGGTGATTTAAGTTTATATTTCAGGATTTTTTTATTTCATTTAATTTATATTTTAACGTTGTGGGACTGTGTAAAAGTGTTTTTACTTTAGTCTACCATCTAAAAAGTTAATATATCAAATGTGAAAACAGCAGCGAAACAAGTGCCCAGTTGTATGGAATGGTCATGAATTCCTAGTAACCCGGTTTCATTGTTGTCTGTGGTGTAGATCACCTGCTCTGCAGCTCCTTCATGGCAGGACTCAGGTAGCTGGCAGTCACCAGGTTTACCTTCCTCTTGATGCAGTGTTTGGCGATGAGCGGGTGGAGGGTGTACGGCAGCATGCTGAGGAGCAGAGGGAAGACAACAGGTCCTTCAGTGGACTGATGAAAGCTTAGGCTAGTTGGACAGTTTAGGACTGAGCCTGACAAACTCAGTCAGAGATGTCCACTTTAATCCCATTTTCATCTGTCCAGTGAATATAACAGCCTCACAGGCACATAAAAGAAATATCAGCATTACTTTACTGCCGTGAAGAAAACAAGAAGCACTTCTGAGGTTGCTAAACAACTTTTGATAGCGCCTTATTGTATTGCTCCTGCACTTTCCAACAATTTCCTGGAACCTCTCCTCGTAATCTCCCCCACGTTTATTGGTAATTAGCAGTTAATTACTGGACTATTTGTACACAATTCGATACTTGTTGGGGGAAATAGAAGTTTCGAAATTTGTTAAGTTCCTGTTCATTATGTTTGAGTTTTTTACGAACTTTCTTTCTAATATCATAACAATGCACAGCTAAATTATGACAAATTATGAAAAAAAGCTTCCAGGAAATAATCTGAAAAATAAGACCTGTTAAATAAAATGTTCACAAAATGCTGGTAGTCTACTAATGTATCTTACAAACCAGAGGTTGACCATCAGCCCAATATAGCTGAAAATAATTGATTTAGAACCAAAATAAAACACCTAAAAATGATTTGGTCCAAACTAGTGACAGTTTGTGTGTCTGCATATGGAACAAACCATTTGTAATGCAGCGAGACCGTAGTGTGTACTGCACCTGATGACCAAGTCATGATCTTTGATCAGAGAGTCGAGGTGTCCTTCCTGGCTGCTGGCATCCAACGTGATGGGGATGACGTTGGGATATTTGGCTGCCAGCGCCTCCGCCTGCTTCAGCAGCATCGACGCTGTTACACAAGGTCACTAAGGTTAGTAAAACAGGTTTGACTGGTCGTGCTGTACATTAGTACTGTCAGTGCCACCAGCTGCAGGCAAATTGTTTGAATACAAACTATATTACAGAGGTTATACTGTAGTAGGGCACATAGCAGACAGAAAGGCCTCTTGGGCTCATGAACATGACAGTGAGTTCAGTGAGTTCAGTGAACTTCAGTGTCCTCCCAGTCACCACTGGGAATCCAGTAGAGCAGGTTAGAAATGAGGTAGAGCAGGAGACTGGCAGCATGAATGTGCAGCTGACTTATCAGCCGATACGATGTGATGCAATCATGTGAACCTGAAGCAGAATCTCAATCTCTCATCTGGAATCAATGAAACAAGGAACTAATGCTGTTTGAGAGCAAATATGGGAACAGCCCAGAATCAGTCAAATGTTCCTCAGAGTGCTCGGTGAATGAACTTCATAATGTGACCTTTGAGCAGCTGATCAAGGGAACAGAAGCAAAACCAGAGCTTTCAGTTCCAGCAGTAAGACAATTTCATTCTGATATTTGTAACTACACCACATACTAAAATCCAACCTGAACCAGAGCCATTTTGTGTGTTCAAATTTAATATATTTAAAATCACTTCATGTATTTTGCATTGGTTGTCTGTAATAACAGCAGGAAAGAACTCTATATAAGTTTTAAGAGAGCAGAGACCAGAAATGACTTCAGAAGACAGTGTTAGTTAGTTTTATAGATATGCATCAAATCTAAAAACAATTCCAGCCTCTTAGTTTCTTAACTCTGTTGTTCCCAAACTAATCATTATTTCACCCTAAAGGTGCCATTTACTTACAGCAAGTGCTGTAGTGGATGACAATTTGTCTTTGAATACGTAAAGTTCAGGCAAACGGTTAATTTTTTTATGAAAGATCAATGAAAGAAATGCTTAAATGTTTATTTTGAACAGTTGGTTGAGGAGAAGCATGATGTCAGGACATCATCTTCATGTTATAATGTAGCACAAATATCAATCCCATTGTCAAAGCTCTGTGATTGATTTCACTGTTGATAACAATTTATCAACTAATTCCAGAAATCTCAGTCTGTGGATCTCTAAAACCGTTCAGTTTATCAGCTTCACACATGTGTATTGTTAATGGCCTAAAGATTGGAGTGAGCAATTGGTGCAGTTTCAACATGCAAAACGTTCAATATTAATTAAGTTGATTTCCGTTATGGCAACAGAATTTATAGATTAACAAATAGCAAAAAACATCTTTTACCATTTGACTAAACAGTAAAGGCGCAACTTTAATTTTGTTGCTGTAATGCTTTATATCAGGACAAATAAAAGAGCTTTTATTTTAAAAAGATGTGATCTTGGGTCAGAAAATTGTGTCAGTTGCTTAATAACAGTCGTCATGCAATGTATGAAAATAACAGCAATTAAATAATTCATTTAGAGTTGAGCTTCACTGAAATTCACAGCTGCTCTGAATTTAATAATCCTGCAGTTTTGGATGATTAAAATACAAACACTTCTTTTTGAATGTGCCATTTTCGGCTTTTGTGCGCACGTACACTTTAATTATGAATCCCACGCACTGTTTTATAAATGAGGCTCCAGGTCTTTACTTGCCACAGCTCAATTACTGAAGGTCACATTTACAGTTTCAGAATGCAAACAGAAAACAGAGTCAACAGACCAAGAGCTGTCTATCTGGCTATGAGAGTAGCCTATGTATGAGAGTTTGGTTTGAATCTTGCCAAAGGCCTAAAAATACTTACGGAATTTAAAGTGTCAGTGTCACTGATTGCTTTTCATAGTTTTGTAAAACCTACTCACCCACAGTGACCTGGATCATCTCATTGCGAGTCAGGTACTCAACAACGGGTCCAGTGACGTATCCTGAACCTAACAGCAGAACTCGCTTCATCCCGGTCTTGTTCAGGATCTGCGCCTTCTCCCTGAACAACAAACACACAGAGTTAGAAACACATCATAATAAAAAACATATGTGGGGCTCAAGAACTGTGTTTCCATCAATTCATCTTAAGGGTTGGATGTTAAGTCCTGAGCCACAAAAGTCTGGACTCATATTTAAACAGACATGTTCAAATGAAATGTACAATGTAAAATCTTCTGTCTTTGTTAATGATAAAAACTATTTTTGTGTCAGAGCACAAGCTACTTCTATAATTTTTCTACCAAACAAGGGAAATTGTTTTCCCATGTGTTCAAATATCTATTCAATACAGAGGGGATTTCAGATGCAGGATGGAAAACAGAGCAGTTGTTGGGCTATTTCTCATGTCTACAGCCGTGCTGCTTACATGGCTAAAAATATAACCACCTTCTTACATGCTCAAGGTCAATCATGACTTGTTTGGTTGTTATCATTTGTTTGATAGCTGGATTATAAATTCATATCAAAATCAAAATAATCAAAATTGGCAGTTTACTACAATGCCAATTTTGATATTAGTTTCATTTTTACAGTTGAAACACTTCTTGGGCTTTCAATACTGGAAAGAAAGAAGTTAAATGACCTTTCATTAAATGGTCGCTGATTAGTGCATGTAAGAATTTATCTGGAATATTAAAATGTGTAAGAAGTCAAAGAAGTAGTTAGATTGTTACAATAAAACTAAATTAAACAGGTTTGGTGCGACTGATGAGGATCTGGACTGAAACACAAGAGGAGAGGGGAGGAAGGTAAGCGAGGACAGGAGGTAGAGGATGAAGAGCATGAAGAGGAAATCTTCCCCCAAAATATAAAATCAATAAATAACTAAAAGAGTGCTTCTTTTCAATGCAAAAACTATAATTATCAATATCAGAAGATTATTGATTATTTAAAAAAAAGAATAGCACATGTAGAACTAATGCCTGAAAATCACATGTCCATATATCTAACATTATCTAACTGTATCTTACAGGTCAGAGCCAAAATTCTTAACAACTCTATTACTGCTAAAATCTAGATCTTCTTAAATATTGAATAAACTGAACAAAGATACATAATAGAGAACATACGTTTTAAATGAGTCACGTAATTCACTTTCAGCGTCACTTTCTTTAGCAGTACACACTGTTAAAGAGTCAATCAGAATAGAAGTTTGATCCAATGCTTCTATTACATATATCACCCTCAGTTATGGTAAGAAAATGATAATTACACCTCTCAAAGGTCGTCTCGTAACAAATGGATTCAGCTAAAAAGAGTGATTTTGCATGTTGGATTATTTTAACAGCAATGACAACAATAGCAGACACAACACCCTGAGTGACCTGTGGCATTAATATCCTACCACCAGCTCAACCGCCGGCCTCAAATCTCCCAAGAGTCAGACCCCTGGACTCATTAGCTTTGGCCTAATTGGAAGCGACACCCCGCGCATGCACGAGTTACAGCCTGAGCTGAGCGGCAGCCCGCCTGCCGCCGAGCCTCATCTTCTTAATTAAAAAAAGAAAAGAGAGATATTCCCTCAGGAGGATTTCTCCCCGAGTTTACATATCTTAAGGAGCCTACCTCATCCAAAGGATTAAGATTTGTTAGCATAGCTTGTCTGGAAAAATGATACTTAGGTTCAATTAGGAGAAAACTCATCACGTCTTAGAGGTGGCCTAAATATGAGCTGCACTCTTAAACAACCCAACAGGCTGTTAATAAAGCTGTTGAGGAGCAAAGCTACACTGAGCTTGAGTCTTAATAATCAAAAGAAACAAACACTGCTGCTATTGAGGGTCAGTGTGTCTGAATATATTTCTACAAGCTCATTTAAATGTTTGATGCTGTAGATAAGCTGATATTGCTGTGAGAAAAAGATACATGAATAATCAATCAACTGAAATTAATCAAGACAGATTTCAAACATGCTGCTGAGGATTCCACTGCTTGCACATGAATACATAACATGCATTATTCTGTATAGAAATCTCTCATTTTAGATTTTATCCACAGCCAGAGAAAAATACAAATTTGTTTTGTGTGACCAGTACAGAGTGGTGTCCAAGGAGCGTTTAGTGTAGCTTAGCACAAGAACTGGAAAGGGATAAACTGCAAGACTGTCTCCATGTTGGCATTAAAAGGAATGATAATTGAATGTGTGGCAGGGCCCGTCTGTTCCCGGAATATCCTCCGCTCTGTTGGTGAGGTGATAGGGTTTGTTTACCTGAGCCAGCAAAGCTCCAGCTTTAATCTATCTAGACCTACAAGCTACTATACAATACATATATAATATAAATCACTAATTCCAGAAATCTCTGTTAGTGGAACCCATATTTCGTGAATTGTTTCAGTTTATAGGCTTCACATTTGACATTTGCATTGCTTTGGGTCAGGGGTTTGGAGTTGAACAGATAATCTACAGGAATAGGGCTTTTCACTTCCCGTGATGAGTGACGGGCACAGGGAGATGGGGACAACGCCCTCTTGTGGTAACAACTCTGGATTGTCTGAAAGTTCACGAGTTTTGAAATGTTAGCTAATGTTTTCGGGAATTGGCAAGTTCACAGAAGTTTTTAGTTTTTAAAACTAAGTTGTACTTTAATTGTATAATAGGTTAACAGACATATATATAATTTTAAATAATATTTTAAAATCTTTTCCTCAAAATTTTCTTTGTAATTTTTTAATACATATGCGGAAAATGCAATGTTCCTCATGAACTCACGTTCTACCATCTGTTAGTATTCCTTAGCATTACCTGCGTATGTTTCCCGACAACTAGCGTGCTAAAATGTTAGCCTATGTTGTTTCTAGCTGCCAAAGTAATATTCATAATTAGTATCAATGTTGCCATTGAGTAGCAACTTAAACGGCATGCACACAGTGAAACACGTAAGGTTGAACTCACAAGTTCCATTTGAAGGCAGCAAGAGTCTGCACAGCCATGGTATCCAAGTACATCGATACAAATGTAAATGTATGTAAATGTTTTGGTGTTGATGACCACTCAAAGTGCTCGTTGTCATTCACACATTCATTTATACACAGCATCTATGGGCAGCACTTTTTCTATGAGGGGGCAATTCAGGGTTCAGTATCTAGCACAATATAACTTCGGCATGCAGATTGAGAAGACTGAGATCGGACCGCAGACCGCCGTGTAGCCACACAGCGTACAAAGGGTGTTCTCATGAGCGCACACAACATGATAGTACACACGCACAATTAGCATGTAAGCAGAGGTAGCATGTCAACAAAAGGCTTGCAGTTCCCCCCGTTTGCAGTCTTTGTGCAGAGCTAAACACAAGTTGGACCTAAACTTTGTATGGGACACACAAGAACAAAACATGTATTGATGTGTGGTGAAGACGACTAACAAGATGTCCTAAACAGGACAGAACTCTATGAAACAAAACAGACGGATAATAAACGAGGACTGATGGCGGTTTATGTGTGAAGTGAGACGGAGGGATGTTTCTACCCCTTGATACCTAAGGACAAACTTCAGCATCTGAGGTTGGCCGGCGGCAGCAGCTTATTAGCGCGCTAGCCAAGCAAGGTGTTAATGAAGAGGCAGGTTGGCACAGCAGACACCAGAGGGCAGCACTGTGCAGGAACAACCACAAGGTGAGGTTAGTCGCTAAGAGTCCAGCTTAGAGCAGAGGTGGCAGGAGGACAGTAAAACATCATAAACTGTAATGCTACAAAAGAGGACGAGTTAAGGAGGAGACAGAGCAAAACAGGAGGCTACAGAGCACAAGTGTTACTAGACTTTTAGTTAGCTGCTATTCATTTTAATAAGAGGATAGAATATAGAAAGTTAGCAGAGGTGAGCTACGTTAGTTCATGCAAAACTTTACATTACCTGTCTTGTTATCTTTAGACATTTCATCCATTAATTGGTTGCATTAACAGGCATATGCCAAAGTATTTTTTTTTTACATTTAAAAGAATATTTTAAAAATCTGAATGATATCCATACACATAATCATATGCATCCTTCAAAGTCTTCATTTTAAATCACTAATAAACTGACTACACTGAGCATTACAGTCACACTCTATGACTATACTCACAGATGGAATAAGACTTACCTTCTTTCTCGAAGTTTTTCAATGTATTCAAACTTTGGGGTGAGTGCTCCGTTTGAGGTGATGACAGCCTTTAGGGGCAAAGAAATTAATTATAATCTTTCATCATTTCTACAGGTGCAAAATAAATCTGTTGTACATTATGAAAAGCTGAGGTGTTAATAAGGAAGCTAAACGGGTTCTACAGAGACACTTGAGGAATGCTCTTCACAATATGGCACACATGCTTTGGCTGCCCTGTGAGCACTGGGATGTGATGAGCTCAACCCTCCCAATGCACTCACTTCTCAAGTTACTTCTTGACTATTCTTGGAGATTCTTTTTGGCAAAGACGAATTCAATTATATCTGCAATTAATTTAGCTATTAAAAGTTTTCAGAACCTGTCATGGGGTTAGCCTGAGCCCTGTAAAAACTCATTCGCACACACGCCGTTGCACAGCCGCTTTCATTAATAATGTAAGCTGAACTGGTGTAGGCGTAGCCCCAACCTGGAGATGAGCCAAGCAGCAGAAGGTTTGAAATATTGATTCTCCACAGCTGACAATATGTAGGGGGATGAGGGGAGCAGCCAACCTCTTTAAACCAAAATGACCAAATGAGACTATGGGGAAGTTTATTTTTTGAAAGTTGAAACCGAATGACAATCGAAAAGAACAGCAGGACAGAGCTCTTTGCCTCTCACTCAATTTCTCTCCAACACACTGGCCATCACTCAAGGATCACCAGTTGCACCAGGAGAAATCCTACCCACGCCAGTGGCCATCCATAAAGATATTTGCCGTCTTCAGTAGAGATCCGATTTCAGTAGAACTTGATGGATTTTTTCCCTTTAAATTTTTTTTTTTTCACACAACAAGTATCCTTCTCCACCCTTTCAATGTAGAAGTATAGATGTTTGCCAAATTGACAGACCGAAACTAAGTTGTAATAATCAAATAAAATGGCACTCAAAACCTTTCCAGAAGAGTCCAGGATTTGGCTTTGAAAAACAAAAGTGCACGTGCACACAAACACAATCCAATAAGTTCAACTTGTTGGGCTGGATCAGAAGTATCAAAAGTACAACACAGAGCCTTGTATTCGAAACATCAGTATTAGGTAAAGGTTATACATTTCCTAGATCTCAATTATGAGTCATCTGATCTGTTATATATTATGTCTCATATAAGTTTAAGATCAAATTGTGGTCAAATCAAAAACCTAGAATAAATACAGTGAAATATTTCAAGACTTACGTCTCTGATTTGTGGGCTGAATTCTTCTTCCTCCAAAGGTCTGGTGGCGTCTGATGGCAGCTGATGACAACAGAACACTCAATTTACAAAACAAGAAACTGGCAGAAAACACAAATCATGCCTGTCAGGGATTTTAATCTGATCCATTAAAAACCTGAAAGCCCCTGCAACGCTCTCCGGCAGCAAACTCCAACGTCAGGCAGACGCCGAAAGCAGAGCGGAGCAGGACAGAATCTCACCTCTCCAATAACCGAGATATCTTACCATCTCCCAGATGTAAGGGAAGAGGCGGTCTCCAAAGTACTCTGTGGCTTCGATGGGGAGCTGAGCAGGAAGATTGTCAATGGAGCACATGAGGACACCGTTTCCCTCCACACTGCCAAGATGAGAAACTAAATGTTATTAACTGTCTGTAAATAATCCATACCTTGGCAAAAAATGCTTGTCTTTGGATCCATAATCAAACATATACAGTATAATGATTACACTAAGACTAAACCCAGTTTACTAGGTGAAACATTCAATGGAGTCGAATTTGAAAAATCCTCTATTAAATCCGATTATGAAACCACATATACGTTCACTATATTCAGATTTTTATTTGGATCTGCACCAAATTGCACACACATATAAATATCAACTCCCTTATAATCTCGCAAGTTTAATATAATCCTGGCTTCATCCCCTGATCCCCTCCAAAAATTGATGAATTGTTTCCTGACTTATACAAGATACTTCTAGCGAGTTTTGTGTTAATCTGTGCAGTTTTTGCATGATTTGCAAACAAAATAACCAAACAAGATGAAAACATAACCTCCTTGGCGAGGTAATTAAACAGTAATTGAGGCAAACACAGAGAACTTCATTAACACGTTAGTTCTCAATTTAGACTGATGGAGAATTATCGTTATGAATCGTCAGCGGCTGACATTTCCCGAACTGATAAATTCCCTTTCCCCTTTAAACCACCAGTCAATCAGCCACAGGCTCCTAAGTAACTTTGTGAAGATGTGAAAGTAGTGGCACAAAGATCAATCCCCTCCATCTCAGAAACTTAGTTTACAGCAAATATATCACTATTTGTGTTACCCGTCAACTGATAAGAACAAGAAATACAGTACAAACTGGAAGGTTGCTCCGAGTACATACATCTGCCACGGCTAATCTAAATATTTCAAAGCTGTGTTTCCAATTATTTATCTAGACTGTGACTGCCTGCCATATTATAATTTGTCCTGCCACATGATGAAGCAAAAAAGAAAGAACACTCCTAAATTAACATAAGAGAGCTTTAACATGTTGTTTTACTCCTTACATAAAGTTTTAACGCCGAATAGACCTCATACGTTCAGCTGCGAATTTAATGAGTTCTTATTTTGGCTGCGTCCCACCCCTCCACAAATTGTCATGGAAATCCGTTAACTAGTTTTTACGTAATCCTGCTTACTATGGAGCAGTCAGGTCAGGAGAGTTTGAACTGTACCTGTCGTGGTCTATGTGCTGGTCAGCGTCGTACATACAGAAAGGCCTATCAATGGTGGTGCATTCAGTCATGAACTCTATAGAGCCTCCCAGGTCAGCTGATATATCACAGATTGCCAGCAGCCTGCAGAAAGAGAGAGAGAGAGGCCACAGGTGAGAACGACAGGCTGAACTCTCACTCTGTAAACATGACTCCAGATAATAACCTGACATTTGACCTCTGTGGCGATACAGCAGCTAGTATGCTGCACTTTCATCCAGACAATCAGCACTCAGTGTGTCAGAAGGTCAGAGTCAGAGTGTTGGAGCCCATATTCATTTTGTAATTCATGAATTACAATATTCTAATTAGTTATATGTCTTATGCAGAATATGTCAATAAATACGAATTTTGTTATTTAGTAGGAATGTTATTTTACGCCGCCCCTCTGATAGTAAAGGGGGAGGCTCTTTTAATTAATGGCTTCGGGAATCACCTTTGAGAACGGAGAAGCAGTTTTTTGCACATAGTAGATGTTAGTCATTGTTTGCAGGAATATTTTGGTTAAACCTTTTGTCAATAAAGTGCCTTTGTCAACCTTGATCGGCGGATGCCTCAGTATGTTGTGGATCGCTTGTCGAAAATATCCCCACTCTTTTACACCTCCACCAGCAGTCTGGACTGTTGGATCCATGGATTCATGCTGTTAACTCGAGACTCTCAAGCGGTACCTCAATTCAGGCGCTGAATCCTTCAGAGGCTGAATTTAAGACAGATTGCATAATAGCGGCATGGCTAGACATTTCAGAGGCTCCTTCAAATGCAGCCGACAAATGCGTCCTGCCATCCCGGAGATATGAAGGTTCCAACTGGTAGATGGTTAAAATAAAACTTTCACTTTGTGTCCAACTGCAGCTATGTTGCTAGATCCTCTCACTTTGGTTTGGCCTTCACAACCTGTACAGCCCAAGGACGCCTCCTCATTTTTAAGTTAGACACAGCTCGACTCTACCATCTGCAGCCTCGGCACAAATACACATTCATCAGACTGTTTTTCAGTCTTCAGCTGACCAGTGTTGGTGAGCCTGTGTCACTACAGTCTCTCATGGCAACTGCTTATTCATTTACTCACCCAATAGTGCGTTAGATTATATCAGTTACTTGCAAAAGATTTACAAAATCTTGCTGAGATGCCATCTTGATTTATTACTAAGATTATGTTTGTTTGTAAAAACAAAATACAGATCACAGGATCCCTGTGTTGAAGGTCATAGCGGCCCTTCCAAAAGTCTCCCATTCAAAATACTGTTATTTGAACTCCCAAATGCTGCAAGTTGTATTTTCTGCTGTGTCCATGCTTTCTGCTCAAGTTGAGAGGAAGCACACTTCAGCTCACCTCATGGAAAATGTGTTGAATGCTGCCATTCAGCCACATTATACAGAAAGAGGGGACATTTGACTCTATGAGTGTCCATTATTTAACCATGAGACAGAGGTGAAGAGACATTTGTTCTGTCTGAGGCAAGGACACATCCGTCCGAATGTACTTCAACATAAGTGAACGCTGCAAGTATAATGAACAGAGACAGAAACTAGACAAATGAAACAGCTTACATGAGTTGTGGTAAGTTTGAGAATAATGCTGTGGTTGGTGACATCCCATAACCACACTCTTACTTGTGTGGCAGCCGTGGTGATCCGCCAATGGCTGCAGACAAGGTTTTGGGAGCTCGCATCAGTTTCTGGGCATCCAGGCGCCTGAGCAGTCGTGGGGTGTGGGGGTCCCAGTAAATGCCATTGATCAGACAGGTTGTGTACGGCGCCACCTGTGGTCAAAATGACATAGGAGATGAGACAAGATTTTTACAGGGATAATGTGCGCAGGGACCTCTTTAAGGTCGATAAGATTGTACTGAATGAATACTACAGATGCCAGACTGAATGAAGCTGCTTCCAGACATATACTGAACTTCACACTTTCTACGGAGGAGGTACATGTGTGAACCCTGCTGGATTCACAGCAAGTAGGTGGGTGGGGGGGGTGGGGGGTGGGGGGGGGTGGGGGGTTGACGCTTCTTCCACCCGACAGATGCAAAAATGAAAAGAAAAAATAAACAAGAAAACTAATATCTCCGGCTGAGAAAGCGGTGACACAGATGAAGATGTCAACAGAGTTTGTGGTGATAAGAGCTGACAATAATGTCAATGGGATGTGTGCTGTGATCTCTTCAGCTGATTTAATACCACACTTCCTGCTGCAACCGTCTGCTCCACCTCTCACCTGAATAACACGTTTTTGTTGCAGTTGTGAAAGTGTCTGTGCAGAGAACCTCCCGCTGTGTTGTGCATGTGTGCAAGGCAGACTGGGCTCAATTTTCTGGACATTATCTGCAGGAAGTGTCTGAAAACAGCTTAGGATACCTTAAAAGACCTGACAGATCTGTGTGGCATTGTGGGTAAGTTAGGACACTGGTGCAGCAGATTTGACATTTTGACATGAAACTAATGATGTTCACTATAAGAGGTGTGCATCTTCACTAGCCTCACGATTCAATTACTTTTCAGAAGTCAACGATTCGATTCAAAACGATGCATCTCGATGCATTTCAATGTATCACATCGACAATTTTCTATATTACTGCATATGCCTGCTTTTTCATCAATTAAGAAAATCACTCAGACAAACATGAACTCTGTTTGTATTTAGAAAGTGCTGTTAAAAGTATGATAGACTGTAACTGTTATTACAATTGTGCCGTAATTTACAAAATAAGGTTTTCAATTCAAATATCATTCTACAACAGTTAGTCTATGAAAGTGGTCATTGTTTTGCTCACTGAAGTGACATTCATTCAGTTAAGACATATGTGCTGCACCTAACGCCGGGTTTACACCGGGCGCTGAAGCGACGCGTAAGCGCAGCACCATGCCTTAAATAACAGCTGACTCTCATCCACTCTCATGATAATCCTCTGTGCCGGTCGCACCAGACGCTGAAGTGCAGCGCTGCGCCAAGGCTGCCGAGCGCAGTGCAGCGATCGTTTCGGCATCGAGTCTATTTTTTGCCCTTGACGCGAGCGTATCGCTGCAGGAAACACACTGAAAAATGATTTTAAACGATATTGATGACATATTTTATATGATATAAATGATCAAATATGCATCCCATAGTTTGTATTCCCCTTCTGTTGTCCTGGAGTTTTAATTTTACCGATCACATTATTAAATGTCCCCCTCTGCCCCCCCACTACAGCCACACAAGCAGTCATAAAGATAAAAAGAGAGAGGGGGGGGGGGGGTGTGTGTCTAGGTACTCTCCCCATAGGCTTGAGTGGAGAATACGTAATTTACCCTCGACACCCGACATTGAACGGAGCAAACAGCGGAGAAGTTCTTGAAGAAGGATGACATTAAATTAATAATTGATATGGAGAAATACAGTGAGCTGTATGATCCTCCGCACATGTTGTATAAAGACAACATTAAAAAGGACAAATGCTGGGACGCCGTTGCAGTTAATGAAAAAATATCAGCAGTATGTGTGATCACGGAGAGGAATCGCAGGATGACCGCCGCGGAGAAAAGCGTGTCTCTTGTGACCAGCCTGCGCACTAGGGATCTACGCGGCGCTTACGCGAGGCTTCAGCGTCCTGTGTGTCCAGCCCAGCGCCGGCGCGCTAGGGCGCTGCGCTTACGCGACGCTTACGCGCCGCTTCAGCGCCCGGTGTAAACCCGGCGTAAGGCTTAAGAGGACAAACTCTATATATAGCCTTTACTGAATCAAGGTGGCCCCACCTGGCCCCCCTTAGCAATGCCTCTGCACTGAGGCGCATGACTCCCCTGGTCAACAAGTGACACTGCTCCTCTGATGTTTTCTAATCCCTCAGACTTAGAACTGACCTATAAAAAAACCTGCTTAATTCATATTATGTACCTGAATAAATGGGAAGTTCTTCTGGAAAAATGAAGTTAAAACACAGCTTTACGTCTTAGTGTGTGTGACGTTACGTCTCTTGTTGTAGCAGGGGAATGCGTGTGCACGGTGTGATTAAACATGTGTCTACCGGAAGTGGCTAAGCTAGCAGACATTAGGATGTCTGATGGTCCGTGAACGCATCTCATCGAAAAAGGTTATCGGCAGACTTTTAGGATAAAACTCTGTGTAAATGACCTAGTTTCAAGTCGAATATGAAAGTCGGGGCTTGCAGCCACTTGGATGACACCACTCGAGCATTATGGAGGCATGTTGTGTCTGAGACTCCAGAAGTGTTTTGTGGACTCAAACACTTATCCACCCTTCCATTGGCATGTGGGTGAGTAGATGATGAGTGGATTATCATTTTTGGGTGAACTATCCCTTTAAGTAGAAGAGATAGATATATTGTTTGTCTGATTATCGATAAGCACTTTGAACTGCACTGTAATGAAATAATGTGTCAAATCTGCAACATGTGTTTTGAATCACCGGCACGAACTTGCCAGTCAGTATTTTTTTTTTGGGCTGCTGACTCCCAGAGGACAAGGCCTATAAGTGCCTGACAGGAGCAGGAGGGAGGTTGGACGAGGAGTGTTTTAACAATCATCACTGAAGGGGTGGGAGTGGTCTAACAGAGGCTAGTGGACTCACGCTGGTTCTGAAGTGGGAGGTGTACAGCTCCGGGTGGATCTCATACTCCAATGGGTCATAGATGCCGTCGCTCTTCCTCATCAGGTGGTGGTGTCGACTCAGAACAGTGGCGTAAACTCTTGACATATCTGACAGGAAAACAATAAGCAGCATACGGAAAATTATCTTTTATGGATGGATGGATTGTGTTATTTAAGCTTTGCAGCAAGCACTTCACAAAAAACTAAATTCATGTTAAATTATTGTACTAATTATCATTTTAAAATAAATTAACTGAAGCACAAATTCTAACCTGATGATGGTGTTAGATGAAAACACAGCGATTGACCTTAGTTAGGATAATCCACACTGATGCAGAACATAAATATCAACAAATCAGTATTTCCATCCAAGGAAAAAAACCGCAGCAGTCTTTCCATTTCATACAGACAGTTAACTACACGGGATGTCCCGACCCTTACGGTGATCTGCCATCAAACAGACGTACCTCCACTCTCTGAGACGTCCTTCAACTCATGAGGTTCTACATATTCAACTGGAAGCTCGTTGATGATGTCTTGGGCTCCCTGCAGGACAAAAAGTTACGTAACATTTTAGTCCAAGGAACTTTTTCAAGGAACTCAAAGGTTCCTGCAGACCATCGTTTTCCATCAGGGGAGATTAGGCCAAATAGCCTGCTGAACGACAGTTCCTCTGGTTTCATAAAATACTACTCCCAGGCAGTGACTTTTTTGGGTTGTAAAAAGATTTACCTAGAAAACTGGTCTATGCACTGGAAATAACAGAGCTCATGCTAAGGTTTCCAGTTTTTTAGGGAATGTTTCTCTGGTAGAAACACAGTTAAAATAGTTAAAGTTAGTTAGTAAAAAAGTTTAAATCTGGATTTTCCTTGAGGCTTCTGACTGCTGGGTCGTGTATATCTGAGTTTAATCTTGTCATACCTTGGAGACATTGCCGGTTCCGGTGAAACAAAACGTGACAGGACCGATGGATTTGGGCATTAGGCCCATGGAGATCTCATAACCACAATCCCTCACTGCCTGGACGGCCTGGCTGACATTCCTGTAGTTATGAGCCATGCCAATGTGCTGTGGACGGCAGATAGAAAGTCATATTGTAAGAACCAAAATAAAATATGTGGGTCTTCACAGCCATCAGGGTTAAGCCCTGAGGGAATTCAACAACAAATAAACACTGTGATAAAATAAATGTGTATTATATAAAGTTCAGGGATTAAGTTGTTTCATGTTCAAATTGATGGAGAATGATTTATCTTACCATAAAGGGAGTGTGGTGGCCAAGAGCCAGGTAGCGCAGCCCCAGTCCATGCAAAATGTTGATCATTCCTTCAAGAAAAAAAGGATTATTTCTGAACCAGTATAGCTTCAGAGTGAATGAGCTATAGATTTTTTTCAAATACTACAATTCAAATAAAGTTAGATGACTGTCTATATGAAATATCTATGAAAACTATAATTAATGAAATTGATCAGTGACATGTCTTAAAACTATAAGTGAAACCTTTTGAATCTTAATAGAATTGTCAAGTATATTAGTAGAATAAAATATTAAGATAAACAAAATCTCCAAAGAAAACTGAAACTTGATTTAACTTGAATTTTTTGTCAGAAAGCTGTTTTTTTATGTTGAATCTCGATAAATCTCAATAAATCCTTATTATCTTATTAAGAACATCAGCATGCCCGCTCTACAAATTACATTAATTAATAATGAAGTATATTCATTAACTAACAGAGGATCTTTCCTTTGCTAATCTGAAGTCAAATATCCAGTGTGTGTTTTACTCTGACTCTACATGTTTGACTTGGATGACTAGAGCTGGTTGTCATGTTCACATTTAAGTCTGGTAAAATGTGGAGGCTCAAGCTGATTCACATCAAACACAAAACAGAAATGTTTGAACAGGGAGCGGCTCTTTCTTGTTTGAAACTAAACTCTGCATCCTCACTTCAATTTCCCAACAGCTACTGCTGCTGTCATTCCCTTTCTCAACAGCCCAAGGACATTGATGTGCTGAACTGAGGCATGTTGTAAAACGTGCTTTTTATTTTTTTGGGGCTAACCATCGTACTGCGACTAGGGTTGGGTACCGAGAACCAGTTCTAATACAACCGGTTCCAATTAAACCGGTACCTACCCGGACCAAAATGCAACGCAGATTTCTGTGCTTCATTTCGGTGCCTGAGCCAATTGAAGACTGAGGTCTTCGTTCCTCCCGCCTCCTCACACTTCCACTCCTTCCTTCACGGGAAGGGGCGCCTCCCGTCGGGCCCCCGCATGAGTCGGGCGCCGGTGGATAAACTCTTGTCTTGGGACACAGGGGTCTCCGAGTGATGGAAAAGCGACCCTCAGTCTTCAATTGGCTCAGGCACCGAAGTCAGAGTCATGAGTCAGAGTGTGTGTGTTTTGTATTTATTTGTATTTCTTTAAGCATAGTGTAAACTTAGGTAAACAGTTCATATATTATTCATAGTTTTAAGTTAAAAAAGTGTTTTTTATTTAGTTATATTTAATCTACTTTTAACCAAACTATACCCATCCCTACCTGCGACACCAGCCCACTGGCCAAATGCGACTATCCGGTAGCCGTTAGCATCGACCATCTTCTCATAGTCAATAAGACGAACCTCCTGAAAAGACAGAAGAAAATTCTTGTTTCACTCCGGAACCAATTTTTCTGGCCAAAA
Source organism: Limanda limanda (assembly GCF_963576545.1). Taxonomy (NCBI): domain Eukaryota; kingdom Metazoa; phylum Chordata; class Actinopteri; order Pleuronectiformes; family Pleuronectidae; genus Limanda; species Limanda limanda. Next base: position 24,952,018 of record NC_083643.1, read on the forward strand.
AGCCATTTTTTTGCCTGTCGAATAAAACAGACAACTGGTTCTAGATTAGGCCTCGGCTCCAAACTGGCCCTTGAACTGCCTTGGATGAAAAGGGTCGGTTTTGGGCTACATATAAAGGGCTGCCTACCTAACTCAACTGCTAACTTCTCCATTTTGGTGGTTACTCACTTAGTTTTACACTGAGGCAGCTGACCTGGGGAGGAATTTTGAGCATTACTCTACATATACATTTCAAAACTCATCAATAACATAACATAAAACAGACCTGTTATTGACCTAAGTATTCTCCTGGGAATTGAAATGTGTCCTATCCAAATACTAAGGGAAGATCTCTTTCTTTGAAAAGAGGAGCAATGAAAAACATTTTAAAGCAAACACAGCTTATATCTATTCATGAAATTATGACAAACAATTTCCTACTGTGAAAATGAAAGAATTACCTGAACCCATCTCTCCCTCAGAACACCTTACACAATCTTGAGCGCTTTGTTAAGTCACTGTGATGTTGACTTGTGACCACCAAAATCCAATCAGTTCATCTTTGCGTCTGAAAGTTTGTATCAAATTTGAAGGAAATCCCTAGAGGCGTACTTGAGCTATGGTGTTAACAAGACGGACGGACAGACAGTCGGAAATAATAATGCCATAAACATAAACACCGGCTGTCTCCAGCATGAAAACCAACAAATCCTATAAAATAGACCACACAGTATATTTGCTTGGTACTTTTAAGTTTTCAAATATGGAATTGGTTATAACCTCCTAGATGTGGCTATAAAAGTCAGTTTCTTGTAAATCAACATAAAAACTAGAGCAACGGGGGTCAGGAACCCTGCAGGGTTGTTTAGAGCTCTTCTGAGTGCTCTCACCTTCTTCAGTAAATCGCCCAGAAGCCCCATGTTGGCCTCCTGGGCCTTGATAGTGTGGGAGAAAAAGGCGTACGTCTTCCTCTCGATGACCTTGTCCTCAGACGGCCTCTTCACTCCGATTATAAGCGACGCCTCCGAGATGTCCTCCTGAATCATGGCCCCGGCCTTCGAGTAGTACTGAAATCAAAACATAACGTACACTGGATTAGCCTGCCAACAGAGACACTCACATTTCTTACAGCTTTTTTTTTACATTTATATTTTTGAATTATTCATGTAATCATTATTCACGATCATTAATATCCATTAGATAATTCATGTTAAAGCAGCAAATAGTCACAAATCTGATAAAGAACCTTAGATTGAATAAATACATATAAAATACAAAATTTTACAAATATTTATATACGATATATTTGACTATAAATTGTCAATATATTTGTGCACAGGAAATCAGGAAATCTATTACTATACCACCACAACATATGACATTAATAATAGTTACAAAGCATGCATAGGCATATGGGTAAGTGTATGACTATTGACTGAGTTTTACATGTTCACATGCATGAATAATATATGCACTGTATATATAATATATAGTATTAATACAGATAGTGGACACATGCAGCTATCTTGAAATCCAAATCAGCAAAAAGCTGGACTGGAAATACTACACAGGGTGCAGACTAGCCTCAAACACCATGTGTGACAAATGGCTAATGGACTTTCATGAGCATGACACCCAGAGAACTATTTTGTAAACGAGTGCTGGAGATGTTAACTACATATATTACATAGCTGCACGGGTGTTGAGGATCAGTAAGGTGTAACCTAAATAATTAAATTGATACCATGGTGGGTCAAACATTTGCATATGTGTGACCCTGCCCTAGAGATACATAACAACTACAAAGAGACCCAAAATAAACAAAACAGACAAAAAACAATGAGAATTTTGCAGGAGTCCCATTGTCTAATAATGCGTCCATTAAAATAAAATAACAGAAAGTGATAGTAACATGTGGTTGTGATGAAGTTTTGTTATATAATGGCAGAAGTAACATAACCAATGCAGAAATGCCTCGACTACTATCTCAACAACTTCCAAAGTAGAAAACGGATCATAAGAGAGTCGCTGTGGAAGCGTAAATGTGGTTGACATTACTAGAAATATGATTTCATTACCTTCTCATGAATAGCTCTGCTGTTGCAGGGTTGGACTAGGACTTTGACACCAGCATTGGTCAGCTCCTTGACGTGGCGAGGGGCCAGCGGCGCCCTCCTCTCCCAGGGATTGATGTCCTCCCGACGGATGGCCATGACGGCCCGGTGGTGCTCATAGCGCCGCTGGCTTGTGAGGCAGCTCGGCAGCCTCTTGCTTCGGTGACTGAGGAGTCTGAACATTTTCTCACCCTGTCCTGCTCGGGAAAAGGACACGGAGCCTCAGAACTGATGAGTAGAAACTAGAAAAACTGACTCATGACCTTCAGTCCGGAGGTGAAACCAAGTGTTTCTTTAAACTAGGTATTTTTGAATCTTTGACTCTAATACAAAGCATGAGAATACTGTGGCTGGATTTAGGATTTTTTTAATTATGAATCGATTGGCCCATTACTTTCTCAATTATATGATTAATCGTTATGTTTATAAAACATGCAGCCATAGGGAACCATGGCTATTGCACTTTCCCAGTGTCCAAGGTCACATTATCAGATGTATTGTTTAGTCTGTATTCAAGTGACAAGAAAAGCATCAAATTCTAATATTTTTTAAGTTGAAATTCCAAAATATTGGTTATGTTTGCTTTAAAATTAAATACATTATTTGATTACCAAAGTAATTGCAGATTAATTTTCTATCGATGAGCTAATCAATTATCTTTCTGTACTCTATCACTTTCCACTCAAGAGAAAGTATGATGGAGTGGTCAGCGGTCAGGCTGAGTTTGCTGCTGGGAGGGTGTTCCTGACAAACAGGTGGTTTAGACAAACCAGACAAACTAGAAACTGCTAATGACGCAGAAAAAAAACAACATAACAACAGTTCAAGAGCAACGCATCACTGATTCACTTGTTCATGTAAACAGAAAGGTTGATTAGACTGACATTGTGTGGAGGGGGATGTTTTTTGTTATACACACACACACAAATATGTATATACATATATATATATACACATACATACATATGGTGTTGGAGAGTCAGATGAGATGGTGATATGGTAAGATATTGTGATTGACAGCAGTGGTATCTCCAATTTAGTGCAAGTACAACAGAGATATGTCAACATGTTCTTGGCTGCAAATGTACCACTTTCATTACAATTGATTCAGCTCATTTAATAGGAGCTGTAACTGTATCAAAATAAAAAGGATTTGTTCCTGTTCTTACCATTCTGCCGATGTTATTTGTCTGTCAAATAGAGTAGCCAGCCGTCAGATAGCTTAGCTTAGCACAAAGACTGGAAACAGATGGAAACTGTTGGTTGCCGGGCTATGTTTATTATGTCTTTGATATGAGGCATTTTCTACATCAGTGTTTGTTATTAATTATACACACTGTGGCTGCCTGCCATATTCTAATTTGTCCTGCCACAGTTTGATAGTGAACCAATATTCTTCACACTTCCCATGAAAACATAAAAGATCAAACTTGATATCAAAAGTGTACAGCTGTGTGCAGAATAACTTGCCACATGCTCAATCACGCTATCGTCATAACGTTTTTACTGTCCACACAGACTGTCAGACCGCATAGCTTCAGTTGCAGTTATGTGTCATGCAATGCGCGAGAGAGAGAGAGAGAGAGAGAGAGAGAGAGAGAGAGAGAGAGAGAGAGAGAGAGAGAGAGAGAGAGAGAGAGAGAACTTCTTGTTCACTATTTAGTCTGTGTACCTGAATCTGTTGTGTGTCTGAGCGACATTTTTGTCCGTGTACCCCCCCGCTACCACCATAGATTTAAATAAGACAGGAAACTTAGGGACACTTAACATTTTGTCCCTGAACTGTAAAGTTAAACTGACAACACAATGAGGTAGTAAAAAATACTACAAACTTTCTAAACTAAAATTTCAGGAAATTATATAATAATATTGCATGCGTCTGCCAACCAAACTATCCAGACTCATATAGTGAGGCCTTTAATGAATGAATTTAATCAAGGGAGTTCACTATCTTTGGATGTAAATTCAGAGTCTGCATCTTTTGGAGGCTGCATTAGAAGACGCTGCTAACGCGTGCCATTGCAAGGGCACTTTTATAACAACTGCACGCACACTTTTAAATGTGTCTGACAAATACGTTATTTCATCCCAGAAAAACAAAGGCTCCAAAGGGTAGATCCTTCCCAGCTCAACCTATGCCAGGATAATTGTGTTTCTGTTACAAACAGAGGTTATGGTGCCTGCTAGCGACAGGACTTCCAATGCTCGAGTAGCACACTTCAACTTTACCGAACAGCTAACAGCACACAAGTCGAAAAAACCAAGGGGCTTTACAACTTTCTCAATGTTCAACGTTGAATCCAAGTGAACATTTATGACAAATTTGAAGAATTTCCTCAAGCCAATAGTGAGGTATTGTGTCACAAGGCCAGAAAATGTGCTCAATGTGACCTTTGACCCCCTCATTCACCACAGTTGTTTCTGATATATTTATATCACAGGTCTGTGGGTTTGTGTCGTGACTCCCTCGGGCCACAGTCCAGTACATAACCTTATAAATCACACCTTACACCTTCAGTTTTAGTACAGATTTAAACACAGGACATATAATGTATTTGTGTTTATGATCAGAGTACAAACATAAGTGTGTCAATGATCTTCTCTAAAAAGGGAAATAAGTGTATTTCTCAAATTGATAAGCTGCTCTTTAAAGCCTCATAGCGAGCCCACAGGTAAACCTGAGCCCATGTGGGGGGGTCCCAGCCCTCAGGCCAGAAACTACTGTTCACACAAGTTTACTGTGAGCCTGAACTCACTGTGGGTACTTCTACCCAACTCTGCAGGAATGACCCAACCAATGAATGAATCATTAAACCAAGGACATGTACCAAGCGGTTATTTAGCAACAGATCTACAGCACGTATGCAGACATGTGACAGTAACATGAAACCTGCTAGAACTAAACTGAAACAGCAAACTAGAGCATCCATCGTTCTAAAGTCAGATTTGAATCCTGTGGACTCTAAATTTGAATGTGGATAAACCTTAATGCAGCTGCGTGCTGACTTCAGTTCTAGCTGCAGCTTTCACGACTGCGTGTGTACTCATAACTTCTCTGATCCACTCTGGATCACTCCCACGCGTTTCACAGCGACGTTATCGATAGAAGGATCAATAATCGTCAGGGGGAACCAAGGACTCACCTTTCTGACCTGCTTCTGTTCAACACGCCGGCTCCTGACGAGGAAATGCAGCGACGGTTATCCCACAACACCGGCGTGTCACCCTGGGGTGAGACGAGCTGCAACTTCTGTAACTCAGCGCCCACTGATCCGCTTCCGCTCACGACTTCACAATAAAACTCCCCTTCTGAGTCACTCCGATTTGTTTTAGTCTGCAGGAGACTGATCCTCCACAGGGGCCTCATATATACTCCATTTCATGGGACAATTCATGTTAGATGAATCTGAGCGTTTAGGGGAAATTTGTACCATTGAACGACAATATCCACCGTAACAGATCCTACAATCTATTAAAAAGTAGGCATCATAGAAATGTCTGCATACGGACAGACACTTTGCAAAGGACAAGGTTGAGGTATTGACCTGTTCACAGTAAGCATACTATGTCAAGCTGATTTTGAGATTGTATGAATGGGTTTATAAGTAATAACGTCAGCAACTTGTGTAAAAGGTTTTTCACCGACTGTCTGAGATGTTTTTCGACTTGAGACGTGTTCATGTGAATTTTCCCAGGTGGAATCAATTTTTTCCAATTATTCCAACACCACGCACAATAAGACATTGTTATGTTTTTAGTCGCAACTGTGTTCTTTTATTTTAAAGTTGTGTTTTGTAAAACTGATTTAATTTCTTCTGTGTCTATGTGATTTTACAGTAATCCCAAGACAAGGTTATATTATTCTATCCCAGCTGTACTGTAAGAAGCAGTGCTCAGAGAAGAACCCTGGGATTGATTTGTAAAATCTGATATCACACTGAAAAGTGTAGTAGGATACAGTATTAAAATCTGATGATCAGTGTTGGTTTCAGTTTACAGCTCAACATATTACCATTTCTCTGTGTTAGCTAATTCAATTCACAGAGAGGAGTTGGATTATTCCTCCAATAGTAAGGTTGAAAGCAACGTTATTCATATTTTTATAAATAATATCACACAGTTGTTTTGCTATTAATACATTTATTGTTTAGAGTATAAAATGTTGAAAAATTGTTTAAAATACCCATATAAATTCCCTGAAGCCTTCACCTTCAAAAAGTAAGCAAAACCCCAAATGCTGCATTTACTATTGCAGAAAATTTCAGGTAAATTATAGCAAATATTCAGATTTTAGAGGCTGCTACCTTTGTGTTAGGTAATTAAAGAAACGGTTATGTATACCGGGGGTCCCCAGGACTCAGTAGGCCCCCCTCAAAATTAATGTTGCCATGGCTCTCAATGAGAGTTTAGTTTGATTTCAGAATTTGTCATAAACTCATTGCACTGAATGTATAGAGATTTGGACACCAACATTTATGCCTTATAGGTGCATACTGATTGGGATGCCCAAAGTCTTACACGTTCAACAATAACTATTGTTATTACATCTATAACAATAACTAATGTGATTTATTTATTTATTTAAGTTGATGAAATGACAAGTACCAGAATAGAAGGTTCCTTCTCTATTCATGGAGTTGGATTAATACTTCGAAAATCAACAATATGATCATATTGGTCAGGGGACACCGAACTTTTGCAAACAACTGTATGTAAAATATAACTTGATGTGTCCTCTCCCTGTTAATTAACGCTATGGCCAGTTTCTTCATTTCAATGGAAGTTCTCTCATGTGCCATCTTGTCTTTTATTTTGAAGGTACATGCAAGGCTGTGGGCAGCTTTTCCCCCGCGTGCCAATGGAATGGCTGGAAGGCAGTTTTTTTTTTTTTTTACAGCGTATCTCGTACGGGTGGCTTCAAACACCGACAGAAGCCAGAGGGAATTTTCCTAAACATGAAACTATATCGGTGTTTGTTTTCGGTCAAGAGAAAGGATGAGGCGAGCATTTGACATTACTTCTGAAAGGGTGGGTGGAGTTACGTGAAGGTCACCGCCCATGAGAACCGCTCCGGATTAAAAACGAGCGTCCATCTGCTGCTGCCCTTCAACGAGGATCTGTCAGACCGCCCGCAGCGCTCAGGTTGCACATGTTCACAGGACATGTCTCGACCAGTCAGCTCCCACACAAGAGGACCGGCCTCCTGCTGCCTCCGTCGCACCATGATGACCGAAACAAGCGCCCCCTCCCCCCTGAAAAAAGTCTAGTCCCCTTCTATTTAGTTTTCCTCTGATTTTTGCTCCTTTGATTTGTTTTTTACTATGATAATTGCTTTTTTTGCTGTTATTTGTTCGGTTTGGACACATTTGTATTGAATTATTAAGAAACAAACTTACAAATAAATTTGCTTTGATTGTTAATAAAAAAAGTGTCATTTTTCAGTGTGAACAGAAATGTTGTCAAAACAAAGAGTTGGCCAGCTGAATGTATATTCAATTGACCAAACAAAACTATTTAAATGCGAACACAAAATCTCAATGAATGAAAAAGCGCGGAAAGAAGAAGAATCTTACCAGTTGTTTTATTTTATTGTGTTCTTTAACTCTTCTTGGAAAGATCTGTGTTATATGGAAGCTACTTTACATCAAAAGCAAATGAACAGACCGATCAAAAGGAAAAACATACTTTTAGTCAAAAATGTAGGAGACAGAAGGATACAAAGTGAAAGGAAGTCGGTCCAAATGTTACTCTTGAGTATGTGATGTGTTTTTATGTCATATGTAAGTCTTTACGTAATTTATACATCAAAATGTATATTCATGTTAAGTTTTAAATGTGTAAACCTACATTCTTAGCCTCAGACGAACATTTGTTCTCATTTAATTCAAGAATTCGGAAAAAAAATACTTGATTGAAACCAAACTCTTCAAATGCAGATCTATATATGGCACATACATGAAAAAGTGTCAATGTTTAACAAAGTCAGTCTTTTTTAATAATTATAGTGAATATTTTTTTTTTGTATTGAAGTTATCATCACAGACAGTAGATTTGTTATGTCTCCTTGTTAGCAGCAACCCCCACCCAAAATAAGAAAACATTTCACGACAACAAGAAACTTTAGTTTTCATATAACATAGTCTTCAGTTCAGCGCTTCTCTTTTAAGTTATAACAGTGGCACATTTTAAAATAAATATCATAAAACACTTCTTTTTACAATGATCCTGAGACTGAAATAAAAAATAACAGAAGACTGACTAATGAGGAGAAATCTTCCACTCCGTCAATCAGGACCAGAGATGCAGAGGTGAAGCTCAGTGCAGTGTGGTCCATGGCTGTTTGGATTTTATATCAAACAGAGGTTAAATCTGTTACTGCAAAGTCATTTGAGTTTGTTCACATCCAATCAGCATGTACTTCATGGCCCCTCTAACTTCTTGAAGGGCTCAAATTTGTTTCTTGGCCCAATACTGACCCCCCCACAATATACATATACATCTCATTAGAAACATTTTTTAAGAAACAGTCTCAGTAATTTCCTAATACAGCTGCTCATTGTTGGGACTATTCTCAGTGGTGGAAGAATACACATTCATAACTGTGTGGAATTGAGTTAGAATAAAGTACAGCGAGTGTGTGTTCATGATAAAGAAGAATCAGTTCAGTGAGTGTGGCTCATCGATGTGTCTGGACAACAATGAAGCTCTATGGCTCAGAGGACCAAGACGTACTGTATCAGTAACACATTACTTATTGGTTTTCATTGATGGGTTTTTTCATGGTTTAGTAGACAATCAGAAAAACAGACTGTCAACTGATGTGTCCTTTGAAATGTTGGTGTAAACCTTGTTGTTGACAATAAAATCGGATGTGTGACGTTTCACCTCTGCCGCATCTCTGGTCTCAGAGTTCATCAATCTCACGTCCTGAGATGCAACTGAAAGATACTCAACACCAGCGAACGCTGATGGCTAATGATATAATAATTAGCCACCATTTTAATACGATAATTGACTTAGAGTCAGAGGACGTAAGAGTGAAAGTTCAGTTTGTCCTTTGTCAAGTGTCCTCAGTCCAACACAAGCTGAGGGAGACAGAAACATGGCCGCCGCTCAGGAGGTTCTGTCAGTTCAGTGTCCAAGCCGGCATCAGGGCCAGAGGGGTCATAGGTCAGGGGAGAGGGTGAGATGTGGATTTTGGTTGCAGGGCCTCAGAGGATGGTTCCTGATGGCTTTTTTTTTGCAGGGTTGAGTTCAAGAGGAGGGGTCAAGTGTGGGGTCCACAGGCCTGAGAGGCGTCTGAAGAAGTCGAGGCCCAGGTTTCCTCAGTGTTTCCTCTGGGTTTAGGGCAGAGCATCAGGGACAAATGTCTGTTATCAGGTGGGCTGCTCATGTTTCAATGAGAGAAGCGCTACACTGATTTAATAAAATAAACTGTGGGGATCTAAACTCAGTTCATGTGTCAAAATGCTGTCAGATTCCACAGTTTTGACAACAAGACTGTGTCTTTTTCAACAACAGCATGACCATTGGTTTTAGAAATACATTATGAGTCAATGTATCATTCCTCCTATTGTAGACTTTCATGTGGATGTCAATGTGACAACAGAGCGATAATTATCAATATGAGAAAGGACTGAAATTTAGTTCATGTTCTCAGAGTTTGACCCATCTGTCTCCTACAGATTCCTCTGCTTGATGGAAATGCACACCTTTATCAGTGGAGCACTCACTAAAAAAAAACTTAAAAAAAACACAGTTTCAGGTAAAAGATTATTTTCCATAAATTACCAATTTGTTCTCTTGTTAGCAGAAGCAGCTCATCCCATCAAATGTTTATTGTAATAGGTACAGGTTAAAATTTTTCTGAATCATGTGTTTGTTTTTTTGTATTTTTTCCTCAATGGATCATTAAAAACCAAAATCCCTGGAACAACGTTCACATTAGTATCACTTCAGTGAAAGCAACATCAACTCTTTTTGCTTTGAGAAACCTTTGATCGAATGTGGATTTTGCTCAGAGAACATTGCTCATGTGCAGAATGTATTTGATAAAAATGCAATTTTAACTTAGGTGCAGTAGAAAGAAGCACAGGGCCACGATGAGTCATCTAACTCACTGATAATTCAGTGATTTAGGGAAACTAATTAAGTAATTTACGGTATAAATAAGAAATCTGATGGAACAAAACTATCACACTGAGCACAGAGATGGGCATTTTGAGAAAATATTTTGTATTTTGAGGATATTTTGTCTCAAAAACGCAAATCTAATGAAATTAAGTGAATTTTCATAATCGGTTTTGAAAAGCAGCTACACATTTGTTGTTTTTTAAATGTCACTGCTGCACAGGAGAAAGAGGAATCTAAGAGAGGAATGATGACGAAAGAGGTCATTTTTTTTGGTGTGTTGGGATGAAGGGTGCAGAGTCACTGTTCAGGTCATAGGTCAGTGTCTCTCAGGCCTGGGAGGGCGACTGTGGACTGACCGAGTCGTGCAGCTTCCTGATGTGTTTCTTCAGGTCAAAGTTCCTGCAGAAGCCCTTGCCGCATGTGGGGCAGGTGAAGGGCTTCTTGTCGTTGTGCGTGTGCATGTGGAAGGTGAGGTTGTACACCTGGTGGAACGCCTTGCTGCAGATGGAACACTTAAACTGCTTCTCCCCGCTGTGCGTCAGCTTGTGGTTCTTGTAGTTGCCTGTGAAACAAAATCAGATGATGATGAGCCCCCATCAGGACAAGAGACAACAGGTTGTATACATATTTCAGGTATTGTTTACAGGCCTGGAATAGGAAAACAATGTGTTGTTTCAAAATGAGTTAGAAATCATTGTCATATTTCCTGCTCATCATCTCTTAATCATTTAATAAAAAACCTGGAGGAAATGACACTGAATAACAGTCAACAATTTTAAAAATTAGATATGAAGCACCTAAATGTTACACATTCTGTGTGTGGACATTATTTTAGCTTCTACATGATCAGATTCTAGGCTGAGAGCTTTAAGGTCATGATGCATTAAGAAATTTTTTCTTGATAAAAAAAATGTGTACACCGCAACCACCTTAAGGAGATGACTCGGTCCTCAAAAATCAATCACTCAGGTCAACTGATTATAATGTCTCAATAAATCGGTGTCTTCTGACTATCCAGCTACTGAAATCAGACTACGCTACACGTGCCTTCTCTTTAATTGGTAAGGGAGAAAAAACAGGCTGAAACAGCTGGAGTCATATGAAACCTGGCAGATGTACCTGCAGACACAGGGCTGAGAGAAGCTACCACCTCTTCTTTGTTTTTCAGGTAATCTAAAGAACATTTTTGTTATTATCCAATATAAAAAACAAGACTGCACTTAATGATCATTCAAATACATGGACAGAGTAAATACACAATCTGTTATTATAAGGTGTCTATCAGTAAAATAAATGATTCTAAAAGGTGAACGTGAATTCATTATACAGTAATTTGAATACTTCTAATTATTTTGTTGTGTAGAAAAACACTAGTTTGAAGACCAATTGTTTCACAGTGTTTTGTGTGAAATAGGTTCATTTTCTGCATGGAGATTCAGATTCAAAGAATCAAGGTGTTCACGGAGCTCAGTCTGACTCAGACCTCAACATGTCTTCAGCTGTCGTCACAGCTCCGATCAATCAGATTTTAAAAAGGTGGCATAATTCTGTTCATCAAAACACAGATTCAACTCCACAGCTGAACAAATGGGAAAACAAGAACCCTAACCCAAATGGATTTGTCTGAGAGGACGATGCAGTGATTCAAGATTTCCGCAAAAAGGACAAATAACCCATCTGAGGGAATTCAAGCACAGTTAGTATTTTGAGGACATATTTTTTAATCTGAAGAAGAAATCTTCACTGGGACAGAAGATATTAAGTGTTATGCCGCATTAAGTGCATTGACATTTGTACTGAAATGTGCTGGTTTCAGTGGTGAAATTAACTCATTCACTCAAGAGTACATACGTTTTCTGTTACCTCTGTTAGAAAGGCATCTAGCACTCATCTTATCTTTGATTGATTTATATTATCAATATTAAATATAATCAACAAATAAATGTAGACATATTATTACAAAACATTAAGCTACTGAGAAGAATTAATGTCATTCAATAAATCCCATCTTTACCAGCTGGAACATTTCTCTTCATGCTTACACGCATCAATACTGCATGGCAAAATAAATAAGGGCTCCCACCCTATATGTGTGCAATGAGCATAATCCATACCTGGTTTATGTATCTTCTAAAACCTCTCTGTTGTGCTTGTATGTATAGTGTTTACTGCATACAGAACAACCGTGTACAATTCACTGAAGTATATTCAGCAAACTTGCTGTACTTCGACCTGTCCCCATTTTTCTTATTCTCTCTAAGCCCATGCCCTTATACTACACTTCTCATTTGAATCTCTGTCATTTGAGCTGTGCTAATTTGAAAATAATCACAGTCCTGACAGACGCTGGTAGATGCTGCTGACAGATGTTTGAGCCACAGATTGTGAGGCTCACTTAATGGCTTCTCTTTTTGTCAACCAGCCCTTCATAAATCCTTCAGGTACAGCGAAACACACAGATTTCTGCCACAACTGTAATTCACTGTTTAGAATGGGATGTGAAAATGAGAGCGAGTGTGTGTATTAAAATAATAATATTACTATCGGAGTATTGTGTATAAATATAATTTGTATTGCATAGCTTTGGTGTAATTAAAGATATGTTCATACTTTGATATTTAATATTGTGGTTATTCATAAACTTTGGTAATATCTACTGAAACATAGGCTTTGTTAATATCCAGGCTTTTTATTATTTTGGTACTTTAATGTCACTATAGTAACTCATGTGGATCTTTTGTAAACATGTCGTGTTATTAAATTGAAAACCTAATAGAAACAACGTATGGTTGATTGTTCACTTCATGCAGTTGCTCACCTTTCTGATGAAATCCTTTCCCGCAGAACTCGCACACGAACGGTTTGTATCCCGCATGGATGCGCGTGTGCGTGTTGAGGGTGGAGCTGCGGTTGAAGGCTTTCCCGCACTGGTTACACTTGTGCGGTTTTTCCTGCAAGTTGAAGAGGAACATATGAGAGGCTCCGTGGGAAATAACACACATGCATTACAAACGCTAACAACAGGGAAATATTTGACAGTTCGCCAGTTTCTCTATGTGACCGGACCTTGATGGTTATTTAAATGGCTTATTATCAAATTTTCTATACTTTCACTAATACGTCCAGTTGACACTTCAGCTTGAATAGGACTATTAATGTGTAATAAGAGTGAAATCCACAGGAGGAGCTCAAACTACATAAACAGGCTGGTGTTTCCAATAAGTCTGATCCTGACACATTAGAAAAAATACTTGATGATCATTCTAATTGCAGTTTTAAACCCAGAGCTCAAATTGCAGCCTAATGCTTCAAATATATCCTGGCTGTCATAAAGGAAATTTTACAATACACAGATTTTTTTTAAACTTAAAATTATATTTTGTAATAAATAATGATTATTTAAAAAAGTTGTTTACAGTTGACAATTTGAAAATTTGTGACCGTCTTTATAACTTTTAATATTTCTGCAGATTTAAACACTAAACACCAAAAAACTATAAGATCGTTTTTAAAGTCAAAGTCAGTGAATTTTAGGTCCCACCCACTAACTAATATTAACACATGTGATTGGACAGTGTTATTAATGATTTCAGATTGATTGGCAGGTTGTGAACAACTGCATCTCATTTTAAATGTTGCCTCTTGATGTTGAATGTTTTTTTTTATCAGTAGCCAGAAAACAGATTGATTTTTCAATTATAATTGATCAATACCACATTTTCCAGATCAAAGGGGCTTAGGGAATTTAAGCTACAATTGAAAACAAAATGGAAAAAAGTAAATAAATGACGTTTGATATGTTCATTCTAAATTAGAACAAATAACACAAATAAATAATATAATAAACAAACACGTTAACAGGATAAGAAACAATAGAATAATACAAGTCTTACTAAAATATTGTGTGGTCATGATCTGACGAGTCAAATAAACATCATAATTAAATGTAAACATTCAAATTAAATAAAATGGATCTCCTGTTGAGTTGATGGCAACAAACAAACAAATCGGTGTAATTGGAGCTGTACCTGAGTGTGGATGATTTTGTGCCGGCACAGTGTGCTCGCCTGTCTGAAGCCTTTCCCGCACACTTTACACACGAAGGGCCGCGCGCCGGTGTGCACGGGCATGTGGCGCGTCAGGTTGTAGTGCGCGTTAAACACCTGAGCAGGGGAGGACAAATAATAATCACAAATAGCCCAGAAAAATTATAATAACAACAACAACATAAATTATTATTATTATTTGTATTAGTCTTATAATTATAATTAATCTTAAAATTATTAATTATTAAATTAGCCTGAAATTCACCATACCCAACACCAACCCTATTTTTCGTAAAAAAACAATAAATTCTCATATCATATAAATTGCCTATCAAGATAGTGAAATTTAAAAACAAATCACGAATCTGACTTAAAGTTCGTGGGTGTTTACTGATAAATCGAAAAAAACAATAAGCAAAGAAAGGTAATTGAACGCAGCTGGGGTCAATTCGATGTAAAAGAAGGTTAAAACACAATTGTGTTAAACAATAGAAGAAAACAAATTGCAGTCCCCAAACGAGCCCTGTCACACTGAAGGTTCATGGTGCATTAAATACAGAAATAAATCTTCTTTTAAAATATCTGAGCCATCGATGCTTCAGGCTCTGTCACTGTCTATTTGCTGCAGCTTTACAGGATTTACAGGTTTTCTTTTCCATTTACCGTAATTTCTGTATTTCACATATCAAAAAAAAGATTCCCATCCAGTGGATTATTTCTATGCGAGTAGAGAAGCTGAATATTTTTGAAAAAAAACGATAATCCCACAAGTAGGTCTTAAATATAAAGTTAAAGGTGATTAAAATAGGTTAAACAATTGATCTTGATATTGAATCTGACCCTTCACGCCATTTGTTTATATGTTTAATGTGTTGACTGGAGTTAAATAAGCGCCCAACTAATATCAGCTCTGATCACATCATCTCATCCTCTTGAATAAGCTGTGACCCTCTGTGGTGCTGAGGCTGAGCTTCCTGCTCGGTTCCGGACGGGATGCTGGGACTCACCTTGCCGCAGACCTCACAGGTGAACACTTTGGGTTTGCTGCCGGGACAGGAGCCGCTGAGTCGGGCCGCCGCGGCCGCGGACTCCTTGAAGATCTTGTCTGTGAGGAGGTGGTCCCGCTCCTTCATGTAGTGCTGAATGTGGCTGTGAGACAGCTCCTTGAAGGCCTGCACGCCGGACACCGGGTACCGCTCCCCGGCCTGCTGCAGGCCCGGCTTGCTCTTCTCCGCCATGAAGGCTTTGTGCCGGGCGGTGAGCAGGTAGGAGGCCATCGGGTGCAGGTTGACCAGGCCGGCCGGCGGGGGACCGGCGCCCGTGTCCCCGCTACAGTTCAGGTAGCACACGGTACCCATGGTGGGGAAGGAGGACTGGTTCACCACCCGGGGTCTGAAGAGTTTGTACTGGCCGGAGCTTTGGCTCACAGCGGAGTCCTCCTGCTGGTTCTTATAGTTCAACCCAAAACCCAAAAAGTCTGCGGGAGCGGCGACTGAAGCAGCCTCGAAGTGACCCGGATCCAGCCCGGTGATGCTGAGCCTGTGGCCCGGCTCGTACCCGAGCGGCACCAGCGGGATCATACAGTGGAGCGAGGACGGGCAGACGTCGGGTTTCCCCACGGGAGCGGACTGGAACCAGCTGGGGAGCGGTATCGACTTGGGCTCGGGCGTCCTGGCCATAATCCGGTCGATGGAGAAAGCGAGCGGCTTGCTACTGCTGCCGCCGGAGGTGAGCATGTCGGAGCCCGCGGGCTGGCTCCCAGAAGCCGGGGGGGAGCCTCGAATCCCCGCTGGGCGGCGGAGAGGACCGTCCATCACCTCCGCATCAACCGCAAGCGACAACAACAAACACGAAGCTGCTGGAGGGAAGCTGCTTCTCAGCGGCCCGCTGGAGAGGGCAGCATCTGCCGGGGGACCCCCCCTCCAAATCACCGGTCCCGTAGCCGCCGCTTATTGACGACAATCAGTGCGGCCGCGGCTCGCTCGATAACGGCGTGCAGAGAGCCGGGACCTCGCCGATCGTTACGTCCGAGAAGAGGAGCGGAAAAGTAGATAATTCGCTCAATTCTCCTCCGTCGATTCCCTGTACTTGTCGCCGCTGGAGGAGGAGGAGGAGGAGGAGGAGGAGGAGGAGGAGGAGGTTGTCCTTCACTTGGCAGGACTCCTGCTCAACTGGAAGGTATCTGGTAAATCCCAGGTCTCCTTGTGGCTTCGCGTGACATCATTACTTCTTTTTTTTTCTTGAATCGCAACTCGCCAACCAAGCAGCGGCCGCGGGGTCAGGAGCTGTCAGAGTCCTACATCAGATTCAGACGCATCTCTGGGTCCCGAAACGCGCTTTTACGCACGGATCAGAGAGGACACAGAGCGGACACGCGGCTAAACTAAAGACAGAACACGAATAGAAGCTGAGCAGAGAATGGATTTGAAGTCATCGATCTCATCCTGGGTGGCTCTGCTCTGTGAATCACAAACTTTGACTCCTCGTTTTCTTTATACGCACTTTAGAGAAACACACCCGTTGCTGTTCAGACTCTCCCAGATTGACTGGTAGACATTTGCTGAGGAGCCAATACCAGAAAAACAGTTTTTTACGGAAAAGACTCCTTTACGCACGGAAAGTCTCAGCGGGCAGAGACGTGAATTCCTCAGGATGAATGAGTGAGACTGACGGGGAACAACCTGACAGCAGCGGGCTGGTTTCTCGATGAGTTGGAATTAATTTAGATTAATTAATTTACAAAAGGTGAAGAGCAGTGACCGCTCAACGAAGGGTTTCAGGTGTTGACTGAAGGGGTTCATTTATTTAAAATGGTAAAATAAATAATCGAAATTTAGATTTAGATTTTACTGTATTACCCTGTAATAATTAATAATTAATAATAATAATAATAATAATAATAATAATGATGATAATAATAATACTAATACTAATACTAATAATATCACAATAAATTGGTGATCATTTACCGGTCAGATAATTATTACACTAATGCATCTTCAAGAGAAATGGCTATTAAACAAAAAGAAAAAAAATCTAAACATTTAAAAAAAAAATTATTGTGTTTATGAATTAAAGTTGAAAAAAACAACCTCTAAAATTTGTAGAAGAAATAAAATGTCATGTTTTGATTCTTGTTTTGGAGAATTTGTGAAGGAGTGCAGGTGTTCACATTGATGCCACGGAGAAGAATAACATATTCGTATTGCTATAAAATCATTATTATGTCGTTCTTTATTATTATAAATGGCTCGTCACCCCCCCCCCCCACACAAACACACACACAAGCGCGCACACGCACAATCTAATGACGTGCTGAAGGGGCAGCGGCCTCTGCAGCTCATTTCATTCTGATGTCTTGTTAATTTTTTGTGTGTATTTTCCTATTTTATTGTTAAATACTGAAATGAATTATTGTTAAACCAATATTTTATGGTTGTTTTCGTTTTATTGAGGCCAAAATGTGTTTTCGTCTTGCAGTATTTACTCTGGTCCTGAAAAGCGCTGCTTGCTTTGATTTATTATGACAATGTATTTCAGTCCTATTTATTATATATTTGAATAAATGGGTTGTAAGACATAACACATTTTATAATACTTGCATCCATTTGAACCATAATTAGCATTAACGATAATATAAACCAACATTAAAAAAAAATGATTGTGTGCTATAAACCATGTATGAAGAATTACATGTATGTGTTACTATAATAATAATGACGATACTAATGATAATAATAAATATACCTTTACATCATAACAAACTCACATTGTAACAAAATTACGTTTTAACTATACAGTTTACACAAAACAGATAAAAAGTATAAAACGCTGACAGCACAAATCAATAATGCAGTTACAGTATGAAGTGATGTAAAGGTGAAATATGATTAACAAACAATACAGTGGGTGTATAGTGTAAGTACGTGTGATATCTGAATAGAACCAGTACAGTATACAGTAGAGTACAGCTACTGTGTTGTAAACCATCTGCAACGTGTTGTGTGTGAACATAAGAAATAATATGTTTATCAGAGTTAAACGCACAACACTAAAGGTGCACATAATGTTAAACAGTTACAAGTATTATTAGTTTGAGTATCCTTAACAAAAGCAGATCTGTAATGACTTTCTTTCTGTATTACTGCCTGCAAATGTAAACCTTTTAACTGAGTGTACATCAACATAATTAAACCAGTGTTCCTCAGTTGTTTCTTCTCTGCATCAAAAATATCGTTTATTTCATTGGCCTCTGAAACGAAATTTGCGATCTGATCCACTCAGAGGAAACTACTTCTGTTTTGCATTTTAATTCATCAACAGCATAAAGATTAAAACGGTGCAACTATGGTGCTGGGAATAAGTCTGTAACACCTTTTATTTATAAATAAGAGCTTGAATTACACTCGGTTAATTTTCTGCGTTTCCCTGAAGTCGGATCAAAAAGAACAGATCCTCAAGTATTATAGTGAAATATTATCATTACTGTTGAAAATATGAATGGATTACAATTTATTTACCTTTATATGAAGAGTTTAAGAAACTTAGTTAAAAAAATGATTGAAGTACTTTGAAAGCAATTGTCCTGCTGATTATTGCCCCAAAGTGTATAATACAAAGAATTCTGACGAATTATTCTAATAAATAATGGTCAAAATATAAAACCATAATGCAGTGATTTGACTATTTATTGAACTGCATGTTTTTTTGGAGCTTCAGCAGGTTTTGGATCTTCAGATGCTACTTGTCTCATAAACTCTGATTTTAACTTCTTCAGTTGTGGTTTGGGGATCTGGCAGCACCGTTACTAGATGGAATGAATAAAGTGGTCGTGTGCGCAACTGCATAAACAATTCATCAAAATATTAGATTAGATTAGAAACATGTCAAATGACTGTAAAATGTATATTGAATTTAAAGTTAGTCACGACTTGGGTTTTAAATATCTAGAGTGTACGGCCAAACAGCATTTCCTCAAATCTCAGAGTACTTTAGATAAAGGCCCATGATGCCACATTAAACCATAGAGCCATTAAATCTGCTGCTCGACCACTCCTCCACTGCTCTTCCCATTCAAAGTATTAGTGACGTCCAGCACTACGAGATCAGGGTTTTGTGCCAACTCAGCTCTTATATATTATTTCACAGCAGAGCATTATGATTTATTTTCACTGGAACTATGATGACAACACCAGGACCAACCCAGATCAAAGTATCTGAAGAAGATGACGTATTCTACCAAAAATCTAAAATTTCCTTTCAACTAAGTATCTTAAATGTGAAAATGTTAAATGTAAATGCAAAATTGGTGAGATCAGAATTGATCAGCAGTTGTTTTTGAGACTATTATCAAGAAGGTAATCTTTGTCGGATGTGGAATTAAAACTGAGAGAATAAAACCCACAAAGTGAAATCACAGTTGCTTTAAAAACACTTTTAATAGTGACACTTAGATAAGACACCTGAACAAAACAGGTGCACAATAAGACAATATAAATATACTTCTTCAATAGATTTTTGTCCTTTAGTTTTTGGCCCTTTGAACTGCACGGATACAAACTGGATCGGACAGCTAAAACAAACGCCAGGTTGCTGCACACAGTCGATCGGAGGCCAACACTGACACCACACGCAACCAGACGGGAGCCAATGAAGAGGCCGCAGTGACGAGACACTCTGTCCACTCACAGCTGATCAGATTAAAGACAGTGATCACAAAAACAGATCCATTTTCTCCCACGATGATCATGTTCAAAAATGTCCAGACCTTTACAATTCATAAGCATGTTTCTAAGACTTTGATCGACATTGGATATGAAGTACAGGCAGTACGACCATACCACTCTACAGCTCAATATAATTCTTCACAACAGTAAATATCACAATGATCAGAGATGACAGCAGAACTGCAGCTACAGCAACAATTGTGTTACTGAAAAACGATTACCCACTTTGACTTTCAGTTCCAACACCTTAAAAGAGCTTCTTGTGAGACTGACCCCATGTGTTTTTGTGAACACCTGCGTGGATTCTGTTTCTCTTTTAAAGACCTTTTTGTATTTTTTGCATCTTTAACTACCTGAGACCACCAGTCCTTATTTAGCAGTGGGAACATTGTGAGCTACATAAAGTTCAGGCTGAGAAACTACAGCAGTACAGCAACATTTCATTAGCTTGGACCTGTACGAATTTGTCTACAGATCTAGACACTGATTATCAAAAACATTCAGATAAGTACAGTTTTTTGACCTGAAGGCTAACCCCTACTCCCAGACACAATTTTCATATCAAACATAACAATTGCGCAAAATCCTTGATTCGGTCAATTTCAAAGTTTTTGAAAGTTAAATAAGAATTATTTCCCATTTTGATAACATCAAAACACCTGGCAACTACAATATGGTTAAGGTTAAGTTGAGGTTGTGTTAAATACACAATAGTTAAGGTGTGGTTAAATGATAATTCTTAGTACAATGTGGGTCATGTTTTTCAAGGTTTGGCATCAGTTGTTTGTAACTGCAAAGTCCAACTGGTAGAGAAACATGAGGAGTCAGACAATCAGACGAGAGATAATAGAAACAAACTTTCTGGCAAAAAAACACTAGTGGCAAAATCATGACTCCAATTCAAACTGTCCTTTGAAACATCTTAAGTAATGTAGTAGAGCCAATTTCAACAATCGTTTGAATTCAGATTTCCTGTGCAATTTCGATCATAACCCTCTTTTTGGAGATGTCACTGTTTTCTCAGATCTCAGAAGTGAACTCAAACTTCTTCTAGATCAAACAAACAGGTATACACGTTTATTAATGCAGATAAGCCCACTAGAAAAAGGCAATTAACTCTTTTCTCATTCCCAGTTACATATTTGCATCAGGTTTGACAGTAACTCATTGACGTAGGTCTCACATTTCCATCACTATCCATTGGAGCCAGAGACAATTAAAACCAGTAGTCAATTTACCTGGGAGGGAATGCAGATTGAATCCATTCCCATGGCAGACAAAAGCCAGATATTAGTGGTGGTAGTGGGTTTTTTGACAAGTGGAAAAGGGGCATTGGTGGCAACAATGTTGAGAGAAATGATGGACACAAACCTCCAAGGCAAACTAAATAGTCTTTAAGGTTTGGACAAGATTAGGCAACTAAAGCATTTGCCAAGATTGAAGGAAAGTACAAGGTGAAGATTAACAAATACTAAGATCAATTGTTTGGTCTGTAATGGGACGGAAACCAGTCTCCAGAAGTGATCACCTTGACCATGCTTTTTGCAACACTGAGAAAAAGTTTCTATGCTGTTGATTAGTCCAACATGAATTTAAAGGGAAAGAGTGCAGGTGGACGACTGTGGAGCAAAGAACTGTGCTATTGGTTTTGACTGAGACTTAAAAACCACAAACAAACAAATCTCTAGAAGAAGCATCCTAATGACCTCCTGACCTTCACTACCACTGGGTAGACCATCTCACCTTTACACATCAAATGAATCCAATCTATGGGGACAATTTCCATTACATTTGACTGGTCATGTTTAAAATTAATTGAACTTTTTTCCAACGGCCTTACCTCTAGCAGCACTCTAAGACAATGGCAAGGTACAGTTCACAGAAGAATTAAATCATCAGTATGTTGATCATCCATTCTGTAACAACACACAAATGTTTTCTGATCTGCTACCGGTTTTCTTAAGGTTTGATTGAATTTAGTCAATTAAAGTGGAATTCCTGTATAAGGTTAGAGAAGGACGTGATCATGGATAGACAAAACTAAGATTGAACTGCCGGTCAACATTTGTTTCAAACAGTCAAGGATGATAACAGCTTTGTTGACCTTACATTCCACAACAAACTCAAGTATCGAGGTGCTGTAATAATGTCACGCTACTTCTGCTTTAGCTTATCAGAAACAACAGTCACTATTTGTTGTAAAAGTAAAATGGGTTGCTTGTTAAGAAACTGTAAGGTTGTTCTGCTTGAATGACCAAACACTGCTGTTGTTTTACAACTCAGGGAAATAAAAGTGGAAAACCAAGGTTTTGATAAAACAGCTAGATAGAACCTTACAATTCCAAGCTTTCTCTCAAATAAAAATAAATCTCTTTAGTGGATTTTGCGGCTGTTGGTGTCAGGACATATGACATAAAAAGGCAAGTTTGCTGGGACTCTAGCGTTTAAGAGCTGCCATAACCTTTAAAGTCTTGAACAATAAGCTACAATAACTGAAGGAAAACCAAAAAGGCGTTCGCTGCGCTCTACTGTAAAAAGTGACATCAATCAGAGTATGGCTGCACATGAAGGAAGGCGGGGCTTCAAGTGTCTTTCCGATGCCTCACCTTGACTTACTTTTAATTGTACATTCAGACTCATGTACGTTTCAACACATATGCACAGTGGCATCTGGGCGATGAGCCTGTGACAGGCTGAGAAAAAGGGGGTGTGTCACTACCTGAGTGATCCTCCTCAACTGATCAGGTCTTCAGTCACGAAAATCAACCTCTACTGCACATGTGCAAATATACACAGAGCTTCACCTTGTATTAAAAAAGTGGAAGCTAGGTTTTTAATTAACCAGACTTCTACATCAGATTTACAATACAATCAACAACAACAGGTATTAGTTAACATTATCCTGACTTATCTTGCCATAAACAGTGAGGTTAGTTTTGCAGTCAGTTCTCTATTTCTGTCCTCTATCTTTTTCAATTATATTTGTTGACTGTGGTTGAAGTATCAGCTCTTCTGGTATATTTGACTGAACTACAGTCAAATTCTGTTGAGAAACTATATATTTGTTGCTGTCTTTACTCTACGTTTTAGCATTCATCCAATATGGCTGGCTGAAGTGGTGCTCAGTGGACAATATGCATCCACAACATAGGAAGCTAACTTCAGCATTACCTGTTCTGTTGTTAATGAAATTCACAGCTAATTTGTGTAGCAGCAATCTATTTCAGTTACATCAGTTTTAAACCATATTTGTTGACTTCGGTTTTAGTTTTTAAGTAACATTGTTTTACGTGAAGGGGAGGAAGTCATTAACTGTGACAGAAGCTCCTGATCTGTAATGTAGAGGAGGACAATCAAGTAGTAACAAGGTGTGTGAAGGGAGCGTGTGTGTGTGTTTAGTCGTCCTCCTCGTCGCTGTCTCGCATGCTGATGCCCTGCAGGCCATCGCCCGCCTTGACGGCCGTGGTGGCTTCCTCCACGGTCAGTCGGTTGTAGACGGTCTCGTAGCTCTTGTTGTTCAGCGTGCCGTCCAGGACCCCCTGCAGCCTGAAGTCACGGTAGGTCTTCTGTTGAGGGGGTGGTGGAGGGGGGGAGAGAGGTAAAAGCAGACGGTAAGGAAACATAGTGAGCATCTTAGGAATGCAGCGAGCCGGAGGAGACGGATGCTGCTCGCCGCTCTGAAGGACAAAAGTGGGAAGATTGAGGCGAAGGACACAATGAGTCTTTTATGTGTCGGGCAGGAAAGGCAGACTGAGGCGTCTGAAGGGTTTTTACCTTCAGTAAGAAGCCATTATCATTCCTTTGCTTTCACGCTAATCTCACACGTCTCTGCACATTAGAAAACTATGAAAAGACAAAAGCAATTGCAGTGCACAGTTTGAGCAGTTTTCTCTTTCATACCCTCTTCCTCTTAACACCACTGCTGCTGCTGCTTCAAGGACACTAACAGGGTTTGACTTGTCTTTATTTTGCCTTCTTTTCCTTCAGTATCACTTCTGACTGTTTTTTCATGAATAAGCTAGAGCTTAATATGTTTTCATTAATCAGTTCAGCAAGTCTCAGAGTCATTCTCTGCCGCTCAGCAAAGGGAACTATTCTATTTCTATTTTTTACCTTCACAATCTTGATGAGGGTTTTCAGCTGGTATGTGTGGAGCTGCAGGTCCAGTCTATCAGTCAGCCAAACACACACAGCCTTCATGGAGATGGTGTACCATTGCTGTAGGAAGCAAAATCAGAATTAAAAATGAATGTAGACAAACTTATTTGGAAGGGATAAAAAATAAGTGAACACGACAATGTTTCCAAGTCAGTTGTTAACATCCATCACAATTTACTGACCAACTTCCTATTTCATTACAGTATTTATGGCCAAATGTCCAACGATAGTTCACCAACATTTCACCTTCATTTTGACCAATTAAAACATTTAAAACTGATAAAATGGCCCTAGCTATGAAAATTAAAATGAAGCTGTATAAACCAGTTTTCTTTACAGTATAATGACCCAGAATGGTGCAAACTTATCTACTGAGATCCCAATTTATTAAATTAATACCTTTTTGTATTTATAGATAGAAGTTAGAATTTTTTCTTAACTCCCTTGCATAAGACGAACTGCAGGCTAACACTAAAAAATCCGTCCCCCCTCCGAAATTTACCAAAACACGCACAAATAGTTGTTTACTGTATGTTTGAGGTTCACAATGAGACAAATTAAACCCAAATCTTCAACAAATGATAAATTTGAACAAATTGTGGGATTAAACAAGTTAAAATGTTTCCTATTGCTTCATGATGTGTTGTTTTTTTACTTTTTACAATATCCATAAAAATTAAAACATGACTATAGCATGGCAGTTGCTTGTTATCATTTGTGTGTTCGTTTTTTGGAGATGATTGGCTGCCGTTTGCTTCTGGAATGCCTTACTCCAGTCATGTCGACAAAACTGAAACATCAATGTCAAAGGATGTGCACCATCCAAACGGCAAAACTCAAAGAGAGTAAAACATGTACTTATTCAAAGACACCAATTTATTGAAAAACATCTGAATGCTGCTCAGCAGGGGACAAATACATGGCGCTGCTTTGAACTTCAAAGGAGAAAAAAAAGAAATCAGGTTCCATCAAGTTATTTTCCTTAAACTCTTCCTTCACACCCTCAGCTGCAGGGAAATCCAATGCAACTTTTCTCACCTGGACAGTGATCCTTACTTAAATCAGCATTCAATACACCGCCGGTAAAATGCATAAACAGTGGTTGGCTTTATTCAGCTAGCAGTCAAACAAGAATGCTCGGGGGCATCGCTCTGACACATTAATGACCTGTAATATTAAGATCTGCTTCAGGAGCTGCTGATGGACTTAATTTCCCTCTGACAAGGACTGTAATTACCTTCCAATTTAATAGAGAAAAACAGTCGAAAGGTCTTTCATGTACTTGACAAAAGCCAATACACATCCGCAATCATTCAGGGGTCAGACAAATATTTGATTCCATATATTGTGAGAAAGATCTCTGACCTCCTCCCCGCAGTCTCCATTAAAGTAATAAAGTAGTTTTCCACTTAGTCAAAGTTATTAAGTGTCAGCTAAACATACAAAATTGAATGTCTAAATAAGTTTAGTGAAATATTCTTCTCTTGTTTACTACAGAAAAAGTTCAAGTCACTTCTAAAACAACCTGCTTAGTTTCATCTGACCCTCTTTCCAGGATCTTAACTGAAGACTTTTTGTTGCCTAGAATCCAGAGACCAGACTGAGGATGTGAATTCCAATGTTTGCTGCGACAGTTGTGTGCGTTAAATATATAGTATTTTAGCCGTATATAAATGGAACTTTTAAGAGACAGGGTCCCTGATATAATAAATTATAAAAAGAGAAGAAATACAACTTCAAAAATGTACACCAATGCAATTAAATAATGTGAATTATATTTATTTTATATATTATATTTATATTATATTATTTATATTTGTTGCTTGCGCACAGTTTTAATGCTTTTTATTGGTTTGTGTGCAGTATACTTTTTTTCTCTTGTATATTAAATATGTGTAGTGTAGATAAATCAGTGGAACAGTTTCAGCCATTCCACCTGAACAATTGACTTCCTCATCCTCTCATCATTTACCAAATTAAATATTTCAGTGTGGGGATTTGAGTTTTCAGCTTGCCTCACAAGCGCTTCACGCTCTGTGTTAACAGACGCTTGAGGATGTGGAAATGAATGGCTGATATTCCCTGCTCCTGTGATGATTTCTTCTGATTTCCTTCTTTCTAACCCTCCTTCTCCTCTGTTGAACACTTCTTTGGGTCTGTGGGAGGCGAGTTTCCTCAAAGCGACTAATCAGCTGCCTGACGGCTTCCTCGTGAGCTGTGCTAACTGTTGTGTAAATTGAGTACGATGGCGCTCCTTAATTGAGCCGATTAGAGGACAAGAGTGAAAACAGATGGAGGGAATATGTTGGAAGGAGGGAAGGGGGGGGGGGGGTCTACTTGAGTCCTATCAGAAAAAATATCTATGATAAACAGGGGGGTGGATCCCTGATGGTGGAACAGTACAGACATCATTCAAACTTGACAAATGCTCTGGTTATGGCACAAATATATACAAATCTTTAAAATTACAAACTCACTGAATCTAAATATAACTGCAGTGACAAAAAAATATAATAAAATGTTGGTTTTTCAGGAGGGATTAAATTATGCCCTTTTACTGATGTGATGTTTTTAAAGAAATGTTTCAAATGAGATCAACAATTTTTTCTTCATATTAACATTCATCTCGGCTGCTTCATCAAGGTGATTTGGCTCCTAATGTGTGTGTGAGTGTGTGAATGTATCACACTTCTCATCCAGAGAGACACAAAGACGTTCCCAGGGGAGCACTTGTACACAAATAGACAGACAGGCGTATGTGAGCATGCACACGCAGAGAAAGAAAATCATGAACATGTTCACAGCTGCGTGCTGACGTCCCCCGTCCTCGTCCTCGTTCTATCACTCGCCGTATCAGCCTCTTTCTTCTTCTTTAAAACATTGGTGTCGACAAACCTTGTGTTTAAAGAAAAGGCGTCGTAAATGAATTTGACTCTGACTCGCCCAGACGCACGGAAACAAGATGATTGCGTGCCCATAATGCTGCTGGCAGGAGGCCTGATGCTGCTGCTATCACAGGATTTGGTTTTTCATTGTTGCACACAAACTGCATGCGTGTGTCCAGGTGTGTGTGTGTGTATGTGTGTGTGTGTCGGATACAAGGGCTGAGCGGAGACACTTCAAAGCCCCGCCGTCACCTCCCCCTCTGGTGCATGACTGGGCGCTTCTGAGCTCCATTAGATTCATTCTTCTCAAACACCCCTCTTCAAACACACACACATAAATCAGCGCGACACAGCCCGAGTCTCAGCCACATCACCCCAAACCCTCAGAGGAGGCGGCAGGTGGCAGAAATCCATCGCTCTGCTCCGTGCTGCTAATGTGTACCAAGGTCTGAGCCGCCATGTCCGCGGCATTGACTCGCACCAGTGAGCTGAGGCGTGTTTGACAACACTGCACTAAAATATTCTTTTAAATCTGAATCTTGGAGGGGGGTGGTCAGTGAAGCAAACGGACAGCGTGGGGTGGATGGATTGATAGATGGATGAAAAGGTGTGTTTTCAGCTCCCACAGAACGAGCCGGCAGCGCTCATGTTTCCTAAGTGATAAACAGGTCAACAGAAGCAGTCGGTGTTTTTGGCCTCGATATGACCTGCTGCTGCTGCTCCAACCTGGAGAATTGAACTCCACACCAACAGTATAAACAACTGACTGTGAGCTCAATTTGGATTTTCATCAGCTGAGGGCACGTCACATGATTTTCACTCTCTTATGATAAGAACTCATATACCTTAAAACCTTAATGTCACATTTGCCAGCTTGATATATTAAGTGTCTTTCCCTCAACCTGTTATTATTCACATATGACATTTAAGTAAATTCCAGGAACTCTGTTTTGTAAAAGCTGAAATATCCCCCAAATATTTTTTACGCTTGGCTGAATTGAAAAGTTGATATAAAAATGTAATATGACAAAGGTCAATGGAAGCAAACTAAATCACGATGATGTGTTTCAAACATCACTCAGACTAAGACTGTAATCTTCCTCAAATAGTTACAAGTCAAACACCCATGTTTTATCTACATCGGGGTTTCCAAATAGTTTTCATTTGAGGTTTCACTGGCGCTCTATCAATTGTATCATCTTGCTGTGCCCAACCAAAGAATAAGTGCCAGCAACTGTTTTATGTTGATGAGTCTACCGCAAACATCCAAGATAGTAGTGGAAGGGAATGTCAGTGAATTAGCATTTTCCTTCATTTTAATTTGTTTTAAATTTGCATCACATTTGGATGGAAACTTGGCTAAAGATACAATCAGGTATTAAAATAGAAAATCTAGATTTCAGATTATGACACTTCTGTTATAATCTGACAAGCTATATACATAGTTTTTATATATGAAGCTGTGTGTTGTTAAAGCAACTCACCAGATATAGACTTGGTTATCTTTGGGTATATTTCATACCAGAACCTAAAAATTAAAGAAGCTCAAAATGACACTCAAAGTGCCTGTTTTTCCTCAAACATTATAAAATATTTAAATTTAATTTTTTTGCTGTTAACAGTTAAGTGTACTCAACTTAAATATACAAATAACAATGAGTGCAATCCTCTTTACCTAACAAAATTACATGTATAAAACCTTACCGAACCATAATAATTATAACTAGATAACAGCACCAGTGCTTAATACAGCAAAGTACTCCAGTCCAATCTCGGCTGCTGCTCAGACATTTGCTGCACTTCCCAGTGTCACAATCCTTTCATGTGAAATACAGTCACACTTCAGAGTGTTACACTTTAGGATTTTTGTCGTTGCGTTGACTTGAGGTTACTACTAGCTAACTGTGGGCTGACGTTACGTGCTGCCAGAGCCATTTAGAGAGTGTGTTATCACCAGTAAAGTGTACTGTTAACTGGACACATGCTGTGATATAATGTTGCCTGTAATCAGATAAACTATTTCAGTACAGAGCTCAGGCACTAAGCTGTGTCGTGATTCATTCCGGTACCGACTCTTTACTAACCCTATTCAAATAAGTCAACCCCCCGATCCTAATGTGTTTGATGTTTACCTGCTGCAGGTAGATTTTTCCTAAATTGACATTTAAATGATCGTCATTATTCACACTGGTGGCCCCTTCACTATTCAGACAACAGCTTCAAGTGTCCATCACCATGATCTCCTGTTGCCCTGACAGCGGAGCTGTGTTGGGTTTGTTTGTTGACAGATCTTTTTTTTATTTGAGCACAAACAGCTGGACTGAACTGGAGTACGGCAGAACCTTGGCATTTAGATAATCAAAATGGATGCATTCACATTTGTGGCCTGGCTAAAGGAGATGGGAATTCTACATGCGTCTGAGGGATGTGTTGATTGCTTGAATGGCTTCTGCACATTTATCTGCTGCACATAGAATGCTGAGAGGCTTGATTGGTAATTAGAGCTAAAACTGTGTCAAGAAAGGGTTGTTCACATCATCACCCCACCAGCACCAGCAGCAGCCCGGACTGTTGACACAAGGCAGGTTTAGTCCATGGATTCATGCTTTTGACCCCAGATTGTGACTCCACCATCTGCAGCCTCAGGAGAAATCCACATTCATAATAATAATAACATGAATTTATATAGCGCCTTTCAAGACCCAAGGACGCATAACATGTGTCAGTGGGGTCAAAAAGAGAAAAGAAAATAATTTGCATAAAACAGGACAGAAATAAACTGCACTAATGGCCGGGTTGAGTGTTAACTGAGTGTTTTGAAGCTGTTCATAGACGCAGCATTGCAGATTTTGTCGGGGCCGACAATGTTGTTGTTGTTGTACGTTACAATCCTTCAACAATAACATCACTACTAGCGCAGAGAAAATCACTGAGAAGTTTTTGAAAGCATTTTTTTCTTTTTTCGGATCAGCTCACTATATAGTGCTCTATATAGAATACCTTATATAGTAGAGAAGGGGTAGGTGAATGAGTGGGTGATTTCGGACACAACCCAAGTCTCTCTCTCTGTTTATATTTTCCTGTAAGGGATGAGCTTCGCCTGGAGGATGCAATACATTCCCTCATTGACAGCTTCCAACCTGTGTACAGGACCAGCTGTTCTAATGGAAAACACATGGCAATTTGGAGGTACTGCTGCTGCAACCCAGTGAGCAATGGGAACTTCTCCCAATCTTTGAATGTAGAACCTCACTGCATAGAGTATCACAGAACTGATCTAATAAAAAGAAGGAATGGTAATATCCTAAGGCCTGCCTCATCGTACACTTCACCTAATTACGTTTAAATAAACAGGCACAGGTCGAGAGCAGACTCATATCAGTGGTTTGGAGTAAATACGTAAATATCCACAGGATAAACACGTTTCCCGCTGAGAGGTTTTGTTTTATCACTGAGTTGTTAGATGAAAAGGAAACAAGATCAGATAGAGGACGACAACATCAACTGTCGGGCGCCACAGTAAAGGTAAGTACCGCAGTAGACAAGGATGTGTGAATGTGTTTGGGGAACAAAATGAAACTGAAAGGTAAGTAAAAAACTGATTAGTGTCGGAAAGAGCTGAGAGCTTGAGTGCAGAAAAGTGAAATCCTGGTATGATGTGTTCAGCTGGGATGGAGATGTTAAAACCAGTGGGAACGTATCTGTATTTGTGCTTGAATGGGTTTGAAAATGTGTTTTTAAAGCATATGACAGCGTATCATCAAATCACAGCTGAGCTATCTTGAGAAACAATCTCCTGTGTTTCCATGTTCATCTGTGTGAGAAGAAATTCTCCTTCTGTCTGATGAGGCCGTGATCGTAGGCGTTTTTTTGTGTTTTTAT
The DNA here is from genome assembly GCF_963576545.1 of Limanda limanda. Classification (NCBI taxonomy): domain Eukaryota; kingdom Metazoa; phylum Chordata; class Actinopteri; order Pleuronectiformes; family Pleuronectidae; genus Limanda; species Limanda limanda. The sequence goes on from NC_083643.1 coordinate 24,982,941, forward strand.
TTCTTCGAGATCAAATAAAGAAGAGTTAACAGCCAGCTGACGAGAGGTTCAAACAGATATTGGATTTTACTTACTTCAAAAACATCCTCGACGTAGACCTCGTCATTGACGCGGTCTCGGAGGACGTCCTGGTTCTGCCGTATGAAGGTGATGTAGGTGTCGGCCAGATCCATCCCAGGTTTCTGAAGGGGAGAGGGCAGAGAGAGGACTGAGGACATGAGGAGCGTGGATGCTGAACACAGAGAAGTCTCACACATGCAGAGCAGGCAGTTTGTTCAGCTTGATGTTGAAAATGTGAACATGGCTGGCATTGATCATGCACATGTCTCCTCAGCCATGTTACAACCCCACGGGAGTGTAGACAGCCTGTGAACATGATGACCTCTGCACACATTCAGAACAACAGTTGAGCCTTACATTTAGCAGAAGGGTTTTTCAGACAGTACGATGGAACAGACAATGGCAACAGGGAGAACATTCAACAATGAACGTACTGGCATCACTTCAGAAATCTTCTGTAAGTCAATGCCGACTCTCACTGAGGGTTTCTTTCTTCATTGTTTCTGAGATGAGTCATGTTTCCTATAGCCCGACTCTCACACCTCTGTCTCACTGGCCACATCACACACAGCCAGAGCTTTACAGGGAAATTAAAAACCAATCATCATCATTGACTGGACTGTTTCCATCATGTTCAATTTCTATAAAGCTCCAATTGTCTTTATGTTGTATGTTGTATTTTATTTACTACTGGGTAACTGTACTAATGGATCAAACCCCCAGGTTCACTCTGAGCTGTCTGGTTTCTCTGTTGGCATGAAGATCTACAGTCAATGAATCAAGGTTTTCCGTGATGACTGATGTGGGTACTCTGAATAAGAGTAAATGTCTGATGTGTATACATCTGTCAGCATGGTTCATGTACTGTATTCTCGTCTGTACAGTAGTTGCCTCTTTGCACAAACAATGCATATAAGGCCAGAAAAGAAGAAGGACGCTGGCAGAGCTGATCGTGACTGTTTTTAATGAAGCCTTTACAATGATTGATTGTTGCCATTACACAGCAAATGTGCGGTTTTGCTCTTGCCTTTTCCTCCTTCTTGTCATTATAAATATATTAGATATCTGATTATAGCTTTTGAAGGAGGACTACAGAGTTTCCGAGGGTTGGGGGTCCACAGAGCAATGAGTCAGTCATCAACAAGAAGCCCCACACAGTCATTGGGCCCATAGTCCATATTTAAAATTACAAATCAGGTTTCAAATTTTGAGATGTAACTGTGGAGGTTTGCGGGTGTGCAGAGGGTCTGAGTCACTGTGGATTAAAGAAAGAATCACTTCAGAGCTTGACAACCACTAACGTGTCAAAACTGATGCGATTTTACATATTTCTGAATACATTTATCTTTACAAAACAGTGACCAAGATCTCTGTAGACAAACCCTTAATATGAGAGCGGTCACACATTTTCTTTCAATGAAAACAAGTGCTCTTAGTTGCAACACTCATGGTGGAACTTCATGACCACAGATCTGGGGGAACGAAGGAAATAAAGTTATGCTTTTCTTCATGTGTCTAGATTAAACAAATGGACAAAAACGTTCAAAAGATCAACACATTCTGTATGAAAAGAAAACCTTCAGTCCAAATGTTTGCTGCTCTGGGATACAACCCCCAGATACTACCAGGTCAATCTGCCTCTGTTGGAGTTCAACTCTTGGTTGCACCATGATAAATATTTCAAGGTCAATCGTACAAATCTCTTAAATGAATTAATTACTTCCCTTAAATGAGGAGCACTGTCACCTTCTCTTTGGCCTGTGCCACACTCGTTAAACACATTATGATCCTGAGATGTGTGGAAATACTTTGACATTCACTAAAAATACACATTCAGGGAATAACGTCAAGTAATTCCTGAAAAGTAAATATAAACTTAGAATAACAATTTGTACAACTCATTGGTTTTAAAATAATGAAGGAGTAGAACAGAAAATATATCATATAATTAAAGGATGCAAGCTTTGCATTTTTTTAATATATACAAATCTATTTATAGGGCTGAAATTAACACATTAATTGATAATCATTCATCTGTAAAATGTAAGAAAACTGTTTAAAAAAAAGGCTGTCCCAATTTCCTGTCCAAGGGCATGTCTTTAGAGAGAGGCCAACAAAGAGTCAGAAACAAAAATATTTTCATATCATGATGACATAAAATAGAGAAAAGCATTAAATCTATTTGTGTTAATGCTCCGGTGATTTCGATTTTCTACCATTTCAAGCATAACTCAGTCTTACAAATCACAGCTGCTCCTGGTGGTAAAGATCAGAGGATCTAGTAAGTAGGCTGCCAGCCAAATTCAAGCATTGGTTTCAATGTAAACAAATATGTATTGTGATTAGATGGAACAATCTGTAAATCACTGTGTGTAAATAGCAAAATTGTTAGAACTGTGGTATAATTCACAAAAAACTATGTAATGCAATGCGTTGGTTTATTTGAAAGAATTCCCCCACAGATATCTACAGGGCTCTGCATGTGTCTGTCTGTGTTTTTGTCAGGGATAACACTAGTTTACACTACAACAACACAGGGAGCAGACATTCAGCATCACCTGCTGCTCGCCGGGTGAAAAGAAGAACAAATAATCTACTTTCTCTGTGCTGCGAGTAACAAGAAGCTGCTGGAGCTGCTGCAGCGGAGGAAACGTTAACTGCTGTGGAAGCAGTGGTTTGGTCGGCGGGGAGAGGCCAGAGGCAAGACAAGTGGGTAAAGCCCTGTTCATTCACACTCCCTGTTGTCAGGGGAGATTACAACTGTAATGCTTATTGTAATTGCTTTGACATCTTTCACGCCTGTTTCCTCTGAGCCTGCATGTTGTCGGCCCCGGGGGGCCAGTGCCGCTGAGCATGGCCCGTCAGTTCCCCCGTGGAAAAACACGGATATGGAGCCTCAAGAAACCTAGAGACCTTTTGGCTTTACTTAAGGGCAAGAGGTAGGTTACAAACTGGTTTTTGCAACTGTTGCTAAACCAACTTGCCAATGCTGGAGGGAAAAAACAGATCACGGCAGTAAACTCCATCACATCATAGCATCATGAGCCTTAATTTGAGTTTGTGATTTGACAAGCAAAGAGGCAGCAGTGGGAAAGTGGACGAGCAGGGGAACTCAATGCCAGTTGCCACTCCACTACATTATACTTCTTTAATAACAAAATTCGCAGGTATACTATTTATATAAATGTGTAAAGGCCCATTAAAAAAATGTGATTGATCCCTTCCCTTTGGAAGAGTTCGCCTCGGTTTGATTCCCCTGGTGAATCATGTTGGACTTCACAATGCACCAAAAACTGACGAACCCTCTCTCCTCGTTGTCTTGCCAAATTAGTGCATTCACCCGAGTGTCGTGTTTCCATCACTGCTGATCAGAGCTGGAGCTGATGAAAACCCTTGTCCACTGCAGAGCCTTTTGAATTCATTTGTTTGCAAGGACATTTTGTGATTCTTAAGTGACTGATCTTTAGTAAAAATGTACAACAAAATTCCCATAGTTTGGAGGGTGTGTGAGGTCATGCTTGATGTAAATTGTGTCATTTGCCAGTGTTGGTACAGTCATGTCCATGCAGTTGGCACTTAGATCCATGTGTGAATACACACACCCACACACATAGTATAACAGAGGTGAAAAAATAAGTTGATTCATCAGTTAGTTGACTGATGGAAATTTTATTGGCAACTGTTTTGACAATTAATTAATGCGCTTTTCAATTAAAAGCACCAACCATTCTCTGGTCGCAACTACTCCAATGTGAGGATTCCTTGAAGCGTCAAATATAAGATAACCCATAACCTCTCTGACAGATATAAAACTGTGGATAAAAACAGTCCCAGCAGCTGCTTCACAGGCCTCTAACAGCGAGTGACAGACGGAGATCAGTCACAGTTGCTGAGCTGTAATTCAGATGGACTGCTGGTCGTGAAAACCTGCAGATACCAGAGGTTAAAGTGGGGTCACATGGCTGCAGGGGCATCTGGTGTGTATGTGTGTAGGGAATGAAGAGGTTGTGTGAGTGTTACATTCATCCAGAAAGAGAGGGAGGCCCAGGCCCAGTGATTGACAGGCCTGTCAGGTTCCTCATAGTCCTCTGGAGCAAGAGGAGAGTCTGACATTGCGGAAACCTTGATGAGAATAAACCATGTGTGGGTTACTGGGTTTGTTACGATACTTGTCATGTTCTCTCTGATCTGTTGACACTTTCAGGTCAGACCCATGTAAATGTAGATACATTTCAAAACTGTTTCTTCCAATCATTTCTAGAATGTTTTCCATTCAGAAAGGATTTCTGGAATGCTGCCAATGTTGATCCTTCATGAACATCTTCAAGGTCATTATTGAGCAATAATTCAGCGGTAAATACAAACTGTTGGACCCATTCATGACTGATCAGAACTCCTTCCAGTCCTTGAGTTCTTGTCCAACAGTTCTTTAGCCCTGTCCTCAAGATTCTGGCCTGATTGACGGCTGAGAAGCGTTCTCCCTCACCACTGCTTCCCCACTAGTGTCCACCAGTTCATTTTCTAGGTTACCACCACAACAAGCCCATATGACCTTCAGGCAGCAGCTGTAAATAAGCTTTCATAATGCAGGTCTTAAACATGCCTCATTCTTTTATATTCCTCATGTTCCCAATGCATGGATTTACTTGCACTTGTCTGCTTGCTTCCCCATCTATGTTTTTTTTGTCCTATCCTATCTCAAGAGTGTGTTCTTTCCATTTGAGAGCAGGACCTTTTAATTTCACATTCAGATTTTGTAATGTTTTCACTCAAAACACTGCAAATATTCCCTGCTTGTGCTTGGATTTGCTCTGATCGTGTTTAAATTGTGTGCTTGCACTCAGATTTCCTGCGCTCAGGCTTCAGCTCTTCTCCTCACGCTGACTCTCTGTATCCATGTGCAAAACTGCTCTCCGATTTCTCCAATGCTCTCAGACCTTTTCCTCTGCTCCTGGATTGATCTGTCCAAGCACACAGTTTGAGAACAAGCAGAGCAAATTTAAGCAGTAGCAGGGGGTATTTGCGAGAAAGTGTAAAAAAATCTGAATGTGAAAACAACAAGTACTGCTCTCAAACTCGAAAAATCAAAACCATGCACCTGTTTTAACTCATCAAGTGGTGCACAGTTGACATGGGGTTATGATAATACAAAGTCATTCACCCTTGGCCCGAAATGTCCTGACACCAGATAAAGCTGTGAACTACTTCTGGTCTATACATGGTGTTTGTTATAGACAGTGTATGACCTGCCTAGAAGGCCAAGGACCACTTTGAGGCTCAGACAAAGAAATCAACCCCTTCCAGATTTATCCAGTACTACCTGTTTAGGTTCATCTTTGAAATGGTGTATGCTATAGGACCCTACCTAAGAGTGCTAGAAGACCACAGAGTCAGAACTGATGTTTACCATTATGACCTGCAGTCACATAAAGGCTACGGCCTTTGTTTGCACAGCTCAGTCAATGGATCGAGTTTATCTCTACAAATCCTACAAGAAAGAAGGATCCATCTTCTTTCAATGAGTTAGATTCTAAAGCTGGAGCTGTTTATAGAGATGGGCCAAAACGCAACATCCCTTCTCCAGGTGACCCATCATTTGTGCAGCCCAGAGAATCCAGCATTAATCTGACTTGAGAATAGGAATATCCAACTGCACTGTATTTCCAATTGTCAGTGTCCTAATGGCGTGTGGCTGCTTTTCATGGTTTGCTTAAGGTCCCTTAGTTTCCCTTAGTACACATAGGTATTCTTAAAACTTTATGCAAATAGTTTGTGTTTGCAGGGACACAGACAGCCCCATAAAGAAATAGTTTGATCAGTTTTCTGTGAAAGAACCTGAATGGTTCGCAAATTTCAGTCTTCACAGATTGGTCTCATGGTTAAACGGGAGCCAGGTACAAACATCTTAAAACAGAAGAATGGAGGCTGCCGCGGCGGAAAGTGTCTGGTGGAGAGTTAATGATTAAAATCAGTTTATCAAAAATGAAAAAAAAACTGTGCAAGTGAGAGAAAAATCTGTTTCGCAACATTAAGGTGTGTGTATGTGTTTTTGTGTGTGTGTGTGTGTGTCTGAGCCACTGGCAACATATCACTACCCCTGTTGTCACTTGAAACATCAATTTCCCCCCTTCCATCCCCTTAAGGCTAGTCTCAGTCATTTACCTCTCCTTTCTCTAGTCCTGACGAGGTGACAAAGCAGTCTGACAGTTGGGAGATGCCGGCACAGTTCCAGCCAGCCAGATTAAGACTTTAACACGAGAGGTAACAAAGACTGACAGAAAGAAAAAAAAACACATACAAGCAGCTCAGCACTCTTGTCACGCTCTGCTCTCTGCTTGTTTTGTTTCCTTCACTGTTTCTTCACTTGTAGCCAAACATCATTAATCCCCTTCCCGCCTGGATAATGGCCGCCTGGATGCTCGTCAATGTATGACCATAAAAAAACAAAAAACAAAACAAAACTTGAGTATAAAACAAAGCAGAGTTTTGCGCCAGACAGGAAGGGAGTGAGGATTGAAGTGGGGGAGGGAGGAGAGGTTAGCAGAGGACGGGGAAAGGAAGGAGGGCAGTGAAATGCCAGGTAATTTTGCAAACTGGATTAATTTCAATGTCTGCCAGGTGCATGTTGAGTACTTGCACGTCATTTAAAACAACCATTTATGATGGTAAAATACAAAATATCACTTCTACGCATATATAAGAAATTGCTCCTACCTTAACCTTTCCAGTCAATATAAATTGTAAAGATTGATTAGACTTTGTTTACACTTAACAATTGTTGTACAATGGATGATGACTGAATAAAAAAAAAAAAATCAATTAATCAATCAATCAATTCTGAAAGGTCTCATGTTTTCACATATGAAACATGATATTTTAAATCTCTCAAATACAAAGGCTGTGAGGTATATATAAATGTATGAATGTGTTGATTAATACAATATGCTGAGTCGTGATACCAACATTAAGAGATGATACATTTTGAGTGTGAGGGATTTGCAGGTTCAGTGTTTTCATCTCCAATAATTGATTTTTGGGAGGACTTTTTTTTTTTTTTACACAATCCTTGGTGAGACTCAAACAGTGAACATAGGTATTAACAAAGTCAAGGTATGGACCCCCCCCCCTCTCCCGACGCCCCACACCTCCAGAACACTAAAATGGTCTCTGCCCAGACAGACGCTTTAGCTTCATATCAGTAATAATCTCCATCAATGCTTACACTTGTGAAAACACATCTCACATGACCATTAACAAACACTGGTCATGAGTGTGCAGGTGTGAACAGGAAGCAGATTTTCTACTCTGCAGTTGGTTGCTTGGTTACAGAAAATGATATAAATGAGGACCACCAATGGCAATCAGGAAGAGAATGCAGGGATCAGAGTCCTTGTTTCTGTTGGCCCAGACTAAAACGCAGTCCAATGAGTTTTGTGGACGCAAGTTGTAAACATGGCAAAGGTGATGCAAATAACATTTAAACATATATGTGGGGATGTTTCCTCAGTTATTATGATTTTGTCTGATGATTTGGGCCCCAGACAGCTTGGAAACGGCCCTGCGGGATAGTGTTGTGTTAAAGATGGTGTAGAGCCAGTCATGGTGATAACTCTTCCAATGTTTGTGTTTCTGCTTGATATGAGCATGTGTGGCTTGTCAGTCAGTTGTATCTTGGCTGTACAGGCGTGAACACGTCAACACGTGTGAGTCAATGTGTGAGACACACACTGATCCTCTCCAATGCTTTTCACTATCAGTTGTGTAATTTTAAAACACTTCACCACAAGTACCGACCTGCACTGAAGGTTTGGTTGAAGTTAAATTATTTTATCACTTCAATTTCATCTAAACCTTCAGTGAGAGATTTAAAATCTCTTGATCAGGACTGTGAGGGAAGGGGACTGATGCAGTTACTGGTCGTCTTCTAGGGAAGTCCTTGCTTCAGCTGAGGAGGCTGTAAACAATATGACAAATACACCTGGAAACCAGGTGATATCATAATCAGATCAAACAGGAAATTAAAATGGAAACATGAAATATATAAAGTGCAACTAATGCAAAAATAAGAATAAAAACTATTAGAAAAAAGTTAAATAAAAACAGGAACACAAAAACGACTACAGGTGATCAAACGAGCATGCCGAGCCACTAGGTGGCAATGTATTTTACATGAAGGATTTGTCTTATATCAGTAATATTGGGCAAGGCAGATCTCTTGTAAAAGCCAGTAACATGGTGCATTACACAAAGCAACAGTAGATACACTTGAAGTAAATGCTTCAAATGTATTCCAAAATGTATTCCAAAATCTGATTCCAAAAATCTGGAAGTTGACATCAGTTAATGTTACAGTGGCAGAGACAAGCTGCTGCTCATCCCGAAATGATGCACACATTTCATGAGGAAGATGACGTAAAAATAATAATACAAAAATGCTTGCATGCGCTTAACTGCCAGTTAATGCCTGAATGAGCTACAACATACCAGACTGGAAAATGACTTGCACCATCCTCCAACATGTTTTCACTGAAGCAAAGGCCATTGCAAACACAAAAACACCATCCACCCCACCAACCTACCAACCAACTACCGAACTACCCAACCAACCACCAAACTAACCTAACAACCACCTAACCATCCAGCTCTAGATTCAAAGCCTCATCTCTTTGTGTCAAAGGTGCAGGGGGAGGAGCCGTCTTCCGAGGTAGAGCTGTCTTGCAAAGCAGCTCAGCCCACCCCCACCCACTTCATGCCACCTGGAAAAGAGGCTTACCTGCATCAGGTTCCCTCCGCACAAAAGACCAAAAGGCCAAGGTAGCGGTTACATTATAATTTCGGTGGAGGAGGCGGCTGACGAGGAAGTCTGTACTATGGGGCAGAGGATTAGGGAGGTTGAGTGAGGTTGTGCTGCTCTTTCCCTCAGCTGTTAAATGACTCAAAGCAGGATGTTCTCACATCTGCTGTTTCGGGCTTGGTTTTATCAAGCGCAATGTTATATACAAAACAATAAAGAACAATATAAAATGCTGTAGTTGCTGAGAAATCACAGAAGTTCTCTGCACTTAATACACATAATGTTAATTGAATGGGTTCCTATGAATAAAGAACTGTGCCCTTGATTCTTTATTGATCTCCATAATTTGATACATAATATTTGAGAGCCCTGTTAGTCCTTTATTTAGTCACAAAAGGAAAAATACAGGGGTTAAATTATGTGCTTGATTTGAACTGTTTGAATGCATGATCTTTAAAGCTCACGGTGAGAGTGCAGCAGAGGACTTTCCCCCGGAGCGTTATGTTCAATGCTATATACAGTCTATGGTTCAATGTCAGAAACTCACCCAAAACTGAGGCGCTCTATCACCTTGCCATCTTAGTAACGTGTTCATCAGAACCTGAACTGATAAAAACCTATGTCTATCATTTGCCTCCCGAGTGAATGCTGTTAGAATCCATTCCGATTGCAGACAAAAGCCAGATGTTAGTGTTTTCTTGTAAAAGGAGCTTCATTGAAATCAGACTGTATAGACTGTATATTGGGCATAACATGCATTAAACCAATTGGAGTGAAATCAGATCGTCTGTGTGTGTATAGGGTAGTCTAACTGTACATTACTGTCTTCATAATGAGGTTGAAAGTGACATTGAAATACTGAGCGACTGACCTCAGACCAGGTTTTTGTTGATCTCTTTCAACTGACTCAAGACAACAAGTACCAACAATCCACCAGATCACACATCTTAAGACAGACAAGCCCATTGGTGCTCATGGGCACACGTGCACTTGCTATTTAAACAACATGGCCGATGGAGGAGAGGATGAAAAACTGTGTTAGTCTGAAACTATCAAAAACACCTTTGTTGCACTTGGCACTGCTTTGCTACACATGTAAGAAGGTCAACACGACTGGTTACAACAACCTATAAGGGAAAAATGTACCTCATCATTTACACTGTCTTAACTGTGATTCCCATTAAAAACACATCATAAAAATGTATGAATAAATATGAAGATAGGAAGCTTTTAATTAGGTGCAGTGATTGAAACCTCAGTTTCTCCACCTTTTGGAAAGTGTTGATCAGAGAATGAACCATGCAGACCCTTGTTGTTACAATCTGCGATAATGTCTTTAACATAATCTTCTACTACAACACATGCTCATGGAAACTAGCGTGTCCTTAAAGGAATAGTTCAACCATTCAATATTTCCACTGGCCAAGTTTGAAATTAAACTGAATATCTTTAGTGATTGTTTTTATAATGTCTTGCTTTGTTCCATAAATAATTATGTGCTTTTGTGTGTCTGGTTATATTTGTGTCCTGTGTCTTTTGCAAGGATGATCTACTTCTCCTTTCGGTTTCTAGTCTCCATGCTAAGCTAAGCAGTTGCTCTCAGTAGTTTCATCGTTACTAAACATACGTTGAAAGTTTTCTCATTTAATTTACAAAACATGTTAATAAAATGTTGAGCTAATGAATATAAGGTTGTGGAAAGTTAGCGGTTCAGGTGGAAAAAAGAAAAAGGGATTACAATAATTCAAGATAATTCAAGATGAGACAGGACGTTACATTGTGTTTGTTGCATTAAAGTCAACACATCCAACGACTACCCTGACAAAACTGCCGAGGACACTGGATATCTTGATATGCTGAAAGAGGGAAGGTGGTGCAGGGAACTACCATTCAAAGAAGTAATTAGAATAAATATAAATATAATTCAGTGTCAACCTGTTTGGTCACATTCAAAAGGATTTTTTTGTTGTTAATGATTGTCGACAAATAAATCTAATTACAGCTTAGCCATTGTGTCTAAGAATGGAAAATTGTTTCACTTCCCTTTTTAATCTATTAGTTTTTCATTTTGGATGAAATGCTCCTCGAATGTGTTTGGATTAAAGCCTGAGAGACTGATTTTAAAATATCTATGATCCCAGTGGAGGCTTTTAAAAACTGTCAGAATTTATATTGAATAGAAGAAAAGATAAACGTGCAAAAAAAACCTAATCACAGAGGAATTGTTCTTGGTACATTTTGAGCTGTTAATCATTTTAGCAAATGAGGGGTCAGCTGATCTTAGTGAGATCTAATTCTGGAGACTGAACCTCTCTCTTCTTCACACCTTCAGCATCACATAACGATGTTAACGCCTCATCGCTTGACACATCAACTCATGCTTTGTGCACGACCCGTCTCCTCTCCGCCGCAGCCCCTGATCCTTGCCACGCCGCCGTCGTTCATTAAGCGCTCGGCACCGGAGCGCCGCCGCCCACAAACCGACATTCAAACAAAACACATCTCAGAGGGAGAGTGCAATTAATTAGGCTTGTTGTGTGATCTTTGTTCTGGAGCTGCAGATGGAATTAAACCCCTCTTTATTTTTCACACATGCTTAACACAGTGTAATGACAAACTTATTTATATATATATATATATATAAAAAAACAACAAGCCCATGAGGGAGAGCAAAGAGCCGCTGCTTTGCATTTCCAGGCTGCTTCGTTTTTCACTTCTAATGTGTGGATGGAAACATAAATATGAAAGTGACCGACAGGGTGAATAATAAAACAGTAAGAGATCGACAGACTCACAGGAACTTCCACATACTTGGCAGCAGCTTTCACCTTTTAGGGGGACAGGAGGGGCAGGAGGAGCAGGAGGAGGAGGAGAAGAAGAAGAAGAATGACACTGAAGTTCAGATGGGAAGATTTGGTTTCCAGCAAATAACAGGTTGCCTATGTGAGTGATGAAAGAGACAGCTTGCTGCTCTATGTTTGCAGGAACAAAAACATGGCTACTCACTGTGAAAGACAGGAATGAGGAGAAGAACGTCCCTTCGTCATATCTTGAGATCTTGGAGAGAACGCCGTCTAAAACACCGGCAAACTGTGGACAACAATTCACTGCATTTATTTTCCCTTTAAAATCAGAATGGTTTTGGCTCAACATCAAGTTCAAGAGATTTATTTTTATTAGGAACATGTTGAAATAGTCTGTTTGATCATCTTGTTTCTGAAAAACATTTTCCTTTGTTTTTCAGAAACATTCTGTGTTTATTAAAGGCCATAAAGCCAACTGACAAACATATACCAATAAAGAGAATCCAGATGAAATTAAATGAAACAAGTAAGATCAACATGTAAAGAAAACAAATATGAATCTTAATGTTAGTGATAATTATTACAATAATAATAAGTAAAAAACAAATAAAGGATCCAGAGTGGAAGCAAAGCAGCTAATTATTTATCAAAAGAAGAAGATTTGACTCCAAAGAATAAATAACAAAGCTAAAAGCAGTGAGGCTGGACCCAACTCCCTCCATCTAATAAAAAAGAACGCTGAAAAGCATCAAATGAAGTAAAAAATCAAAAACAAATAAAGAGAGAGCGAGAGGATTTGATTGGAGGACAGAAAGAGATTTTACCTTTGAGATGAGGGAGGAAATCATTTCTTTAAACGACTCGTCAATCAGGACATCGATTTTGGAGTGGTACTGTTGCTGCAGGGTGGGGTTGGGGGGGGTACAGAGGTGAGGGAGAGACGTATCGCCGGGGAGACATTGTGGGGAGGGAGGGGGGTGGGGGCAAGAAGCAATATTTCATTATTTCAAAAAAACTGATGGCACACAAAGACTAAAACTGACTCCTTGCCTCCCTGATGTACTGAACAGGATTGTCTGAGCTGTAAAATAAAAACCTACAACATCAAGTCTACACACACACACACTTACACACACAAACACACCTCACCCCTCCCTCTGAGCACAGCGAGGTGTGAAAACCTTCCCATCCGTGTAACGCCGCTGAGTTAAGCAGCTAATAGGACCATTATGCAGCTGAATGACATTCCCGTCTGCGCTGGAAAAGCGAAGGAATCTGAAGGATACTTTTTGTGCGTCTCCCTACAATTAGAGCAGCCTTGTATTTCTCTAAAGCACCGGTCCAGCTGCGAGGACCAAAGGCTCACACAAGATTCAATTAATCCGCCATTTCATGTCTCGTTTTACCCCCCCCCTCACCACCCAAAAAGAAAAAAAAAAAACATATTCATGGCACCTTTTCCCTTGAAGGAAGGAGAGGAAAAAAGGCTGGGGCTGAGCGCTGAAAGGCAGCAGCAGCAGGGGAGTTCATCTCTTGGCGACAATGGCCTTTCACTGGCCGTCTAAAGAACACCCAAATTAAAAATTTCAATCAACAAAGCACACAGATCGCTGACAAATTGTGGGTCCAGGGAGGTCACCGCTGCCAGCCCTAATTCTGGGGCTTCCCCCCCCCCCCCCCCACAAGTCCGCAAAATGGCAGTTCCTTTTCAGCGCGGCAAATCTTTCTGGCAAATCTTGAGAGCTTTTCTTTTATTCGTCTCCTTACGTCAATTAACATCGCTGCATTCGCCTTCTTTTTCTCTACAAAGGCATCCGAAAAAAGCAGAGAGGAGAAGTTGTGCACAGTTAAACCTGAAAAGAACAATTATTGCTTTTAAAAACATTTATCTGTTCATTGAGCTCCAGCCGCCGTCGCTGCTACTTCAGCTCTGTGAAATGTTTTAGATTCTGAGCCGGGTCATACTTTCAATACGACCCCACCACTCTCAATTTAAATTACCTCAGCAACAAAATGGCTGCAGACAAATTAGCATTTTCATTGATTTCAGTTAATCACCCCAATTTAACCAGGGACTGTAAAGGAAGAATTCATGAATCCAGCAGTGTTTCTTGCCTGGATTACACTGTCAAGTGCAGATTCTTTGCAGGCAATATGCAAAGCTGGTCAGCAAAACACCCAATGTCTGCACATAAAAAAAAAACTAGAAGAAAAGGTGAAGAGGAGCAAATTTAAAAAGAATATATTAGTGAGGCAAATATTCAAAGGTCTGGACCTGGGTCAGACTGATATCTCTTAAAAACCCCTCAGACGGCTGCGGTCAGGTCAGAGGTCAGACGGCCCTCAGTCCCAGCAGCTACTGGCAGATGAACATTGCATCACCTAAGCCACATTCATGGAAATCCTGCAGGCCGGCCAAGAGATGGGATTTCTCTCATCGGCTGTTGCTCTTTCAACTTGACTTGGCTCAAACTGTTTCTGTTGCATGATCAGAGGCAATCACAGGCAACATCTCTGACTTAGCTCATTTGTAGATTGACTGACTTTCCAGACACCTTTAGCATCTCTTTTCCAAAAGAGCGCCTTCGTTTGAAGATAGTTTCTAGGACTGTCATGCGAGTAAGAGGTTCACCTCTCTCTGCGTCTACGCTGTTCAGTGATTGGGCGAAAGACAGAGCAGCACTTTGTTACCCAGATGGAGGCTGTGCTCTGGAAGACAGACAAAACAAGAACGATATTCTGTCGCTCTGTAAGTTAAAATTGAACTCATGTGTATGATGATTTAACAGACAATGTAGTGAAACGGACTTGATAGTGAATGGTGGTTAACATGTTGTTTCAGTCCCTTATTACTTGTTTAGCCATCTGACAACAGAAAACCCTGTTGATGAGATCAGATTTATTATAAATACTGCTATCTAATATTTTATTTACATATATGTAAAGATTTCGCGGCGTAATGGTGTCCTGAGCAGAAAATGAAGTCACACTCCCTCTGAAACGGACTCTGATAGTGTGTTCATATAAGTGCATAATTCCAGAGATAATATCTTCTCTCTCTTAGCAGTAGTCAAGGTCAGGTTATACTGTAGATAAAGGACCAACCAACTGTACATTGTAGTGTCTACGCTCATGGACTTTCATATCCTATTCAGATGCCCAAGACAGAGAGGCACCAACTTCAACCTTTTTCTGCATTACACCAGTAGCAAGCCGTAAGGACAAAGTGTGATTAAGGAATAAATACTTTAGGCTTACTATCCAATAGGATGTGAACACCTACATGTAACATAGGGTTGACAGCAATTCTAGCCATTCATGGATGTGCTGTTGGAATGGGTGACGCTAGTAGAGGGAGATATACTGGGATGCTGTGGGAGACATCTTCAGACTTGGGAGTGACACTTGCTCATGTTACTCTGTTAGCATTTGTATATTGTTCCACCTTCTGGTCTCCTTGATGCATCAAGTCTACATTAAAATCTTCTGCATAAGACATCAGCTGCTGCCTGAGTTCTACTTTCACCAGCTTTGAGAAAACGTCCATAACATCCCGAACATTGTTTTTTTACCTGATGCTTGTAATACGATTTAGATCAAGTCTTCAGGTCCTTAAAGGCCCCAACACTGCATGTTATTCAGTGTCTTTGCTCCACCTTTAACTGAGAAGCTGGACCAAATGCATTCAATCAATCAAGAAGATTTTAAGAATAGTAAGGAAAGATGTAAAATATGCAGTACTAGGTCTCTCCAGGACCACTGGTGCACGCCACTACAGCCTGAAAAAAGTCTCAACTGCTTCAATAAAATGTGCTTAGATTTGAGTTATAATAATATGGGGACTTCTTTTTTGATGGAGCTCATGTGGAGAGTTGTGAAAGGAAAAAAAAGGTGATGAGGAGATGGAGGAGACTTACCCATTGTTTGTCAATCTGGGATTCAAACAATGATGTGCAGGACACATGGACATGGGGGACGGGGAGAACATGAGACAAAGAAAAGAATGCAAACATAGTCAGCCAATTAATAGAAAAAGCAGAAACATTTAAGTCCAGTTCTGATTAGAACTATAAATTCAAACATTATCAAGTTTTTATCATGATTTCAGTCTCTGTGGGTCTTAATTCATCTTCCACTGTTGGCTTTGAAAACATGGAGAAACTAGCAGAAAGCAGACAAGTTGTAAATATCTTCTCCCTTTGAAAAGTCCCTAGAATGATTCACTCCCTTATCCAAAAAACATTTAAGTATCAAGGTTATTCTGTTTTGGGGTGAATGAAGTTCAGCCTGACAGACTGAACAGCTGCTGTGTTTGGAAAGCCAGAATCACTTCTCAAGTGGTGATAACAAAATTCAAAGATTTTATTTTTGTCAATTTAGGATGTTAAACCTGTTATTATATCTTAGTCTGCTTGTGATGCTGCTGCAGCAGGAGGCCATTTCCTCTCAATAATGAGCATTTAACAAAAACACTTTCAAAACCTTTTAAGTAAACCGTGCCATGTTTACAGCCCTGACCTTGGTAGGGTCAGGTAAACATCCGAATGTTGTATGTTATGGATACTGTAAACTTTGACCCCTAACATCATATGATGTCAATGTACCTGTGACAGCCTTCGCTGGTGAAAAACAGTAACTTTCCAATCATAGCTTGGCGACCGTAGCTATGAATAACAGGTCTGTCAAACTCAGTTCTCCACATGTTGAAGCAGTGGGCATGAGTACGTAGTAAGAGTGATGGTGGAGCAAAAGTTTAAGAAATGTTTTAAAATTGAGCTCATCTCTGCTGTAATAAAATGCTTTGCTAACTAGCTAACGATGTACAGTAGTCACTTTTGTATCTAGCAACTCATGAAAGGGTCTAATATATACAACAAGTTCTTGTATCACAAGACTAGACTCAGAAATGGGAGCTTGTAGACCCTGGAATTCAATCAAGCCACGTCCGGCATCAACAACCCCCCCCTCAAACGATAAGCGTATATCAAACATATCTCAAATCATCTAATACAATCTATTAATGACGTCCATTCAGACTCTCAGACTTCAGAATGGACAAAGGTTTTTTGGGGAAAACATCGATACAGATTGCAAACTTGCCTTGTGCTGAACATATAAACTCACCATACTCACTGTAGATATCGTATATAACATTTTTGTGGCAAAGTCTATTAAAGATATTCATCATATATATATATATTTTTTGCCTTTTTCCATTTATTCTTAACTAGTTAGCTGATTTGCATTTACTTTATGTCTACCCACTGAATCTGTCAATTAATAAATCAATAAACTTGGAATTCAGGACTATAATTACAGCATATCTCACATGTGAGCCTTAGAATTTTACCATTTGATGAGCTGTGTATGTTGCACTTTGACCCCACCTTTGACTCCACCTTTCTTTATTGTCGCGCTTGTTTACCTGAAGTGATCTTTGTATAACATCATGGAAAACACGACATAAAACGTTAAACTATTGCAGCAGAACCAGTGTGTATGTGGAAACTGTTCATGTGTATAAAGTTGGTTGGTATAATAGTGTGTCTCTCTGCAGGCATTTGTTCAGTAAGTGTCAGCAGGAATGAATGGACAGATGGTGTTTTTCGAACTGCGGTGGCAGCGGCAGCGG
Source organism: Limanda limanda (assembly GCF_963576545.1). Lineage (NCBI taxonomy): Eukaryota > Metazoa > Chordata > Actinopteri > Pleuronectiformes > Pleuronectidae > Limanda > Limanda limanda. Next base: position 25,000,231 of record NC_083643.1, read on the forward strand.
CTTGTGGAAACTGTAGAGGAGAGGAAGCTGAAGGTTAAGAGAACAGCGAGCTTAGCTCTCTGTCAAGACTGCCGGTGGCCAAGGGTTTCGCTCTCAGCAATGCCAAGGCTGCTGCCTTACACAGGCTTCACGGTCATCCATTTAACAGCTTGTGTCGAGCGTCTGGCCGCTTCAAGTGAACACAAATACACCTGAACTCCCCGTCTGCTGGATGTTCGGAGGGAAACATTCACGTTTAGTGGCTGATCTGACAGTCTGACTTGACCTGTTCAGTATGAAGCCTGAAAATAAAAGACAGCAGAGGCTTTTTGAAGCTGACGGACCTTCTCTGACGATGAACTGTGAGATGTGAACTGAAAAATACAAACATCCACCCATCAAATGTGATTTTGTCTGATATTCAGCCAAGACTTATTTTCCTAACACGAAAAACATTCTGCTAGTTCTGTTTATCCTCTTGTTTTGTACTTTTTTCTATGAGTGAGTACTAGTTTTTTAAATTGATAATGGATTAAAAGATCAGGGCCTGGTCAAGCCAACATTTAAAGTAGAAAAAAATGACTTTTAATGGAGTGACTACAATAAGGTGATTCTAGTCAGAGAGTTGGAGTAAATCTGTGTGTTCAGTTTTGGTGAACATGGACAGTCCTCACTAAAACACCTTTAACTCAATGCACCAATCACAGCTAAGCACAAATGCTGTTTGGCTTCCTGATCATGTGCACAACGTTGTTTTCATTCTAGAAGTACAATCTAAAAAACAAATCTAGCTAATTGTAGAGAGTGGGTCACGGTTTGTGAGAACCTAACTGTGAGAAGATAAGCAAAATATAGGGACACCCATTTACATCAGTCCAAGCGGCTGGATGGAAGTATGGCCTGTTCAAAGGATCCCTGCTCTATTATAATGTACGTTCCAGTATAGTGCTTTAATTTGTATTTCGAGACAATTCTGAAATGTACTTGCTTGTTTTACGAAAACATTGTATGACTAATTCAGGTCTGACTTCCAAGCCTCCATCTGGGGATATGGACCATGTGACCAACTGTGAGCTTACCTCCTGTCCAGTATCCAGCACACAGAGTTTGGAGCACTGCTTCTTTGCGTCCATCAGCACATTGAACATGGTGCAGACTGACAGCGGCACGCGGAAGTCTGTGGACTTACTCGCTCTTTGCATTTTGGCATCAAACGCTGATTTTGTTCTTGAGGGATAAAAACAAAGAGGTTTTTATTACTTAGGTTCCCCCGAAATGAGCAGAAATCATATAATACATATACAAGTGGGACAATTTGGTTGTGACAGCGTATTTTACAAACACACTGTGTATTTTTTAAGGTTTGCCAATGAATATAGCAAATGAAGTTTGATGTTTTGGATCTTTAGAACATGTAAAGGTTAGTTTTCAGGTGGTTAGAAAAAACAGGAATTCAGTGTGAGGAACAATAATCCAAAGAAAGCGTAACAAAGATTGTGCCAGAGTTGAGCCCAGAGGTCCAGCTGTGGTAACCTCTCAGTCTGACCTCTTGACGCAGGCCTCCATCATGTCGCTAGCCATCAGTTTGAGTCTCTGCTCCAGATGTTTGGCAAACTCTGGCTCTGGCCAATGGAGGTCCAGCACGAACATCTGCAGAGCATCCAGCTTCCAGAACAAATCCTCTGAGGTGGTGGAACCATTACTGCAGAGACAGTAGAAGGGTTTTTTTAACTGTAATGAACAAACACAACTTGATCACTCACTTTTACCATGGACCTGTGGATTTTACCAAATTTAAACTCCTATGATGCTTATTTGTTAATATGTATAATAGTGCACAGATTTTTACCTGGTGTGCTTACGTTGCCAGATGCAGAGAATTGTTTTTTTCTCATTTCGGTGTTTGTGTGTTAGTGTGAATGTGAATTTGAACCAAACTTGGTGTGAATATTACTTGTGACATATCTCTAGCCTAACTTTTTCTAACTCATTGGTAAAAGGTCAAGGTCGGAGAAAATATGGTTTGAAAAAATAATATACATTCTCCAAGATATCTCCACAATTAATAGAGTTGTCAATGTCTACATTTTGTAAAATAACTTCCTGCATAGTTAAAAAATAAATTTTCCGAGCTCTGCATCCTAAAGGACATGACCTGAAGCTTTTACAGGTAGATATAAGTTATTCATATGCTGTGTGGGATGTTGTCATTTTGACATCACTATGAAGTCAATCAGCATTGTCTGGTTGGAGTACATCCAGCACTCCCAAGGTGAGCAGCACACACTCCAATGCTTTGTGTTACCTCCACCAAGGTTATATTTTTACCGCTGTCTGTTTGTTTGTTAGCAGGATTACACAAAAACTACTGGAAAGAACTTGGCAGAAGGACGTGGTACAAACACATAAATGTACACTGCTTGCCAACTGCTAGACGACTTTTCCATGACCTACTCGCTAACTTCTGTCTATCGTCTATCTGACTTTATATACTGATGGCTATAGGGGCATCAACAAAAACACCATATGTGCTGAGATTCTGAAAACTGTGTCATAAATAATTTCAGCAAATCATTCATTTAATGTTCACATTGTGGTGGTATGATAAATTGTCTGGCTGTAGCCAACTGATTTCAAGAGAAGGACTGAAGGAAGGAAATATATCTATATCTAAAACACCTTTTAAACATGCACATGTTGACGTAGATAAGTGCTTTGAAGGACCAGTGGTCAGAGAACACATCAGTGTCCTCAGAAAAAGATTTGTGTGTGTTGAGGCCCTATAGTGGTTCTTCAACAGGTTTTGGTTGTTTCTCATGCAGAGCTGAGTGGTTTCAGTCAGTAAACACAGCACGAGGCTGAAACAGAGACAGATGGACGTCTCCCCGCCTTCTCCTCTGCGCACAGGTTTCACAGCAACACATGGTAACGCTCTCCGCCACCGACATCCAAGTGTACAGCACCCAGCTAGAATGACAGCCACGGGAGGATGGAGGTGGATGAGAAGGGGTGGTGGTGGGGTGGTTCAAACAAGTGCCACTCACTCCCTCACTTTCTCACTTTGCCTTTAAAAGACTGTTACCTTAACAAGTGGCGCTCAGGAATAAACGCTTTGGGCTGAGTCCGCAGTGCAATTAAACGCTCTGTGGCAATCCCCCTCATGTCTAATTAGTGGTGCTCTTCTCTGAGCGAGCTCGGCCCTGCTCCCCGGGGAGCGGGACGATCCCACTCGCCCGTCTGTGCTCACTAATGAAGTGCCAGCTTTTTTTTTTTCTCTCTCGCTCTCTTTTTAATGGATTGAGGAGGGCCAAATGAAGTGAGGTAGAAGAACAGTGCGGTCGGTGTTGTGGGAAAGGCTGGGGGAGTCGGAATGAGGAGCCTTTTTAAGAAAGACACCCTCAATCAGCCTCCAGGGACCCCCACCACCACCACCATATCCCCCATTGCCACCAACACTGACAGCTCAGCTTCACAATCTCGCTGTAAAATACACATGAAAACACTGATGTCTCTAGAAATCAAGAGCTAGCAGGTGAATCTAGATCAAATGATCTTTCTGATATTCACAGCCAATTCATCGAGTTTATGGATTCAAAAAAAAACTGACCATCCATGCACATACTGTTGTATTCAAATAACGCTGTCTGCCTTTTAGAGATTGTTCCTGCTGTTTACTATTTATATTGTTATATTGTTTATTATTGCACAACTTTACTGCAAAGTTAAAAATTAGCCATTGGCTAACTATGAATGTTAATTAAAGGACAATGTCCCTTCCGAATAAAGAATAAATAAAGATGTAATTAAGACTCATCTAAAATTGCATGAAATGGGATTTATTTAATATTAATAGGAATATTAAAATTACTACAATAGATTGTATTTCTTACTATACACATTTCCTGTCTCAAGGCCACAGTAAACAGAAAAATATATGTTTCCATACAAAGGTAAATCCACACGGGTCAGTGACTCTCTCTGAGGTTTCTGTGTTTTCCAGTGTAGGGCAGAGGATGTCACACCTTTTACAGATCCAAGCCCGAAAAGGCAAATTGTGATTTGTGAATACGGAAATAATAAAATAAGATCAAATTCAATTTGACTTTGAGTTTAGAGAATTCTGACAAAAATGTGCTCTGCTGACACTCAGAGCAGTTGCCCAGTAGCAAGCCATCATAACAGTGGTGAATTTTGGAGCAGAGATCAGGGAGGACCCACAATGGAAACAGCCATTGTAGCTTATTAGCAGTGATGCAACATTTGATTTCTTTAATGACCTCCTCTACAAGATTAAAAACTGTGATAGGAGTCAATGATAAAAATAAATATTTTAAAATAAAATGGTAGTCACATACTGACCAAAATAAAGAGCTGCTAATCTGCATTATTACTATTTTAATGGATGATTTAACATTTAGCAGAGGTAAAGACAACAGAAGGAAAATCAGCTAAATTTAGCCAAAACATTTGCTATATAAAAAAATCGTGATTTCTAGACAACAGTATAGTTACTTGAGAATGCACCCTGCTTGATATGACGATTACAATTTTTTGTGTTTGTGAAGTTTTTTTAAATTGTAATATATTTAAGAATATGGACATGGTAAAAAATCAAACTTACGTGTTCTGAAGCTGCTTAAATATACACTTTAAATTCCACAAACTGTATTTTCCCGAAAAAACATCTTTATCATGATCGCCCGTTACATACATACAAGTGCTCCACGTGAGCTTTGACCTGTTGTTTACTGGCAAGCAAACACAATCTGGATGTTGTTCAGTTTGTCCTTTATGTTTTGCCACGTTTTGATACTGTGGTACATTTTGAAGGTGAAGAGGAAAGGGCAGGTTTTTGTTCGATAAGAACTTTCTGACGTCAAAACACAGAACATTTCTCAACTTACAAGATGTCAGGTAGATTTAATCCTTGCAAGCTGCAACACAAAATTGAGGTGATGTATTATTATGGCATTGACATCCTTGACATTGTCATATGCACGTTGCACAGCACCAAATCTTCAGGGACAAACACAAACTTCCCTCATGTGCTGAGTCTGGCTCATTAACACTGAATAATGTTTCATGTTCTTCTGTTCACTCAGACATTTTACAATTATCAGTTCTGACGAGAGAAATTCCATGACATAACGATAAATTATAGCGATGAAGACTCTTAAACAAACATGCAGATTAACAGAAGCAGAGCGGATATGGCACTGGGGAGAATTCAGGACAGACAGCAAACATGCCAGGCTAGAGGTCTTCAACCATACCTGAACCCCCCAAAAACAAATACCTGACCTGAACTGATCCAGGTCTGATTTGAACATTCAACACTTCAGGTCAGACTTTGTCCTTTGTAAAATGACTTGACCCTGTAGGACTTGGAACAGTTAAATACGAGCAACAAAGGATGAACGTGGTGAATACAATGCTTGCAGTAAGTGCGGCAGCACAACCTGACACACCTATTACACATTCAGGTGTGCAGAGATATTTGAAGTCAAGCCACGTTTCAACCTGGCATGTCAACAGGCTAATTACACCTCCATATTAATAACACTCTTATTAAGCATAAGCCTAGTTAGACAAAGTTTGCTCCCCAGAATGTTAAAATAATGTATTTTGATACCATGCTAATGTGTTAGCAAGACCATCATGAGTATGCTAACGTGCTACTAGTTCAGTTGACCGAGGCAAGACAGTGTAGAGTTTAGCTAATGAAGTGAGTCTGCGAAAAAATATCGTAATGCTGTTTTTCTTGTGTTTGTAATTTCATATTACACATATAGTATATCCCCTAGTGTTCAAAGTGAGGAAACGTTTTTAGTTACAGATGATTGGAAGCGCCAAACTGGGAGACATGGAAATTCTGTCTGGTTTTCTCTGTCAAGTCTTATGAAATATGTGCATGATGTATTATTGAGAGTTTTTGGTACTGTCAACGCGTGATAAAAATATAACTTTAGCTTTAAACTTCAAATAAACAGGTGTATGTGATCAAGAGTGTATCCTATTCCTCCAATGTCAGCAGAGAAAAGGATACACGGTGGATGGACGGACAAGTAAGTGAGGAGAATGGGCTGGTGTGTACCACAATGTCCAGAAGGTCACAGACCAAGAGCTCCACTCTGCCTTCAAACCAACTGGAGGCAGATCAGTAAATACAGATTGGACAGTTTCTGGGTCTGTTTTGGTTCAGGTCTGGGTCTTTTTCTTGTTGATGGATCCAATCAGTAAATTACTGTTGTGCTACAACCTCTCAGAGTGTGTAAAGACCTCTAGTCCAGACCACGGTGGAGCCTCTGAGGCGTCTAACCAGCCTTGTACATACGTGTTTTCACACAGCGGTCCCATCCAGGCCGGTGCTGAGAAACTGGGCATCTGTGGCAGCGTTAGCGGAAGGCTGGGGACTTTGGGAAGAGGAACATTCGCTAAATTGTTTGTTAAGGACCTGTCAGTGGTGAGGCCGATCCAATGCAGAACAGGAAAACGTTAAAATAATAAAAGACAAAGAGAAAGAGAAGAAATAGTGAGAGGAACAGTTTTTCAAAGAATGCCACACAACACGCACACGTTTGTACTCCTATTTTAGTGGGGACACTCAATGGCATAATGCATTCCCTAGCCCCCCATCCTAACCTTAACCATCCAAACTAAAGGCCTTACCCCAACCCCAACCTAACCCTAATCCTAACCCTAAAAGCAACCCTTAACTATCAAACAGCACTTTGAAAAAGTGAGGACCGGTCAAAATATCCTCACTTTCCAAAAATGTCCTCACTGTGCAGGCTCTATGCTTAAAATTGTCCTCACAAAGGTTTAAGTACAGGCACACACACACACACACACACACACACACACACACACACACACACACACACACACACACACACACACACACACACACACACACACACACACACACACACACACACACACACACACACACACACACACACAGAAGAATGAATATAATAGTAGCCACTTGTTTTGAAAAGCAAAAACCAATAAAAGGCGGAAAAATCAATGCTGACTTCTGTTTATTCTATTTTCTCTCAGTTGGGGTGCTTTTTGTTAACGAGCACAGTTCAGCACATCGTCACCGACTGTGTCCTTGCTGTGTGTGTTGTACATTCATCTCTGCCTCCTTTTGTTCCTATGGCGTCCTGTGCAGCATTACCTTTGTTCCAATTCCTCATGTTTTATTTTCTCTGTTACATTTCCGCGGCAGACGGTATTAAACCTTGACAAACCATTGTGAACACAAGGTGAAAGGACAAAAAGAGACAGCTTCGAACACTGATACTGACCAAAAACATGGAGAGTTACGTCAGATAAAGAAAATCTCTTTGTACACAGGGAAATTCATGGAGAGATAGGGTTAGTGAGTAAGTGAGCCAGTGTGTGTTGCAGTTAAGGTTTGTTCATATGGAGTCGGGACTGTGTGTGTGTGTGTGTGTGTGTGTGTGTGTGTGTGTGTGTGTGTGTGTGTGTGTGTGTGTGTGTGTGTGTGTGTGTGTAACTGTTTTCACATATGAGCTTTGGAGGATGTCTACACACTTAGGTCCCAACTTTGTCCGGAGCATGCCTTTCACACATGTACACAGCATGAGATTTTCTGCTCATGCGTGGTCACAACTACACAGAAATCTCTGCAGTGTTCAGTTAAGATGTAACATATAAATTCTGTTTTTGTTTACAGCATGTCAACTCTGGCGTTTGAGTCAGAGTCTTCTTCGTGTTTGATACTTCTTATTCATCCTAGATATTTGTATTATTTTGTTTTTTATTTCAGTTTTGAGTTGGTCACATGTGAGAAACATCATTAAAACTTACTCTGCGCTCTACGTTTTGGAATTTATGTTAAATCATATATATGCACTGTATATTTTTATAGAAATGTATATTACTGTATTTCAGTATTTTAACTGAGATTATAAACATTTGATACCTACCTCTTGAAATAATTTTAAAACAAACTTTAGATACAACCAAGGTTTCTAAAGAAAAAATTAAGTTCAAACAAATAGGGGGACACATATGTTTGCTTTGATTGTGTCTGAATGTATTTTCTTAAAACTGAAAATACCGGTTTAGCCTTGTTGATACATTGCTGTCATTACCATTGGAGGATTCTTCAGTTTGCAGCAGCTGGAAAGAGCGCTGCAGTGCACAGGGTGTCTAAAGCTAAGACTCGTGGTGATGAAGGAGTGGGCGGACTCTTACTTGACCGACTGCCAGGTTTCCTGCTCGAAGCCGCGGTGGATGGACTGGGCGATGGACGACTCCATCAGGTCGATGTAGCGCACTACCAGGGGGACGAACAGGTCCTGCAGGTGTTTGTGGAACGTCCCATTACACAGGTGAGCTGTGGGGGGGCGGAGACAAGAGATCATGTAAGAGTATTTATTCACATTTCAGATAAAATTAAAACAGACAAGATGATTTTGCCCTGTCTGGGGGGATGGACTATCTAAAAAAGGTTGATGTAATTGATTGGCACCCCCTGGCACCAGCGAACGCTCATGAGTGAGAATCTGGAAAGCGGTGCTTGGTTTCAGATCTATGCTGAAAGTCAAGGCAAGTATCACTTATGCTTGTTCTATTCCTTTGTAACAGCAAAGAATGATGTTCTACTCTATTCTCAAAAGTATATCATATCAATAATATTTTTTTTATGGACCTAAAGTTCATGGGCGGCTGTGGCTCAGCAGGTCGTTCAGATGAGATGCTTCAATCCTCCAAATGTCATCAGCCTGTTGGTGTTTGAATGTGATTACAACTGTACAGTACTTTAGATAAAAAACTTATGACAATGTTCAATGACAGTGAACTTCTTTAATTGTTTTTTTTACGAAATTCACTTCGCAGCTGAAGAAAGATTTAACTCTTCTGGTTCTGTACAGATATACACAGCACCTGCTTAAAGATCAGGAAAGAATATGATCATGATTGAATACAGGAATTTGCAAGTATTTGGCAAACTCATTTACAATTATTGGTTAATTTTTTTACTAGTCTATTAATTGACTAATTGTTGCAGCTCTAATGCTTAACAAGGTGGATAATAGAGTTTATATTTTGAAAAGTTGTGAACTTGGGTCATGAGGATTGTGTCTATGCTTAACCGACCTCTGAAAGAGACGACATCCAATGAATAAAAAACATCAGATCAGTAAATAATTCAAACTTATATATAAACCACATACATGAGCAGTAATAAAGCAAATTCTCTTTAATTTGATAAAAAAGGTTAACTTTTCAAACTTCACTCTGCACCATAGACCGTTAAAACACTTCAAAAAGATCTAGACACAACGTCCAGCACACAAACAGAAACAAGTGACAGTATATTGTGGAACTGGGAAGGACTCACTAATGCAAAATAATAATTCTGAAGTAGCTCCAGAGCAAAAACACAGGACAAGGGAACAGCTCATGCCAAGCAGACAGGTGTAGAATGGGCACCGCAATTATAAAGACATAAAGATAATTAACTAAACCAGATGCTTATCAGTCTCACAAAGGTAGAACAAGATTTGCAATAGTGAAGTGCCTCACCCACCCACACCTCTCAGGTGTGATTAAGCCTGTCAAACAGTCCTCAGTGACAGTAACAGTCCACAGTGGGGAGAGACAAATAAACACAGTGTGTTGGGTGAGAAGCGAGCAGGCCCGTCTCTCAGGACTTCATTAGTTTTAATTCCTCTCGCTCGGCTCCATCATGATTAACACTAGCCTTTTATGCCCTCCGGAGAGCAAAAACCATCTCCCTCGCAACCGCTCGCCTTCACACGCTGACAATCAAGTGAGCATTTAAATAATCCACAGAACAACTGAGAGAAAATACACTCAAAGAGTCTGGGAAGCATTATCAAGTCACCTGAGATCAGTCAATCGGTGGCCACTGCAGAGGTTTTGTTGCTTTTTCTGAATGGCTTAAATGGATAAAAGTATTGCTGTGAACAAATAATGAAGTCAAAGATGTTTCATATTTAATCATTGTGAGGTTCAGATAAGGCAACTTGTAAACCATCTTTATTATCCTCCAAACCTGTTTTTTTTCCTTTTAATTTTGTCACCCAAGTATCAGATTGGATATAAATCACTTTCCTCTCACTTTAGATGTAATTAACAAGGAGGGAAGACCTCATTTGTGTAAATAGTCAAAACTATGATTTAGCTCGTTCTGTGTTTCAGCTCTTTCTAATGCCTGATTACACTCCAATTCAAGTCAGCTAATGTTGTGACACTTGGAATAATTACGGCATTAACAGAGCATGGTAATTAGAAGAAATATATAAAAGATATGAGCCACAAAACAGAGATTTGTGGATTCTTCACATAATGAATTGCTGAGTTTTTTGTTTCCAACAGTGCCCTTGGGCTGTCTGTCTGTCTGCCTGTCTGTTACTGTATCCAAGGTACTTTGGCATCAGCCATGTTAAATAGCGCCTTGCATCTCGCCAAATCTCTGCTGGCACTGAGACAAAGCCTCGGCGCCGACAGAGGGCTCGAAGAGAGAGGAGGCAACGAGCTGAGATTTTTCTCCAGCAGTCAAATTAAATCTTAAGAGACAGAGGCAGTTTGTCAGGGAAGAAAATGCTACAACAATTTCAAATACAGCAGTGTAGTGATGATGATTGTCATACTTTAAAGTTTCCACTATCATTGTTTGTTTTTTCACAGAATTGGGACCTTGAGACATAGAACAGCACGTTGCAAATATAAAATGTCTTTCTTTTGTAACAGTGAGGATGTGCTCCATGAAAAAAAAACAAAAAACAATACATTCACGCATTCACAAACCAGGTGAAAAAAATTTGGTATGAAATATAAAAGGATAAATAGCGGTGGTGAGTCCAGAGCAGTCCAACAATTTATTTCTCAGATAGGTTTGGTTTTGTCATTTTGAAAAGTAAACCTGCAGAAAGGAATTACCGTTTCTTCAGGAGCAGCAGACCGGATTGCAAAGATTTTGACCTGAAAAGCTTGTGTGTAAAACTGATCAAATTCAGCTCCATGATGAGAAAATGAATAAATGAATCAGATGGGGGGGACGCTGTGATTACGTCTTTGCCTGCTACCTGCTACAGGTCAGATGACACCAAGCTAAAGATAAACTGTGGGCAGCTCATTGTGTCTCTCCTCCGTGTTAATTACCTCTCTGTCTTAGCATGCGAGGTGTCGTTAACCTCCCCGCTTAACAAGCCTTGTTTTCTCTGGCATCACCAGTGTTAATTAGCACTGTTAGCTGCCATGTGCTGTGGCGTATGAGGCATTTCCTCCCAAAAAATCTCCGGGCTTTTTTTTTTTTTTAGGTATAAAAATGAGTAGACAGGAGAGGATGTAAATGAGTAAAATGAAACGAGCAACAGGGTGAGGACAAGGATTTTGAAATGTCATTGTTTTTGTATTCAGAAGATCATCAGGACTTTTACTGAGTCTGTTCTTAAGAAAGACACACACAGACATGTCCCTTTTGTGAAGGAAGAAATGTTTCGACTGAATATCATTGGTTACATCTGCGTGATATCCTGAGATGAACATTTTGGACGCAGGTGGGGTGAAACTCCGGGTAGAATGGTTTCTCCTTGCTCCCTTTTTTTTTTTTTTTTTTTAAATTGTAACACTATATTACCCTAACCCCTTATGTTTTTCTTGTCAAAATAGGACTTTCTTCTGAATTACAACACTTACCTCGAAATCTCATATGGCCCTAATACTCCATTATATTATATAAATGCAATGCATGTATAGGGATGGGAATCAAGAACCGGTTCTTGTTTAGAACCGGTTCCCAGTGAACCAATTCCTTGGAATCGTTAGCGAAATTCTTTAACGATTCTGCTAACGGTTCCCTGTGCCGTTGCGCATGCGCAAACTTTTTCATTCAGACGGCAGCAAACATGTCATGGCGGCAACCCGGAGTAGCTCGGCGGCTACTGCGGCTTCGCTCGGCAGTAACTTCGCAGTAGCTCGGCGGCAACCCGCAGTAGCTCGGGGCTACTGCGGATTTGCTCGGCGGTAACGTCGCAGTAGCTCGGCAGCTACTGCAGCTTCGCTCGGCGGTAACGTCGCAGTCCCTGCAACAACAACAGCTCCCTGAGTCCATGGCCCAGAGAGTGCATCAAGAGGTCCAGCTGTACAGAAGTCTGCCCTCCATCCCCTCTACGAATAACGCCACCCTTTGGTGGTGGGACCAGAGACACACTTTACCCCTGCTGTCAGGTCTAGCTGAGTCCTATCTGTGTGTTCAGGCATCCTCCACCCCATCTGAGAGAGTGTTCTCCACGGCTGGAGACACAATTAGTCCTGAAAGACCCCGTAACCTTCCGGAGAAAGCAGACATGCTTATTTTTCTGCACAAGAATTGTTGATTTTGTTGATTACAATTGCTGGTGCAGACTTGATGGTATTTGCCACTGCTAGTTTAATTTTTGGCAGCTCAGTTTTCATATACCCTTTTTAAAAAAGGAAGGAGCATTGTAGTTTCTAGTAACATGTTTAAATTAAACAGAGTAAGTTTTATTTAAGTTATATAAGTTTTATTTTATCGTAATTTCTACAGAAGAATGTCAGGTTTATCTTTAGTTCAAGAGGAATACGTGAATGTTTTTGGTTATTTAAAAAATGTAAATGTTTATGTATACATACTGTATATGGTGTGCATCATTATAGAAAATTATATAAAAGAAAATTAATGTAAATAAACCCGTTTGTGCTCTTTTTTCCCCCCCTTGCCCAAAAATAATCGATAAGAGAATCGATAAGGAATCGAATCGATAAGCAGGAATCGATAAGGAATCGGAATCGTTAAAATCTTATCAATACTCATCCCTATGCATGTAATCTAATAATGGGGTTAGGTGGCTTTCCAGGATTGGACAAGTGGGCTTGTTTTTAGCAGGGTGCAGGATCTGCTCAGATTGAAATGTGAGAAACTGTGTGAGGGTGGAACTAACATATATTAAATGTATGTATACACAGTTCAAACCTTAGCTTTCAAGCAGACATGGTGATAGTGCAAAGATCTTAGGAAGCACAAACCAATGTACACTCTTCATAACAAGGCTGTGCACTGTAGTGAGAACTCTTTACTTAACAAAAGCCTGGTGAAAAGAGACATTTTATGAGCAGGATTTTCAATTCCCTTATATCTGTCAACGAGAGCTGCATACAGATAAGTTAGTCTAGAAGGAGTTCCATCTTCAGTAATCTGCAATAGCTTACATCCTTATGCACAGTTTGCCTCAATGTGCTTTTTTACTAGGGTCACCCTTTACAAATCTGCACGGCTAGTTGACCTTTAGTCAGACTGGACACAATAATGAGACAGTTGAACTATTTTATACTTACTGATAACACAGTTTAATGTTCAGCAGTAGAACTGCTGTAAAATTCAGCTTGTCTGAACAGGGAGGGTCAGACTTACGGTCAGTTCTCAGGAAGTTGTTGAGGAGCTGAAATAGTGGGAAACTGTCCCAGGAGTCGACAGGCTGCACCTGAAGAGCACCGTCCATATCGGCTCTGTACAGAGACAGAAAGCTTTCTGCATGTTCAGCCATCAGCTCCGGCCACCACGAAAAAGCCTGAGAGAGAGAGAGAGAGAGAGAGAGAGAAAGAGAGAGAGAGAGAGAGAGAGAGAGATGCAAGAAAAAAATATCAAGGAAATAAGTGTTAGAGATGAACAGGGAGCTGTTTTAGCATTTCTTCACTGAAACTATTTCTAATTCTGGTCATGTTAGTGCACATGCAAACAGGACAACAGCATCAGACAATTTATTTTTTAATAATATTTACTGAAAGTGATCCAGAGGATGATTATTACTGTGACCATGACAACAGCACAGCAACGTTAACAAGGTAGTAACTTTAACCCAAACTATGGTCTTCACATCATAGAGCTGGTTTGTTTTTCAGTTTTGGGAGACACTGACCTACAAAACCTGTTGTTATCAGATTAGGAAAAATCTAAAAAAACATGTGATGTCTGATTAAAAAATCTGATCTTTCACCGGTTTCTACAAGAACAGTTTGAAGACTAAAGTTTGGGTTTATTTTTCACCACAAGCTTGTGGTGTTTAAATAATAAAATACAATAAATGGCGTTATTGTGACTTCTCATGAACCGTTTTCACAATCAAAGATACTTGACACGAGAGTTGTCATAGGTCTCTTCTTGTCCTCGCTCACCAGACGACCACTCAGTTTTTAGTACAGATTTATGTAAAGCAGTTGTTCACAGATTCATGTAAAGCCGTTGTTCAGGTATATGTGTGTCTATACTACAGTAACGTAGAGCCCTCATCACAGCCTTTCACCTACAACTGCACCTTCCCGTCTGAACTGAAAACCAGCAAGTGTATGAGCTAGCCGAGCTTGCAGGAATGACTAGAGGAGACTGCCAACAAGCTGCTGTGAGAATTCTTAGGCCACATGTGGAAGATGATGAGGTTCAGCTATGAGTTCCATTTATCTCTTAGGCCATGTTCAGAACTGGTATGAACCTCTGTCCTTAAGTGAGCTGGGTAGAATATTAGTATGTCTTGTAACAGTCCTTTTACACAAAACAAATACTTGTGCAAACATGAATTTTATATATGAAACATGGACAAGTCCAAGAGAGCTGAATGTCACTCACTTACAGTGTGTCGAGATCTGACTCTAAACGTAACGGAGGTCAATTTGAAATACCTGCAAATTATTTGAAAGTGAAAGTGGAACAAAAAAGCCCAGAGGAGCTGCAGATTCACTAATGCAGATGTCTTGAGTCTAAAGAGCATCCAGGCTGTGCTGCTCGTCAGTGGACAGAGGTCAGCCTGCTCAGGTGACTACTGCTATTGATGGCTAAAGGACCACTGTGAGAAAAGTGCAACCAGCCTTGAATCACCCGCTGTTGCACCGAGGTTGGTGTTTGTGTGCGGGGGAGGAAGGCCGCGGCAGGAAAACTCATCCGGCCGTTTAAACACCTTTTCTGGTTACCGGTCACTGACAACAAACAGCAGTGAAACAGCCTGGTGAGTGGTTTTCACTAACAACAGCTCATAAAGGCTGTTCTCCATCCATCGTGACAGAGTACGCAGAGGAACAGAGGAAATAGTAGCTGAGGATGCAATAAACAGAAAAATAACTGATAACTGGGAATGGAAGGAGAGACAAGTGAAAGAACAGATTTCAGAAGGAAAGGGGTGAGAAATGAATGGAAGAAAGATGTGGAGAAGTAAAGACAGAAAGAATAAAAAAAATAAGGTTGGGAACATTGCAGGAAGTATAAATAAAAAATTATGAGAACGAGAGAAGGGAAGAAATATAACAAATAAAATACATGAGGGCAAGAATAATGGGAATAAGGCATGCAAGACAGAGTAGGGAAGAGAAAAGGAAAGGAAAAAGAGAAAATGAAAGAGCGGGGGGAAATGGGAGAAAGAGATATTATATCAATCTGACGGAAAATGAACTCGAGATGAAACAATGGAAGACAAGAGGAAATTAAAACATAAGATGCAAAGAAAGTATGGTAAAAAGCTCTGCAAAAAAGCGAGAAATTGCCAAACAGGAAGTGTCATGACAAACATCAATACCTGTTGCGGGTCAGACTATCTGTGTCTGTGTCAGTATGGTGTGGTGAAATAAAGTAGAGAAAGAAAGGGAAAACTGGAAGGACTAAAAGTATTAAAAAATATCGTAAGAAGGTAAGACAATGTTAGAAAAGGCAAGAGAAACATAAAAGGTGTGGAAAAGGTAAGAGAGGAGTGTACAAAACATGTGAAAAGGATAGAAAATTGACAAAACAAGGGGATCAAGAAAGGAAGATAAGAGGAAAAAGAGGGGGGGATGACAGAAATAATATATGAAAAAGAAAACCTCCTAAACAAACAAAACATCCTTTTAAGAGGGAAAAAAGAGTGTCAGCCCTTTAAGGGGCTAATGTACTTATTGTAGCACCAAGGACATCTGGTCCTCCGTATCCTCCCTTTAACAAACCACTTGTCACAAAACGTGTCATCGCAGATTATGTTGAGAGAGTGTATCGTGAAGGTGAACGTTGTTGAGCACAAACGATAATAAGTCATTTTCACAGCCCAAAACGCTTTGAGGTGTTAATTCAGCCACGGGAGCATCAGGGAGGTGAGAAGGTTTGTGTCGCAGTCAGATGTGTTGATAGAGTTCAGGTCAGATTTACACAGCCAACAGGGGAAGTCTATTTTCTCAGGGTCCAGCTGAAATCTTATTGATTTAACTCTAAATATATAATGTAATGTAATGACAACCAAAACTTAACTTTGTATCAGTAAGTGATGCCATGCTAATAAGTAATATGATTGGAAAAATGGTTGATATTAAAGTATGTAAGAAAATGTTCACAATTTTCATAATGTTTCCTCCATAGTATTATATTTTGAAAAGCTACACCCACTTGTAGTAGCTGCAGTATCACTGTTGAATGCTCATGTTCAAATGTTCCCAGTCTGTTAGGGTTCAGGACAAACCTTCACAGTGAGTGCAGACATAACCGGCTCTACTTTGCTCCATCAAATGCCATGTTAGGGTCTTTGCTACTATTAAATTGTCCAGCGTCCATGTTGTTAAATAACAAATGCACTTGAGCCCATTTGAGAGGTTGTGTGTATGTTGGTGTAAGAATGAGGTTCAGTCAGGTGCATTTTTGGTACAATGCATTTTTTAGCCTATGAAATGACTTTGATTAATAAAAGCCTGGTCTGAGGTCAGTGGCTGAGTATTTCATAGTATATACAGGCTCATTATTATGATAGGAATATGCAGCTGAATAGGCACATACACAAATGTATATAATGTGCTTGTTACACACACACACACATAGTTTTCCTCTTACTACCTGTCAAATGCACCATTTTACAGCATCCGTGCTTTATTCAAAATAACAATGTGACTTAATTTAATCCAGAAAGCAATTACATGTGTCATCACCACGTAATTGGTGAAACAATTTAGTGACATATTAACGTATTTATGGGCAACAGGGTCGCATAAAGATTTTTCTTCACTTGGACTAATGGATCCTGACCCATATACTGTACATCTCATTATTTCTACTTGACTTATATATGCTGTTACTGTTTTGTTGTGTACATTATTTACTGCTGCAGTGAACCTGTGATCTCACAGGAGGCAGGAAAATAATTATATATCAAACTGTACTAAATAAGAGTGGAGGGGTCATTACAATCTCCATAGTTATTCTGGAGATATTGTGTTGATCTGTGTTTTTAATCAGGCCTTCTTTGTAAAACTACTTTATCATTAGTTCTCCTCGTACATAACTGTGTTTAAAAATTCTTGATATAACGACTACATAGCTAAAAGTGCCCAAAGTATAACATACCAAAAAACCCTGCAGGTTAGAAAGGGAAATCATGGTCACTCTGGCGTAAATTAAATGTAACACTGAACTATCCAATCATGGCCAACATGATTTTTGTTGTTGTGGTAAAAATGACCATGGCAACAGTGAGCTTTTTACAAAATGCAGTTGATAACATACAAACTTGTAGCTTCTACAGGCGTGTGTAACATTGTTTTAAAATTCCATATTTGGGGGTGAATCTATCTGTATGGTTACAATATTATGGTTGAAAATCAGAATCCCTTTTTAGAAAACATTATTTTACTAGAATTTTACCCTTACAACCATACTGTTACTGTCATCATGACATGGCAACAGTAATTAACTCAGCATGTAAGAAACAATATTTGGTAAAATACATTTACCACAAAAACCACACAAGACGGCAGCCACTGAAATACAGTCACAGGGAACCAGGATCAGACAAACCAGCGGTGAGACAACAGAAGCACAAACATAACACAGCAAACTTACCTCTCTTCCCTTCCCATGGAGGAATGAAAAGAGACAAGAAGGAAGGAAAGACAGAGAAATAATAAGACGTTACACGTGTTCTTACTGCACTTTGCTCCATCTCTTGAAAATCAAGTCAAAATTGTTGTTCAGCCCTGTTTTGTTCTACTTAAATTAGTTTTAAGAAATTGACCCCTTCTTATATTTTGATGATAACTAAATGGCTGAAAAACTAAAATATTATATAAATATATCAGAGTGAAAAAGATGAGCAGTGTAGGTGGCTAAGATGTCAACTCAGAAACTCAGCGCTGTAATCAAAAACACATGGTCTACCCAGCTGAATTAATGTTACGCCCTGCCTCCGCCTGCCGCACCTCTGACTGAGATTTTTGATAAACCACGGAAACCAAATTGTGCAGAGTTCATGTCTGAAAACAGCTTAAGAGACATGGACGAGCCATGCTACCAAGTGGACCAATCAGAGTCGCAGTCAGCATCTCAATATGTGTGGTTACATATTCAGGGAGAATTTCAGACAATAGTGAACAACACAGAAGTAAATATTGACCTGTTGTTCCTTTCTATTATGGACCCCAAACTGTGGGCTTAGATAGTAACTGCTGAGATAAGGTTTGTTGCATTATTGCTTTGTGAAGCACATTGAGAGTTTGTTTAAAAAGTGCCAAAATAGTGCCAAAATAATACAGTTATTTGAATGCTGATTCTTTCCAATGGACAATAAACATGACATTTTAAGACAAATCTCTTCTATACATTAACATGATCCATTGAGCCTCATTCACTAATATCTTCTTAAGAAATGTCTTTTATTTGTTCTTAAGAAGTTCAGATTCATGTCCCTAAAACTTAAAATTATGAACAGAATTGTTCATACCTGTGTTCTTATCTTGATGAATGCCATGTGTTCCTGAGGTGAAAGGATGTGTCAGTTTTATGTGTTGTCTTCTTCAAAATCAAAAAACAATTATAATTTGCTCTAAAACTTGTGTCTCTTTTTAAGGTAAAAATGATCAAATATGATCCCTATTTAAATATTACAGTAGAATAAAGAGTAAAAACACAATAACTTATTATTTTACTCAAGCACTTCAGTTGTCAAGTGTGCGTATGAGTGCTCTTCATTGTGAGTAGATTCTGCTCTGACATAAAAAAAAATAAAAAAGAGTAAATATTGGTGGATGTCAGAATCTTCGTAAAAATTGCTTAAGTGGGTTTTAAGAATACATTTCTTCTTAAGAATGGTTGGAGAATGAGGCCTATTGTTTCTGAGTTGTGAAGGGAGGCAGGGTGAGCAGACGCACGTTTAACAATTAAAACTTATGCAACTGTATCAGTCATTCTTGAATATGTATTTTGTATTATAGTTTTTGGCTTGAATAAGGCCTTGTAGTGACTTTTAAATATAAGGATGTGAAACAAAACAGCACATGAACTGCCTGAAACTCAGCTCGTCACTTAGACATTTTCATAATGAAACAATGAGAAAAAATAAACAATAACAACTACGACAGCCAGAGACAGTGGGCATGTGACTGATGCCGACAGTTAACGGGTAAACAATTTATGTGATTCATCTTCAAATTTATATAGTTAACAAGACATCTGAAGCTCGGAGCAGAGATCCTCCAGTCGCCATGGCAGCCGCAAAGTACAGCGTGTTATTATTAGCTTTGAAACAGATGCCTGAGCGCCACGCTGCCACTTAGGGCTGATCAAACCGCCACGTCTCAACACCTATGATTGATCAGTTTTGCACTGCATGCATATGGTCTGTGGGCGTTGTTTTCATCGAGCCTCCAGCACCGACGTTAATGCGACGCCACCACTTGCCGTGTCATCTGCCACTTTACCATGTATGCTGCCAACCAAGGCAAAAGCAAATGGACAGTGCAGTAAAAAAGTGATCAAGGATGCTACATGAAATGATCATGTAAAGTCTGTCAGAGGAATTTAAAAAATGATTTGTACGGAGAGCAAGAATTAGATGAAGAGAAGTTTGAGAGTAAAATGTTTTTTTGACTTGTTTTGTTAAGGAAGTCAGCTTCTATATTAACTATGAGTTAATTTCATACATCACAAAAATATAGATCACTAAATATTCCTTTTTTTATAGTCAGTCATTTTGTCATACATTGCAAGTCAGCTATTTCAAAGGTATTTTAAATAATCAACAATCTACAGACTCGAGTTCATAACTTTAAAAAAATAAAAGCTTGATAAACAGCATTGCAACAATGAATGTTGAGCTTTTACTTTGAAGATAAATTGCTACAGAGAAATGTTGCTTCTTTGGTGAAATTAAAAGAAAAAAAGATGATAATATCGTTATTGCAGACAGACAGACAGACATTTCTAGAATTAGTAGATTAATACATCTCTCTGGGAACAAAACCACAACTATACAGTAAAAGTTGGTCCCCATCAGGTGCTTTAATGAGAGCTGAAACGAACAGAGTAGAAATGAAATACCTCGGAGTGATGTTCATCGTTCTGCTGCAGGACATCTATACAGAGCTCCCCAAGTCTCATCATGTCCTCCAGCCTTTTCTCTGGAGCTGCCTGAGAATCCTCTGAAGGCAGCAGGAAACATGAAGGATGGAAATAAAAACACGGCAGGTTAGCTTGACATGTTGACATGCAGACATTCAAACATGTCTACAATTCCAAGAAACCCCTGCTGATTGGACAGTAAATTGATCTCTGGGTCAAATCTGATCGGTCACTGGCAGATGATGCTGTTGACCCTGCTCCTCAGAGGATGAACCATTTAGGTTTTAATTATTTTTTCAATATCGGAACCAATTTTACATGTTTTTCTTCAATGTTGATAAAACAGAGACCTGTGACACTTTCATCATCTAACACGGAAACGAGTCTCTCGATCTGTACTCAAACCAGCCCCCTTAAGCTTGATTCCTTAGAGTCTTTCTTCTTTAAAGAATTGTGATGACTACCATACACTGAGTGGGATATTGTAAAAAGATTTGGTCACTAACAGAAAGTGCCATGAGGACAATAATGTGCAGAAAGTACTTTGCGAACGATGCACTTCAGCTGAGTGTAACAGTTTAAAGTGCAAATAGAAAATGTGCAAAAAACAGGTAAATAGTAACATGTCTTCTGAACATTCATTGACTGAGAGAACTGGATTGGCATTCATACTGTTCACAGCAAAGCTCCAAACTCTCACCCTTGATCTGAGCATATTCCATCAGCTGACTGTAATTGATCCGAGCTGCTTTTTCCAGGCACCTCTGCACAAGATTCTTCATATCCTCTGGAGGGACAGGCGTAGTGATGTCCTTCATCAAAACCTGCAACAGCACAAACAATGACCACAGTTCATCAGGAACAGAAACCAGAGCAAAGAAAACCCCCCCAACTGTTAAAAGATTCTCAGTATGACGCTTCTTGAGTAAAAAGCCCCATGAGACAAATGGTGATTTGCGAATATGGGCTATACAAAGAAAATTTGATTAATTGACTGCTTGAAAATGACACTAGAGACTTTCACAGCTTCTGAAATGACTGCTTATATTAAGGAGCACTTCAGTAGTCAGAACCAGTTGGGAGTTGAAAATTGAAGATTTTCCTCGGGCAGGATGCAGATGGGAGAACCATCATCTCTCCTCACATTAAAAACGATGAACTAAAAGAAAAGTAAAGCCAAGTACCCGTCAAAAACTCCAGAGTGCTTTATAGTGTCTGTCTCATCCACCTATACACACGTTCACACAATGAAGATTAGAGCATTAAGAGCTGCAGCAGTTGAAATGATCATTCCAGCACTTGAGTCATGTCCCCCCTCAAAGTAACATCAAAGCTGAAGCCAAAGGCAGAATATCAGAGCTACTGTAACTGAATAGCTTCCAAAAATGTTGACAATACTTTAAGAAACCATTTTCCGCACCTGCAAGGATGGCCTACATATGTTAAAAGAGTACTACGGATTTATCATTTCATTTCTTGGACTCATAATGGACGGTTTAAAACGTCTAGTTCGTCTTATTTTTTTCCCTCACTTAGAAAGAGCCTTGGATGTCTCAATGCCAAGTCAAGAGTGGATTTCCCCTTGAACAGATGTTGTAATTGAATGAAAATTAGAAAATCCCTATTTTAATTTACACCATCATCATTAATATAAGACATTACGTGACAGGTCGAAAAGTTGGAATGGCTATAATTCTCATTAAATTCTTGGCAGTGTTTATTTACAGCATTAATAATTGGAAAGTATCATATTGACTTCAGCTATTTATACATCATTGCTTAATATCATTGCAAATATATCCTAAATATCTTGTTAACCTATTTCCAACCTATCATCATTACTTCTACTTGTGCTTACTGAAACTACTGTAGCAACATTTATAAATTATTCTTAAGCCTCACTCTCATGATTGCTATGGGAGTGATTCTAGATAAATACAGGCTGTAAAGTGTTCTGCTCTGTATAAGCACTAGATACAACGAACACTGAGAAAATCGTGGAGGAAGTTTGAACAAACAATGAAAATGCTCATGTATTTAAATGTGTTTTGTACCCGTTCCTGCAGGGAGAGCGTTGCCTTCAGGGCCCCATCTGGTCGCCCAAAGGGAAAGCAGTACCTGCAGATGCAAAACATGGGCAGGCGTCACATTAAGAAACAATCTCAAGGACAACCGCATGGAAAAAAGAAGAAAACGAAGAATAGGAGGATTGAAGAGGCAGCAGAAAGACATCGGTTAGCGTCAGCAGATGGTTGCCTTCTTTTCATCTAATTACACTGATGAAGAAGGTTTTCTCACCTCCAGCTCCATCTGAGCGCAGACGAGGCGGTTCAGAGAGGTTTCATGTTGCTAATTGACAAGTGAACAGTACTTAATAAACAAAGACACACGGTCACACAGGTCAGCCATTTATTGGACAAAAACATACAGACAGGTGTACTGTTCCTTCATAGTTATATGACTGGTTTTAAAAGTACAACTCGGAAGGTTCTATTCATATTCTAAACTGCATATTTATTGTAAATGAATTTTTATAGTAAAGTTCATGATGAATGGAAATAAAATCCATTAAAGGGCAGACTATGTTCAAACGGCCTGAACAGTCTCTGGTGAATGCAATATATTGTTTCCAGTGTATCCATGGAGAAAGCAGGCTTCTTACAGAAAGAAAAACATATGAACATCTATGATAAATGAATCCAAATGTTACAAACTGACTCATACGACCCTGAAAAATATGTAGCGCTCAAAAAGAAATATATTAAAAAACCAACGTAAACTACAAATTAATCAATGGAGTGTGGATGTTGGACCTGTGTACAATTGTTGTTAGTGCATGAAAACAAAGTAGAATACAAGAAGATAGCTGACAGAGAGAGAGAGGCTTCCAGCAGCCAGAGATGTAGAGCCTGGGAACACTGGGCGCTGGTGTACCCAGCTGGTACTGCCCACACACCAGGTTCCTGAAATGCAGGCCCACGAAAACAGATTGACAGGGAACGCTAAAGAGAATCTGTCTGTATCATCTTTACACATTAGTCTTACTTCTAAGGTATTGGCTTGAAACAAGAGAGAACAGTGCATCAGCCTCTGGTTAGGACAGGTGCTGATGTAAACTTAAAAAGACTGTGTGGCCCTAATCAGGTCTACAGCTTCCTTTTATTACTAAATAATTGAGCTATAAGATTTCCATGTAACAAACAGATTTATCAATACCCTGCTCACCCTCCAGCAAAAAAAACATGCCAGCACCCACATAACTGTTACCAACAGAGAGTCAATTCAAATTCATGGAGGTACAGAAAGAGAACATTTCCTCAAGCAAAGGTCTGAAACATCATGTTAAGCTAGAATTCA
Source organism: Limanda limanda (assembly GCF_963576545.1). Lineage (NCBI taxonomy): Eukaryota > Metazoa > Chordata > Actinopteri > Pleuronectiformes > Pleuronectidae > Limanda > Limanda limanda. The sequence continues at coordinate 25,023,926 of NC_083643.1, forward strand.
CATCAATACCGTCCACTCCACTGTCCACAGCTTCTCACAAACAGGATGCACAACACTTTGCCTTCATCTCCGCCAAAATACATCACAGGTGCCTTGATACCCTCACATCTCAGGCAATCACACCAAACATGTGCATCACAAGAATCTCTGTAAGTCACCAAATTGTCCAAATAAACTGCACACCCGTCCACAGTCCATGCACAGCAGTGGGAAAGATTCAGGATTTGGGATGTTGTGGTCATCTGTGCAAAAACATGAGGTTTTATAATATTTGGAGCTATAGATTATATTCAGTGCAGGAACATGTTTCTCCAATTCAAGATACTGGTTTCAGCTAAATGTGGAAAAGAAAGGTCATCATGCTGTGCTTTCAAATTCAAGTTAACTTTTCTAATATATATTCAAGACCATGATCTTTCCTTCACCAGGCACTGAGTGCCTCAACACAACAACCAATAAATAAATGACAGCTACAAGAAGATATTGGAGAGAGATGAATTATCAGTCATACTATGAATATACATTCATTTTAAATGAATAGAATTATTCTTCCCTTAGACTTAACTTGCTGTTGAATTTAAATGCTATTATTGTGACAATTCGCCGACTCTGTTTCATGATCATCTTCACGTTTGGAATTTAAACTACATCAGGACGGGTAATGAATTAAATGACGATGTTTAAATGATATTATCAGATTCTGTAGTCAGGCCTGATAACTATATATGAATCTTCAATGCCTGAGCTCAGCTTTAATCCAAACCAACTCTGGAAATCCTGCTCTTGTCTGCTGCAAATTAGCATAATCCGGGCATTGTCCTGGCCATTGTTTAGCAGCATTAGCCTCTTGTTGAGGTGAGTTTGTAATGACTCCCGCTGATCGAGCCCCCCACCCCCTCACTCCAGTCTCTCGGCCCTGACCTGGCTCTTCTCCCCTCTCTGGGCCAGATGGAGGGCCCCTTTCAGGCGAGAAGGATTTCAAGAGCCAGGCTTCGGGACAGTTAATAGCACAGGCCCATTCAGACGAGTGTTGTTCAAGGTCTTGGGGCTGTTGCTTTCACACCACGCTCACAATGTGTTCACACGCCGGTGGCGGCGCTGAATAGCAGCACGCAGATGCACGGAGGTCTCATCAGCCGCCGTCAACACATGTCCTGCAGCTATTATGAGCCGCTGATGGGCCTACAAAATACCCAGACTGCCCCGGCTCATTATGATGGAGTTAAAGGAGCGTAGCAGCAGTTTTACACGTTTTTGGCTAAGTTTTATTTATATCACATCACAGCATAAAAAAAGAGATGACGCAAAACAAAGCTTAAAAAACTAACATCACTCCTCCAGTGTAGGGCAGTAATTTTTTATGTTCTTCATAATAATGTGTTTTGATTATTTTGCAGGTTATCTAGGGTTTCGATGACCTCTGACTCGTGAATGGTTCTATTTTTGTTTCAGTAATGAGCATTATCCCGAAGAAATAAACACGGCAAGTGGTGATACTGAGTATATTTATATGACAAATTAATATCTTGAATTTGATCTTAGTATGAAACCTGGTATATAAATCCGGGATACTCGTCTTTGTCTCTGCTTCCTGACATGTTTCATGATTCTTACCTGAAATGTGTGATCTGGTTCTCTAGCAGCGCCATCAGACGACTCCTGATGGCCTCAAACTGATCCTTCTCCTCCGCGGTCACTGTCCCCATCCCATCAGGCCTGAAGGGACAGAAGAATCAAGACACAGTCAGTTAACTTGACCAAATTATCACATATCACCTGCTCAAGGCCTAAAGTAGTTTGGCTCTTCTGAGTGTCCAAATGACGATGTGAATGTAGTGTCATGAGACCATTAATAATTTTATAATTCCAGAAATCTGTCAGTCTGTGGCTCACATCTAATCAGCTTACACTTGGCGTATGTATTGCTTAGGGCCCAATGAAGTGCAGAGTCAAATTCGGGGTCATTTGGTATGATCAATATCAATAAACTTTGAATAAACAGGCGACCAGTGCTCTGCAGCAGCGATGGCTGGGACTTGACTTCCGTGTTGTTGATCACAACAACAGCAACAACAACTGGTTTTCCAGTTGGGCGTTCTGCATACTGAGTCGAGCTTCACTGAACTTTGAAGAAACAGGTGGACAGCCCTTTATGTAGCAGCAGGTCTTAACTTGCTGCAGCTCAAGTACCGCAGGTCACTTTCCCAGTTTCAGAAAGAAAGCTGCAACCAGCATTACCAAAGGCCAAGCAAACATCCCATTGTAAACATTGTTAGTAGCACTGCACTAGTTTTGTCTTGGTCTTTGCTGTTCATTTTGTTTAACTGCAAACAATAAAACCAACCTTTTAGTAGATCTTCTGAGCCACTTGAAGGTTTTTATTGTGATTGTAGGAAGTGTTGAATTTAAAAAAAATAAACTGCAGGTGAAACTTGAAAAGTATGTATTTATTATTTAACTGTGTAGATTTTATACATTTAGGATAAAATAGACATCATACACAAGATATTAGATTGTTTCAAATAATGGTCTGGTTCTCTAATCACTTCAGGTAAATTAAGGCTGTTTCCATTATATGAGAATCTGAAATATCCAACAGTAACTTTGCAGACACTATCTATGATGTGCTTTTCACATTTAAGACCTGTCTTTATCAGTGCTTCATCACCGTAAATACCAAGAAACCTCTGTTAGCATAGAAGAATCTCAAAGGAAATATCAAATGTGAAGACTTGGTAAACAGCCCAGACTGTTTTTCTTTTAATTTCTTCCTCGCTCTGAGTTTGACTGAGTTCTTATTTTTTTTACAAACTAACCGATCGAGCAGCCAAACTCTCCACACTGACCTCAAAGTCAACCAATCAAACAGAGAGCTGCTCAGGCTCCACTTCCTCCTCCACAACTCATCCCGCCAGCAGAAGGAGAGACCACAAAGAATAAACTGCTAGCTGAGGGCTTCATTAATGTTTGTAAAGCTTTCATTCCCTTCTTGCCTTCGTCTGAATAGGCACTCTGGCAAAAAAGGGGAAAAAATGCAATCAGGACCCAATGCGACCAGCCTTGACTTTCTGGGCTTTCTCTATGCAGCTGAAAGAGAAAAGCAGCCTCTCCAAACGGCACTCGCAGTCGCCTGAGGGAAGAAGCGAGGAGGTTGTCTGTTAATGAGTTGTTCTTATAAAGCCTTCGCTGGTTCAGCCCCTGACCGCTGCGCCTTGACTACCAACAACTCCGCCGAGCTCCTTACAGCATATTGAATTGAATAATAAAAACGTGATGAGAAAGGACAAGCAGCAGGTGAGACGAGGATAGTGAACCATTGCTGCTTAACTTCCAGTGAATGATGATGACAAGAATAATAACTTTATTTAACCAGACGAGTGCCTCACTTACAATGAAAACAGGAAATCGCAACAGCGGCACATTGTAACATATTACATTGTGAAATAAGAAACTACAATAATGTGGACACTTCAAATACAGGAATAATAAATGTTTATGTGGCATTAAAATGTGCCTGATTTTAATTGATTGATAATAATTATGATGATGATGGTAAAACCTTATTAAAATCATACATCCATATTATAAAATAAAATTGATTAAATATCATTCAATTTGTTTTTTAATTGAATTAACTTTAAACAACTTACAATTAATCACATAAACACAAACACAATTATACATCAAATTGAAAGAAAAAGACACAGGATCAAATAACAAAATTACATACAATTTAACAAAAAATAATTGTAAAGAGACATACAAATTTGAAAGATTATGCATATAAAATATCAGTATTATATATAATATATAATCATATAAATTCTGCAACATATGACTTATGATAAAAACACACAAGTCAATAATGCATTTAAATGTTATATGCAGTTATATAAATTACAAAAAGATAAAATATAAAGTAAAAATAATATTATAAATGATGGTCGATTTTTATAAGTAAAATAAATTAAATAAAACCTTACTAAAATCATTTATTATTCATCATACAAATAAATGTGCTGCTGCTGCTGATGTGTCCAGGTCAACCACCAGTGTTTAACTCTGCAGAGGGGCTGGTTTTTAGGGGGTGGAGGTTGCAGATGAGGTGTGATGTAGATGACAACAGGAAGTCGTCATGTATTGTGCGAGAACATCAGCGTCTCTCTTCAGCTCCACTCTACTCCATTCAAATCGGTAATGAGAGGCAGCTTTCCCTGCACAACAGCACTTGTTAGCACAACTTCTAAACCCTGTTGTTCCTCAATTCTGGCAATTCATCACGCACCCCCCTCCATTTCCCACAGCCCCTATTTAACAAGCACCAGCTAATCTCTAGAGAATGTATAGCAGTCTTTCGGGGGGGTGTCCACTTGTAAAGGCTTTCATGTTGAAGAAGCCAAGGGCCCCGCTCTCTAGGCCCCCTCACAGACTAATGAAGACATTAGAACTGTCATCACAGTGAGGGCTGGATGGGTGGGTCGATGGGTGGATGGATGTATGGATAGATGGATAGAAGGATGGATGGATGGCCTGAGGCTCCAAGCCCTCGTGGTTAAGGGCAGCTGTTCAGTAATCCAGGTTGTTCTTCTTCCACAATCAATTAATTTATTTCCATGTGCAGCACAGTTCACAGCCAAGTGACAGAACATTAAACTGACTGATCACTTTTGCAGCTCGTGTTACTTTACGCATCAGTGTGAAAAGACAACAATGTTTTCATCACCATCATATTTGCATTATCAAAAAACCATAGCCAAGGAAATAATAAATAGTGTTGAGAAAGGAATAATTACTAGTTATTAAAATTCAAGGACAAGTGATGTTAGTGATGGTTTGTGGGATAAGTTATGTTACCAGCACTGACACTGACAGGGTGACACCTGACTCAGCATTACAACAATCAAAACGATCAACAGTCACTTCAAGTTTGAAAAGTCACATGTTAACTGAAATAACCGCACTTACAACTTCTAAAATTACATTTTTTTATAGGATGGTGGTGCGGCCTCGTCTCAACGTCTTCAGATTGTCAAAATATGTTATTCTGTTTACTCTCATATAAGACAAATAAAAGCAGCATATATTGATGTCAGAGGATAGAAACCAGATGAGGATCAGACTTTTTGCTTTGAAAGGGACTCAAACGATTAATGAAAACATATGTTTTGGCAGCTCACCCGGTGCAAGACAAATATTTGTTAAAAATACTATTAGCAGCCAGCAAGAAAGCTGTAACACGAAAATGGCTACAGGCTGAACCTCCAACAGAGACTGACTGGATAGATACTGTAACTGATATTCAAAATATGGAGAGAATGTTTTTTTCACTGAAAGTACGATTTGACAAATATCTGCAGTATTGGCAAAAATGGATTGTGTTTTTAACCCCACAGGATCATCACTGACCTGTTACTATATGAATTGACATTTATCATCATCAGTGTACCATCTGTAAAAATGTATAGGTGACCAAAAAGTGTTTTTCTTTCTTTTTGTTTGTTTTGTTTCGTTTTATGTATGTATGTTCATTGTATCTTTGTTTCTTTAAAAATAAATTATAAAAAAAAAAAAGAAAACATATGTTTTGATATTGAGCAACTTTATTTTGAGTCTCAGTATTTAAATGATTGAAATTATAATTCAAATGCAGGGTTCCCCACCGCATTAGGATGCCTTCTGGATGATTGCGAGCTAATTCAAGTGCTATTTTTCTAAATAAAAAGTAGATAAACACACACTTCCAACAAATGTTTTTTTGTTTCCAGCTGCATTTCTATGAATATTTTGAGCACAAAAGCTGAAAATTCTCCTTTTTTATGGGCAAAGGTAAAGAACAACATGTTAATAAATTCAGTGTTTAAGAAGCTGAAATGTTGATATATTTCATTACATTACATTACATTTCATTTAGCTGACGCTTTTATCCAAAGCGACTTACAATAAGTCCATTCAACCCCGAGGGAACAAACCCAGAACAACAAGAATCAAGACAGTACAATTTCTTCAAAATAAAGCAAAACTACAAAGTGCTATAAGTAAGTGCCATTTTAGTGCTACCAAAGTGTTAGTTTCAAAAGTGGTTAGTTTTTTTTTTTAGTTTTTTTTTATTCAAGGTACAGTCGGAAGAGGTGTGTTTTAAGTTTTCTGCGGAAGATGTGTAAACTTTCAGACGTACGCATGTCAATTGGGAGCTCATTCCACCATTTAGGAGCCAGGACAGAAAACAGTCGTGATTTTGATGAGTGTTTAGCTCACAGTGAAGGAGCAACGAGCCGATTAGCCGAAGCAGAGCGGAGTGAACGTGCTGGGGTGTAATGTTTGACCATGTCCTGGATGTAAACTGGACCTGATCTGTTCACAGCATGGTACGCAAGTACTAGTATTACTAGAACTAATATTAATAACTCAGTTCTCCTGCAATGTAAGTCATACCTTCCACTTCCTCTAAATCAAATTATGACAGGAAACTAATGGGACAAGGAAGACGTTGGCAGAATGCCACACGTATAAAGCGCTCTGAGCTCATAGAGACACAGTGAGCTGTTTGGTTTGGTAGCTCTCCGTACTGTGCCATTAAATCGAGTCAGATGTTTGTTCATGCTTGGACTCACACAGAGGAGTGGGGAGCGATGCGACAGCTTGTCGGGCCTCAGACACATTGTTGCCGCTAAATGAAGCGAGCACGTTGGAGGCACGGCTGCTGTCAGCACAGCTCCAGGGTGGAGGCAGGGGGGGCGAGGAGGAGGAGGGGTCTGTAGGCTCAGGTTAGGGTGTTTACACTCGATGTGGCTCAAGTGTAAACGGTGAGCACCATATCAGCCCGCGGCTGTTTGGTTCTGATGTCAGTTGACGAGAGTCGATATGAGCGGTGCTCGCGGAGCGGTGTGCCAGGGTACCGGGTGTGGACGCCACTTCACCTTAAGAGGTGTGGAGAGGAGATGAGTCTAAGTGGCAGGTGATCATGTGTGCCACCTCCGTCTTCCCCCATCACCTCTCTGGAGATGGAGTTCTGTTGTGTGAATGGTTGGGGGAGGTAAAAGCTTCTGTCACATCCCATGTTGGTCGGGCGTGGACGACCCACAGAGGAGAAGATCTGACATGACAGGTGAGAGGGAGACGAGCACCCATCCCTCCCAGCTCCGCTAATGCTCCTTTAACCCCGATCTCAGTTCACACACACCCTTCTCATCAACACTCGGAGAAAAACAAGACAAAGTCCAAGTGTTGCACTTCCTTCACCTGTATAGGTTTGTATGTTCCATCAAATCAAGCAGCAGCAAACATTTTTTTGTCCGATTCAAAACTTCATCGCAGTGTCTCATGTCCAAATGCTGTTTAATACACTTTTGTAATATTAGTGTCACGTCAGCTGCTGTTATTAAAGGAGACGTAACCTGTATTTCCACACAGCTCTTACAGATGAAGTGAAACAAGGTCACGGTCCTGCTCTGTTGCTGCGGCTCGAAACAATCTACTGCAGCTCCAGTATAGTGAATATATGAATAATCCCACTGACCAAAAATAACACAAAATAAAAATAAGAAAGGCTTATAGCATCAAAGTAAAATATTTCATCACACACATTTTTTGATTGTACTGTGATTTGTTTAACTTGTAAAGATGCTGCAGAATTTTTTTTGCCAAATTGGTGGGAAAGGTTGAATAAAAACTGTCGATATAGAGTGAATGTTGTTATGTCAGAAGGGTTAAACATCTCTGCAGCAAACCGTGATGAGCTGACCTCCGCGTGTGGGAGGCTTTCACATATCAGAGAAGTATTTACATCTCCACAAAGGTCTGACATTTTTCCTTCTTCTAGAACTCAGAGTTTTCTTAAAAGCACAGTCTGATACACTCTGAATATTTCGCCTTTAGGTATAAGTCAAGATTTTCTCCTATTCATCAGTCTCTCTTTGTCCTCTGCGCCTCCCGCTGTAGTTTCATCTCGGCGAGCAGCCCTCCAGGGAAAACTCGAGTTCTGTAATTAAGTTTGCATTTTTTTCTCCACCTTCTAGTCTGCCAGGCATCCAAAACCCTCTTTTTTTCCATCCACACCCACTCAGGCAGCTCCAGGACCCCTGAATGGGCATCAATTATTCAAATTAGAGTTCCAACTGTCAAAAAGCCAATTCCAGCTATCCCTCCCAATTTATATCTGGCGATTAGCTGGAGAAGCTAATCATTAAGCTTTCTAATTGACTGAATGAGTCGACAAGGAGAGAAAGCACAGATATCAGTAATTACCAGCCGAGGAGTCAAGCAGGGGCTTCTGGGAGTGAAGTGGAGAACTGAACTGCTGGAGCGGCGCTGATGCCAACAAGTGGCTAAAAGACACTTGTGTTGCTCATATCTGGGGAGTTTACTGCTGACGAACGGGGGCCTGGATGTTACCAAAGCTGAGCTGCCCTTAAAGATACTGTCCTCCCAAGAAAAAAGAGAGCTCCAGTTGTTTGATCAGGGTAAAAACAAAGACAGTTGTTTGTGTTCATAGGAATAAATCCTCAATCAGCAGGTGAAAGTGTGACTCTGTTCTGCCGGGTGCAAAAGGAGAAAGAGTGCAACAACTTTTTAAGAGGACAGGGAACATGTCTGCCATGAGAGGTAATTGTATTGAAGTGTGAATCTGCAGTCGGCTGAAATAAGGATTTGAAAAGTATTCTGCAAGTGTACACACCCATGCGTTGAGGCTGCACAATAGTGTGTGGAAGTCTGAATGTTTGGAGTCAGCCAGTGTGTGTGTGTGTATGTTTGTGTGATGGCAGTTTTTTTGTTGGCCTTCTTGGCCTGAATGCATTGACAAAGACAGATGTTCTGCACAGTCTTCTGCTTCTTCATCTTATTATTATCATTATTATGATTTTTCAGTCCCTATTTATTTCCTCGATAGCTCAGGAGGGAGTACAGGAGTAACAGGGATGAGATACCACTCTGGCCACAAAAAACGAACAAACCAAAAACAGGACAATCCATGTTTCTGGCAAGGTTAAAGATCTGGGTCCCAGAAGTGATTGATGGGAACTTCAATAGTTATCGTGGTCTCTTGTGTGATATTTAAGGCTAATTTTAATATGACAGGGATGGCAGAAGTACCTGTTTCCGTGCACGTGGGAGACGCAGAAGGCGTAGCTGTAATGCAGCAGCGTGGGGTCGACCAATGCGTTGTTCTCTGAATAATCCATCAGACCCTTCAGGTAGCTCAGGTGGCGGTGGCAGCCTCGGACGCCGTACCGTGCACAGTACTCATCCAGGACGAACACCTGACCAGGACTGAACCAACCCTGAAGACAGAAAAATTAAAAAAAAACACTATCAGTGCCAGGCAGTAACAAAACATAAAAGCTTTAGTTGTTGGTTTAGAACAAGGATACGACTAATAGAGAGAAGTCTAAATCTGACGATGCTATTTAATTAGGCTCCCAGATGCTCACACTTATATTTTAACATGTACAATCTGATTTTCCTCCCAGTCTTTTATTATTTTAGAGTTATCAAACATTGTATAGCTCACTTTTTTGTCAACATAGCATCGAATTTAGCATTTTGTTTCACATCACAAATTTGAACTTTACTGAATACCTCAGGCTCTGATTTTTTGAAGTATAACCAAGGGAGTAGGTTTGATTTGGACATTGGTGGGGTCCGTGGGATATGAAAGTGCTTCCTAAAGTTGATAGGTTTTTTTTGTATTCGCAATGATAATTGAAAAAAAAAAAATCAATAAATCGGCTTAATTAACATGTTTATAATGCATATCTGAATATCAAAAGAGAATATGCATTCTGTAATGTTATAGGTTAAAGCAACTAATGAAAGAAAATGAGTCAACTTAGAAGAGTTTTCAACTTTACTCTGGTGCAACTGTAAACAACATCCACAACATTGTAAATAAATATTTTTGAAATAATACAACAACAGGTGTATCACTAAATGTACAGGTCAGTATAATTTCCTGCTGGGCATTTCTTCCTCCAGTGCCCATGAGCCAGCTGCAGGGTCATCAGCCAGGAATCGCTAATACTAACATATACACAGATTAGTGTCCATTGTGCTCTTCCTATTTGAAAGAACCAAACACATGCCTACGTCTTTCTGTAACAGAAATGAACTGCTGATAGATTTCTTTAAGGTCAATGTTGTCCAGTGTCTCCTGATGGACATGGCACACTGCAAGATTGTTCAATCTGACTTGAGTCATGGTGGTTCTCAGCCATGTTTTAAGCCTCCTGAGAGCACTGAAACTTCTTTCAGCCTCAGCTGATGCAACTGGTATGACTAAAAGCAGCCTGATAAGGGACTCAACCTGATCAAACATTGTGTGAACAAAATGTTCACACAATTATTATGTTTTATTCCCCCAAAATATATATGTATAAAATCACGTGAGCATCTGCAATGTGCTTGTTGTTACTGTAAATGAGAGGGAAACCTTGAAGGAAAATAAAGGTTATTAAATTTAATTAATGTTTATTTATCCCCAAAAATGTTTTTTAAACCATTGCTCCCTTTCCACACAAATAAAACATGAAAATAATGGTAGGCCTATACCTTAAAATGCGGATCTCTTTGGCATTATAGCCTATGCTGACTAATAATCAATATCAGTATTGTTATGGCTCTAAAATATATAACCTTTTAATTAACTTACACGTTGACTTCTAAAGAAGTCTCTTATGTCCAGTTTTCGTTTCTTCGACATCCTACACACACACACACACACACACACACGCGCACACATGCACGCACAGCGCGCGCACGCACAAGCATAAAACACACACAAATATAAGTGTTACTGCAAATGACATCACTGATATTAAAATCCGTCTCGCTGACGTGACCGAAGGCAGAACTTACACTCGCAGATGCAGATATTAGCTATGCACTGAGGCGTCCTGTTGCTCCTCCTGTCTGGGACTAGCAAGTTGCCGGTAGCTTTTTTTTTTTTTAACAAGCAGATGGAGTGACAGCGGGGACGGCCAATCAGGTTGAATATAGGTTTGCGGGAAACCGCTACAGCCAATCAAAGCGCGATAGTTGTTTAGAGGCGGGACTTCTAGCAGAGACTGATTTTTAACCCTTTGTGTACTATAATTATTGACTAAACAATACGGACAGCGGGTGTATTATTGGTAGGGACTACACAGTAGAGGCTGGATTTTGGTAGGGTCGGGACCCTACCGTCCCTATATAATCCTACGCCCTTGAGTATAACTGAAACCTAAATGTGTTGTTAAAAAAAAAAAGGTAAACATGAATCACAGAAGGTTGATAGAAATTTACTATATTATTTACTAAAGTGATAAGTGAGTGATTTTGGACACAGCCTATATCTGACTTTTTGACAGTAGCCATTTAATTGGAGTATGGGTAAATGTGACAAAAGCACAGCTATACTCTCTGATAGATGTGAACAGCAGTTTGTTATGAACTCTACTAACAGACTGTCCAGAAAAATTACAAAAACGATTCCTTCATAACATCCTGTTGCCATGGGAGCCGTGCGCAGACAAAAACCAACACTGGTCACCTATTGGCTTTACAGACTCAATACAAATCTTCAATACTTCTTTAGCACAATTAAACAGAGAAGTGTAAAGGTTAACCCTCCAAGTATTCATTCTCTACTACAGTAAAAAGAGACGAGAGAAGAAGCAGAGAGGTGTGGAACGACGGGAACACGCTGAGGTGTTCATTAGTTCATTCATCCTGCACGTAATCACTAAATTAGGCAGGAAAGTTACATCGCTAATTAAGATTCGTCACGGAAGGAATGTTAACAAATTAGCACCTCCACCGAGCTGACGACACACACACACACACACACACACACACACACACACACACACACACACACACACACACACACACACACACACACACACACACACACACACACACACACACACACACACACACACACACACACACACACACACACACACACACACACACACACACTTCCTCCAGTCCTTACAGTTATGGCGCTCTGCTCTGCAGTAAGTGACCCAGGAGAGAAGACGTGCTGCACAGAACGAGTTTCAGTTTACCTTCAGAGCTTGTTTTTGTATCAGATGAGCGGCTGTATGAAAGACAGTTCCTATATTAAATGACAGCAGATTCATTAAAATAGGAATTTACAGATTAATTCATTTGAAAGGAATTGTATTGTATTTATTCCCTTGTCCCTTTGTAAAAAATTGTCACAATTTCAAAAAATGTGGGCCTTGGCCTAGGTATGCAGTGTATGAGTGCCATTGTCGTTCAGACTGTCATTTGTGGCTTTATGCTTTTCGGTTGATGAATAAGATGCAACTGTTGACAGACATCATAATGGGACAAGTGAGAAAATGACTTTAATAGTCAATGGGTTTAATGCGTCTTCAGAATAACATCAGAGATTAAAATCTAAAAGGTTGAATGATATTGCAGATCATTTAAGGACTCAAGACTAGACAGTATTGTTTCCAGGATTTAATAAAGAAAGACTGGAGCTGACATGCTGCCTGTCGGGGTTAACTGGACCTGGCAGAGTCCTCCTCTGCAGGCCTTTTAGTGTCCCCCCCTCTTCTCCTTCCTCACAGTCTTAATTTTGTTTGTCGTTTCGAGTCTTTCATAATTTTTTTTCTCCGTCTGAGAGCTTGAGCTATTAATATCACACCACACAGAGAGAAAGGGGCCTGCTGACGGGCGTGAAGCGACAAGATGTTCCTCTGTGACAAACAGATGGCGAACTCCAGTCTTGGCGCTGACCGCTCAATTAGCGGCTAACAAGCCGACTGCCTCGTTAGCTCTGTCTGCCGTGGCCGCACGTCTGTGTGTACACGCCTCCATTCCAGAAATGACACAACCCAGTAAAAGTGAGAGCGGGATGTGGTTCTTGGAAAGACAAACCCCTCAGCTCGCCACTCGCCATCTGACTTCAGACGGCTGACCCAGAGAGGCGGAGAATTCTTCATGTTTTTTCTTGATGGTTCTCAGACTGTTTTTTTTTGGCACTCAAAACAAATTTTTGGTCCAAAACAATTCTTGTGACCCTCACAGTCAGAGAGTTGCAAGTCTGCCATTTGAGTCCATTTGATACACACAGTGCTGCTCTATTTTCAGGCTAGGTAATCCTGAAGATAATGAAAAAATAACGATAAGAGTGGTTGTTTAGACAGCTCAAAATTCAGTTCAGTCGATACTGAGGTTCACAGCTCAAAAGTGACAAACTCTGAATCGGCTGATCTCATGGGAAGGTGGTTTTCATTTTGAGAGCAGACATCAGAGCCTGGGGGGGGGGGCTAAATTCAGATTATGAAGGTAGTGATACTTCACAGCATCTTAAATCACTTGCCACTTGAAATGTAGGCCATTTGGAACATTTGGCATGATACAGATTAAAATGTTCTTTATTTAAATCTATTGCCTTGTAATTTGGTTTAACAGCCTCTTGCTCTGAACACAAAAAAGAATGTTTGGATGTCTTTGAATAGTGTTTCTTGTTGAATTACTGAATCTTGTTATTTGAAAGAAAAAAAAACACATCACCTATACAGTGCAGTGTTTCTAAAATGCCTTGTTTGAAAGTTGTGGGGAATAGTGATCTAAAATAAAGTGGACCGTACGTTTTAGCTTCTCTTCAACCATAAAAAAAACGTCTTAGGTGACATGTCATTGTTTCAATCCCCCCCCTCCCCACATATGATAAAATATACTTTCAAGGATCCAAACACTGACCTTCTGATTAGAGGACAACCCACTCTACCTCCCAAGAGCCACCAGGATGGCTCAAAACGTCACTGCATTAATCACAAATAGATGGAAAACACTAATATCGGTAAATCTGTCCATTTTTTGCCATTTGTTAGTTGTCTTTGAGGTCAGCAGTTCAATGCAATCTGCAGCCTCTCTCTTCTTCTTCTGCAGATTCCTCTAATTGGAGCTGGGCCGAGCATACATTGGAGAAATTATATTTAGAGTGCATAATGGTAGGGCTCCACAGGAAGTTAATTTGACAGCAGGACGATTAGACTGGACAGACTGAAGGAGAGAACACCTGTGTCTTGGTCCTTAAAAAAGTATGAAATAAAAATGTTGAATGGCTTCAAGACTTGAGGTTGACGGCAAACCAAAGTGGGTAGGAGTTGGGTCAGTTTAAAAGATGATGAGGAGAGGTCAATATTGTGATGTTGAGTACTTGTTCGCTACGATCCCATGACCCTGTTACGTCTGCTTCACCAGCCGGATGTTTAGGGGAGGTGGGGGGTGGCTCTTGGGACGATGACAGACTGCTATGGTGAACTCGGCATTTGTTGATGGTGAAGATCAAGAAGGAGTTCCTCGTGTGCCTCAAAAGACATTTGCGTGCATGTTTGTCTTTTATCTCCCTTTATTCAGGTCTATTGGTTGATCTGTTTTACAACTTTGTCTAAGATCTTTACTGGAGATCCAAGTGTTCGGAGGACATCACATGTCAGGCTGATTATGGGAAAACGTGAATAACATGATGGACAGACATATGGTGTGGGGTATTTACATGTGATGGATGCAACTATAACATCATGGATTATTGGGTCTGAATAGTTAGTGTTGGAAACCATGCTATAGACGATATGAGACAATGACAACAAATTTAGATTTTTCCTGAATTTAAACAAAGCAATGCTAGGTAGTTTTTGTATCTGAAAGTTCCAAAATCATTAAGATGGTTTACAAGCTTATAATTGGGAAATACCACTCATATTATTATTACAAATAATAATAGTTAGTTTTGGTAATAATAATAATAATAATAATAATAATAATAATAATAATAATAATAATAATAATAATAATAATAATAATAATAATAATAATAATAATAATAATAATAATAATAATAATAATAATAACAACTTTTTTAATGATTTCAGCCAAGGACCAACATGTTTGTTTAATTGATGAGTTCTTAATTTTCCCAGTTTATCGTGTGGTTGTAGTGATACTATGATATTCTTAATTTAGTTAATGAAAACAAAAATAGTTTTGAAGAAACTCATTGTAGCTGGACCTCAGTGGCCAGTGAGAACTACGTTGATCCAGTGAGGAGGACCCTGGGCCCCAGATCCAAACCCAAGTTCTGCATAATTACTGTTGTTGTTGTTGGGTTCAACTCTGTGAATAAAATATGACCCCCATCTATGACATGAATCCAAACCCGATCTCAACAGATGTCCCCCCCACGTAGAGGCACTGGCTTTTTCTCAGAGTGCTCGTGAAAAGAGGCTCAGGTTGGAACACAAAGCCCGTGAGTTTTAACAAAAGGCTGAGGAGTGAGGAGCTGGAGGGGCAGGGTGAATGGCTCGGTCTAATTGCAGAGCTGGGAGGCGTCCTGGTGAGGCAGGTAGAGAAATGAAAGAAGCACAGATGTCACTCTGGTGAACATCTCCTCATTCTGCTGCTTTTAAAAAGACCTGAACACAACACATGTCAGGATGAGCCGACTCCTCCAGATCTGCCTTAGACTTTTAGAGTCTTCATTCAGTTAGAGAAGGACACTTTCAGCTCCGAACAACGACGAGCACTTCAACTTCGAATGAATTTAGCTAATGAAAATATTTGATAGATTGCGAGAACAATGTCTATTCTTCCTGTGAAGCACAGGTGCTTTCACGTCCTTTAGCCCATTTATGAACCACCAGTTTACATAGTGATACACAAGTCATTCAGGATGTAGACTAGACTCTACAAAAATTAACTGCAATGATGGCTGACCAGAAAACAGAAAAAAAAGAGATCAGAAAAACTGAATAAAGTTTAGAGTTTAAGGTTCATTGATTTCAGTCAAGAATATATTGTGGTTTAGGAAAATATTGGGAGCAGAGTAAATTACCAATAAACCATATGGTATGGTTCATAAAGGTGGTTTCATAAACCATATGAAACACATAAAACAAACCACCCCAGTGGATGTTGTTTGACTACAAATACAAATTTACATCAGCTAAGATGTTAAGTTGTCAATAAGCATTAACTCCCATCTTTAGTGTCCTTAGAACGAGCTGTCCTGTCAGCATGAAATAGTCCTGTTTTTATCCATTTAATGGCTTTATATCACCGTCCCCTGTAGTTCACGCAGTGAAACCAGGAAGCTCGAAGTGAACCTGGCGGCCCTGAGCCATCTCCAGGATATTTATTTGTGATTTAATTTAGTCTCTTGCATAGATTGTTCATGACTGAGACACATGTGGAGCTACGTATTTGTTATTAGAGCTGGACAAGAAACGAGCCAGAGAAAAGTTCCACTAGTTCTTCCAAATGCTCCAATGTGGATTTACTTGCACTTCAGACATTCAGATAAAGAACGAAAACCCTGATCGCATGTGAAAAGATTAAGTACTGGCATACAAACACACACTGAAACACAAAAATAACCGAATAGCTTCCTCTTGCAACCTTGTAAAGGGGGAACGTCTGAGCCACATTTCAGTTCTTGTCAAAACAAGAACTACAACCCAATCAGAGGCATCGATCCCCAGCATCCTGACAAGGACAACGGGATAAAGTAAAGTGAGAAATAATTAATATCAGTAGATATTTTTAAAAGATGGTTGGAATCATGTAGCTGTTTCCAGACTTTCAACAAATAATCTTTGAATGTGACATTATTCCTGACAGTGTTTTATTTCCTTATTATCAGTACAGCTAAGAAACAACATGAAAAATAAAAACTACAACGTATCATGTCTTTTATTATAAACAGGATTCACACCACTGTTCAATATATCCATGATTATAAATAACATTGGTCCTAATTGAGCTCATCACACATGAAACATCTCTCGGACTCGTAGCAGCAGAAACAGTCCGACGTGACTTAAGCTTTCATTATAGTTAAAGTTTATATAAACAGAGAAATATAGTCTTCTCTTTCTATTTTAGTCATGCGATCACATTGTTTATATATTATCTTGTTTTTTATCACTTTTAAGTGTAACCAAATTATATGTAATTATATCATAATTGACCTGCAGCTATCTGTATTTATAAATATACAGATGCCTATAATTAACAAATGTTCTTCATTGAAAATGCTCTGATGACTGGATCACTGAAATCCCTGAAACATGGACTAACACACAGAACAATTCAGAACTCAACTCTTGTTTATCCTAATGATAATGTTTGTTTTTAATTTAATCTTTTTTACCTCCAGTTGTTTTTGTTTAAGTTGATTAATTTGTTTTAATTGGATCGTTTTAAACTAAATTGTATTTATTCCTAAAGCTTTTACATTTGTTCTTGCTATTTTGCAAACTTTACTGTTCCTTATTTGTTTTCTTGGCGTCTTGGAATGTTTTGTTTATTTACTTTACTCGACTTCATTGTAAATAAGGTCTGGACCTCAATGTGTTCCCGAGTTACAATAAAGGTTGAATGAATGAAAACCAGATTTAACTGAGGAAGTTGATAACCAGCTTCATAGTACAGGTTATCAAGATGGCCTAATTTCACCCCCCCTTTACTAATGTAGGTTTTTCCCCTCCCACCCACCCCACCTCCACTGACCCAGCCCAGCAGTTGTCCATGCGGGTCATGTTCCTATTTGTAAAGTATTGATTAGAGCGTTTATCCCCTCAATCAGTGTGAGAGAGCCCCCCAGGCTTACACACAGCCAGAGGGAAAGAGGGAAAGAGAGAGAGAGAGAGAGAGAGAGAGAGAGAGAGAGAGAGAGAGAGAGAGAGAGAGAGAGAGAGAGAGAGAGAGAGAGAGAGAGAGAGAGAGAGAGAGAGAGAGAGAGAGAGAGATGCTGTGTCCCTCTCTGCTAGGAGCAACTTTCTTCGTTGCTGGAACTGCCTATTTTCTCAACATGATGTTTCTTCGGGTTAAAGACGGAAAGTTCTCACACTGATCACCTTATACCGAAGGCTCAACGTTTGAATTAAAACGGTAACCTGAACTTAAAGGGCAACTATAATGCTTTTTATTTTTTGGGGATTATTTCCCTGAGTTATGTCTCCAAAGTACTTGTTTCATCTGACCAACACAGAGAAATCCACTGTTCTTCTAAAAATATATTTTTGCCCATTCTATTACTTTTTTCAATCAACTAGTCCCTATTTGACTGCCATATGCCATTTGGTAACATTTTCCACTTCCTCTCTAGAAGCTGCTTCCTGTTACTCAGAATTCATTTTTATAACTTTTACATTTCAAGGTTCTTCTGTTAAAGACAAGAGAATCAGGCCGAACAAAATGCTAAATAAACACTGTTTGTTTTGATGAGTCATGATTTTAGTGAGAATTTTCTTCTTCTTTTTTTTTTTTTAAAATAAAAGTTTCAAAGAAGAAAAAGGAATATTATGATTATGGTCTGAACCAAACAATCAACTCTAACATTAAACTGATCTCCATCAATCATCAGCTGATTCCTGGGGCGGTGCAGTGAAGAATCAACGAAACTGAGGTTGTGCAGATGATGTGTTTGTGTTAACGTACCAGGCATGAGAAGGAGTCGTTCATGCGGTGCTGCAGAGTGTGTTTCTGTAAAATGCTGAACAGGGCGGCATGGTCAAGGCGACACGGAGCTGCAGAGATCAACCCCTCCACTCCCTGCCGCTGAGACGGATCCAGACCTGAGCAAGAAACACAGAGGGAGGGAAAAGATTTAGAGCTGCTCAGCCCTGAATCTCTGGGCGATCAGTTAGGCGTAATTCTGACTTTCAGTGCAAATATTTCTGAAATGATTTGTTTCAAACAGCAGTGTTAGTAAAACCAACCAAAGGTTAGGGTGAAGATCAAGGTTATGCTTAAGCCAGACATGTGGCTGAGGACATGATATAAACGTGTTAGGACGGACACATGATGGCATTAAACAACTATCCTGGAAAATCATCCAACATGTGAGCAGTGTGATCTTTATGGAGACCAGGCAATTAAACCATGAGAAGGTGATTTCAGCCTCTGAACCAACTTTCAATGAAGTTTTAAAATTCTAATCACTGTTATTGCATCATCGTCAGGAAAATAGTTCCCACAGTTCACTCAGCATCGTGATCAGACCCAATGAAGCTCTGTTGATGTGAAAGAAGCTTTCCTGTCAAATAGAACAAGGCAAAAACTTTTTCTGAATAATCAGATTCAGAAAAACTGGATAAATCTGATATAATTCACATAATTATTAATTAACTATATTTTATGCAAACATCTCTATTATATAAACTCCACCGAGGAGGTTTTGTCCGTTTGTTTGTTTGTTTGTCAGCAGGATCCCACAAAAGTTACTGGATTTCAACCAAACACAAGGATTTAAAATCACTTTCTTGCAAGTTGTGATTTTTTTCAAATTTTTCAGAGAATAAGTCATTAATCTTGATTTTTTTAGTAAACAGACGAATAAGGAGAAAACTTATATCTATAGGTGTGTTTGCTTGGTGCAGCTTCTATCTTGTACTTTTAAATCTGGTTTCATAAAACGACTGTCGAGTCTGGGCGGCACTACTGAGTAATATTCTAATTTGCTTTATAGCGGTGTAAATTAAAAAATGTACAATTATCTACAATTATGTACAATTAACTAGTATCCAGTGTTAACAACTCCTTTCCTTAGGTCTGTAGGGAAATTATGAAAATGTAATATTTTGTCAAGAGGGTTTAGGGTTTTGGAATAGCTGGGTGACATTAAACACAAATCATTACAACAGATAACATTAAATTACATCTCATTTAGCTGAGGCTCTTATCCAAAGTGACTTACAACTAGTGCATTCAACATCTATCAGGGTTCAGCATCTTGCCCAAGGACACTCCAGCATGGGCTGAGATTTGAACTGCCAACCTTCTGTTTGGAGGATGACTGCTCGCAGATAAAACAGTCTCATTTTTTTTTAATAATTAAAGTTTTCCAAACCAATAGAAGAGTTACCTATTGATGTCATCACCAGCAGTTTTGTCCTATTTTCAATACAGAGAAGATTTGAAGGAAGCATTGGTAATCTTGGAAATGCAAAAGCAGGCGACGCTTTGAAAAAATGCAATCGATACATCATACCCCCGCCCATCGACCCACTCGTCAAAGTTATGCTCCAATAACACATAAACGTGCACTGACCCACAACTGCTAGAAGCCGACCAGGGGAGAGAGCTCTGGGAGGAGGTCAGCTTGTTGACATCGATTCATCGAAGTATGAATCATGTAAGAAAAACACCTAACCTCATCCTGATGAACCTAGATAATACACATGGTTATTATTAGGCCTCGACGATATGACTTCAATCCAGTTGTGTGTTGCAGGTGAACTGCATGCGCACTAAATGTTGGACACTTTTTTCAGTGTGTTTAAATACGTGTCTCAACTCAAGAGTTTATCAAAGAAACAGAAAATAAACTCTCAAGTCCTGTACCTGTTCTACACAGCACAAGGTACCCGGGTCGCCATTGGAAAATGGACCTAGAGGAAACGCATTGGGGAAAGTATTAACCAAATTAACTGACATGAGCAAGATTAAGTCGGTTAGAGATTAACAATGTCGGTTTTGATACATTCGCGGTTAATTTCCCGGCCCTAACAAATTAAATGATTACAGTCCTGCAAGGGCCAAATCAGCTTTTTTCATTTTTTTCCAGACAACTTTATTTTTTGATGGCTATTGAGACATGGAGAGGATTTTAACAAATAAGAGAAATAGTGTTTCAGAAACAATTTATCAACCTTATCTTTAAAAGTTTTTGATTATTGCATCATGAACCTCTTTAAAGCTCCTCACTCCTATATTTTGATTTAAGCCTTATAGCTGCTGCAGATATGTTGGATTTTTTAAGTAAAAATAAATAAATATATATAACCTTTAGAATAATTGCAATGAGAGAATGTGTCTGAGGAGGAAAGAGAGAGTTAAGTCTGTGAGCTGGTTTTGCTAGAAAGAAGCTATAGGATAATCCACCTCAATGTTATAACATCACATGAACAAACCTAGGACGACATGACTGCACAGATTTCTTCAGTTAGCTAAACCCCTGAAGAAGTGATATATAAATGATCATTCACGCATTAATTTTCTCTCAGCAGTGAACTGAAGGGTAAACACACACACACAGCACTGTGCTGCGGTTAATAGTTCCCACCTCGGTTGGCTACGGATCCTCTGTGAAACTGTCATTACTCTCACATGACACAAACACTCGCCAACATGGACGACGTGAGGAAAACACTGGAAGAGGCTCACAGAGTCGGGCAGAAAAACAAACACACGACTGATTGACATCAGCAGGAGATCAGGCTTCATGAGCACAGCGCACGTCTTCATCAGGCCACATCACTCCCTCTGGTATTAAGGCTCCTACAGGAACGTCAGACTTCAAATATTTTTCAACCCGAAACCAACAGAGCTGCACAGATCATCACTGACCAGACTGAAATACCTGCTAATAAATAAATACATTTGACTTTTATAGGCCATATTCACAAACACAATATAACTGACATCATTGTCTTCACCAAAAAATCACAAAACACATCCAGCAGTATGCTTATATAATTTACAGTAAGTATACAAAGTCAGGACATATATATATGTAGATACAAAGGAATTGGAAAAAAGTAACCAAAAAAATCCTCTTCCCGCCCCCTTATATGGATCAGCACTAAGATTTAATGGGTTCTTCCCTGACCCATAAAACATCTTTCCACCACATTTTGTGGTGATCCAGTCGTTCTTGCTTACAGACAAACCAACCAACAAACCAAGAGGGTGAAAACCTATCCTCCTATGCAGTGGTGAACAAGCTGCAATGATTTCCTGAAGTAGTTATCAACTGTAATTCAGAGAATGACACTCAAACTGAAAAGGTAACAAATTTGTTAGGGAATATTTTCTGGGCGGATTAATCAACATTTGATGCTATAGTGTTTGTGGAAGCAGGATGGTTTTTATACAATTTTGTTCTTATAATAATAACAATGTGTGTTCATGGTGATGAAGGAACCTGTCCCCCAGTGCAACATTATGGCTCATTGATATGTATTTAATATTTCTTAGAAACGATGCATCTCTATGACTCAAAAGAACATGATACATCAGCATTAATATACAGAACAATTGTTACTCTGGGTATTTTCATTCGATATATAAAACAATAAGGAAGAAAAACATCAGCAGACTTATACTTTACATGACTGCTGGTGTCTAGTGAAGTCATTTCACACAGCTATACAGACATTTTCAGCTCTTCTCACACATTGGACCGTACAGCGCCTGCAGCAGCAGATGAAAACGAGGCTTCAGGGTCAGCGACAGAAGAATCAACAAACAGGAAAGATAAAAGTAGCAGAAGAGGTGCAGGGCGTCCCAGCCTGAGCAAGCCTGGGTTCATTTCCAGTCCTTTCAGGCGTCCTGTTAATGGCCCCGGCAAATGAAAAGCCTAACACTCTCCACCCGGCCATTATTGTAGGAGTACATTTCGGGATGGGAAGTTTCTGAGTGTGACACATGGCCCCACAAAAGACCACGGCTCCCTGAAGAATGCCGGCGCTGTTTTCCACGCTTGCGACGCCCGCGGCCTCGTGCCCGAGACGAGCATTAGTGATCGCTTTTTTATTAACGCTGCCATTTTGTTTTTGTGTGGATGCAGAGAAGCCTGCAAGGATTCTCAGACGTTTGTGTTTCGCCATCCCCCTCCTAACTCTTTTCTTTTGTCGCTTTTGTCCGAACAAGAAAAAAAAGACAACAAATGTGAAATCTCCACAATCAACTTCCAATCAACGCTCCTCTCTTTGCCTTCTTTTCTTCTGACTCTCCCACTTTTCTGTGTCTGGCTGCCCTTTGGCTCTTGTGGCCTGCTTTCCCTCTGTCCAATTCCGATGTAGGTCATTTTACATTCGTTACCTCCAAAACACGGGATTGTCCTTAATGTAATTGAGAGAAAAGACAGGGAGCGAAGGAAGCGACTCTTAAGAAAACGAGACAAAGAGATATAGATTAGTGCTGATAATAAGAGGAGGGGGGGAGGAGGGGAGTATTGATTGTGGGACAGACGGTGGAGGGGTGATGTCGATCCGTGTCAAGTCCAACTTTCAGCTATTATCTCCTGGGTGTGTGTGTGTGTTAAAGGACAAGGGTGGGGGGGTGGGTGTGTTAATAAGTGTGTGACAGAAAATATGGACGGATGTCAACGCTTCTGGCACAGATGGTGTGATTCTGTGTCAGACTGACTCCAGGTTTCTTCACTTTGTGTTTTGAGAAAAGTTTCTCATCAGTGTGATGGTCACATGCAACATGCAACGTCTGCCAATACAATCAAGTCTGGTTTATTTGAGACTAAAATTATTCCAACTAATGTGTGCAGTTGCATGATGGAAGAAATTGTGGAATTAAAAACAGAGCTTTCTTTTTTTTACTCTACGACACTGAAGAACAAACTAACTACGCTATTCTTTAATTTTTTTTTACGGTCAGGATGTGTGTGTGCGTGTATGTGTGTGCGTCTGTGTGTGTGTTGAGGTAAGAGGGTGATTTTCTGCACTCGATCTTTCCATATCCATCTTGTCTGTGATCCATTGGTATCGTCACAGCAACAGTCACATCCATGTGACACACTACTGTGAGAGGTGGTGCTGGGCGCTGATGGCAGGTTATTGATGCAGACGAAGAGGAGGAGGAGGAGGAGGGCAGAGCACGTTTCAGTTTCAGGTGAACTGGCCAGAGAGATGTGACTTGATCTGCCCGTCAGAGCATGGCGGTGACGGGGCGAGCAGAGATGAAGATGTGGACAGACAAGCCCATCAGCCTCTGTCTGGTTGAGCGAGGCCTATTGCACCATAGAGCTCAAACGGAGAAAACCACAGTAAAGTAGGTAAAAGTTTAAGAGAAGCACATGAACACATGCTCAGCTGTTATGCTGTGTTTGAGGGCGCCACTGAGTCCCCGGAAGGTTAAGACGAAAGGACAGCTTGGACGTCTCTCCTCAGGATCATCCTCGATGTCAAACTGACCACCTGCTTCTTCAAAAACACATCTGACAGGTGCATCTTCAGGAGTGACTCTCAGCCCCCAACCGGCCCATCTGTTCATACTGAAGATGGAATTCACTGTCTGTTTGATAAAAGTGAATTTCAGGTCAAGGGTCACAACCAAAACTCCTCACAGCCTTTGATGATTTCCACTTGTGTGAACTTTCTGTGTCGTTTGAACGCTGGTCCACTTGAATGGAGTGGATGGGAGCTGCTGGCTGCAGTGCACAGGCAGGAGGGTGACAGGAAGTGATATCTGCTGGAGATTCTTTAGCAAACTCACACTTGTCTGTTTGTCCTTTTCTTTCCTTTTGTTTCTTACATACTTTGCTAGAACATCAGGAAAAGATTTTGGTTTTTTTCATTTCAATAATCTCAATTGTCACCTCCATCGATGTATGTGTCCAGTTTCATAGCTAATAAATCCTGGACCATTTTTTTTTTCATTTTTTATCTGGCATATCAAAGGACTTATATCTGAATTTGTAAACTTGAGTGCAGCTTGATTGAAAGTAAGGAGTATGTTGGCAGAAGTATGTGCTCTATTAAGTGCCATCAAATTCCTCCTTACTTTTCATAGTTTTTCTTCTAACCAAGCTTCTCTAATATAATCTAACCATTTCACTAGTGCTTAAAGATTTTAGGGTGTCGCGGC
Source organism: Limanda limanda (assembly GCF_963576545.1). NCBI lineage: Eukaryota > Metazoa > Chordata > Actinopteri > Pleuronectiformes > Pleuronectidae > Limanda > Limanda limanda. The sequence goes on from NC_083643.1 coordinate 25,048,547, forward strand.
ATCTGGTGGTCGCGGCATCTGTTGGTCTAATGGTCATTGGTTAAGGTGCACAACTGCAACATCCATGGTTTGATTCCAGCCTGGGGACTACCCATGTTTTTGTTGATTTCTCAGAGAAAAATTCATGGATATTGATGAATACAATCAGACATGTTTAGAGGACTGATGATTTTGTGTGAGCAATAGATCTGGATCTCGTGAATTTAAATGTGGCTTCATAAGGGGACTGCTAGTGGAGGTATGCACTGAGTGCCATTCTAGTAGGAACTTAACAGTATTACAGACAAATTACTAAGTCACTTTTGGAATTCTCTTTTTGACTCCAAACCTGGAAATCAGATCAATAAGTGGGGCTCATGTTTTCTCTCCCCCTCCCCCCCATTCAGACATGCCTATCCTATCCATTTACCTAAAATGATACAATAGCTGCTTTCAGACGTGCACTGGACTCCGTATTTCCTCCTCCAGAAGTGCATGCGTGAATGGAGTGTTGATGATGCTTCAAAATCAAACAAATATCTCCCAGTGAGAATGCGGTGTCACACAGAACAACAGTGGTGATATCAAGAGAGTTTGTGGTGATACGTGCTGACAATGGTGTCATGGTGCTGTAAACAGAATCACATGATCCAGGCCGCGTAGTAAATACGTCACTTCCTGTCTCTGTCTGCTGCACTCGGCTGCTCCACCTCTCGCCTGAATAACGCAGAGTATTTGATGCTGTTATGAACTGTGAACTGTCTGTGCAGAAACCACCAGCTGTGTTGTGCATGTGTGCAAAGCAAACTGCGGGTAAACTCTGTAGCCAGTTCTCCGGATTTTACATAGAGACCATGTCTGGAAACAACAAATGACTAACAAAGGAGTTCCACTGAGGCATTTTTTGTTATCACGGTTAGTTCTTATCTATTTCGTCTTTTTGTAATGTCTTTTTCGCACTACGAATGTAGAGAAATCTCCAGTGAAAACAATGAAAGACATCCGAAAACGAAGAAGAGCAGATACCTGAAAACAGAGGCTGTGAATTTGCAGAGCAGGATCCATTCAGCATGGTGACAACAATAACCATCTGGAGCTGCCAAGTGTGTGTGAGATATCCACGTGTAAACAGCTTCATTATTTGCTCTCCCACGCTGGTCAATAAAATCTGCAGCCGCCCGCTCGCTCTTTATGCTCCGAGACCTATCCAGAGACAAAGCTGAAAACAGTCCTAAACCTCTGTCGAACAAAGGAGAGATGTTGTGCCTCTGCTCTCATTGTCTCACCTGTTCGCTCCCAGATGTCGACACTAACACATAGAACAAAGTATGATTTTATTCATGTTAAATAACCCATCTTTGTTTCTGTGTGTGTGTGAGCGTTTCTGTGTGTATGTGCATGCCTGTATAAATCTAGCCGTTAATGTTTTCTAACATCTGCCTTTCGAGCAGAGACAAAGATCCAGGTTCATCAACACAATGGCTATTAAAGCGAGAACAATTTTCTATCAAATCTTTGAAACGCACACAAACACACGTACACATTCACACACAGAGCGGCACTTAACATCCAGTTAAGAGCTATTTCAGGGACACCATCTATTGCCACCTGCAAATAGCGTGTCAGCACCTCTTGCCATTAACTCTTCAATATCTTCCATTAAATGCTAATGAGAGGCGGGAAGCGGGCTGCCGCCACACCAAATTACACAAATGCTGTAACAATCAGCCCTAACTATGAAGCAATTCATGTCACAATCTCGGCCAAAGGAGGCGGCTGATGAAAACCGCTCACACAAATGATAATTGATACGAATGAATGGTGTACAAAAAGAGACAAGACGTGTGTTTACTTGTTTGTGTGTACGACAAAATATAGTCTGGCAGAAAGCAGAGACAAATGAAAATGGTGAACCAGTGAAATAGAGGAAAAAAATACCAGAAAAGCACAAATTATGGTGGCCATGTACAGTTTTTGACCACTATAAGCAATGTAGAGCAATGTTTTTACTTGTGATTCCCAGGTCTGTTTATTGCTGATCAACTTAAAATGTTTCAACTAGGGCAGCAAGGAGAACAACTACCAGTAAATAAATATGGATGTAAACAATGAAGTGTTAGGGTTTTAATTATTAAATGGAAATATTATTTTCAAAATGTGCATGTTTTATGAGGGATAAAATACATTCAGCCTGTTTGTCCGACCTTGAGGGAAAAAGCCAGAGTGTTTCGCGGCATTAAGTTTGCGGAAATAGGAGGAAATAGAATAAGTCAAAAAATGTGAAGAATGGACAAAAAGGCCGAACAGGTAAAAATAAAGACAGAGGGAATTAATTGGAAAATTACGCTGTAGAAGAAAATGTAACTGAACGAAAAAAGAATAGACAGAAGCCGTGAATGATAAAAATAGAAATTTGGACTGGGGAGAGGTATGAAGAATGATTAAAGAAAGCCACGGGCGACAGAGAGAAAGAACAATTTAATGAATGAGGAAGCAGGATCGAATAGAAAGAGAAAATAAAAGCAGGAAAAAAAGAGGAATGAATAACAGGAAAAAAGTTTATTATTATTTTGTCTTCATCTGTCTAGCATTCTGCGGACAAATCCCAAACCTCCAATAAATTCAGTCTGAGATCCCGCTGTCAGTCTGTCTCTTAGTCTGTCTTTAGTGAAGGACTGTTCAACTTTCATCAAGTCCGGATTATTATAAAAATTGAAAAATGAAACAAAATAGGAAAGACATGAAGGAATAAGGGATTGTTTGGCAGAAGATAAAAAAAGATGTGATGAAAAGTGCGGATGGATTAGAGAAGAAGGTAAAGAATTAATGGAAAGAACGTGTGACAATGAAAGACGTAGACCACAATTAATGGCAAAAGCGATGAAAAGAAAGAGTTTAAAAAAAGGATCGAAACCATTCAATTTTTGACATTTTTTGGAAGATTCAGCATGTGTCAAGTCTGTATCGACAAATTCAAGTTGTAAACTGAATTACACGAGTGGCCATGACAGCAGAGACACCTTACTTGCCAACTTGTGTATAAGACTGTGAGGAATTTAAGTGCTTCTTCTAAGAAATCTGTCCAGCAGATCCTGCAGAGCAGGATACAAAATACAAAAAAGAGATATTAAATGCCTTTGTTTAAAATACCATTGGAATAAAGGTTATAATCTTCAAAACCCAAATAAGACAAACAGACTCTGGGGGAAATTAAAAGCCACAAGCCTCTGCTTCCTGAAATCTTTGTACAAAAACCCTGCGTACAGGCTGCCAACGAGCTAACGATCGGCTAACGTCCTACTGACGGAAATTTGACGACAGGCTAACGTCATACTGAAGGAAAGCTGATGATAGGCTAACGTCATGCTGACGGAAAGCTGACGACAGGCTAACGTCATACTGAAGGAAAACTGATGATAGGCTAACGTCATGCTGACGGAAAGCTGATGATAGGCTAACGTCATGCTGACGGAAAGCTGACGACAGGCTAATGTCATACTGAAGGATAGCTGATGATAGGCTAACGTCATGCTCACGGAAAGCTGACGACTGGCTAACGTCATACTGACGGAAATCTGACGATAGGCTAACGTCATACTGACGGAAAGCTGATGATAGGCTAACGTCATGCTGACGACAGGCTAACGTCATGCTGACGACAGGCTAACGTCATACTGAAGGAAAGCTGATGATAGGCTAACGTCATGCTGACGGAAAGCTGATGATAGGCTAACGGCATGCTGACGGAAACCTGACGACAGGCTAAAGTCATACTGACGGAAAGCTGATGATAGGCTAACGTCATGCTGACGGAAACCTGACGACAGGCTAACGTCATACTGAAGGAAAGTTGATAGGCTAACGTCATGCTGACGGAAAGCTGACGACAGGCTAACGTCATACTGACGGAAAGCTGGCGATAGGCTAACGTCATGCTGACGGAAAGCTGACGACAGGCTATCGTCTATTTGAAGGAAAGCTGACGACAGGCTAACGTCATGCTGACAACAAGCTGCATATATTTTTTGTGGGCAAAATGGGACATTTACAGGATGAGAGCCTGATACCACATTGATACAAAGAACCTCACACACAACGTTTTAAACACCACAACATTTTACAGTGGATGTACGTTCAACCCCAAAAAACACCTCTACTATCTACACCTTTATGAAAGGCACCATCAGACTTAATTACCTTCACTTTTATTGCACAGTCGTAGCTTAGGATATTTGACAAACAAAGGTAGTGAGGATCAGAACCTACTGATGGGAGATGCTGGCTTCTGAATTCCTCCTCTGCAGTTTGTGGTTTTGTTCTGCAGCGGTGGGACTGGTTTGTAGGACTGTCCGGTGGCCCGGTACATGGCCTGGACCCACAGCAGCCGGTCCGGCTCATCATCACAGGCAAACATCACCAGGTCGCCCTCCTTCACTGCATTAAAAAACACCCGACCACCCTGCAGACCTGATGGCAGAAGATGAGGAGGAAATAAGTACGAGTTTTATGTAATGTGATGTGCCAGAGAGCCTTACCATAATAATATCTAGTGTAAGAAGACAGTAGCCTGTGTGGGGATATGCTGTTACTGGATCCTGTGTCTAAACAATGTAAACTCCTCAAGTAATTAACATACTCAAAATTATATTTAAATTACTGGTAGTTTGCAACATTTGATATTGTCATCATGATCAATGAACAAAGAGAGCTCGGGTGAAAATGGAACTTCTGGGTTCAAATTTGTAAATATTCAAATAACTTCATAATCAAGCCTTCAAACAGAGCATCTAGTCCAAAATACATCTAGACAAACTCCTCTACTGGCAATAGGAGAGGATTTTAATCTCTGCTTTGTAGCAGGTTTACCCGCATTTTAAAAAAGCATGTATATTTTGATGTAAAAGAGGTATAATATCTGTGTTATTCAACATTTCTTCTTTTAGCAACCCTTATTGGTATTGTCCCCCACAAATCCAAATCAGCAAAGCTCTACTCGTCAGTACAACAGTCATTGTGAGGAAGTCCGGACTGCAAGTGATGTTTGATGGAGTCAGTGAGATAGCGGAGGTGTCTGTACCTGGCTGAGGGTCACAGTAATCCACTGTGTAGCCCTCCAGCTGCATCAGCTCCTGAGGTTCAGCCTTCTTCTCTCGGTAGCTGCACATGGCGAATGTGTACTGACTCACCTGCACGACAAACACACAAAGTGACTCACAGCACACGGCAGAAGCTGATACAGTATATGTTAGGTTCTCAGTCAGTTCCTGAGGCAGTTTCATGTGTCCTAACATATTCTCTTGATGTTAATGAAATCTCAATGTATCAACTCTGAAACTTTTCAGCTGTAAAGGTGGTGAACTAATTAGCAAACATGCTCTTAGGAACACAACAGTGAGCCGCTTTACCTTTAGCTACTGAGAGAAACACAAGGCTCTTCAGCTGCTACATTCCTCTTTATGTTTATCCCTTACTGTTTCAGTCGGCTGCTTGCTGACGGAGAGGTAGCGTACAGGGTTTTTTGTCTTTGAAAACAGAAGCCAGCTGTGGGCAAAACCCACAGTATGACAGCGGTGACAATGAGACTATAAAACTAAGTTCTCTGAAATCAGCTGATCCTTCTCTGTTGATTGCGACTTCTTCTACCAATATACTACAGTGCAGTACTTTCATTGCAATGTTAAAATTACATCAAACCGATGCTTCACTTTCTACAGATATATTGGTTGTCTAATTAGAGGCATAGCTAGTGAAACAGCTTTAAAATGTTCTTTAATAAAACACTACACAGAATAATTTTGAAACAAGTGGTGAAAAAGAGTATTTATGAATTTTAGAAATGTTGTCAAACACTCAAAGAACCATTGACATCCTCAATCAAAATCAATAAATATAAGTGATACTCAATCAAACTAAATCTTTTGATGACTTTAGAGGACTTACAGTCTGCCACACGGAGGTAACCAGAGCTTTGTTTTGCATAGAATATACATTTTCATTTTAATCTCTACCCTTGGTCTCAAAGACCCTGAGTGATCACAAAGTACCCTGAAAGTAAAAAAAACCATCTGAAATGAAAAAGAGTAAAGGAGACTTTCAGAGACCAAAACTTAATTAACTTTGCCTCAGCAGGATTCGCATGCTCAGACTAGATGTACAAACCTTTCAGCTGGAGGAACGATGTGAGAGGATTTTCTTTAATAACCTTAAACACTTTTTTTTTTTTAGTAAATTAGAGCTTTAGAAAGGGAAGGTTCCGTATGAGGACATGTTTTCTGCAAAGGCTGACAGCTGAATCGAATGCATTTTAAATACACAAAAAACATATTTCCACTGCGGCTGTTAAAAACAATGATTGGATTAACAGTTCATTACTGTCAAGACCCATTCTACTTTTTAACATGAAGTCTTTCTTCTCCAAGGTTGTTGAACTATGTTCACATTAATAACACATCCAGCATGTCATCAAATCTCATTGACTCAAGTTTCTTACCTGAACAAGAACAAAATATCTTTTTTTCCAGCGTTTCCAGACTCTCTGCCCTAGTGTATACAGATACCTGAAACACAATGATGAACACAACATCAAACTAAAGCATTTATAAAGCAGGTAGAGTCAAGTTGCTGTACAGGGACATTAAAACATCACAGCCACAACATTTAAAGAAAGCAATTTCTGTATTAAATCTTTTTTATATGTACAAATAATTTGGAAGGGAACTGTGAAATAAAATCAAAATACAATAAAATACAATGATGGCTTGACCTTATAAAATAGTTAAAGATGCTGCTGAATAAAAGTTTTCACTTGGTTTGAATAAATTGAGACGTGACAAATTCTAAATTAAAATGTTCACATAAGACCACACATACATGCATGTATCTGTGTAATCCTGGGCGTTACATGAACCACATATGATTAAAAAATGTTTGTATTCACTGTCAAGGTTGATTGAAAATGAGTCACTGGTCCTGAAAACGCTGCTTGCAAGGTCAACACGGACATTTAATAGTCACACATCATGGATGGATCACAGTCATCCACGCACACTTGAAATGATCAGAATAAAAGGGTTCTGCTCTTAAATGTTAAACTACATAAGAGATGAGAAGAGAAGAATCATGATGGACAAAGCTTCCAAATGGACCTTGAGATGAGATGGTGATGGATGATTTCAGTCATACTGGAAGCTTTGTGTAACATTCTTGCCTTAATATCAGTAATTTCTTTGCTCAATACACTAATCTTATAATTTAACAATATATTTTGAATCCAATTTCTATAATTTTCAACTCTCATTGATAAGTTGTGCACCTGCATCATCACTCAATTAGATGATGTATCGAAAAAATCAACCAATAGTTATTTTGATAATTCAATGCTTCATTGCATCATCACCAGCAAGAATACCAGATTTCACCTTATGCTTTGTTAAGATGGGCGTTAAAGCTAAAGACATACTGAGAAACTGGGATGGGAATTTCTGTGATGAATTACTTAATAATTAATTAATTGATTTGATCGATAATGAAAATAACTGCTGTTGCTGCCCTGCTATCCAAGAAGGTGATCACTTACATGCGACTAATCTAAGACACTTAAGGGGTACGACAATAAAAAAACAAGGAAGGTGTCTGAGGCCAAAAATAAGTAATTCGTCCTCCTGACTGTAATTCACGTGTTTTAGCTTGCTGGGTACTTTTTAAAGAATATTAGCTTATAAACATTTTAAAGTTACGATTTCTGACAAACAATTGTCTTCTTGTATGTGTTTCAGGAATCAGATCCATTTTGTGAATTTTCTTCCCTAATCAGGAAACTAGATGGAGACAGTTATGAGTCCTGAACTGAGAGAGGCCATGACATAGATAACAGCTCGTTGAGGAAGTCTAGAGTAAAATAGAAGAATGACCAGCGTGGCCTCTCAAATCAATGGCTGCTCCCGGGCCTCCTGAAGCGTGGGATACAGGCAAGTGCAAGTGAGGAAAATCAATCGATGGCGAGACCTCTTTCTTCAGCCCTGCTGCTCGCCCTTAAAAAAAAGGCCTCCAGTCAAGGCCGTGGCACGTCTGGACGGAGAATCTGGGCCATTCTGCACATCCCGCACGACTCCGGGTTAACACAAGGCAGCGCTTGCCGGCCACTTGTGAAAATGATTTGGCCAACCATTCCTCCTGCAGACTTTCAAACATCCATTCAGCCGCATAACACCACGGCTGCAGACGCCAAAGAGTTCACTGCAGGCATTTAACAGTTGTCGCTGCAGAGATGCCGTCATTTAGCTGGATATTCACTCTTACATATTTATACTACAAAGGGACACTGGACTAATTCTTTTTACAGAGAAAACTGTTCAACAATTTTCTAGAATTAAATGAAGGTATGATATTAAATTTTAAAAAAGACAGATAGTTGCTTGACAATAAAAACAGAATCACTTGTCATTGAGTTGACTGGAAAACGTGAATTCAACTCACCAAGCTGGCTAATTAAAGATTGTATATAATAAAATAAAATAAAAATGTCTGTTTTTGTTTGTTCAAAAGTGAAAACCAGATTTCTTAAAATATATGTATCTATGTAAATATATTTATTTTTTGGAGCCCACTGTGCATGTTTCCTATTTGTGCACTTTTTCTTTTTTGGCCCCATTACTCCCTGAAAGTAAAATGCGCTCTTGCATCTGTTGGCCTTTTAATGGATTCATGTCTTTAGCCTTTTCAGATTCCTTTTCACAGTTTTTCTTTTTGCAGCCTGAACCAAGGAAAATAAATAAATAATACAAATGTACCCACACATTTTCTGTTTGTGCTCTATTTCTTAGCTTAAAGACACTCCTGCATCATAGGGCCTCTTCTTGGACTCTATTTGTCCCTATTTATATGACTGTATTTATCAGAAATGCTGCATACAGACCCTGCATGCCCTTTTAGTCAAAGTCTCAAAGATTGTGTCTTTAACAAATCTGAAAACGCCAGAAAGCCAAATTCAGCACTCAAAGAATATCTTGAAGTGGACCAGAGAGAGGCCGGACTCACAGGGAGACTCACACTGACCCCTTGTGGAGAGTTTTTTAAAATGCACCTGATCTGTGTACACCTTTCTTTCAGTCAGTGAGTTATTATCAGAGCTGTCGACTGCCACAGTTCGGGTTAGTTTTAACACAGAAGATGTAAGATGGAGTGTCAAATACAGAAATATATCGAGGGTGTGTATAGCTGATAGCTTACCTCAAAGACTGATAGCAAGGGAAATGCAGTGATCACAGCTTTTAATAAGTTCAGGTTCCCTTTTGTTTCATCAGTATTTAAGCAACATTTATTTTAAATGTAGAATGTTTTCTGCAAACAGTAGTGTTCAACTTGTTTGTACTGAACATAATCCTGTGTGAGTTGTGAAAGCTGAGAATAAACAGGATGTGAAAACATGTCAACTTTCATGGGAAACTTGTTACAGTGACATATAAGACAATTTGACGCGGTGCAGAGTTGCAGGGATCTTTCCTAACCCTAACCCATCTAAAATATTTTTTTAAATAGTGTTAAAGTTGTGGTTAAACCCAAATCAAACAAACCAAGGACAAACAGTCTCTGTATGAAACCACATTTAATTTGCCAGGTGAGGATTCTTATTTGGATCTGTACCAAATTGCACACACCCTTAAATATCAGTCCCCTTAACAAGCAAGATTTTTTTTACATCAAGTGTATTATACGCACAGAAAAATACAATACTCAAGGGCAGTGACAAAAAAAAGTCCTGGATCCACCCCCTGTGTTTTTGTTGATTGTGTAAAGAGTGTTGAGAACTCTGCACCTTTTCTATATTTGTTCTTGTGCAAATGGAAACTATTTCTGTTGCCTGTTCTAAAAACTGTGATTTTACTTCTAACACTTAAATCACTGTATTTATAAAACCTTTTATTCACTCTACCTTTAATGATTATTCAAAATTTGAAGATGAAAATTCAGAATACAGTTTTCCTCATGTCTATGAAGGAAAATGTTCAAAGGGTTGACAGAACACACATGGCATTGTACTGTTGAATCCACTAAAATGTTTCCTCGTCAGGGTTAAGATTTTGCTGCCCTCTCCTGGTAGAAATACACACACACATTCTTGGACATCGATCTTAATGAGCACACTCAGGTCTCTCTGTGTGAAGTTTGATTGTCCTCCCCTGTGGTTTCTTCCCACAGTTAAAATACATGCAGACTGATGTTGGGTTGTTAGGAGATTTTAAATCGGCTGTAGGTGTGAATGGACCAACCAATAAGCAGTTACCATCAGGTACCATCTCAGGATTGTATGATAACATCTGTCTGTACTTCCTGTACTACAACCAGGAGGTGGAGCTGTCAGCCTGCTAATGCTTCCGGCAAGTCCACAGACAAAAAGTAACACACTTCATGTTCATTGATTCACTGCAAGAAAACATACTGCATATGATATTATTATAGTCATTTCTAGGGAATTGTTTTGGGAGTTAATGGACGTGTTACGTTTACTCCTCTGATTCACACATGAATGGGCAGTAACTCAGTAACACAGAGAGTTATGGAAAGCTGGCGTTGTGGAGGGTTAACCGATAAATGTTCTTTTTATCTGACAAAGTATTTTGCATTACACACTTTAACTGCAGGCAGGAGTGTAGCACACAAGCAGTCTGTGGGCCCCCTTCCTCTTTGATTTAAAAAAAAAAATATTTAGTGTTTGTTAGGGTAATCACTTATGAACAGTAGCCATCACCTACAATGACCGATATAAATATGCCATCATTGGACAATTATTTTACACTGTTTTGAAAGGTGGTCTCATTCCGTCGATAGCATGAATTCTGATTCCCCGTGTGTGGCAAGGACTATATCATTTATTTTTAGTTGGTTAGACAGGTAACACCAGTGAATTTCAGTCAGCCAATTCAGCCACTTTCATAAAGTAATTAATAATATCTTTATTTATTTTTTTAAATCATTCAGGCTTTTTAAGGGCCCCCCTCCCAATTGGGGCTCTGGAAAGTCACTTCCACTTAGCCCCCCCCCCCCCAACAAGGACACCACTGACTCCAAGTCCATGGACAGGACATGACAAGATACTTTAAGTGCTTGATAAAACCAAATACATTATTGTTCTAAAACTCAATATGTTGGCATAAATCAGTGACGTTCCTTCTTCAGGTCGCTCCATCTCAGATCTAATCTAATTGGTGTGTTATGAGACCATCTGCAGGTGGCACATTTAATCTTAGAAATACCAGCTTGACATATTCAACTATATTTTTTTGAAGATGGAAGTGGAAGCAGTTATTTTAAACCCCATTCCTGGATGAAATCTAATTGTACAACACATGAGTTCTGCTGCTACACTGAACCTTTATCCTGAATGTGAGAAGTGAGAAGCAGCTGCAGACTCACCCACTGTGCTTCATGTTGGGGGGTTTGTCCATGCGGACAGCCAGTTTGATCTTCAGCTCCGTGTCCTGACTGTTCTTGGCGACGACCATTCGGTGGAACTCAGCCTGCTTTGGTCCGTTGGTGGTTGGGTTCAGGACCACCTGTGGGAGGGAGGGGGGAGGAAACCATTAGTAATGAAATAATAATAATAATAATAATAATAATAACAATATGTCTAGAACTTTACCTAAACAAGATTACAAAGTGATTGAAAAAATACAAAAATAAGAAAGACAATATAAAAAATATAAACACAACATCCATTAAAACCAGTAAAAAATCAGGTATTTGGAGGCTTTTCTCTTAAAATAATTAATCAATGATTTAAAAGCAGGTTCATAGTTCTGGCAACTCTAATGGAGCCTCGGGACCCTGATGGAAAAAGCTTGGTCACCGATAGTTACCAGCGTTGCCTTAGGAACTATCAGCCGGTGTAGTTTTAAAGATCCTAAATTACAGTTTGGAGAATGGGGTGTTATAGTTATGTAACATAACTGGGGGCCAGACAGAGCTAAATAGAGCGTCGTAGAAGTCCAGTTGTGAAAAGACAAAGTTGTGAATAAGCTACAAAAAACGTGCACATCTTTGTGAGGGCCAGTTACAGACCTAGACTGAGGACATTTTAGAAACAGTCCTCACTTGTTAACACACCTACAAATGGTTGTTTGTGGACTAAGCTTTATAGGCATTTAGTTGTGATGGTTTAGGTTGAAGGTTAGGGTATGGGATTAGGGTAGGAAGCTAGAAAGTGAATTTTTTTAATGAATGAAGGTAGCAGAGAGGCTTTCTCCCCATAGTGAGATCTCTCACTAATAATACTCAAAGAACCAGGCTTATGATCATTACCTCGGGTTTCCTCTAAATAGATGTATTATTACAACAATACTCTTTGCTGGGACCTTTGGTGTCCCTTTAAGAATTGCTTTTGGAACATTTCTGAACCCCCAACAGTGAGATGAAATTTCCACCCTGCAGCTTCCAGGCAGACTCACCATTAAATCAGAATCAGTCCGTAATTACAAAAGGGCAAAAACCTGTCCTTATGGTTGAAAATCGTTTGCACTATAATTTGAAAAAATCCTCTTATTTTACTTTGTACTTATTCAAATTAGCCTAAATTGGATACCATCAATGGAAACCCAACATTTCCTACTGTTTAAAACAAGCTGCTCATCAGTGAACAAAAATCAACATGTTAAGCAGAGCCTTGGATCAACCACCATGGCAACTACAGAGCAGTTGAGGTTACATAGGGGTCGTTGGCTGTCATGAAGGCTGTTCCAAGTGAGCCTAAATCACCAAAACTATATATTTGTGATTTATAGCACATAATCAGTTGGAAGCAGTGATTGCCAGAGCCAGGGTGCAGACGTCAGACAACACTGCCAGACGGATCAACACATTGTTGGGTTTCGGACTCAACACCAGATGATGGAATTTTAAGAAATCTGAGGGATGAAATGTGCACAAGAATTTAGAGTAAGTCCTGTTGTTAATGAATTGGGCATATGTTGATCTCACAGTAATAAAACCAGCCAGCAGAGTTTGCTTTTGAATAGTTGGTTGGTCTTTGAATTCTCAACAGCATTTGATTTCGAATATCTTTGAAATAAATCCAAACCTTAATCTTAATTGATCATATTCAAATGGCAGCCATTTTCCTCTGACATCACACTCATGGTAATAAGCTTGAATGATTTTATGAAAAGAATAACGTTGGAATGCTTTGATCCAGCTTTATAAGTCATGTAATTCATATAATAAGTCACATACATGTTTTCATTTTACAACTGTGAAGACAATGATAGTTCAAATCTGGAGGAACATTTTTTATTTTAAATACATAATTTCATATCTTGGACACATTTATTTAAGACTTTTAGTAAAACATACTCGATTTAATTATGCCAACAATGTAAGATTGTCACAAATTCACCTTCCTATTAATGTTTCTACTTGTCAGATTTCCAATTACTAATCCCTGTGTCGTTTCAGAGTCAGCCACTCCTCTCCTGCTCTGCACATCCACACTGGCTCCACCCACATACGCACCTGTCTCCAATCGACTCATTAGTTACCACCAGTATATCTGCCTGCCAGTTTCCTTTGTCCTCTGCCAGATCGTTAGTGTTTCGTACCTTACCTTCCAGCGTTTACCTACCTTACTCATCGCCTGCCTGACCTCCTTGTTATCTACCTGCCTGTTCTCTGGACCTCTCTCTCGCCTGCTCCCTGTCGGACATTGGTTGCCTTTGGACTGACCACCTGGCTCCTGACCTCGGCTCTGTTCTCTGGATTCCCCTGTCGCCTACTCCCTACTGGTTCTGTTTGCTTCGGACTGTCTGCCTGGATCCTGACCTCTGCTTCGTAATAAAACCAAGAACTTTGCTTAATCCTAGTCTGCTTCTGTGTCGTTGCTATTGGGTCCACGCCTGCCATTTCTGCCGGCCCTGACAAAGATAAACAGTCTTTGTGTCTTTTCACCTGACCTCAGAAATATTCTGGTTAAGTCAGTAACATTATGTCACATTGTGCTCACTGGGACATATTTCTGTGTCGTGTTCATACAGTTTAGATCAACACAAAAGTTAGTTCAAAGCACTTTAGCATTGGATTGAGCATTTAGCTTTAGATTACTAAGGTTAATTCCAGTGCATTTAACTATAGGCCTAAATAATTGACTTCCAGAGATGCATTCGTAGTTCAGTATGTAAAAGTCTTCCCCATTGTATAACATAAAGGGATTAAACAGTGATGTTAGGAAGGAAGTGGTTGAATGCTAACATTAGCTGTTGTCTAATGGTAGCTAACGAGCCATCAAATAGTTTTTTAACCTTGAAACATGGTTTGATGGTAACATAATTATCTTTCAGTTGCTGATTGTTTAGGGACCTTAAACTCAGTCAAGCCACACCAGAAAATGTAAATAGTAATCAATCAAAAAACACCCTGTCTCATTTTAAAAACTGAAAAGAAATTCCTAATTCTTCAAGACACAAACTGTTTTTAAATAGTTACCTGTATTTATTTGCCTTCGATATATTTTGGACTACTGCATCATGGATGTGTGGCTCATATCTGACAAGATTTGTCTGCAGACATGAAATGGCACAATTCTTGTATAACAGATGTCCCCTACACAATCACATGATCCAGCATGTCTCCAAAAGGACATTTGCTTTTAAAATGAACTGGAATAACCACGTCCCCAACCACCTAGCTGCTGTGGTGTTGACTTTTCTGGTGTTGTCAGAAGTAAGAGGATGTAAAGGTGACTGACAAATATGACAATTTATCTTAGTATTTAAAACACATTTTATTTTTAATGTCATAAAAAGGGACCCGAAAATATCTAGTAAATTCTAGTTAGTATTAAGTCTAAAATTATGTGATTAAAGCACTTTGTATGTGTATGTGTGTGTGCAAGGACTCACCCGGCCCAGCTCCTTGTCGTCTAGAGCCAGCACACCGGTGCTCTCTGTGAACAGCTTTACTTTGACCGAGGGCAGTGGGTGAGTTGTGGTGAAATCCCCCTGAGTCCCCCACCTGAAAGACAAAACTTTCCTTTAACTCACAGTGACAGACTGCAGTACACATCCTCCCTGTTGGTCAACACACTCATGAGGATTCATCCACAGGCCCAGTTTCGCCTGCACAAACTGTGCTGTGCCAGGTTGCAAACCAACACTTCCAGACACTATTGCTTCACTTAAGAGGCTTTTACTGTGGAGCAGCTAAACTAAGCCAATGTTGACTAAGATTAGAAAAATGGTCTGTCCACTCAACAGGACCTGAACTACATAAGAAGATATGAACATATGCACAGGTCAACTTTAATATTGGAGGGAGGAACAGAACAAAGAAAAAAACTGTCACAGTGGTCTAGTTAAAGTATTTTATCTCCAACTGATGAAAAAACGAAAGAAAGACCTTTTAGTAATTCAGAATATAATCCGGTTACCATGTGTCCATTTGGAGTCTCCAAATGTCCTTTTCGGAGTTCCGCCTGAGTCTTGCAATGAAAAAACACTGTAGAATGGTTATACTTGTGTTTACTGATGGTGTGTCTAAGGCACACACAGTCAATTATTATAAGTGGACAAACTCTTACATTTTTACTGAATTCAAAGGCCCACTACTCAGTTTCTGTACCACCCAGAAAGTTTGTTTTATAAGATACCTTAGGGAGTTTTCTTTCTTTTCGTGGTTCAGAAGCTATAGTCACTTTAATTTGGAATGGGATTTTAGCCATTTGTGCTCGAAAGTGCGGGGGCTGGTGTCAGAGGTTAGGAGCTGCAGGCTGTTTCTAAGCTTTGCCCGAACCAGCAAATCTCTGAGATGCCTGTAACTGGCATTTGGTGAGGATCTCAAATGGATAAAACATGGCCAGTGTTGTCGTAACGTGAAATTTCTATCAAAGTATCACAACCTATTTATTAATAATGTCCAAGAGATCATGCTTCATTGTGAATCTACAGAACTGAGTTTTTCAGGTTATTTTGGGAGACAGTGTTTGTTGAATGGTCCGTCACATACAGCCTCTGTTGAGCTCAACTGAATCTCACTGTGTCACAGGGAGCATGAGGGATTAAGACAGTCTTCATGAGGACATTCAAGTTTCAGCAAAGCCCAACAAACAGAAAACCTTCATGTTTGACTCAAAACAGACATGTATGTGTCGCAAATAATTTACATCTCAAACCTGTTAACCATTTTGTATTTGCAGGCTCAAAACCCCACAGGACAGGGTTTTTTCATTTTAAGTGCAGGTACCTGCTCGTCATGGACCACAAGGGTAACAGAGGTAGGAGGTCAGTGTTGTTACATTGCTTGTAATAACTTCACATCATCAGGTGATGGTCAGAGATTGAGAGTCAGCAAACAGTGCCATCAGTGTCAGCTCTGAGTGTTCATCTTACACAAACTCTAATGGAGCAAAGTGATGCCCTCTGCTCGGGATGAAGGACTCAAAGCCACTATAAACACACACAGCCACGCTCCTGAGATAACATGCCTTCATGGGGTCTGCGTGTTTATGTGTGAGGTGCACAGATGACAAGTGACCCCTTGACTTGTTGAAGACGAGAAGCAAGGTCGAGAACCAAACTTAGTTTCCCCAGTTTCCAAGGCAACAGAAGGGTGCTTTTGTTTCAATTAAACACACACACACTGACACTGACACTCACACTCACACTCACACACACACACACACACACACACACACATACGTACGTCTCCACATCGTCAAAACTTTTGTTTTATGGAACATCTCCGCCCACACGAAAACACAAAATTGAATATAAATGCTCATAAAAGAATGCTAGGCCAGTAGGGGGCGATAAAGTCTACAACAAGGATCCATCAATAGCAGAGAAGAATGCTGTATTGGGAGAGGGCAATGTTTGGTGCTGTGTTTGTAATCGTCATATCTAAAAGCTTCTAACAGGCTCATTCAGGGTTCATTTTAGCTTTAAGATATCTTACAACATCAAAACATGTTAACAATATTGAGTAAATTTCTCATTTATAAGATTGCAACAAATGTCAACACTGCTAAATTTACACCCACAGATGCTATTTACTTTTTACAAAAAGTAGAAAGGTCCGTAATCAGTTTGTAAGCTTTGTTCACCCTGGTAAGATTTTAACTGACAATGCTCACACTGTTAATTGTAGACTCAGCTACATATGTTATATGAAGGAATATGTAGCTCTATGACAATGCATTTGTTTGTGGCAGTTAACAATTTGGTTCAACACATTTTAAAACTTTATTTGTGATACGTCATTTTTTTAAAATAAATCTAACAAACAAATCCTTTTTCAATCCATTGCGTTGTCAGCGTTTCTGAATCATAACACAGTAAATCAATTTCTGCTTTGACAAATCTTTACCAAATGTCATTTAACTGGCTTTTACACAATGTCTTTATCAGATGATTGAGTAACTGTCATGGATACACTCACACACACCATTTCCTGTTGCATGTTCTATGTCACTTTCTGTTTATGTTGATACTCATGCTTGTCTCTGTCTCCTCTAGGTAGCTTCACAGTCCTACCCTTTTATTTAACAGAAATAAAATCAACTCAACTGCAAGTGTTGACCTTCGACCACAAAACTATACTCATCAAGTTCATCCTTACATCCAAATTAACCTTTGTACCAAATTTGGAGGACTAACCTCAGAGATATCATGTTCAGTGGGATGGACAGTCGGACCACGGGACAACATAATTTTTCTGGCTGTGGCTGCAGCATAGACAGAAAACCGATTTACTGTTACAGTATTGTCTTTGTTTCAATCTACATCAAACTTCTTTTACACAGGTAAAAAGATAAATATTTAATTTGTAAAGCTTTTGCTCCGCTTCCTGTCTGTGAGCTCATTTTTATCTTGTACACACACAACTAATGTTACAATCTTAAACCTGAATTATTTTGAGTCTACTTCAATGTAATAAAAATTTGAAATTGTGCTTTGGTCCTGAACAAGAATCACAGATGCTTGACAATCCACTGTAATTAATGGTATCACTAATGAAACAGGTCATCAGTAACTAAACAGCTGTTATGTTACAATTGCATGGATCATCCGTGCAATTAGACGACTGTGTAATCATAGCTAACCCGGTTGTCCATGTAATTACATTAACTATGTTATCATTAAATGTATGGGTGTGTGATTGAGGATGAGAGATGTGAAAGCAATTTGGAGGCTAATCATAGAGAAGGTGACAGGAGCCGTAGAGGAAAGGCAAGCGACAGCAGAGCGTTGCTGCTGACCTCCGAGGGTGACGGTGAGCTTGTTTAATTGGTTCCGTTTGGTGATGCTGCCAGACGGATGGCCTTCAGAAAAAGAAAGTGTGTGAAAGGGCAGCCTCATTACCCCACAGACCCCCACTGTCCGCCAGGCATCCAACGGCCATGAACCCTCACCAAGAACTTTGAGGGCAGATCTACAAGGCTCCCACACTCGGCAAAGAGGAGCATTAGGTGGAAATAAAACTTTCTGCTAATCAGGTGAAAATCATCAGGTAATGGAATTGTTTTCCTATAGTCAAAGGCATTACAGGCAAATCACATTTTGATATAAAAATAGTTATAATAATATATCATTAGTATACTTTCTAAAATGAGTTATGTAATCGATATTTACAGATACACTTTAAGTGATTTTCTTGTATGTATGTATTGACTTATTTTCCTTTGATTGCAATCATTATCATTATCATTATTAACTCTGCTGATCAGTTCCTGATATATGGTCTACTCTAGAGTCTAGACTCTAGTCCAATAGAAAAAATAATAACCAAATACTACATGAATAAGGGTACTAAGTGCAGACAGAACTAAGTAAATCATGTTGAGCATTAAACATAATGTTACAAAGCAAATGAAGAGTTATGCACAAGTCCGGTGAACGGAGCTGCTGTGGGTCGATCCACAAACAGGTTGTTAACAGAACTGCAATCAACCCAAAATCTTCATGAGGTGAGATGTTTGGACCAGTGCTTGTAGCTGGAGGTCAGTAATGCTAGTATTACGCTATGCTACCAACTGGTATAGAATAATGTTGTAATTTAGAAGCCTTCGTTAGCTTTTGTTAATGGCAGTTATGTTGCTTATGTTTATTAAGTGAACTGTTGTTAACCACAAGGCCAAAGTGTCCATGTAGTTCCATATTGGGATTTTGAATCTACGCGTTTGATTCTTAGCTTGTTAGATGGTGAATACGCAGCGCAGGGTCCAACACAGTACTGTGGAATACTGGTTATTTAACTACAGGGAAGAGATACAGTGTCGTAATCCGGCTCTTATATTAAAACCACGATGCTCATTAGTATGTTAGCACTATGATGGGATGGGACTGGGATACCATGGTAATGTTGGTGAACAGCTTAGAGCACAGCTGATCACAAGCTCTGCAGCAGCACTGACAATGATCAGACTAGCTGAGATGAAACTCAGTTTCAAGTTTATTTATGTCATTCCAGCCATACCTGTTGAATATACAACAGAATGACATGCATTTCACAGGACCTGTGTGCTCATTCAACTAGTTGAATTTAGTGTTACTAGTGTGAGAGTGTGCTGGTGTCTTTACAGCCTGACCCTCAGGTCTGTTTACAGCGCCGTTTTAAATCATAACTGCTCATAAACCTCCTCTCAGTGGAATAAGTCTCATGGACAAATAAAAAAAAAAATGACTGTAGACATTAATATAAGGACAGTTGTAGGCTCAGTGGGTTTCTTTTTTTTTTATGGTGAGGAGAGAGCAATTCTCATCACTGTTACATAACAGCATCATCTCCTCGCTGTATCAGCCTCAAATGAGACACGCCCTGAGGCTCAGGGTGGGTGATTGTGGCATTTCTGGAGGATGAGGGTCAACTTGGTGTCCTCTGTCTGCAACAAACACACCTGTGGCTGCATTTCAAAGCCGTGGGTCTGTTGTTCAGTTTCAGGTGGCTAAAGGGACGTTTCACAGAGTTTGGTGGGTCCGCTTCATGTTTCAAAGATCAGACAATAATCCAATCAGGAGTGAGTATTAGCACTGAACACCGTTATCGCCCAAGATCCCTGTGTAACACTTAGTCATCAGAAATCTTAAGCAATCAAAAAAAAGTAGTTAGATGTCATTGTGCTATAAAACAAATGCAACACAATATTAGGATAAAACAGTATCTAGAGCAAGAAAATAAAAATTCTTTAAGTGAAAATAAAACAAAAAGCCAAAATTCCAGTTTTTAGGATAATTGTTTTACCTTTATAATAAATATAAGACCTAAATTCTACTTACAAGCTTTGTCAACATTATTAACCACCTCATGGACCAAAGTTTTGGACAAAATAAAATTTGACCTGATGTAGTTAAAACCTCTACAGTTGTGAAACTGTGGGGAAACTAGGTGGCACCATTCGACTTATTAATTTAGTCCTGTCTGTCCAGGCCACACATGAAAAGAATTGTTCTCCCAGTGTGATTGCATTCAAAGTCAATGCAAAGGTGCAAAAAGCCATAAATTCATGCTAGAAGATGCAAAAGTCAGCTGAACTCAAATATTTCAGCTTAAGTGAACAAATTTGTGTGACACTGTCAGTCATCAGTGTTGAGATTCTCCTGACTTTCTAGAGAATCAAAAACACAGGACAGACTCGTTGACTATTTGCGGACACCAAGAGCTGTGCAACTCCTGCACTTTATAGAGACGAAAGTAGGAAAGGGATTACAGAAAAATAGCAGGACTATCAGATAAGACATGAAAGGGTGTGTTGCTTTATTGTCAGTTATACTTAATTACATGAACTGAGTGAGCAGTATTAACTACCTCCTGGAATTAGTTCGACAGTTCCCCTTGTTCATCAATTGCTTCATCAAAGATGAACTGTGTGACGGAGCGGCTCCATCACTGACCGCCAGCGGTCTTCACACACGCGCACACAGTGACACACACGCCGACAAACATTTTCACTCTTCCTGTTCCGGACACCACTTCCTGTCCGGTTAAATAGCTTCCGGTTGTTTTTTGTCTTAAGATAATTAACAAGAGTTGTACTGTTTATGTTGATACCGTTTTGTTTAGAAAAGTCATGTGATTTGTTTAAAGGTGTTTTATTTTGGTGAAATGTAAAGAGGCCACTGTAAACTCGTAATGTTTGTTTCAAGCACTAGTTTTAAGAGAAATGTGTTTGAAATTGGTAATTAAGCCCAGTGGGAGGGGCTACAGGTTTAAAAGGGCAGCTCAAAGCCCTTGAGGGTGAGTCTGAAGTGAGTTACAGAGAAGGTGGTGACCAACATTTTCCACACTCTTCACTTTTAGGTTTCATATCCAAGATGCACTATTAATAAGTCATGAACAAAGGTCACAAAGAGGTGTTACAATGCTCAGCCATTCTTCTTCCTTTTTTGAAATTCTCTTAACTCAGTAAATGCTGTTCACTCAAGGTAAAAACTATCTTATTGCGAACATTAAATCTAATGATCATTCAATCATATGATGTTTGTGACCATATTGATTTGGAAGACAATCCTGGCCTAATTTGATGACAGGGAGTCAAATTCTGTAAGTTTTAATTCTCTATAAGACATTAGTAAGATAGTAGAAGAGGAACCCACTGTGGTCTGGCAGCTTCAGCTTGGTCCGTCTGCAGCTTCTCTCCTCCCTCCACCTCCATGGTGCAGTAAACGATCCGGTTCGGAGCGACAGACTTCAGACCCTGAACCTCCACGATTACAATCTGAAAATTTCAGAGGTGATGGTGATTCAGATGCTCTTTCTCTGTTTCTTTCTAGAAGTTAAACCTGGAACCTAAAAACAAGTCCTATCCCTCAAACAATTTTTTAAAGCTGCCACTCCCAACATCTAAAACTCAACACACACACACACAGACACACACAAACACAGACACACACAGAGAGAGACAGACCTCCAGAGTGAAGGACAGCACAACGTCAGATTTGGAGAGGACGTCTCCCTCGTCTCCAATGTCCAGGAAGGAGTTGTTCTGAGAGGAGCGTTTGAGCTTCTGTTTGAAGTCGGGGCCACCTTTAGACACCGGCAGACTCTCCAGATTAGCCATCAGCAGGTTGACTGAAGAACGCAGCTCCTCCATGTACAGAGCCTCCATGTCAGGGGAGATGAACTTTGGATATTTCTTCTCCTGCAGGACACACATTCAGCTGCTGTTCATCATCAGCATCAAGGTTTTTATCCTGCTACAACCGAGTTCACCACCATGAAGCTGTCTACCACTAAAACATACATCTCAGTGTTTCACTGACACCTTTCATCACACTTTCTGGTTCATCACGAGGTGGGAATTTTGCTGTAAATGTTGTGCTTTTCTTTGTGTAGAGAGAAGAAATGTAGTTGACAAGATTGTGAGTTGTTTGTTATATTCAGCACCTTAGGCCCTGACCAATATATGTAATTTCACACTACCTTTGCAAAAACATTTAAGTGATTCAATAACATGTGAAATAAATGAAGGATATATTAAAAGTAATAGTACTATAAAAAACATGTGTGTTTTGTATGTATCTCACCCTGGCAATCTTCTCGGCCAGTTGTAGCCTGCCGTCCAGCTCTCTACGGATTTGAGCTGCCTGCTCATCTACGTTGTCCAGCTGACATTTAGAAAAAAAGAAGGAAGAAATAGGAGAGTTTAATCAATCAGCCAACTAGAGATCTCAAGCATTGATAAACCAATAAAATGTTTGCGACACAGGAGTCTTCTCTGAAGAAGTGGGCTGTGCATTGATTAAGTTATCAGTAGCTGAGGTGGGAACAGGTGACAGTAAATCAGAAGCAAGTGTCTGAGATAAGTGGTTGAAAGGTGTTTGTGTACTTAACCCTGCAGGGGCTTCATTTGCAGTCCCTCCTATGTCCACCAGATGCTGTTCGCTGATGTGAAATTTGGCCATTGCATTTTAAAAACCTTGATGTCTATAAGATATTCTACATGTGAATATACAGAATCTGAAGCGGCAGACAAGATTTTTTGGTGGAATCCATCTGGTTTCTTTCTCGAGTTTGACCAATCACGTTTGAGCGGACTTTGGTTGCACACATCAACATTCATATGCAGACAACAGTTAATAGAGATTGGACAGAATGTTTTATGGACCCAGAACACGTACAAAAAAGTATCACTGTTTGTGTTTGTGCGGAGAAACATTCAACTTTTTTAAGAAAGGCAATTGGTCAGACTGCAAACTGAGGATAGTGAAGAGAAGATATCTGCTGTCTGCGTCTGAGGCCCCAAGGTATTGGCTGTTGCCCCTAGAGGCTAATTCATTGTCAGACAATAGCTGATGGGACAAGATTGTAGTTAGCTATTGATTTGACATTTAACTGTGGTCACACTGGTTATGGATCACTTATCCTTTAACATTGGTGTTTCCTTATTTTAAACAGTTTGCTCAGAAATCTATTACGTCACCTAAAATTTGTGTCCCAGTCTGAAAATGGTTGGCGCTTCCCACTAAAAGATTTCAAATGTTTAAAAATCTCGGGCTTTATTACGACTTCAAATAGATAGATAGTGACACATGTAAAGCATCCCTGGGTCTCTTGAAAGGCGCAATATAAATTCAAGTTATTATTATATAATTATTATTATAAGTATCACCTTTTAAGATTCAACTGGCTTGAACTGGTTTCACAAACGACAACTCACTTGACTGCATTAAGTAAGTCGGTAACATTTCAACATCCACTGAACATTACTTCCATCATGGTTGTGTATCCGTTGTGTTATCGCTTTTACATGGGCATCTTCTATTAAAGCAATTCGCCAAGTCTCTGCCACCTGAGCTTAATACTGACTCATGGACGGAAACATCAATAACTTATTACTGATTGGGCACAGGTTGTCAATACAGAGGCATTACTGAATGTAAACATTTTTTATTTCATTATGTTTTGTTTCGCTATGTTTGCTTTCTTTTAAGGTTTGCATTGGACCTCGTTTTGAAACCAGAGACAAACATAAGAATAAGAAAACTGGTGGAAAGTGAAGAGTCTCAAAAGTGTCACGTGCAGTTCTACCCTGAAGCAGAAGTGGTGCCGTTCGAGAGCTTCATGATGAGCAGGAGATCATCCGATCAGTCTTCTTTTCAACTTAATGCCAGCGAGACTCAAAGGGGAGATGAAAGAAGGGGGAAAATTGAATGAAGTTTGCTTAGTGGGCAAAAACGGGGCCTCATTTCACAGATCTGCGATGAGCAGAGGCGTCTAAAATGACAATCGATAATTAAACAGCTCCGATATAAACTGCCCTGAAGTCAGAGACAAGTGGGAAATCCAGTTGATAAGAGAGGAAAAAGATAAGCTGTTTAATTTGTGCCTGTTTCAAAATGGATCCCAAAGAATCTGTTCAAAATTAGCCCTCAGCATCTCAATTACAAGGACCCAAACTTATGTCACACTGCAGATTGAAGTCACAATCAAAATACATTTACACAGGAAAAAATTAATAAAACTTGAATATTTCATAGTCGTACATCAAGATTGTGGTTGCAGCAGCTTGCTGGGATTTAGTAACTTGAATGGCAATCAGTAAACTGTATGCCTCTGCTCAACAGCCACCTGATAAAACCACATTTAAATTCAAAATATCTAGATTTTACACACTGTTCAACTAAATATCACATCTTAACATGCCGGATTTTAGGATCCATTAATTATTCTCCGAGAATATTAAATAATATTGATGCTTGTCACCTCCTGTCAGGCCTGATATCCTGCCGCGCTAATTACTGAGAAATGGATGTTTGTTCATGGATGAGTTGAGTCAACAGTTCAGTCGACAGAAATGCTGCCGTGTGCATCCATATGCAGATTGCTGAGGCTCTGATGTCCAGAGAGGATAAATAACAAGACATGTTAAGTCATTCTCTTATCGTTTGTGATGATGGTCTGCTGAGTCCTAACTAACCCTACACTGTGAGAAAAACAATTCAACCCTCTGGGGTCCCAGAGCATTTTCTCAATTTTTACACATCTTAAATTTGAATTTTACAGCCACTTGCATGCCGCATGATATATTGCATGATTCTCTCTTGTTTTGTCCGGTGTCTGCAGTGAAAACAGAAGTGTTTCCAAGGGGTCTTTGCTTTGATATTGTGTTGATGGGTTGGTAATCTCAGATCCCATCGCCCTCCCAGCAGATTCCTGAACCAAGACTCATCTTCTCCTTCATCTTCTGTTTGCCACACAGTTTACAGGCCCACTAGTTATTTTATCACACAATAACAAAACAAAAGGCTTTCTGCCCAAAAATCTTGTGCCTTGCCTATCGTCTGCACATTCACATTGAGAATCAGTTTATAGAGATTAATTGGTTGGGGTCGCAAAAAAGGCAAGCACGCAAATCAATCCCCTAATTTTGCGAAGGTAGCAACAAATGACGCATGTTCCGCTCTCTTTTCAAAGGCTTGTAAGTCCTGTTAGGGGTAAACTGGCAGAGGGCTCTAAATGAAAGCGGAGACCATACAGACAATGTCTACACCGTGTCTGTGGGTTGTATTATTGTTGAGATATTTATAGAAATATTGATTTAGACATGCAGACACATACTAAAACCCCAGTTATCAGACTGATGGAGGTCAAACAGCAGGTCGTTCAGTTTGTAATAACTAAGAATACACATGTCAAAAACAATAGGAGCAATATCACTTGAAGTGGAGTAAGGGCTGCTGCACAGGATTTTCAACTCTTGACTGATTTTTAAATCGATGTATACGATAGACTTTTTTACTGATTTAACCATTTTTTTAATCTTATATTGTCCTGAACACACACCTTTTTAGATTTGGCCAGAAAGTAACACCACACATTTTTTTCATTTGTAGGAAACTATTTCACAGTAGACATGAAATCTCACAGAAACTCGGTATATCTTCTTTTTTTGTGGAGGTTGACAAACAAGGGGCATCACTGCCACCTTCTGAACTGGACCAACCGCCTGATGAACGTGACATCAGAAGCAAAACAAACGTGGAGGAGGTCCAATGTTGAGTGTTCTGTTTTGCAGCTAAAGAAAAGTAAAAAAAATATGGATGATGTCAGTACTGCGAAGGCAGGATTGCCGTATACATTTTGTGGCACGAGCTGGAGGTGAGTTGGAAATTTCTTGTTTTTAGTCGCAGCTGTACAAGTACGCACAATACAGTTGGTGAGGCTTCCCAATAATCTCACTCTCTTGCTCTTTCTCGCCTTTGCAGGTTTCTGTCGGAGCCGATTATCGTAATTTATCTACATGACAAATAATATGCAAACAAATCAAGCAATCTGAATATTATGATACCAAAGACATACTGATAAATGTTTGTGGAAATGCGTCAAATAGATGTGTATTTACATTTTTGTGGTCAGATAAACAACTGCTGCACGCTGTTACTTTGCTTTACAGGTTGTGTCTGGTTAAAAACACTGAAAATTAATTAACAGTCAGTATGTCCACTACTCATCACACTATCAGTATAATACAAACGTGTTAGTCTGCAGAGTTCAACAAGGACACTATCAACCAGATTAAAAAACAATAATGGAACACAAACATCACATCATGCATGTAAATCATACACACACAAAAATGTGCTTCATAATCATGTGCTTCATAATCAACTCAAGCATGTGATAAAAAAAACTATATATTGCATATGGTGATGTACTGCAGAACTTGAAATAGTCTGAGACTAAGATTTTGGTAAATAAGTGCGGAAATTTATTAGAAATAACTTTCTAGATCTGGAACAGAAGGTGATGGAAAGAAATGAATTATGCTCCTCAAAATAGAAAAAGGCTTATTTTAGTTTCCAGAGTTATAGATGATACAAATTGTTGAAATGTTGCATATTTTACTTTGTGATTCAGTGATGTACTGGTGTTACCAACAATCATATTTAAAAAGCAAATTATAGATAACGTGCTAATAGAGCACACGTGATAATATTGTGTTAATCTTAGAAACAGCAGTTCATGGTTTTTAGCGATCTCTCCCTTCTCTGTGTGTGTGTGTGTAATACAGACGTGAATGTAAAATGGTGCAAATTATTTCATTTTAAGGGGACATATTATTCCCATTTTACCACAAGTTGATACGGTTCCTTGGGGTCTTAATGAAATGCCTGTAACATATTTTGGTCAAAATTCCACAAGGATCATTTAAAACAGCACCTTTTTACCCTGTGACCAGCGCCCGGATTTTTGGCTATCCATTACTTCTGTTGAAATATGGCTACTGGAGACGAAGATACATCTTGCAACCATATCGTTTTAAACCAGAGTCAGGCGGGCCGAAGCCGCGGAACCCGGGGCCTACCGGGGCGCACACCAACAGACTTTTGCCAATTCTTTCCGGGACATTGCCTTCACATATGAATTCAATCCATTTAGCTCTTGTGTCTTCTGAGGCTTGGACGTTATGTACAGATCTTTGCGGATTTGTGCAGTCAACCACAGCGCATCTTGTGTGCTTCATTTGCTTCATGCTGCTAGCTAGCTATTCTAGGTGTATCCGAGGTTTGCAAAAACGTAGTGAGTGTAGGGGGGGGCGAGACAAGGCCATGTAAGAGATTCCCATTTCACTTGTGACGAGAGAAGAATACGGAAGGGCATCCTCAGTCAGGTCGCTTACTATAACCAAATTGCGTAGCCTCTGTATGATAGTTCCAGAACTTGAGGGAAAGGCAAGGGCTCACACACACAGCCGATGTCTCTGACATTTAAACGTCAATTTGTATGAAATGACTCCAACTATCAGCATTGATCACCACACAAAATAAACTTTTCTTATATTAGTAGAATCTTTCTTTATAGTTGCAAGCACATTAATTCATAATTCAGCTCATCTCTTGCGCTGACACTCACACACACATTTACACTCAGTGTCATCAGACACATGTGTAAACTCAGACTGGATAAAAACAACATAATTTATAAACTTAGACAATGCTGGAGGATTGAACTGAGTGAACCTTGAACTTCAAAACGATCATGGGGAGGTGTTCTGTAGCACAATGACACACTCGGGACAGGGGAGAGCTTTTAGAGGGTTTCAGTACCTAATTAAACACACTGACAAGAAGAAGTCAAGACTGTAGCAAAAACAAATCAGTAATTGTTCTGATTGGTGGTGATGGGACACAACGATTCTGGAAAAGCTTTTATGACTTCAAGATGAATCAGAATTTGCTCAGTAGGGGATATTTCATCCAGCCATTTATATTGGAGGTTGGTTAGATGATAAAAAAATTGCAATTACACTGCACAGCCAATATATATCACATTTGGTAATGTATTGGTTATGGTCACATCAAAATATAAAAGCATAAAACAATAGACAACCACATTCTTTGGTGAATGTGTGTCCTTCAGATTAGGAATGAATCAGTTCAATGATGTCTGTGTTTTCACATAACCAAAAAGGCACAAACTGCAAATTAGTCTTTATGTGCTGAAATGAAATGATGTGGCAGCTGAGCCTGCAGGACGCAGCAATCTGTTGCTCAGTTCTCAGAGAAAACACTAACATAAACAAACTATAATTTTCTCTAGACTTTGTCAGTGTAATCAGACCTAATGACTGCATCACAGCACAGATATGTGCACAGTTACAATCAGGAGGAAACACTTTGTTATTTGAGCTGCAGGTAAAATGACGGATTAACCTCTTATTTTTTTGTCCTTTCTATAGAGACATAAGGGATATACTCTTTATTAAAATGACTCCTATTTACATCTTGTGGCTTATGTTTACGTCTTATGGTTGGATATTTAAATACTTCAGGTGAAACAGTTATGTTTAATGAAATGTTTGATCACTGCATCTTTACTTTTGTTGTCCTGTTAACCAGCGAGAGTTGGACACCTGGGGTTTAGCCTTACCTGGTTCATCATCTACCACAATTTCCCCAGGCTTTATTACAATTAGATCCAAGATTTGTATTGAGCCACAAAAGTATGACACAAAAATACAAACAGAGTTGGATGTTACTAACTTCATCGTACCAACAGCTGGTGAGGCTCTTTAACTGGATGATTCTCCCTCGAGGCTGACTGAATTATCACCTGGTTGATAAAAATCAATGAGTCTTTCACAGACATTAGTATCTGTGCTTATGTTTTCCGATGTGTGCCAATATGAAAACTTCATTAAAAGGCACAATGCCGAGAAGATGTGCATTTATGTTCACATTTTTTTTAATTTTATGTTGATTTAAGTTGTTTATACCAAGGTTTATGGATAATATGTAAAACAAGACTTAAATACAAAATTGTGTCATAAGGGTTAAATTACAACATCTTGGGAATCAAAATACATATATAGGCTGATATATTGGTATCTGTATTTGTTTAAACTCTCTTAATCAGGCCCCGTTTCTTACAGCTAAACTCTCTAGGGCTTGTGGTGTACTTCTCTCTGATCTGTAAATCAATCATTGTGGAGGTGATTCACCCAAAAGAGAACATCACAGGGACTTTCCATTATGAGAGAAATAAAAGGGACCATTGTGCCTCTGTCCAAAATAATTCCATTAATGAGCATCACTCATCATGGTACTCACCTGTCTGGAAAAAAATATTGTCCAAACTAATGGTATCTATTTTATTTTCACAATCTCCATGAGATATTTTATTGTCCTTGTGAGCAGAATTTTTTTCCCATCAAAGTAAAAAGCCTCATGTTTTACAGCTGTCTTATTACAAACTGCATGACCTGCTGTGCACAAACCCAGCCGATCAAGACTAATCATCGAACAAAAAGATGAAAGACTGGCAAAGAGAAGACAATTACACCCTGACATCAATTACAGCAAGAATCAAAAGAAGAATGGATGTGAGGGGGGGGTGAAAAGACATGGGAGATTTAATTCAAAAAGCAGAGACAGAGGGAAATAAAATACCAAAGAATATGAAGAAAGCAGCTGGGGGGCAGGATGCAGATTTTCAGACAAAATTGAGGAGCTTGCTGTCACTGCTGATGGCAGAGCTGCAGCCTGGAGCTGTGGGTAATTTATTAGAGCTTCACCTACCTGTTTCTTGGAGCTAATGAGAGACGACACACACACAGATCCAAAATAGAAATAAATGGATATTCTTAGCAGCTGAGCGGGGCCCTGTTTTTGGCAGAAACTCCAACAAATGAAAGAATTAACAGGAGCAAAAACATCAGAGGAGACTGAACTAAACAAATCACAGCCAACCAGCTGGGTTGGACCTCAGCTTGCCTCTCAGGCATTCCTATCAGCCAAGAATGCATGTTTGAGAGTGTGACGCCCCGGCTTTGACACTAGGCTCTGTGGTTTCTATGTGTGCATGTCTCCTGTTTTCTCCGTTCCACAGGTAGGAGGAGGTCAGCTAGGCTAACATTAGTCAGGGGGTAAATGTTTAGGGGGAATGCTCCGTGATTTGTTTGCCCTGCTGTGTTAACCGCATTTGCACCGTGCTGATTTGTTTGTTTGGATATTTGTTGATCGAGTTTGGTTGTGAGAGTGCACTGTTGGTCGTGAACAGTGGTCACCACATGAGTATTCATTTGATCATGAATTGTTAAGTGCTGGGTTGCACTGGTTATGAGCGCAGTGGAGAACTTTTTGGATGCTCCTTCTGAGAGCTTGTTGCTGACGCTAACAGTAAAGGAGTTAATAAACGTTGCTGATTATTTTTCTATTGAGATTACGCTTCCTGGATCTGCAAGGAAAGACCGGTTGGTAGATTTCTTTCGCGAGGGCTTAAAAACACAACAGGTGTTACCTTTTTTTGGTCCTCCAGTTATGGAACCAGATCAGACGACCGGTCAAAAGTCAGAGGCTGAGGCATCTGCTATTTCTCATAGTATATTAACTTTTGAACAGCAAAAAGCGATTTTGCAAATGCAAATGGAGCAAAAGAGTAGACGCTGTGGAAAGGGAAAAGGAACGTTTATTGGAACGGAGAAAACAGGAGACATGCACACATAGAAACCACAGAGCCTAGTGTCAAAGCCGGGGCGTCACATAACTCTCCCCCAAAAGACAGGAGCCCATACCATGGGTTTCTGGTAAAACGGTAAAACATCTCAAAAACCCCAATCACCAATAATTCTACTAATAATAAACTATAATTAGAAATCCCAAAACACCAAAAAAAACACGTGTACACAATCATAGGCCTAAGTGAACACCCACACATGCTGCACCTTCACACCAAACCACCATTCATCCAGTCCACACAGGGACAGCTGAAACAGAACAAGACATGAGACAGACAGACAGAAAACAAACAGACAGATATCACTCAGGTGACAGCTGAGGATGGCGTGTGTGGGCCTGATGATGCAGTGTTGCAGGCTCGGCTGGGTAATAGCGAAATGCTGGCTAATTTGGATAGTCTTCTTAGTCATTTGAAAAGAGAACATCGGGAGCAACTAAAAAGTTTAATTTTTGAGTTTTCATCCTTATTTTCTGACACACCGACCTGTACCAGCGTGATCGAACATGACATAGATGTGTGAGACGCAAAAAGGGATGAATGAATGAATGTGTTTATCTGTCTGTTTGTTTTCTGTCTGTCTCATGTCTTGGGGGGAGTGATGTGACGCCCCGGCTTTGACACTAGGCTCTGTGGTTTCTATGTGTGCATGTCTCCTGTTTTCTCCATTCAACAGGTAGGAGGAGCTGGAGATTGCAGGCTGTGGTTAATGAGGGGCGGGGCTCCAGGTGATGGCCACCAGGTGATGGCCATCACTATATAAACGTAATAGGACCTGACTACATGTTTAGAACCCAAAGGGCATCAAGTGAGGCTGGTTAGTGAACTCTGTGTTTTTTAAGGTAAACCAGCGTACAAATTTACCTTATATTAAACACTGGACCTGAGACCACATTTAAGTACAGAGAGGGAAAAGAGCGAGACTTACACGACTGTTGTCAAGGAAGTACTAATAAAACCATTGGCAGGATTTACTATCACATGCGGGTTGTTCAAGGTGAAAACAGTCGCGTGCATGGATGGCAAAGACACATCCAAATGTATTATCAAAATAAAACACCAAATAGTAAGTGTAATTAACAGAATACAGCAGCCATGCCATGATTTAAAATAAACTAATATATAGAGAAATGTCTCAGTTGATTAAATGGACCATTTTTGAGAGCAACAGCTAACAAGGCATTCAAGCCATATGTCTGACATGCAACCAGTGATAGTTCAACAGTCTGACCTACAGTACTTGTTTGGTTATGAAGAGCCTACCTTTGGTCTCGCTTCATGATTGATGATACATTTTCTGACCCTCAATGTTCATATCATCTAACGTATAAAATATAAATACAGAACAAGTTATTGTATTTCAAATAGATATTTTAAATGTATCATAAATACATGGTCGCATGTGTCTTTACACGTTTCAAAAGTTACCACAGACCGCAATATTTACAATGCAGAATGCAACGCTGGTCAGGACAATATGTCTAGGCTGAGGAAACACCTGGTCTAACCCAATCAACCTAAAAGCTGATAAAAGACAAGTCCATCGCAGCAGCTAACGTTAGCCCACCTGCAGCCAGCAGTGAAGAGGTTGAACCCTCCAGGGATACTGACACATTTAGTGAGACATCACCAAACAACTTTAACTAAATAATTAGTTGGACTATGTTGTCTTATGTAGCTAACGTGTTGACATTTGTTGACGTTTTTAATTGCATTGGCCAACACACTGTCACAATTTCCTTAGCATTTAGTAGCTAATTAAAACCTCTGGCAGGTATAGATAATTTTCTAAGTAATATTAATACAATATTAAGTGGCATTGTATGGAAGTCTTTTGAAATCCTGAACAAATTTATATCTATAGAGATATGGACAGTATATCAGCAAACACACAAGTGTCTGTCACTGCTCAGCGACCAGCTGATCTGATCACCTGGATTCTCCCTCCGTCATCAGCTGCATGTCCTCATCTCTTCTATTTATATCTCTCCCCATTTCTCATCACTGAAACAGAGGTTTGCACATCTCTCAGCCCCACTCACATCTCTGCACATTGTATTTTTATCCTCCAACTCCCCCTCTATTCTCAGCTGACAGACACTCACACACCAAATGAAAGAAGAGGCTGAGTCATTCAGACTCAGGGCTCAGGTCACAGCTCTGTTACAAAACATATACAACTCTGAGGGGAAAAAAACATATCTGACAGCAGATAATATTAAATGATATTGAATCTCACTTCCGAGTGAATGTGGTATTTTAATATATATATATATAGATTGACCTCTGCTAATCTTTTTTTTTTAAAATAAATTCATTTTTCATCAATTTCTTCTTCTCTCTCTATTTGCTAATATGTATAATAACCTCTGATTAGTGTTGGTGTTCATTGTGAACGTGTAATCTGAGCACAGGTCAGCAGGGGGGTGAGGAGCGAGGACATGCAGCAGGCTAATACAGCAATCCTGAAGCAGCAGAGGCAATCATTTTGCCAATGTAGTGTCTTGGCATTTACTTCAGTACACACCCCGACTTTAATTCAAGGAATTACAGTCGTTATACCAGAAACCTAACATTGCGGTGCCACTGCAGACAAGCAACAAACACACTTCCTCTGTGTCCAACAGATGACACTGACACGCAGTAGTTACACCCGGATGCTGCTCATCATAAAGCATGACAAAAGGGCAGCCTCATTGTAAAAGTGGAACGTACTAACATTCAGAGAAACTCTTGTAATTCCCAACTGCCTGCTGCTGTAAACTGTGGAAGGAGAGAGCAGTAAAAAGTGACTAATTAAACTGAGACCCGAGGCAGTCAAACAAATAAAGCACTGCTGTGGTCTGGAGGCCCGACCGAGCCGGGGTGTTCCTGCTGTAAAGCTTCACCTGCCTGCTGCTCAACCTGCTGCAGAAAAGACACAGTTCCACCACACTATGACAGGATAGTGGAGACTGTAGGCAACAGAATAATGAATGTAGCGGAAAACATGAATCTATAATGATCTGTCTCTGCATCAATGCAGAGTAGTCCATGTCCGCATCGCGCTGCATCGAAGAATCGATTAACTTCCGCCACCTCTAGAAGAGATGTGAGTTGTGTGGCTACCTAAGATGAGTTCCACATTTGAAGTCATTTAAATTTGAATAACACTGAGCACTGCAGCCTTGAGTGGTGTAAACATACAAGATGTAAAACACTCAAATCAGAGCTGCGGAGAACAAGTTGTGCAGGTGGTACAAGTTAACAAGATTTACTGAAACCGTGGAAACACAGGTGAGAATATAAAATTGGAATTAGCTGTTTCTTGTCATTCCTTTAGACTCTTCTCCTCCTCCAGAATTTCTTCTCCTTCTATTCTTGTCTCTAATGAAGGAGGACAAGAATAGAATCCATCTTGGCTCTGGTTGGTGTATAGGTGAGAATGATGTCTCAACGGGCTGTGAAGTAATCCAATCATTGAAGCAACTTATGTTCAGAACCACTAAGAAGGAAATAATGAGAATCACTCCCAATTACTGACACACTTTTCTCTGCAGTGTGGTCTTCAGACTGGAAAGACTTCTGGACAAGACTTTAAAGTCTCTCTCTCTCTCTCTCTCAGACCTGCACTAGACTTGTGATAATCACTTGAAACTTTCCAGAGGGGCTGTATCTGAGAATGCAGATGTCTGAGTCAGTTGCTGTGGACAGAAGTTCTCAAAAGTTTCCTAACACACAGATACCTCAGGATGAAAACGAGAAGCTATACACGTAAAAGATGCTAAAGAAAATGTCAACTTGGAAAAACAATGTTACAGGGAGACTTCTGGTGATGAGAACCGACAGAGATTGTGCATCATGCATGCTACACCACACCTCACCAGAACGCTTTACTTTTGCTTGACGTGGTTTTTGCCTTTTCAAAAGTGGTTGAGTACATTCTCACTCAGTAGTTTGCTGCCCACATGTTTGTTTTCAATTATGTTTTCATCCTCTTCATTTGCCACACAGGTTGATTGCATTTGCAGTCAATCACCCTTAAATAATTAACATTATGTATTTTTGCAATCTTTATTTGTTTTAACCTGTTATATTAATACATGTGCTGAACCATGTTTGCATATCATGGGGGGGATTTAGTCTGAACAGTATTGCTTTCTAATACGTTGGCTGCCATTTAGCCTTCTACTAATCCTTTATTTGGTTTGACTAAACCAGTATACATGTTCCTCAATTGTCAGGTCTGTTTGTTCAGTGAACATCGTGATTGTTTAGTTGTTATCTTGATTGGAGTTATATGCTATTGACCTTTTTGTTTTTACAGGCTTAGCTGCATAATTCTTGGTTTTGCTTTTTTGGTAAATAAAAAGCCAGTTTTTTTTTAAGGAAATTTAGTTATTAATTGATGATGTTGGATCATGACTCCGGATCATTCCGGTCACTTTAACACTGATGTCCTGACTGTGCGTCACATTACGGCTCATGTTGTGTAACAGTTTTAAACGTGTGTCTCATAAACATTAGAGTGAATTAAACAAACACAAAGTAAATGTCATTCCTGTACATGCCCTCATAACTTGTGATAGGTGATGGTGTTTATTGTTAAAGTGTAAAGTGAGCGCAGGTCAGTGGGGGAGAGAGACTCCGACAGAGACTCTGAGACAGGACGACCGGACCTTTAATGAGCATCTGTCCCGAAGCAGCTGTGGTTATAATAATTCAGCGGTGGAAAACCACTAAAACGATGAAGTTAGTGGAAAACATGAATCGATTATGTTCCATCTCTGGATCGATACAGAGTTGTCCACCTCTCTGCAGGAGCCCAAACATTAACACGTATGCTGCTGCTTCTACACTCTGTGCTGTGTGCGTCAACCTTACCTGATGTGGGTTTAGCTCTATTCCAGCCACCTTATTGGTTCGGTGCAGTGCTATTCCCATTATCATACGCTGTTTGTGTTGGACGGAATGAGTTCTCTCTACATTGTATTGATATGTCTTAAATTTGAGGAAAGTTATATCGCAATAATTATCTTTATCGTTTTATTGCCCAGCCCTACCACTGACAGACGATTCCTCAGTGGCAGAGATAAAGGAATAAATGCTCACGACAGTGTCTTTGTTGATGTTGTGATAGCTTTGCAAAATAAAATAAAAACAAAATAGTCATAAATGTTAAAAAGGTAAAAGGTTTCTTCAGTACGTATCAGCAGCCAGTGAACTGTTTGTTGGTTGCTTAACATTTGCTTCATATTGATTAATGCTCAATTCACCGGTGACTACATTGGTAACTGAGGATGAAATCAGTCAAGTCAAAATCAAAATCAAATAGAACCTTTGATGACATTTGTGGTTCAGGGGTTCAATTTAAGGTTCCAGGCCACTTTTTAAATGTGCTTGTTTGTTGCTGCCGAAAAAAAAAGAAAGCTTTTTCCTTCCAGAAATACATCGACATGATTGTGATTTCTAGGGAGAAAAAAATACTGCAGTGTGTCTCACCTAAGACATCTACTCTGATTAACACTTTAATGAAAGAAGATTGTTATGGTTGTCAAGGTGATGCTACCAGGAAGCAATATCAACAACTGAAAGAAAATTTTAAACATAACGTAGTGAAAGAAGTTGGGTGTTTTTCATTAAGTTCAATGAAATCAGTAGCATCTAGTGGACGTTGAAGGAACCACAACTGAATAAAATAGCATTTAGCCTTTGTTGCACCAGTATTCACTAACGAATACACAGTGTTTGTGTGTTTATTGCACGTGTGTTTGTTGCAGACCTCTCGCGGCTCACCTGGCAGGCATTATAGAGCAGCTGGTGCTCGAACTTTCGGATGCCAAGGATCTGCTGGAACATTTCATAGAGTTGCTCCTTACTGAGGATGAGCTCCGACACGGCACTAAGGTGTGCCCTCTGTGCCTGTCGCCGCATGTCCTCCTCCCCCCTGTAAATAGCATCATACTTAGCAATCCAGGAGCTCAGCACTGTCTCTTTGCTCAAGCCGTCGATCTCTGGGAGGCTACGAATGCGTCGCTCAATGTTCTTCTTGAAGACTTCCCGGAAGTCGTTGGCCGAGCAGCCTCCGCTCTGAACCATTCGGGAAACGCGCTCACTCTTCAGGAAGCCCTGTCGAAGACAGAGACAATGGTAAGCTTGGGGTTGGCTCTACACAGGTGTCCTACTTATCACTGTTGTGATAGTGCACCACGACATGGAATATGCAATCACGATGATAAATTAATAGCCTAATTTTATTAAATAAAGCTTTTTTTTCAAATGCGCAGTTAAAATATTTGTCCTGATACAGAAAATCTGATGGCAAATGAAGAAAGTAAAACTATAACTTTGATAATAATCATGATAATAATAATAATTACAAGTAAATAAAAGACACACATAAAAATGCATAAAAATAACATATAAAACCAAATAAGTCATTAAAGAATAAAAACTTTTTTAAAAACTGTTTCCTGAACCTGAACCCAACTTAAGCAACAACACAACATACTAATGATCACATTTGGTTATTTTCCTATTATGACATGTAAAAATATCTGCAGTGAGGAAGGCCTATTTTCTAATCAGTATCTAGCCACAAACATCAGCATAGCTCTTGGACATCCCACCAACAATGTGTTTGGACTAAAAGTCTTAATGATTAATGAAAGAAACCCTACAGCTAAAATTCTGGGCAGCATTTACCTTGTCACTATCGATGAAGTGGAATTTAATGAATGACTTAATTATTTGCTTCATGTAAGAAAATGAATGCTCTAAACATTGCACAAGATGTTGAGTTGATGAATATCATTCATCCATTTCGTTATCTTGTTTAATGATGAAATCATCAGAATGTGTAATTAGATCTGGACTGTCCACCACCACACAGGAATTCATTGGGTCTCTAATGCCTAAGTCTCTGGGTCATTTCACATGTGTGTGTTTTGGCAGAAGCTTTTAACTCAGAACAACTTTCACTGAGTTTGACAGACGAGTAAGTGGCTCAGACTGAAGCAGCAGCAGCTCTGTACAACATTAAAACATCTCTCAGTTGGCTGCTTCACCTCTTCGTTCTCTGAAACGGTGAACATCCATGACAAACTGAGTCATATAGTGGCAGCTGAGAGCTCAGAGATCAGCAGCTGAGGACAGTCACACCTAATGTTTTACATTTTGTCAGAGTAAGATTTGAACATTCAATTCTGTTATATATATTGGCAAATCCAAAATAGTGTTAACATGTTTATACAGAAGTTTTGAGTTTACTCTGAACATTTTCCAACTTAGTTTTGTGACCATGCAAGTGCAGATTTCATCTCCTCAAATCAGAAAATGCTCACTGATTAAAGCGCAAGAATAATAATTCCCGATTGTGACGCTGCAGCCTCAGTGGGCAGGATTCATCAGACTAGGCTACGTTTCCAGTCTTCAACTGTGTATTGGCAGGGATCCCACCATATAATGTGATATCATATCATATGATATAACATGATAAGTCACAATACATTGTAAAAGATTCAATGCTATTCACTTTTTTTTTACTGAAAATTTGAAACTATAACTGGTTATGTACCACATTGATAGTCTCTACATCCTCATCACATTATCTTGATAGCTTAGCGGACAAATAGTGGAAAAGCAACTGAATTTTTCGATGTATTAAGAAAAGCTCATAATTTTCACAGCGACTTCTGTTTCTATTGGTGCACATTTACCACAGTGGGACCACTGTTGTCTCAGGTATGAGGCTGCTCTGCATTGATATCCTCATGGTTAAAGAATGTCATTAAAAAATATTGACAGTAAGGGTGGGAACATCAATACACTACCGTGGAAACATTTTCGTGAAAGTTAGCTTGACCATTATTTTTGCACAGCCCTATCAACTGTCCAGTGTTGGTGATTCTGTGTCACTGCAGCCTCTTTTCTTGTCTGACATGATCTCTCCTCATGCAGGAGACATGATATGTTGTTCATTTCGAGATACTTCCCTGCTCGCCACAGTTGCAAAGAGTGGTTATCTGAGTTATCACAGACTTTTTGTCAGCTACTGTTCACCTCTGAGCTCTCTCCTTATGATCAACATAACTGCTGCTCTCTGGGTGTGCTCTGCTTTCCTCACAATTCAGGATGCTGTGCAAGAAAATCCCAGCAGATGTGCAGTTTCCCTCTGACATCAACCCTGCCCTGTCATTTTTTTCTATTCTGCTGTCTGATGTGAACTGAAGCTCCTGACCTGTATACTCAGGATGTTATACACTGCAATGCTGCCACGTGTCTGGCTGGATATTTGCTGGATAGCATCAAATCACAACATACATTATCTCATGGCATGTTACATTAGGGCTGGTTGATTCAATTAATTTTAATTAAGATTATAGTTTCCGACAATGATGTAAACAAAGTAAAACTAGGGCTACTTTTTAGCTCTAACAGGTCCGAGCAAAGGCATTTTGAAACCTGTTCCGGTTAGTGGAGAGAGCGATCATTGAACAAGCGCAAGTCTCCACGTTGCATGCGTGTTGCACACTGCGGCAAGGATAAACGCTTCACTTCCTGCATCCATCACGCAATGTCAAGCCTTGCCTGCTAATTGCTCATTACGGTCCAGGCTATCAAATAGCGCATCACACTGTGAAAATTTGTATATATGCGACCTCGGGTTCAGCGTTACCGATGTCCACTTCTGGGTCTGTGACCTTGGCTTCAGGGTCTGGGACTTCAGGGTCTGGGACCTCAGGGTCTGGGACCTCGGGTTCAAGGTCTGGGGCCTTGCTTTCAGGGTCAGAGATGTCCACTTCAGGGTCTGCGACCTTGTGTTCAGGGTCACCGACGTCCACTTCAGGGTAGGGGACCTTGGGTGCAGGGTCTAGGACGTCCACTTCATGTTCTGGGACCTCTGGTTCAGGGTCTGAGACCTTGGGTTCAATGTCACTGACGACCACTTCAGGGTCTGGGAACCCGGGTTCAAGGTCTGGGACCTTGGTGTTCAGGGTCAGAGACGTCCACTTCAGGCTCTGGGACCTCGGGTTCAGGGTCAGAGACGTCCACTTCAGGGACTGGGCCCTCGGGTTCAGGGTCAGAGACGTCCACTTCAGGGACTGGGCCCTCGGGTTCAGGGTCAGAGACCTCATGTTCAGTGTCTGAGACCTCATGTTCAGGGTCTGAGACCTCTGGGTCAGAGTCTGAACATATATACTCATCGGTCTCGGAGTCCAGGACTTGGTACCCCTTCTGCCTCTTGAGCTGGTGGTTGCAGTCGTACATCTCTGTAAATGCAGTGTTGAGGTGCTGAATTATTTTGGCCTGATCTTGTATAATGATATTCTTATGAGCCACTTCATCCTGTAAAGTCTCCACCATATTCCTCAAGTATATAGTCTCCATTAACAGTGGATAGTAGACCTTCCTCCACCTCCTCTTCTGCGGCAGCTCCTTAAAGGAGGCGATGTCATGTTGCAGATGCTCCTGTTCTGCTGTGATTTTTTCATCCATAGAGTCAAAGCAGTGTCGCAGCTGGTTAAAATGAACACGCACCAGTGCTTTAATGGAATGATACTGCTGCATGGTCGTCAGCAGGTCGCAGGTGTCATTATGTACCTTTCTGCCATCCAGTCTAAGAAAAGCTCCTCAAAAACGAATGTGCTCGTCTCTCGGTGTGCGCTTCACTATCTAACGGCTCTGATGTTGCAGGTCAAAGGACTGACTGCGATGTAGATAAAAGGACTTTGATGTTGCGAGTAACATACTGATTGTGATGTTTATCGTGTCCTTTGATCATTTGAATCCTGTCCTGTACATTCCAATGGACAGGACATTTGATTAGATTATAAATTATACCATATATAGACTATATTATACACTCACATTTTGAAATATTTACAAAATGTGTATATATTATATATATATAACTGCTGTCAGTTAAACGCGTTGTTAACGGCGTTAACGCAAACCCATTTTAACGCCGCCAATTTTTTAAACGCGAGATTAACGCAGAGCTGCAGCTTCAGTGTCTGTGTTCGCATCTAGTCTGACCTGCTCTCGCTTTTTGTTTTAATATTTCGCGAACTAAAATATATATTTTTAAGCTATTGTAGCGTCCCCGCTTACACAGGACCCGGAACTTCTTCGTGGTTTAGTAACTTATTATCTTCTACACGAACATGTGCACTTCTCGCTCTTACTCCGTCACTCACACACATCAACAACCCTTCACTTCCTCATTGACCCCCGATCCCCAACAAAACCAGCCATTGAGGGCCTGACATCCCCAAACAACCCCATCCTATTGGTCCAAACAGTCACATGTCCCACCCCGAGCCCTTCACTGACCCTCAGGATATTAGAACGCTCCTTCAACAAAGTGTTTTACTGAACATACGTCAAAACCAAACATAAACATAAACCCAGTCCGTTACACTATTAGGCTGCAGCTATATGTTTTTATTTATTTCAAAATAGGGTACTTCTTATTTCATACATTTTGTCACAAATATGGGGAGGACTCAAATAGCCCTACAAAGTACTGTGTTTAATTTATTTCAAAGTAGGCCGACACTTGCCTGTGTATTTTGTTTGTTTGTTATTTTGTTGCTTGTCTGTTTGAGTAGCTGGCTGAAAGCAAAGAAGTAGCAGGCTTATCCTGTATTGGTAACCTAACTGTTACGGCTCATTGTTTCTGAAATAAGAGGCCTGACTGCTATGTTCACAGCAAACTCGAAGAAAATAAAATATTAAGCCACGGTTTAACTGCACTGTAGGCTGAGTTCTTGTTTACCTGAAATGTGCACTTTATAATTTCATTTTGTACCGCCCTGTTTGGCAATGCTGTTTTTCAATAAAATAAAACAAGGGACATTTAGAACAGATACAAATTTGCAATTAATCGCGAGTTAACTATGACATAAACGCGATTTATTGCGATTAAATATTTTAATGGTTTGACAGCACTTTCTCTTCAGAATATGAAGACGAGTCGATTCATGGCTTGTTTGTAGATCATCTTTCACATACAGTGTTTACTGAAACTAGAGGAGTTATAGTTACAGCGACATATCAAACAACCAGAGGAGCCTCTGTGTTGATCACTGTCAAAACCTCCCATCAGTGTGAAGTGTAGTTTCTGTGTAAACATACGTTGATTGGTTGGTTCCTCTGTGGAGCAGATGATGGATATCTATTCAGTTAACACATGTTTTACTAGTTCTGTGGGGACATGGAACTGATACAAGTCTTATCTCCATCTACACACACACACAAACACACAGTGAATAAAAGGAGTTTCTGTGTAAACATCCACCTGTCAATCACCCTGATGTCCACGCTGAAGCACCCAGCACATCCACATGTTTTCTACTCAACTCAGACTGCGATTCCACTCCACAGCCCCGTAAAGCAGAGAAAATACTTCTAAATGCTCTGACGTTCAGCGAAGAGGCAAACAAACATATTCCATATTGGTATTTATTAAGTACAGTATAGTTACAATAAGGAGCAATATATATTGTAATGGCCTGTAGAATCATTTGCTGTCATAGGGATTTTAAATAATCCCTCAACAAAACAACAAAGACTTCACCACATTTACTGAAGACCGATGATTATAGCTGATTTATTTTTATCTTTCAAAGTTTTTTTGATTCCTCAAAGTGTCGATATTTTTATACTTTTGTTCCTTTTCTGCATCTAAGAAAAAAATGATGATGATTAGACATAAAAACCTATGATGTATTTTGTCTTTTAGATAAAAAAAAATGTATCCACATTAAATAATCATTAAATTTCATCTTATTTCTTAAATTATTTATAAAACTGCAAGGAAGTTATAAACCGATATAATTCTTGTAGAAATTGAAAACTCCCAGGACCTATGCAAGTAGTCATGTGACTGAAATACAATGTGGCCACACTTTCATGCAATCATTTTAGTTGAAGCCCAGTGGGATGAAAACACAGCTTTTAGTGTGCACCTCAGTCTGTAGAGGTTTTTCTGTAATTATACATAATGGCCAACACCTCCAGGGGAAGAATTCAGCAGTGTCTACAGATTAACGGCTCTGTAAGGAAGAAAGGAGCCACGTTTTTCACCATTAGTAGACTCATTCAGCCGTCTCATTGTTCTCAATTAGTACTTAGAAGGTGGTTATTCATGATTAAGTAGTCATCTTTATCTAAAGAGAATTATACACAAACAAACACCTTTTACAGTTTTTATCTTACATTCTGTGTTCAAACTGTGTGAAATAATCATTTAGAATAATCAGCCTTATAATCGTCTTATCTCTAAAAGATAAC
Organism: Limanda limanda; assembly: GCF_963576545.1. Taxonomy (NCBI): domain Eukaryota; kingdom Metazoa; phylum Chordata; class Actinopteri; order Pleuronectiformes; family Pleuronectidae; genus Limanda; species Limanda limanda. The sequence continues at coordinate 25,091,735 of NC_083643.1, forward strand.
AGCTAGTAAGCGAAGCAACAGTAAGGCCAACTTTATTTTCATTATTCAGATAAAGGTAGAGGGTCAATAAACTAGTGAAAAAACTCACTGAAGCATTACATTTTAATTATCGTTATTATTGTTTAATCGTTGTGTTAAGACAGATTTATACTATATGTATGATACAGATATGAGTTTTAATTATGTAGATTTTGGTTTATAGTTGAATAGTGTTGGTACTGAGTAAAAGACAAATCTCGTGTAGTCTCTGTGTTGCTGTTGTTTAACTCATGAAGAGTGCAGGGCGCAAAAGTTTTGAAATATGTGTGTTGTGGAAAATTACCAATAACTGAATCTTGCGTCAACTTTCTTAATGTTGTCTTTACTAACAACAATCTCTGGTGCCATCATAGAGGGCATGCCTCTGATGCTGTTTCATATCAAATTTGAATGTCGGGGCTAACAGACACTTGGCTGACTCCATAGGAGCAGTATGGAGGCACTTTAAGGTTTTTTATGTTGTCTTTTTTATGTTTGAAGAATCTTTATTGGATCTGGCTGCAACGCTGTTTACCCCTGAGACTCCAGAGGTTTTTTGTGGACACTGCACCACTTCATGTACAATTAAGTGAGTTATTAGTAGGTTTGAAAACTGCATACTGCCAGGCACTGAAAGTATGTAATTTCATAATAAATTGTGCAGCCAGTGTAAAATCGTATTCTAAATGTTTTTTTGATCTAACATATTATGTAGACGAATATACTAATGCCAGCTCGGTCTGTGGCTCACCTATCCCGACAAATATTTATTTATCGCCCTCACACTTGGAAAGTGTTTTATTAAGGGCCCAAGAAAGCACACAGACGAATTTGGTGGGATTTCGAAACTTGATCAAATTTGTAGCGAAACACCTTGGAGGATGAGGATGTGGGGGCAGTGTGCTGACAGGCAGTCTGCAGACCCACTTGAACATGTCTTCTTCTACGTCCTTGAACCAGTGGCCCAGCAATTATAATTAGGGTTGGGTACCGAGAACCGGTTCCAATATGGAACTGGTTCCAATACGGAACTGGTTCCAATACAACCGGTACCTACCCGGACCGAAATGAAACGGAGATTTCGGTGCCTGAGCCAATTGAAGACTGAGGTCTCCACTCGTCCCGCCTCCTCACACTTCCGCTCCTTCCTTCACGGGAAGCGGCAGCTCCCGCCGGGCCCCCGCGGCCGGTGGACAGACTCTTGTCTCCGCGCTGTCGGGGCTTCCGTGCAGGTGGATGGGGGGGGGGGGATCTCCTCGCGAGACCTCTCCCCAGCGCTGGCAGCCCCCGCCGGGCGCATCTCCTCCGTGGCGGTGCGCAGCGTCCGGCTCCGGGTCGGCTTGGAAAGGCTCGGGGCGGGAGGAACGAAGACCACGCCGAGAAATGTTTCATAAAAGCGACCGCATTTTAGGGGGACGAAGGCGGGCCGAAGCCTGCCTGCGACAGCCCCAGCCGCGGAGACACGGAGGTCTCCGAGTGATGAGTCACGAGTCAGAGTGTGTGTGTTTTGTATTTATTTTTATTTATTGAAGTATAGTGTAAACTTTTGTTACCAGTTCGTATGTTATTCATAGTTTTAAGTTAAAAAGGGTTTTGTATTTATTTATATTTATAATCTACTTTAAACAGTTAATATATTTGGCAATAAAAAAAGCCTTTCTTAGTCAAGCATCGTTTTGTGCACTTTTTTGAAAAAAGTATCGGTTCAAGCACCGTTTAGGCACCGGTATCGTTTTAAAAGTATCGGTTAGGAACCGGTATCGGATAAAAACCAAACAATACCCATCCCTAATTATAATATTAATATTCTTTTAATTTCTGCATATCGGACAGAAAATTACATTCACAGGTTTCGCGGGTACTGATCACCCATGGCAACAGAACTTGTGTCTGGAGATAGTGTCACGTAACCATCAGATCTATTAAATTCCTGACATGCAATGTATACAAAAAGTGCACGAGTTACATAACTCATTCAAGCTCACAGTATATAAACCACACATGTTATAAACATTAAAAAAAATATGGCTGATTGTGGACCATCACCTTTCCGTAGATAAACTAAGTAGGACGAACAAAAAGTTTTGTAACGTCACTCTGTACACAATGTTCTGCACACAAAAAATCCTGTTTGACTAATGTCAATGAAATAATTCTGAAGTAGCCATGGAGAATTATCACAGGTCAAACAGGCCATTCCAAACAGGGAGAACAGGGCACTGCAATAGTATGATAAAAGACAAGAGGTCAAAAACAAATCCCCTGAGGAGGGTTGACATTACAAAACATTTAAAAATGCAAATCTGCTCAGTTAACTGTTAACTGGGTTAATTTTCTGTAGATTATCAGTAGGGCTGGGTAACGATTTGATTCCGATACATAAAGTCTCAATATGATTTCTGATTTGATTCAACATCAATTCAGCTAGGGATATTTATTTCATTGAGCAATATCTATTTTTTGATTGGATATGAAAGACATTCTGAGGGAACTAAAAATCTTTATACTGTGCAGGTGTAACATAGTTAGGAATGTACTGTATTTATTTTAATTTATAATTTGTATTTATGAATTTTATTATGTTATTATTTTACTTTATTAACACTACCTGCGGAAGTGATGTTGCTGTGTACCACCTTTTGTGCTCCCCGAAAGTTCTTACTTCCTGTCGGCACTTCCCTCCCTCAGTTTGGTTTTGTATCACTAAGGGTAAGTCACCTGTGGAAAAGCTCCGCGCTGTTTTATAGTTTTCCTTGAAGAAATGACCGATGTAAATAGCATGTTGTTTATATAATAAGTATATAAAATAATGTATATATATATATATATATATATATATACGTTAATGCGCTTATATGTTTTGGCAGTGTTTGTAATTTAACGTCCTCGGAGATGTATTTTATGTAATGATGCCGCCATTTTGTTTTCGTATCGCGGATTTCAGCAGCCTTTGAAGTAAATTCATTCTATTTTGTAGGCTTTTGAACAGAGCAAAGACAGGTTTTCACAGCAAATCTATGTTGCTATCTACAGGTATGTGGTTGTCCATTTTGATCTAATAACTGTTTACCCAACAATGTGTTACTGCTGTATATAATTATTATATAGTTGTTGTAATCTGTGTTAAAAATGTTTTTCAAGCTATTGTAATTTGCTTCTTGCAAAAGTCTGTGTAAACTGTGTTTCATACATACTGGGAGAAAAGTATGGAGTGTGGTTTTGTATCACTGAGGGCTTTTGAACAGAGCAAAGAGAGGTTTTCACAGCAAATCTATGTTGGTTTCTACAGGTGAATAAAGAACCTGAAACCAAGCCCTGAGTCACGAGTCCACATCCGTTACACAAGCAAACTTCTAAATTGCTGCTTTGTTTGCTGCTTTGTTTGCTCCAACTTCAAAAACAGATATTAGATGAGAGGTGACTTGCTAAAATGTGCCATTGTTCTTATATAAAATGGAGCACGACCTGACCAAACCATGAGAGCAGCCTCAGTTAGTCCTGAGGGCCGGCCACGCTGCCTCATGAGAGTGACACACCGGCAGAGCAAGAACCAAAGCAGATGGAGAGGAACTGCCGTTGAGCTGCAAGAGTTATGATGTGGAACAGGAATCATTTGAATCTGAAGACTCTCAACAAAGAGATGAGAGAGAAATGTCAGAGAAAACAAATGTGTTGGTGTTGAAGAAGTCAGCAGCTCGGTTTTTACAAATCAGTGGGTGGTTGAAACAGACAAAGTCGAAATAGATAAATTCCTCTCTATGGTGATGAATGGGAATGGGCAAATATTAAGTGGATTAAGGGGGAGGTTACAGATGCAGCTGCCAACAGAGGACCCTTCTATCAGCAGCTAATTTACCTCAGTGTGTCACTCAACACAAAGTGTGGGGAACAGCAGAGAACAAATGACATAAAACAGCCACTATCGAAGGAGAGGATCCCAGAAGGCCAGAAACTATCGAGCTGACTGTTTTAAATTGTCACTAAGGAGACAAGGTGATGCAGTTTCTAATGGGATGAAGACGTTTGTAATAAGTCTGAGCCAGGTTTCTTTAGCCATCTAGGTGGAACAAAAAGAAGATGTATTCAACAATCAGCTCAGTCATATTTCTTTTACTGTTCTACTGTTTTACTGTTCTTGTTACAGTAAAAAGCATAAGCAGGGAGCCAATACATGCCTTTTAACATAGATTAATAAACACAGTTAGAAATAATAAAATGATTCCTACTCCACTCAATTCCTCAGGCTAAGTGCGTCAGCTTGTCCAAAGATTAGTTTTAGATGTTTGAGATTGCAAGTTTGGTATATTATCATATTAACATTGGCATAAAGCAGAGGTCTTCAACAGGGGTCCGCGTCCACTTTACTTGGAAAGACATCTGATATTAAGTTGTTTGGTTATGAGAAGTTTCTTGATCCACTAATTAAGGATTTAAAGTCGCTTGAACAGACAGGGCTATTTGTTCAAACCCTTGATAAATGCGTAAAAGGTAGAGTTTTTGTGTCAGTGCTGATAATTTAGGAGCGCACAGACTTGCAGGTTTTCAGGAGAGTTTCATTGTAAACAAGTGTTACGTGTGGCCAGGAGGTGGGGCTCTGTGTGAGAATGTGTGTGTGTGTTTGTGCCTCTCCACCTTTCTCTCTCTCTCCACGCAGCCAGTCCTCAGGTGAGACTCATCACCTCGTCAGCTGGAGCTGACTTAAGGAGGCTGTGAATTTCTTTCTCGCTCTCTATTCTTCCATGCAGGTGAACGGGTGAGGAGACCGAGGCTCCGTTTTCCCCCATGCCAGAAGGCTCAGTGTTCCCCTCTCTTTTGTTTGTTTTGGCCGGGAACCTCCAACCCTTTTGGTTTGTTGCCTTTCTAAATATTTGTTTCAACCAATAAACATTTGTTATTATTTAGTGGCAACAGTTGTTTCTGATTCGTTTATTTGATGTGTTCCGGGCCTCACGAGCCATTTCTTATAGGTCCGTAACAACAAGTTCTGTAGATTTTGAATGATAAGTCGAGGCAAATAGCAACCACAGACATTGTGACTTCCAGCTGCGATCCAGAGAACTGCACAATACTTTTCTGGTGAAACTTCATAGTGAAAATGTTCCACATGTAAATGGTGTTAAAAGTGGATTGTGTATTAAGTAAGCATTTGTCCTATTTTCACCCTGTCACTGGTTTTCCTCAAGACATTTTACATGACTTTTTTGCAAGTGTCATTCCAGTAGAACTGAGTTTGTGCCTGAAAAGGCTTTATTACTTTGGACAGTCTGAATAGCATAATATCTTTGTATCCTTATCAATACTCAGATAGGGTGAATAAACCAAAGGTAGATTCTAAAACAAGTTTTGTAAAGGGCTGTATAGGTGGCAATGGCCATGAAAATTGGACCCTGCTAAGATTCATCCCTCTTTTTATTGGAAAGAAAATACCAGAGCAAGAATCTGAATGGGAGATATCAATGGACCTCAAAGAAATTGTTGAGATTGTTGTATCAACTGTTTTTTTGAAGGAGCTATTGCACTATTTGGAGATCAAGTTGTCTGATCACAAAAAGCTGCTCACAGACACTTCTCCTGATTTTAACTTGCGTCCAAAGCACCACTTTGTTGAACATTATCCTCATCTACTGCCCTGCTTTGGTCCATTGGTGGACTTATGGACTATGAGGTTTGAGACAATTTTCAAAAAGACAATACACGATGTACAGAACTTTAAAAATGTGCTTCTCACCCTGTCCACAAAACACGAGATGATGCATGCCACTTTGATAGCCAAAGTTTTTTCAAGCCTATGTTGCATGTGGACAAAGTGACTAACATCAAAACGAGACCTTTGGAACCGGTCCTTTGTACAGTGATTGAGAGAAAGTATCCATACCTTGAAACTGCGTCCCTTTCTTAAGACATTTATTTGCATGAGACCCGACATGCAGCGGGTATGGTTATATCTGTTGGACACTGCAGTGGACTGCCAGAATTCTACAAAATTGTAACCATCATTGTCAACCCTGAAAAGGTGTCCTTTGTTGGCAAAAATCTCACATCTTGGTACCTGGAACACTATAGGTCTTTTGAGGTTGTGGAGGACATATGCAGAGACTGAGATTTTTGATCCTGAGGCGCTCAACAACCATCACCCATTGAAAGCATACAGAGTGGGAGGGACAGTGTTGGTGACTCAAAAAGTGTGCCTGCTTCATTGACTGGACGAATAATGGTAACTAAGCTCTGATTACACTTCATAGAAAAAATTATGTTGCTCTTACTGTCATTTTCACTCTTTATTTCAGTCTCTCAATTAGCCTTTACAGTATTTTGCATAATGTGATGGCCCTCATACTCTGTATGGGAGCTCTATCTAATTGATTTATTGTAACCTAAATATTCTATGTCTTCTTTTATTCTTTTCTTATCTAACACAGGGTTTGTTGCTGCTGTTGAAAGTCTCCCCAAGAATGTCTCGCAAAGTTGTGCTTCCTCAAGTACCTGAATCTGTGGAAGATTTGCAAAATATTCTACGGGAAAATCTTGAACTTCAAGGCAGCTTTACACTGCAGTTTGAGGATCCACACTTTAATAATGCTCTTCGTAATTTGGCGAGTTGCCACCTGAACGTGTCATCTTGCACATCCTTTGGGATGAACCACATGAACTCGCTGTACAAGAGTCAGACTATGTTGATTCAGGGTCCCTGGACACATGCAGTGTATCCTCCAGGGAGTCAGTCCAAAGTACATTAACTTTTCGCAAGAACTCTCTGAGAAGCATATCTGAGTGGCCCTCCCCATTTCCTATTCCAGCCTTCTTTGATGTGGAATTTAAGCTGCGCAAAGGCAATAAAGAATTCAAAAAGACCAAGAAAGGTATCAACGTGACCAGAGACATGAAGATGGACATTTTGGGCAAGATTGCTCAGTCAGTGTTTGAAGTCAAAGCCTATCCTGATCAAGACCAGATTGATTCAGTTGCTTTTGCTCTCATCAGTTAGCATCCCTGCCTTCAAGAGCCTGGCAATGGACCAGGGTATGATGGATGGAAAATTATCATAAAATATAAACTTGGGAACTATAGGTCCAAGCTACGTCAGGCAGGCTGTATAGAAGTCAGCATTAACCTTTAGAAACGGAGAGATGAAGTGAATGAGGCAGGTCCTTCTTTGAAGAGACCAAAGCTGGGGGAGATCAACCATGTCCCTGACCATCCAGATAACCATACTGATAACTAGGGATGAGCGAGTACAGCATTATCTGTATCTGTTAACCATATGAATTATCCGTACTCAGAGTGGGCGGGGCATAACCCGGAAGTGGGTGTGGTTTAACCCGGAAGTGGGCTGGTTCAACATAACTTTCTTTTTTAACTTTTAATTTTTTTTAGGATTTTTTTATTTTTATTTTTTTTTTAAATTTATTTCCACACCAGGTGTGTGTGTGTGTGTGTGTGAGATGCGAGGGACGTTCACTGTCTCCCGGAGAAATGAACACTCTATGTTTTTAGTATAGAAAGACGTGAATTATATTCGTTCACAAGTCATACAGACTGGTCTTGTTATTTTCACTTTACATTAACACTTAAAGTTTAGTGCAGTGTAATTGTTTGTCGTGATAATTAAATGCCAGTGTGATAATAAATGACAATTTCATACCATACAAACTGTCATGTTCTACTGTATTTAATAGAGGTTTACTTTACTGTAAAGTAAGTGTAAATGTAAAGTGAAAATAACAAATATAATTCACGTCTTTCTATACTAAAAAACACAGAGTTTTCATTTCTCCGGGAGACAGTGAACGTCCCTCGCATCTCACTCATCAAGACTCGTACCCGAAGACCCAGTCGGGAAATGAACGAATCATTTCTGCTTCCTTGACTGAGCCTATGGAACAGTCCCGATGTGCAGTGAACCTGAGTGACTGAGAGACAGAGAGCTGTTCTGTGAGTGAGTGAGCAGAGCCGTGTGTGACGGGAGGAGCGCTGTGACGCTGTGTGAGGATTTTCATTCAGTCCGAGCACAGATAATGACTCAGATTACTCGTATTATAATCGTACTCGGCAAAAGTGCTTTATCCGTACCGGATACTCGTTTCAGCCGAGTATCCGGCTCATCTCTACTGATAACTCACTGGAGGACGAAAGACTTGCTTTGGTTGAGGAGTAAAAGAAGAAGAAGAAGAATGTTTTACTTATAAAGCAACTGATGGAGCTGACTTTTTCCCTGAGGCGCAAGAAGATGGTGTCAGAGGTTCAGGAGCGATGGCCTGCTCTGTTTTGCGAAAAAGTTATCTTGTATGGGAACACTTCGGATTCAAAGAAACAGACAAAGAGCAGCACCACACAATGTGCAAGAGTTGCTACGAGGTGATATCTGCGCCACTTGGCAACACAACAAATCTATTCAACCATCTGAAACTAAAGCACAAAGTCACTCACGACGAATTAATAAAGAAACAAAACGACAAGGCCACAACCCCCACGACATCAATGCAGGGACAGACATCGATCTCAGCCACACTGTGAGTCCTAATCCGTCAAATTCGGATAGGCACAAGATAATAACAGCTGCCATTGGATACTTTTTAGCTTAAGATATTCACCCTATCACCCCCACGTTTTTGGGACAAGGCCCAGCAGATAATTTCTAACTTTGTCTGGAATAGAAAGCGTCCTCGTCTCAGATTATCCACAGCACAGAGAGATAGAGCTGACGGGGGTCTCTCACTGCCTAACCCTAAATTATATCACTGGGTCTTCACTCTGCGACCTCTGATCAGCTGGCTCGACGAGGGTATCGAGACTTCATGGCGAACACTGAAGGAGAATATGGTTTGTCCATTGAAACTAAATTAAATCTTATTTTCCAATGGTCCCCTAAAGAAACCTCAAGTCAGCTATGGTCCCATTGTGCCTCACGTATCAGCAGTCTGGAGGGCAGCAGAAAAAATTTGTGGTATTTCATCTAATTGGAACCCGTATTCACCTATTTTTTATAATGATCGTCTGTTGATTGGTAAATCCCCAATTACGTTAAGTCAGTGTCGCCAGTGGTATGACAAGGGGATTCACTCCCCTGGTGAAATTTTTGGGGACAGGGGCCTATACTCTTTTGAAGAGCTCACATTCCGGTTCAACTTGCAACATTCCACTTGCAGCTAAGAACAGCCATTAAAACATATGGTGTACCCTGGCAAGGTCCACTGGAGGAACACTCTTTGATCAAACTTTTGCGTCAGGCCCGGGAATCCAGAAAAATTGTACCTAAATTGTATAGTTATTACCTAGAAAAATCTTATGTTACTCTCCCAGTGACTGCATCTTGGCAGATGTTGCGCTTCTGGAATTGTCCACAGCACGCGTCCATGGTGCAAAGGAGGAAGTGTCTTTGTACTGGGCTCGAACAGTGGAGGCTCTCAAAGGCTTTTTGATGTAACCCCCCCCCCCCCGGTCCTGTTTTCTTTGGTTTATGTTCCCTGTTTAGGTTTTACTGTATACTGCAAATTGTAGACGGCATCTAACCATTTGATAGATCTAACTAGGTTACACTTCAATGGCAATTTTTTCCTTTTGCATTTAGGACATTTTATGTATTTTACTTAATTTTTGCTAAATATTTATCTTCAGTTATATCTTTTTATTTTATTTTTATGTTTTCATTTTATTATTATTCGGTGTGAATGTGTGTATCTGTGTGTGTGAGTACTTGGGTATGCTAATGTTTGTATACGGTAATTACTTTATCTGTTGAATGATGATGATGATTGTTGTCCTTCAAATCCCAATAAAAATTTGATCACAAAAAAAAGATATTCACCCTGTCAGTACAGTCGAGGGCGAGGGTTTCAAGAAGCTAATCCATACTTTGGACAAACAGTATGCGTTGCCATCTCTGCACCATTTCAACAGAGTGGTATTGCAAAATATGCACCAAAAATGTCGAGAAGAAGTTGCAAAAGAAGTGTCTAAAGCGGAAGACTTCGTGGCGACGACAGATGGTCCAGCCGCACAATGGAGCCATATATTAGCCTGACCCTCCACTTCACCGATTTCAGTTTAAGAGTAAGATGTCTCCAAACGGCGTTCATGCCTGAAGACCATACGATTAAACGAGGGACAGCTAGTCTGCATTACCACGGACAAAGGAAATCCGTACAGATCATTTTGCAGCACTGCAGGAATATCCTATCTTGGTTACAACATTTGGTGACAAGAAGACATGCTTGCTCAATACGTTACGCTTTTCCACACCTCTGATAACTACGAGGTTGACATCATGCGCAATTTGCTGCTTATAATCCTACAGATGGCGCAATGCAATCTATTTGTTCATGATTTCCTTCCATTTTGATTCCATCCTTTGATTAGGAATACAAAGGCGAACCTGCTGGACAGCAAACATGTCAGACGTTAGGCCCGAGATTCATGCTGCACCTCAACATTTTAAATTGCACGTCTTGAAGAATTTTGGCTTTCATAATTTACGAGAAAAAAAATGAGTTAGACATGAGCCATGATGTCTGCAAACTATGCCACGGAAAGATCAACTATTGTGGTAATACGACCAACATACGTGGCCATATCACTCGACACCATCCTGGAATTATCAGACATAACGGCGGAGGAACCCAAACCTGCTAGCAGCAAACAAGGAGCGCTGGATACATGTTTCAGTAAGCTCCCCAGCAGTTCAGAAAAGGCTAATAGCATTACACAATCTATATCTCAATTTACCTGCAAAGACCTTCGTCTTTATAGTGTGGTCGAAAATACAGGTTTTCGTAACATGATTTACACTTTAGAGCCTAGGTACACAAAACCATCAAGACGTTTCTTTTCTGACACAGCCCTGCCCAAGATGTACAACGAGGTCAAGACAGAAGTTAAGGAATTGTTGAGTAAAGCTGAACGAGTTGCTCTGATGTGCAATGCGTGGACGTCAAGGGCCACTGAGTCATATGTAGAAAGCATGCAGAAATTAAGTCATGCCTGTGTTACTAGCTAGTAAAAGTAGAGCTGAGGTACACCATGTGCCACATTGAGGCTCCCTCAAGCACTCCTGGGCCAACAAGGGAACAAGCTAGTCCTCAAGACTTGAGTGGCAAGTTTGTGATTCTAACCTATGATGAGCTTCCATATGTAGGCCAGGTAAGTCCAGGTAACCTCCATGTGTCAGTCAGGTGAAAATAACTTATTTATGTGGCCACAAACTCCATATAATTTTCTATGATAAGCAAGATGTAGATGCTGTCATTTCAGAACCTGAGCCAGCAACCTCACTGGTCTAGGTTGAGCAGCCAAGATTGGACAAAGTTCAAAACGGTCTGGGGTTAAAGAAAGGCTTAAAGTTAAAACAAAGTGCCCCACATTTACACGTCAAGTTGAATGTAATGTCTAACACTGACACCACTTTTATTTGAATGATTTCTCATAGTTCTCTATGCTGTTGCAGATTGGAACTAGTGTTGAGACATTCCTTGCACATTTGGAACCAGGACAGCCCTTCCTGCTGTGTGTTGGTGAACAGAAGAACAACATCCAACGTTTCTATGTCGTCGTTGATGACAAGGCCATCCCTTGAAAGGCCCAGACATCCCTGGCCGCCTTCGATGAACTCTTCAAAGCACACTTCATTTGCAGTGTTAACTATCATGAATCCCTCAACAGCTTCTACACGTTCATCCAAACCAGGGTGCTCAACATAGACGTGGGAAGTACCAAGGAATATCCCAGCGTTAAAGAGCTCAGAGCAAGGCTCCTGCACAATAACATTTGAAGTGACACACTTCGTTGGACACCTCATCCGTCTGCACGGGGACACTGGTTCAACAAATACTATGGACAATGTGGACACTCAAAGGGAAAGGGATGAGCCATCAAGTTCTCAGGTAGTCTGTACTGACACTCCAGTAACCACCCATGTTACTGTTGACAAGCAGCATGTGTTAAACATGTGTGGTTCTGTTGTAGCGCAGTTACAAGCATCAGGTGTTGCTGAGAGCACTGTCCCAGCAATGGTAGGGTCCATGGAAGAGGTTGTTAATGATATTCATAGACAAGCAAGAGATTCAGTTCCCAACTGCACTTCAGAGATATACGGCATGGATTTACAAAAAAAGATGGAAAATAGTTTTGATCAACTAGAAAATCCTTTTACATTTGTTAATACAGGAGCCAAAAGCCAGAGGTTCTTTGAGGGAAAGTGGGAAATTGTTGAGCCTGTTAAGTACGTTCTTGGGTTCAGATTGATGTACGAAGAGATCGAACGACGGGAGTTTACAATCAGATACTTGTAATGGATAATTTCGTGTATGTATCTTTATTGGGAAGCCTGTAGTCTATGTCTAAGAACAGTGAACTATGTGATTTTTTTTCTGCAGGAAAAACTACACGAAGAAGGTACTTATGGTTCATACTTCAAAAGTAATGATTTGTTTTCCAGGAAAAACATGCTAGACAGATTCAACTTTATTATGACGATTTTGAGACGGCAAATCCCTGAGGCTCAAAGAAGGGTATACCCAAACTTTGTTATATTTACTTTATATTGAGAGAGCTCCCCCAAAAATGTTATTACGTATTGATAAATATTTATGTTGTAGCCCCTATTTCATTCACTTGACAGGAAATAATATGGATTTCAGGCAATACTAAATCCTTTTTTGTGGAGTCTTTCAGCGCTACATATTGTTGTAGATTTTGTTTAACTGCTAAGGAAGATTTACAGTCTGTATTCATGGAAGTTGACCCCGGCATGTTTTTTCGTACAATGGAAATTCATACAGATCGTGCAGCACTGCAGGAAAATCCTATCTTGGTTACAACATTTGGTGTCAAGAAGACATGCTTGCTCAATATGTTATGCTTTTTCCACACCTCTGATAACTACGCAGTTGACATCATGCACAATTTGCTTGAAGGTGTAATGCAGTAGAAACTGAAACTTGTCTTCAGTACCTTGTCAATAAGAAGAAGCTATCTCTGGAAACACTGTCACAGAGGATTCAAAGTTTCAACTATGGTTATGTTGAGAGACGAAACAGGCCAAGTGGGCTACAAATGGATCAGAGTAGCAAAGATATTGGATTGAATGCAATTCGTCTTTTCCGAAATACTACCATTATTTTTGGTGATGTTGTTGAAAGAAGCAACAGTTATTGGAATTTGCTTCTCCTCTTGTTTCAGATTGTGAATCTTTTCACCGATTATTACAAATGGTATGACATTATTTGAAGCATTTAATTAATGATCACCACAAGCTGCTCAGATCTTGGTCCCTGAGAAGACTTATTCCAAAGCATCACTTTAGGATACATTATCCAAGGTGTAGATATTATCACAATATCCTTGGTAAGACAACCAGCTTATCACTGGGAGAATTTCCATTTTCAGAGGTTTGAGTTTGGTCCACTGCGGAAAGAAATGATTGACAGCTTGGAGGGTGGTGAGACTTTAAGTGCAGTGTTTAATGTAAATGTGTTCTGGGATATGTCAACTACTAATTGGGTGAAGAACTATGGAACAGAGTATCAAATTGGAATGTCTGTTTTGATTAGAACCGATTCAGAAATGTGTAGGAAATGTTGCTTGAACAAGAGGAAAAAGTTGTTGAGAACAAAGACAAAATTTGCTACGGGGGCTCAGGAGGTCAGTGGTTTGATCCCTCCAGTCTGCATTCTGAAGTGTCCTTGGGCTGAACCCTGAGTTGTCCCAGAATGCTGTGCCAACAGAGTATGAATGGCGTATGATAGAAAAAGCATTGCGTATGTATAAATGTGTGCATGAATAGGTGAATTTAACTTGTAAAGTAAAGAGCTTTGAGTGGTCGAAAAGACTAGAAAAGCCCCATGAAGATAAATACAGTCCTTTTATCATAACTACAACAAAACAACTCTTTGAGTACTTTAAATGCTTCATTAATAAAAAGTATTATATATTATAGCTACAACAAGCCCCATCAGTCCTCTTATTAAGCTGCATTTAAATCCAGTACATCTAGATTTTTATCGGATCTGTATTAATTTGCATTCAAATATCTCCTTGTTGGTGTTAATTAATACTATTATTTCACATATAACGTTTGGTGAGAATTTGAGGCAGCAGGACTGTGTATGTGTGATTGACAAGAATGAATACTGTCAGTGTGTATGTGTGTGCGCATGTATAAAGGTCACTATGCCTCCTGTCAGGCTGTGGGAGGGTCTGACCCCCCATCAAGATACCCTCTGAGCCTGGATCAATGCGTGCCAGCATCAGACCATCCTCTTTTCAATGGTTTTGGTGGTCCTGAAATACAGCTAATATTTAACCCCCCCAAAATCGTATTCTAACGTATTTTGTTTGTTAGCTTTGTGGAGGTGGGCCCTGAGTGATTGAATACTTGGGTTTTACAGTCCTCAGTATGTAAGGTATCATTGGAGGTTTTTTTTCATGTTTTTGGCATACGTGTATCTACAATGATACATAGATATATTCAACGTAAAAATATGGATACGACATGTCATAAAGGCATGTTCACTATTTAGAGCATATGGCACACTAGGATATTTAAGTGTAGCAAATTTTGGTCATGCTCTCTCTGACACCAAGGTATAGATCAACTATGTGTGATGTTCTGTCATTTTAGTTTGTTAATTGTCACTCTTTGGGTTTTCTGCTTCGTTTTATTTTGTTGTCTCGTGTTTCTTGTGTGTTGTCTCTGTCTTCACTTCCTGTCGGTGATTGTCTTCCCAAATCCTCATGTTTTGCACCTGTGGTTAATCATCCCTGTCTTCACCTGTGTCTATTTGCCCCTGCCTTCTTCCTTTTGTATTTAAGTCTCTGTGTTCCCCTTTGTCCCTTGTCGGGTTGTACTCGTTGTTACAAGTCGTCATACGGTTAGTCTTGTCTGCTGTCTCGTCCAGCTTCTTTCCATGTTCTCAGTGCGCCTTGTCGCCAGTAGTTATCTGTTTGTGTTCATGTTTTGTTTTTGTCTTTATAAAAGACTTTTGTTATATTAAATTACCTTTTATTTATAACCTCTGCATCCTGGGTCCATCTCTCCCTCAACTTACCGTGACACTATGTCTAAGGAAGATTAAAGTAGCCACCACACTTGTACAGCATATCTTAAGTAATGTTAATTACAATAATTTAATTCTCAAAAACATTTGGAGCCACTCATTATAGAGTTTAACGTAACCATTAAAAAATAAAATATTGAAGCAATAACTTAGTTATTATGACTGCCCTTAAATGTGTGGATCAAGTACTGGTGACATAATTCCAATTGTTTTATTGACTCATTTTTTTTAAGTTTATTTTACCACAGGCTGCTATTTTGCTATGGTTTAGGATTTAAAGTTTTATTTTGGTTTCAGTTTATAAATCATCAAATTGTGGATACGTATCCATCCAGATAATCTTTAATAAACTCCAAATGGAGAACTTAAGTGAGTATTGTTACCAACTTGATTAATTGATTGACAGAAAATTAATTGTCAACTATTATGATAATTGATAAATTGTTTAGCGTATGTATGTAGATTTGCAAGTGTGAATGACAATCATTTCATTTAACCAGCTTCTCAACTGTGATAGATTTTTGGTTGTATTTTCCCTGTCCAATAAGTAATTTGATATTTTTGGAGTTTTAATACATTTTTCTGTCCAAACAACATTTGTGTGACGGCTGCGGATTCCTAGTATTTCCTTAAAGAAAAGCAAGGCTCTATACACAAGTAAGCGGCAAGATTCTACGGTATGAGTCCTTGCATCTTCTGGTCCTGCAACAAAAAAACCTTGTGAAATAAATGGATTTAGTCAATAGAAATGTGAGAATGCTTTAGTTTGAAACGGGAACAAGAAGAAGGAACTGAGCACTTTAACCTGATAAGTAAGTTGATATGACACTTTGTGACGAGGTGAAAGGTGAGCTGATCTATGGTGCATGCACACAACTGACACAGCCAGTGAGGCCCGGGAGTAAACAGTGTCATACATTTAGAATATTAAACTAGCGTTTACAGACTTAATTAACTTACTTCGCAGGGAATACAACTCCATAACCGTGAACCTGCACTTCAACTTCTGTCGCACATGGCACTGAGGAAGACCGAGGGCCTGACCGGCTCAAACTGGTCAGCAGTAGATGAGAAGCTTGGCGCAATCTTTTTTTTGCTGGACTAACTTTATTGCTGACTGAGAACACAAAGACGATAAGGCTTTGTCTTCCACGCAAGGTAACGTTGTTCTGTTATTGCAGCTTTTCATGGCCTGGGTTTTCAAGTACAATGTCAGACAGCTGAATCGTGCTAATGAGTTTGGTAAAAGGTATTAGTTTGAAGCATGCCCGATTTGCTATTTAGTGTTAATAAAAAACCTTTCAAAAAGTTCATGTTGGAACATCAAGTAATTAATAGTTTGTGAAAGTGTTCTGTCAAGCTCTATGTAACGACTGCTAAATAATAATTACTCTTCACATGTATCATTCATATAATCAAACATTTGTATTCTCAGTAAACGTCTATAACACAGTTCGATTCAGCAGCAAAATACAACTTATACCGCATATATTCGAGCTAGTAACAGTGAACAGAGAGCAAACAAATACCACTCCAACACGTCAATAAAGTGCACTGTACCACCGTGGGCATGCAGTCCAAATATCAAAAGAGAATTGTCCTTAGAGTTGGTGCCGCGCACTTCACTCTGTACCGTCAGTCCACATTGTCCATTTCACTTATCGTCACAGTCAGTCAAAAGTGTCCGTTTCACTTATCGTTTCAGTCGGTAGGGGAGATGCTCCGTTACATCCGTAGCTTGTAGCAGGAGCTAACTCACGGCCCGGTGCTGCGTTGGAGAACTTCAGCGGCAGAGTTCACACCGGAGGAGACATGAGGGGAGAGGGGAAAAGAGCGTGTCGAGCGCCACACACTCGAGCCTGCCGTGCCAACGTCGTCCACCGTGACTCTGACGTCGTCCTCCGGTTCCTCGCGACCCACAGCTACTCAGTTCGACCTTTTTTAACTTTCTTTACCGGCTCCCGCACTGCGCCCGCCGTCTTCTCTCAGCTGCCCCGCTCTCCTGGAAGTCCCGCCCCACTCACGCTCTCTCTCTGTGGCGTCTCTTCCCATTGGTCTGTCATGTCAGTCATGGGCTCGTCACATTCCCCCTATCAAACTCTGCCACTACCAAGACTTCTCTACAGCACTGGGACGTAGTGAAAACTGTCCATCGGTTACCTTTGTCCCAGATCGTTTAACTGGTAGGAATTAAGGTGGAACATTCACAATCAACATTAAGTATACATGGGTTAATTAGCACAAAAACAAAACACAATCACCAGGTCTATTTAAAAACATAGTCATTAAACCTCCCGGGAAGTTGACCCCTTGTGCTTTTTTGAGGCCGAGTAGGCCGTGACAAATCTTCACTGTCTGTGCTAGACTCATCTGCGTCCTCAGACGGCGCCCCGCCCTCTAACTCCCCACCCAAGGCCCCCTGGTCTCCACCCACTTCTGACTGTGCGCTAGGCTTTCCTTCCCTCTCTGTGTCAGGTGATGTGCTGCGAGGGGTGTTATGGTGGTTCTGAGTGGTGTGAGGAATACTGCTGGGCAAAAAGATTGCATCACAGGTGTCAGACATGGACTGATACTGGGCCCTATCTTGAGTGTGGGGTTTATGGGTATTGGGATTCGTCCCCAAGATGGGGACTTCGAAAACACAGGGTTTCAGCTGGTCACGGTGCACAACTCTAGTAGTGCCGCCAGCCTCAGGCCTAATGGTGAAAACGGGCAAATCAGAGTGGTTTTGTGCGAGGTAAGGCTCTGACTCCCACCGATCCTGGATTTTATTTCTACCTCTTGGTCGATGGTTGCGCAAAAGGACCCTGTCCCCAGGCCTAATGAGGGCTCCTCGTGCCTTACGGTCATATATCCTCTTGCGCTTCCGAGAGGCCTCTTGCCCTGCCCTACGGGCCGCATCAACTGCTGCCTATAGTCGCTGGTGATGACCCAGGACCCAGTCATCAAGGTTGTCCACATCACTTACTTCCAGGTCCTTGCCTGAGAGAATGTCCCTGGGGAGTCTTGCATCCCTTCCGAAAAGTAAGTAAAAGGGAGCATACCCGTATTTGTGAAGGAGAACTGTGAACCCCCTCCTTTAGAAGGCTCGTGGGGCCTTGAAGTTTAAAATGGTTGACCAGTGGACAAGCATTGTCTGTGCGGTTGTCTTGGTCCAGTGGATGTTGTCACAACCCGTAAAAAACAATTTGTCCTCAAGTTTGTTGAGGTACGGCATGTTTTTATGGATGTGTTCATTGAGCGTCCGTAAAGAGCTTTGCTCTGAACCAGGCAGAGCCGAAGAAAAATTGATCAATGGGATCCAGATCTCGGAGAAGGGAAATTGCATTTTGGCGGTTCTTAACGCAGACTAACATTTGTGCAGGTCATGGGGGCCTGGGACTTTGGGAATACATCTCTCGTTAGGGCACAGCGCTTGCATTGCTGTACCCAGCACTTCACATCTTTAGTCATAGCGGGCCAATAATAGCTCCCCTGTAAGGCCTCCATCGTGCCCCGCTCCCGGAAGTGTCCACCATGGTCATGTTGTGCCTCATACACCTGCCGTCGCAAGGACACAGGCACGACCAGTTGGCGTACCTCTTCACCATCTCAAGGATCTTGTACACACTGGAACAGGGCGCCATGCTGCACTTTCAGTCGCTCCCACTGACTTATAAGTTTCTGTTACGGCCAATTCATTTTGCACACCACTTGTTTTACAGGTCTTTCATGCGCTTTCAGAGCAATCAGCACCGGGCTTATTTCAGGGTCTTGTACTTGTAATTCCCGTAGCTCCTCCCAGCTGTCTCCGCAGACCTGGCTTCGCACCCTGGACTGAGTTGCTGAATGTGCCAATGACTCCGACTGCCTAACTTCGCCAGTGGGCCACAAGCAGGCACGCACTTCCTCTTCTTTAATAACAAGGAAATCTTTCTCTACGTCCTCAACTTCAGGCTCTGCAGCCATTGGGATGCAAGACAACACGTCAGCATTTTGGTTCATCTTGCCCGGCTTATAGTGCACCTCAAAATTGAACTCGGCCAACTGGGCCACCCATCTTTGTTGTACTGCTCCGAGGTTTGCGGTCTCTAAATACCTCAGGGGGTTGTGGTCTGTAATGACAGAGTACTTAGCATACAACAACAGGTCACGGAATTTTTCAGTGACTGCCCACTTTAGGACAAGGAGCTCGAGTTTAAAGGCACTATAATTTCTGTCATGTCTTTCGGACCCCCGCAAACCCATGCTGACAAAGGCTATCAACCTCTCCACCTCTTCTTGTTTTTGACTCAGGACCGCCCCAAGACCTAAACCACTCCCATCTGTAGTAACAATGAAGGTTAAGTTAAAGTCAGGATATGCAAGTATGGGAGGGGCTGTCAGACACTTTCTCAGACTATCAAACGCTGCCTGGCACTCTTCGCTCCAGACAAAATGTGCTAATGGATCCTTATCAGCACCCTTTTTTTCCTTGCCCATCAGTGCATGTGATGGCATAGCCAATTGTGCGAAACCAGAAACAAATTGCCTGTAATAAGACATGAAGCCCACCACCTGTCTGACTTCTTTTACAGAACGGGGGACAGGCCAATCCTCCAGGGCCCTCACTTTCTCCATATCTACGCGCACCCCCTCAGCTGACACTACATGCCCGAGGACTTTGACTTCACTCCTGAGTAGGAAACACTTTTGGGGCTTGAGTTTCAACCCATGTTCACGCAAGCGCCCAAATACCAGGTCTAACTTCTCCAAGTGACATTCAAAGTCCCTTGAACATCACCAGGACATCGTCTAATTGACCAACAGCACATCGAAAGCCAAATCCCCCAGGACCGCCCCCATTAAGCGCTGAAATGTCTAGTTAAAGTGTGTTGACCTGTTTGCTAACATATCCATGCCTCTAAAACTTTTGGTTCTCCTGGTTCAGTAACATCAAGGTAACAACTAGAGATGAGCCGGATACTCGGCTGAAACGAGTATCCGGTACAGATATAGCACTTTTGCCGAGTACGATTATAATACGAGTAATCGGAGTCATTATCTGTGCTCGGACTGAATGAAAATCCTCACACAGCGTCACAGCGCTCCTCCCGTCACACACGGCTCTGCTCACTCACTCACAGAACAGCTCTCTGTCTATCAGGTTCACTGCGCATCGGGACTGTTCCATAGGCCCAGTCATAATGACTGGTTTTGTTATTTTCACTTTACATTTTCACTTACTTTACAGTAAAGTAAACCTATTAAATACAGTACAACATGACAGTTTGTATGGTTTGAAATTGTCATTTATTATCACACTGGCATTTAATTATCACGGCAAACAATTACACTGCACTAAACTTTAAGTGTTAATGTAAAGTGAAAATAACAAAACCAGTCTGTATGACTTGTGAACGAATATAATTCACGTCTTTATATACTAAAAACACAGAGTGTTCATTTCTCCGGGAGACAGTGAACGTCCCTCGCATCTGACACACACACACACACACACACACCTGGTGTGGAAATAAATTAAAAAAATCATAAAAAAATGTCAAAGTTAAAAAAGAAAGTTATGTTGAACCAGCCCACTTCCGGGTTAAATCACACCCACTTCCGGGTTAGGCCCCGCTCACTCCGAGTACGGATACGGATAATTCATATGGTTAACAGATACAGATACAGATAATGCTGTACTCGCTCATCCCTAGTAACAACTGAGTATTTGAAAAGCCCAGAATGAGGGAAAGACTTGACTTAAAGCAGGGGTGTCAAACTCATTTTCACCAAGGGCCACATCAGCATAATGGTTCGCCTCGAAGGGCCACATTAACAGTATGAAAACAAAATGCAATGGAATTTAAAATAAATGAAACTACAACTTATTATATTGTTAGATAACTGTTTCTGTATTTATTATGTATTCAAGTCAAAGGGGGGTAGGACTATGGCACAACCAACATATGAAAGAAGCAGCATTTTTCAAAACAAAATGCTGCCTGTCCGTGAACACACAAGTAGATCCCTCCTCATCCTGAGACGCCATCTCACACATCCTCATTCATCTTGATCATCATGTTCTGGACATAAAAGACACAAAAAGAAAATGCAAGCACAATCATTAATTTGTACACATATTCTACTGTTCTTAGTAAATACAACGCATTTATTAAATAAAAGGAAAAGGAAAAAAAGGATTTTTGAAAATGCTTACCTATTTTTTCTGGCCGGATGTCTGGCACCGTTTTCCGTTGGTCAGGGTGTCAATGTCTGGTTTTAGGTCTTGTGCTGAGGCAATCCGCAAAACAGCGTGCAGGTTGTCATCGGTGATGCGTGATCTGTGCTTGGTCTTGTTTACATTCATTATTGAAAACATCTGTTCGCACAGATAGGTGCTCCCAAACATGGACAGAACACGAGCAGCATGAAGTCGGAGCTGTGGCATCAAACCAGGGGGCAGGAGACGGTAAAAGTCCTCGATTGCAGAATCCTGGAACTTTGCTCTCAGGCCACTGTCACTTTGAAGCTCAATTAACTCCATCTGAAGGTGATGGGGTGCACTACAGACGTCGGTGGTGAAAGGATTTGTAAAAATGTCAAAACCAGATTGCTGCGCTTTAAAGTCAGAGAAGCGCAGATCAAACTCACACATTAACCGGTTCAGTTTGGTAGCCAACCGAGAACATGAAAAAGCACCGGGAATGGAGGCTGAGATGCTTTGACAAACAGGAAAGTGGGCGAGATTGTCCTGTTCCACCTGACACTTCCATAGATCGAGTTTTCGCTGGAAAGCTGTGATCATGTCGGACATCTGTGTGATGACTTGTTTACGTCCCTGGAGTTTCTCATTCAGATGAGCGAGATGCGCGGTTATGTCGCACAACATAGCAAAGTCACACAGCCAGTTTGGATCTGATAGTTCAGGCAACGGTTTTCCTTTGCTCTGCATGAAAAAAACAATTTCTTCCCTCAGCTCAAAAAATCGTTTGAGGACTTTGCTCCTGCTCAGCCACCTTACTTCTGTGTGGTACGGCACATCTCCGTGCTCCGAGCCCATCTCCTGCAAGAGCAGCTGGAACTGCCGGTGATTCAGGCCGCGCTCGAATAAAGTTCACTGTTTTCATGACCGTGGTCATTATATTATCCAGCTCCAGAACCTTTCCACACAGAGCTTCTTGATGGATAATGCAGTGATAGGTTATCAGCGGCGTTTCTTGCAATTTCTCCTTCACTCGTCCAACCAAGCCTGATTTTCCTCCACGCATCGCAGGTGCTCCATCTGTAGTTAGTCCCACCAACTTTTCCCACGGCAATTTATGCTTACTTACGGACTTCTCCACTGCCTCAAAAATGTCCCGACCTGTTGTGGTCCCATGCATGGCGGCTACATCCAACAGCTCTTCGAGGACAGAGAGGTCCGGCTTCACTCCTCTAATAAAAATGGATAACTGCGCTGTATCCACGTTGTCTGTGCTTTCATCCACAGCTAATGAAAAAGCTAGACAGCTCCGTGTCTCTTCAGCCAGCTGTGTTGAGAGATTTCCTGCCAGTTCCTTAACTCGGTCCACGATGGTGTTTCTTGACAAACTGACATTTTTAAAAGTCTGTATCTGGTCGGGGCACACCTGCTCACACACCTTCAGCATGCACTGCTTCAAAAATGCACCCTCTGAAAAAGACTTTGAAGCTCGGGCGATTTCTTCGGCCACGATAAAGCTGGCTTTCACTGCTGCATCGTTTTTGCCCGTAGCTTTTCTGAACACATCCTGCTGCAACTGCAGTCTGCCTTTTAATTCTGCTGCTATTCCTTGTTTTTCTTGGAGGCTGAATTTAGCATACTGAGCTCCGTGTTTGGTGTCAAAATGCCGACGTAGATTATATTCTTTTACGACCGACACCGCCTCATAACATACAAGACATACCGGTTTTTCACCTTGAAGTACAAACAGGTATTCGTTTTCCCATCGTTCGTGAAACAGCCTTCCTTGTGCATCAATCTTTCTCTTCTTGGACATGTTGGGGTTTTGTTAACTTTCTCCTTTCCACCGGTGTATTGAACGCATAGCGGGGTTACTGCAGGGCGACTGTTTCCTTGACGGGCGCGTCGAAATGCTTTGTGGGAGATGTAGTTTACGGTCAACGTGCGCTTTTAAGCAGCATACAGTGAACTTATTTTCAGACAATAATGCACCAGCTCTCGCGGGCCACATAAAACAAGGTGGCGGGCCACATTTGGCCCGCGGGCCTTGAGATTGACACATGTGACTTAAAGCATTGACTTAGAGAATGGTGGTGGAAACATGTTAGCTTGATATGGCACTTTCAGGCTCCACTCTATAAGCAGAACTAAAACCAAAATGATAGTTTCTACAGAGACTTTGAGTTATATTGCCTAAATGTCAGTTGTTTTTTAGGAGAGCAAACCATGTCGAAATGTAAATTTGTTAGGTCCAGTCCCAGTTAAGTTGGCTTGATATTTATAACTTATTCTTCTGTTCTGTGTTGTTATTGTTTACTCACATCTCCTCTCGTTTCAGATTCCTCACTCCCTCCCTCGTGTGTGTGTTCCACGTTGTTGATTAGCGACTCCTCCCCGATTGTTTGCACCTGGCCCTCATTACTCGGTGTATTTAGTCTGTGTGTTCCTGTGTTGCGTTGCCAATTCGTCTTTGTTTCTCCATGTTCCTAGCTTTCCAGCAGTTTCCTCTGATAGCTATCTTGTTGCCGATCACTGCCTGCTTAACGACTTACATCTCTGCCTTTTCCCTGTCGGATACTTTGCTCCTTCATCGGCTGTCTGCCCGTGTACCGACCTTGGACCGTAATCATTACAAACTCTGCCGCTGCCTGCCTCCTGTCGGATTTACGTACTCGTGTTTGGACTGCCTTAACGTGTACCATTACCTAACAGTAAAGTTTGTTAATTGCACTTACTTGTGTCTCCGAGTCGTGCGTTTGGATCCACACACCATCATGGATTTGTTACAAAATTGTGTGGTTAATGCCCTACAAATACTGTTATTGAGACATTACACGCTATCATGGCCAGTATTCCACAATTTCACCTTTACCAGGCCTGTATAACAACTGTTTGTGTACATTTAGTTATTTTATTTCACAAAAAGTTACATTTGTCAAGAGCACAATCAGGGAAAAAAGTGGTAGGGTAAGATGGTCATGATTTGAATATTCATAGGGCATTTCATTGCCCAGTGTGTGATTTTAAGCAAACATTTGTTGAGATATGTCAATTTGTCTATGTCATATGCTATTGTTTTCCATACAGCTCTACACTGAATTCCACAGGATCACCAATCTAAATCTGCTACATTCCCTCTGTTGTCCTTGACAAATAGACACCGCTGTTGCTGAAGCTATACAAAAAGAGGAAGACTGGAAGTTTTGGCGAGAAGATGGAAGAGGATTTAATGGCAAATAATGAACAGGTACAATATTGTTAGTGAATTAGATAAATGGTGAATGTGAACAAGAGGCCTCAACATCCATCTAGACATAACCTGTGTGTTTGTTCAACAGGACAAGAACAACATCACTGCAGCTCAAACGGCAGCCCTGGCCCGGCCTACCACTCTACTTAATGGAGGAGTCATCACAGGTCCTCACAATTTGCAAGATATTCAAAAGAAAATTTGCTCATTATCTACTCAACACTATGCCAATAGAAGGGTCGGTAAAGTGTTTGAATCTACAAAACACATTAGGAGTTTAAAGGGTAAACAGTAACTAACAGTTAGTGCAGACTATTTTAACAGACGATCTGCTCCCAAGTTTGGGACTAGGGATGTCACAAGAACCGATTCCTTTCAATACTAAGATAACAAAACCCCGACGATGCCCATTTTTTTGAAGCACCGATGCCAGCAGCTGTTAGCAACTTAGCATTAGCATCGGTGCTGCACCAGTCGCAGTTACATTTGGAAAACAAAGATGGCAACTGCGGCTGCAGCGATCGCTCCACCTCGACTTATAGACAAAAAAGGCACAAAGAGTCGGGTATGGGAGTACTTTGGGTTTGAGGCTGATGACCGTGGCGTGATAATTAATCCGCAGAAGCCAATATGCAAACGGTGCTACCGGGGACTTCAGACTAAGGCAGGCAATACTTCAAATTTAGCGAAGCACCTGAAAGACAGTCATCCGGATTTGTTTAAGGAATTCAAGATGAGTTCTGATTCATATTAACAACATCAAAAGAATGCACCTTTTCTGTTTTTTTAATCTGTCATACTGAAATACACGTTACATGATGTTTGAGATGGTGGGCACGTGTGTTACAATGGCTTATGTTATGTACGTAGTTTAGGTTAGCTTTGCTATGGTTTTAACATTAGCCTATAGCCTACCTTGGTTAAAAGGAGAGAGAGAGAGAAAGAGAGCAAGTATCTTGCAAGTATTCAGCGAAATTCACTGAATGTCCTAGTTTAATATAGTCTGTCTGACTTCAAATGGCTGCATCTACTACTATTAATATTTACTTGTGTGCGTGCGTGGGCTAGAGCCAATGTGTAGGGCAGGGCAGGCAGGTGCTTTATAGGTTCCTGTGCTCTTTCTTTAGTCAATTAACTATATTAACTGAAATGTAAATTTTCCTTTTCCAGTTTCAACAAGAGGATGAGGTCCAGGAGACAACTCAACCAACTCGGAGTCAGCTATCACAGCCAACCATAACCGAGGGTCTACAGAAGCAAACAAAATATGAGAGAAATTCAAATGAGGCCAGTAGATTGGATAGAAGTGTAGCACAGTTCATATGTATGGACCAACTCCCTGTCTACATTGTTGAAAAAACAGGATTTCAGCAAATGCTCCAGAAATTCAATCCCAGATATAAACTTCCAAGTAGAAATTATATCATGTACACAGAAATACCAAAAATAGACAGTGAAACAAGGGACCTGATCACACAATATCTCAAAGAAAAGCCATTCTATGCATGCACAACTGATCTGTGGACAAGCAGAGCTGCAGACACGTTCATGTCCATTACTGTACAATACATAACATAGTCATGGGAGTTGCACTCCTGGTGTTTAGGCTGTAGTGGCCTGAACTCAGACCACACAGGTGACAGTTTGAGGGAGGCATTTGACGAAGTAGTTACTGAGGAGTGGAAGTTGGACATTGCAAAACTAGCAGGCATCACAACAGACAATGCATCCAACAACCAAAAGGCCTTTAAAGATGACTACACATGAATCCCTTGTTTTGGCCGCAACTTGCACCTGGCCGTTAACAAAGCCATCAACATCGACAGGGTATCTGCAGCCCTGTCAAGGCTGCGCAGAACCATATCTGCCTTCACCAGGTCATCAAAGCTGTCGCGACAACTCAAAAACAACAACTTGGACTCCCAGAACACAATTTGATACATGATGCACCTAGTGTTGTCACGATACCAAAATTATGACTTCGATAGTATACCTGCAAAAATATCACGTTACTCCATACTTTTGATACGATACCACAAATACGATACAATACCACAAATACGATACGATACTGGTATATTTATCTATGATAGTAATAAATAAAACATCTGTATTTTACCAGCTTGTTCCTGCCTAGCTTTTTGAACACAAATGGTATTCATATTAGTATTAGCCTACAGCAAGATATTAATGAAAACTACATGGTGACATCATAGCATTGATTATATACGTCTATGTAGGCCTATTGTCCGTATCTGACTATATGACTACAATTATTTCCACAAGTCTGAGCTACATAATTTTACAGATGTGTGTTTGAGGTGAAAAAAAAGTAAAAACATGCCATCTGAGCGAGTGAGTGGGGGCGGGGCCCCGGGCCTGTGTGTGTGCGCTGTCTGGGCGCGGGCGTGCGCACACACGCACACAGGCCCGCTCCTGTTCTTTTCATGCTGGCCTGATACGATGCTGATTTGACAAATAAACGTGACGTTCCCGTTCAACATATGAACACTGCACAGAGAGCCACTGCAGGCTCTTCGCGGGTTGCAACCCCTGGCTCCGGAGAAAGAACAACTTATTTTAGTGTTCCGCCGTGAAAGAGATGCGGAAGTTTTAGTCCCGCCTCACATTCCCTCCCCCCCCCCCTCCCGATGTTATGTCTCCGCCCAGTCGCGCCACACAGTTTGAGAGAGAATCACTTCCAACAAGCCGAGATAGGTCAGCCATGTCTCCCTGAGATCATTCCCTGAGATCATTCGCTGTGAGCGAGATCTGCCTCCTGTTGCATGTGTGCGAGCTGGGCAGCCCCGCCCCTCGCAGTCAATGCATGCAGGCAGCGTGACAGGGAGTGGAGCAGTGACTGCGCTCTGATTGCGTGCTATTATAATAAAGTACGGGTACTAAAAATATGCTAAACCGTATCGTTTTTAACGTAAGGGTACCATGGTACCTTTCTAGTACCGGTACACCGTGCAACACTAGATGCACCCACCCGTTGGAATTCCTGATATGACATGGTGGAGAGATTTTTGGAGCAGCAGCAAACTCTGTGTGCAGTCCTGGCAGAGGACAGAAAAAAATGGCACCTGATGCCAAAAGACAGTGACATCACAATCCTAGAAACACTAAAAGAAGTCCTTGAGGAGGCAGGCCATCTAAAAAGTCAAAGACTGATTTGAGGTGGCTTTCAGCCATTCAAGGAGAGAAGAAGGGCAGGGATGATGACACATCTCAAGCAGGGCTCTCCACACAAGAGAAGTTAGATGGTGAGTTCCTGGTATATAGCAAAATGCCAGACCTGAATCTGGTGGAAAATGAATGGAGGGACAATACCTCAACTTGCAGAATTTGCAAGTAGGTATCTCTGCATTGCAGCTTCAAGCTGTGCTTCCGAAAGGGTCTTCAGTGTCTCAGGAATCATTGTCAGTCCTAGACGTTGCCGACTTACCCAAGACAATGTTGACATGTTAGTTTTCCTCAGTAAAAACCTTGAACTAGCAAAGAAAAGGTGGGAAATGCTGTGAAAAATTATGCAATTTTGCCAAAACTCATGTTCATCTAGTTAGCTGAATGGCTGCACTGTTATATCCACTGTTTTGTTTTGCACTGTTGTTTTTGCACAGTACCTTTTGAAAAGATGCCTGGAAGTCTGCACTGTTAAAAATATCCGTAGAATGTACGGTAAAAACCTGTGAAATAGCAACATTAAAAGACCATAAAATGTAAAAAAGTATATTACTGTAGTAGATACACTAAATTCTGCTAAATCAAGAAACAGTACACCACTTTCAAATTAACAGTTACAATATGTAGAAAACACACATTTTTTCCGTAAAATACCCTTTTTTTGTTAATTTAATGAGAAAATACCGTAATAACCTTCAAATTAACAGTATTATTCTGTTTATATTACATATGTTTCAAATATGTACCGTTAAAATTACAGAACAAAACCATTCACCATTAAGCAAAAACCAACCTTCATTTCTACGGACAGAGGATTTTGAAAATATGGTATATATTTGTCAAAAAATGCTGAGTTCAAGGTAAAACATAGCCTATATGTTTAAATATACTGTGTTAAAATGGTAAAGAACAAATAAAGGACACTTTAAAAAACAAATGTCAAGGGTGACCAAAAAAACACAACAGGTTCATCATGTAGCTTCAAAGGGTATACAAATATACAGTGAAGGGAATAAGTATTTGATACCATGCCGATTTTGTTAGTCTGCCCACTGACAAAGAAATGAACGGCCTATAATTGCAATAGGTTCATTTTAAAAGTGAGAGACAGAATTTCAAATAAAAAAATCCGGAAAATCACAACACATAAAAAATAATAAATTGATTTGCATTTGATTGAGGGACACAAGTATACATCCCCGCAGGAATAAGCTGTTCCTGAACCTGCTGGTCCGGGAACGGAGGACCCTGTAGCGCCTCCCAGAGGATAGGAGGGCAAACAGTCTTAGACTGGGTTGTGAGAAATTGGGTTGTTAATGATCAAAGATGTCTCTAACTTGGTCCCAAGTGAAACACATGATTGTGTATAAAGCAAACATACGTATTTTGACCATATCTGGCCATTAAATACCACTTAAAACAGATTTGACAGATATGATCCATCTTGGACCTCAATGGGGTCTGAGAAAGTACACCCCAGATGGCCTGTGTTTGGAGCCAGATGAAATGTAAACTTTGTCGTAGAACAAAAGCAAAGTCATCATCGTAAAGGTCTTGACCTCAGGAGTAACATTATGTCAGTGAGAAAATTGTGGATGGCTCCTGCTCCTCAGGGATGACTTTTGAACCTTGCTCCTGAGTCAGTTTTGATAGCTTACAGGATGGAAACTAATTATGCAACAGACATGGTATGAACTGTTTTGGAAAGGTCTTGAACCCCACTACCATAGCCCAATGCAAAACTATGAGGGGCGCCACTGAGTAGGGCAAAAACCTTGAAAAAACTAGATTTGACCGTTTTATTAGTAAGAAAAACTAAATCTGACTAAACAGGTGTTTTTCTCACACCAAAAAAACATAAAGAAGCATGCAACGTTCCCGGTCACAATCTCACATAATAGTGAAAACACATGAGAACTACAAAAGATGGGAACAACACACACACAAGTACAGGAACGTACTGGTTGAGATTAGGGTTGTGAAAATAGGGTTTAGAAAACATATTAGCGGTTCGTTTTTTTAACCATGAATGAAAATATTGAAACTGAAACACACATATCTCGACATAGATCAAAACATATTTTTATTAAGAAACATTGCTAAAATACTTATTTCCTTCACTGTATACCGTTCCAAAGAATTTAATTAAAATTTGTGAGCAATATAATTCCTAATAACACAACTGTTGCAAAACAAACTTCCAAACGTGTAGATATATATTTTATTTATTTTCATGAGACCACGTTGCTGCCGCGTGAAACCTTGCTGATAGGCCTATGTGCCTATGTGTCTTTGTGCATGCACCTGGAGTGTGCTTCAACTGTTTCCGCTTCCGGTGAACACGGCCAAGAGCGGGATCAACTCGAAGAGACAGAGACACGCCAACAAGCCGACAGTCACGCTGAGACACGCTGACAAGCCCTCCGACAGTCACGACGAGAGACACGTCGGGAGACACGCCGGGTGACCCGGCGAGAGACCCGGCGAGAGCTACACGGGGGACCCTGCGAGAGACACGCTGGGAGACGCCATTAGAGACACGCTGAGCACGCTGATAAGCCCGCCGAGAGACAAACCAACGCCTTTCATCTTGACGTCCGAGCACTCAGAAGTGTCCTCCAGTCTGCAAGTATACTTTCTTGAAGCTCTGTGTGTGTTTAATCATATCGTTGCATTTTGCTGTTTTCAAGGGTGAGTTAACGTTACGTAAGCCATTTTCACAGTTGAGTCAACTTTTGTCTGTTAGGGCATGCTGTGTTAAACGGTAGCTACTGTTAGCTAATGTTACACAAGGTTGAGAGAAATGATCACTTGTAGTTTCTTTGGCAAGTCGCTTCACACATTAAAGGGTTATGTACTCCATTGTAAGCTTCACAGAAATGAACCGCGGTGCTTATTTAAGTGCATTGGAGACGGCTGCAAGCAGACATTTTGTCGCTGTGGAGTGTTTAAGGCCCATTTTTACTGGAGGCATAATGTATCTGTTCCTGCCGGAGCTGCTTCTGTTACCGTCAACGTTACCACCTACAAATGCGGAATGGCGCTGTGTGAATGCCAGTTTCAAAATAATAAAGATTTAATTGCTCATTTGAAGGAGCATATTGTGGAGGGACGTGCTGTGACATGTCCAGTGACAGGATGCGCAACTATTTTCAAAGTGAAATCTTCATTTACTGCCCACATGTCACGGAAACACAATTTTTTTTCCGACAGCACCATCAGTAATTTAAATACAGAGTCTCAGTCCTCAGTCATGAATCGGATGACCTTTGCCCTCAAGTATATGAGGCAGGTTCAGACATTGGCACAGATATTTGTGATATGGATGAGTCATGGTTTTGACGTATACTCAGTAAAACACTGTGTTGAAGGAGCGTTCTGATTTCTGAGTGTCAGTGAAGGGGTCGGGGTGGGACATGTGACTGTGTGGACCAATAGGATGGGCTTGTCCGGGGATCGGGGCTCAATGAGGAAGTAAAGTGTTGACTATGTTATTCAGCGACCCTCGGAAGAGGCACAATTTCTTACGGTGTTTCTAAGTTGTTTAAAGTTTTATTAAGGTGTACGGTGACAAGGACGGTTCAATAAACGACCTGAACATCAGTTAGGTCTCATCAATCTTTCGGGGGATCTGCTACACCGTCTTTGGTATCATGTTTCTGGTGCATAACATTTTTTTTTTTTTTTTTTAAATAAATAAACAAGCAACGCTTAGCCTGGCGGGGGGGGGGAGCCTGGCGGCCCGCCAGGCCTATAAAGCACTGGAGGAAACCCTGCATTGTTATCAGATGAAGACATCACTAAAGTTTGTGAGTCTGTCAGGGGTTCTGATCTTTTCTCTGCTTGTCATAAAGGGCCAATGAGGACGATATACTCACGTGCCCAGTCTTTAAAAAAGAAATTCAACTTTGTGGAGCCTAAGAAAATGTTTTTAGGAAGAGATGAGAACAGAACAGATAGGTTTGCCTATTATGTGCCTGTGAGAGAAACTTTGAAATGTTTGCTAGAATCTGATCTGTGCCAGATATGTTTATCAGGAAAGCCCTCAAGTGAGCCTTCCTCAGATGTTCTAGGTGACATCAGTGATATTTGATCGCCTCCAGACTGAAGATACACCAATTGTAGAAGGAGTAAAGTTCAACTCAGTGTTCAATTCTTTAAAATACTTTAACATCTGTCAGCCAGGTTTGCCACCTTGTCTAGGACATGACATCTTTCAGGGAGTTTTGTCCTATGATGTGGCACTGTATCTTAAATATTTCATAAAGAAGGCATGGTTTACTTGACATCTATTGCAATTCTGTCCGTCCTGGGAGAGGGATCCCTCACGTGTGGCTCTCTCTGAGGTTTCTACGTATTTTTACCTGTTAAAAGGGTTTTTAGTAGTTTTTCCTTACTCTTGTTGAGGGTTAAGGACAGAGGATGTCACACCATGTTAAAGCCCTATGGGACAAATTGTGATTTGTGAATATGGGCTATACAAATAAAATTTGATTGATTGATTGACTTGATTGTTTCATAGAAATCCGAAATGGATGATGCAGAGCAAAACATCTTTAGCAGCGCCATAATGAAGGTTTTGCCAGACCTCCCAGGCTCATGTCTACAAATTCTGGAGGAGACACTGCAACTGTTGGGGGTGGAGACCACTGAGGATTTGTCTTTAATACAGGAAGCTGATCTTCTTTCTGTACTAAGGCCAATTCAAACTCACGCTCCTCACTCTCTCCTTCCCCATCACCCAGTCACTCATTTACAGTTGCTGATTGGGTTGACAGCTTCCTAATTCCATGGGAGAAGTTTCCTGAAGCTTTGATGCAGTGTTTGATGAGGGAGAAGAGGCCAAGCCCACGGTTACGGAGAGAAATGGTTCGTATTGTGGTCGCTGAAATGGTGATGGCCTGTGCTTCTCCAAGTAAGCAAGCATCAACAGAAGTTGCCAAGAAAATGGTTGCCAAATATCCACGATCACTGCAAGATATAATCGAAGGTGATGTGGTGGGAGCAGGTTATCACTCACTGGTCAAGCAGCTCCAAGCCCGAATTGACAATGTTAAGCGTTTCTCATCACAAAGGTTAAGGAAGCGTAAACAGGGGTCAGATGAGTACGACACAGAGGAAATCCCAGCTGAACAAAAGGCAGCTACTCAGGACACTTATGGCTGCATAAAGTGGGACGTGAAATTCATGCCAGGGAGTGAGACACCAAAGAGCCTACAGGAGAAGTGGGACAAAATGAAGGTGCTCAGTGAACAGACGAACTTTAGCCAAGCGCTAGTAGAAACTCTTATGAAGTGCACCTACTACTCCCAACGTAAAGATGTAAACGACGGGAAAGATCTGCATTCTCTTTTGGAGGAGTGGCCATTTTTGTTTCGTGAAATTGGCATGACAGTCCACTTTCAAGAGCTCACTGGAGTATCATTGATAGAGGTTTTTATCTGTAGTTTAGAAAAGAAGGGAAAACTGCTTCTGGACTTCATGAGAACCATTTGTGCTGGCAAGTGCAAGCGGGTTTTGGTGGCGGTCACAAAGCTGGAAATCAGGAGAGGACAGTTAATGGGATGCTCAGAAGATGTAAAGGATATGGTGCTCCTCATTCTTGCCTGTTTTGGTGAAAAAGAGGAAAACCTCTTCCACTATGTTGAAGAAACATGTCTGGCAAGAGAAGTTCAACTGGAAAGCTTGCCTGTGACACCATGCATCATTGTATGTGGTAAGTTGATATTCAGTTTTGTAAAGTAATGACATGCATTGATAACGAAAGTAATTGTTTGTTGCAGCCCTGTAACATTTATTAAATTTTTTGAGAAAATAATGGCCTGTGTGCTCTCTCCCATGTATCTTTTTTTGCAGGAACCTCCTGCTATACCTCAAGGCAGTTCATGCTGAGCGTAGACCGCAGAGTTGTGAACGACCAAATCCCGACCTTCATAACTGCCATCTTATTGATGTTTGGAAGCTACTATTGTCTCAACATACACTATCCGGTGGACCTGGCCTCTACACTTGAGTTCCTTCAAAGGTAAAGAAATATACAGCATTTTCATGCTTTAGAACAAATCACTCTATATAGTGGTTGATTATGAATTCTTGTGTTCAAAAAGGTATTTCTTCCTCATCAATCCAGAGAAGGGCACGAAAGTTGAAACAAAGAAGAACAAGAAGCAACTTTCCGTTAACCCAAGAGTCCTCACCCTCCTCTCAGATCTCTCTGATCATGAGGGGAGAGAGATAGGTTAAAGCGCGACTTTTTCAACTGAACTGTTCAGCTACAGTATCTGTATGGAACATTATGCACTTTACTGTACCTAAGTTGTTATCCAGTGTTATTCAAAACAGTATTTTTTTATGTTTACAGTCGGTTTGAGTGTTTGAACAAGCATGGTTGGTTTGGTTCATATAAATGTATGTGAACTTGCTTATTCTACTGTCAAGGACAGAGCAATGTGTTTTGTTTTTGTCAGGCTGATCTTTTTTATTAAATCAAACATTTTGATTGAAGACCAACCTT
The DNA here is from genome assembly GCF_963576545.1 of Limanda limanda. Classification (NCBI taxonomy): domain Eukaryota; kingdom Metazoa; phylum Chordata; class Actinopteri; order Pleuronectiformes; family Pleuronectidae; genus Limanda; species Limanda limanda. The sequence goes on from NC_083643.1 coordinate 25,125,919, forward strand.
TATAATTCTGAAATGGCAACTACTTAAAAATGTTCCATTACATTGAGGAAAGTTTCCTACATGTACTTTTTTTTGCCAAAAGCAAGTTTCAAGAGGTAACGGTTCCTACTATGTTTTAATAAGTAGGGTTGGTTTGTTTCTTTTAAAGTAATGTAAACTGGTGTATCGCACATTTTATTGGAATGAATAACTCCTAATTATTACTTTAACAATATGGTCTGGGCAACAACAGTGTTTATATTTGTTTTTTACAGGCTGTTCTTTTGTTTTTTTTGTGGAAGACAGGCTTATTAGATAATTCTGAAAAGATTCTAAGATTTTATTATTATAATTTTTATATATATATATATTTATATTTTTTTATATTTTGCCAAAAGCAGTTTTTCAGGGTATTCTGTCAATCCAGTCAAGTTAAGTTAATAATACTGTGAAGAACATCTAAGCCTTTGTTTGAGTGCTTTTGAGACACTTCACAGCAGGTGAAGGGCTACTGAAATTGTACAGTTCCTTGGATTTTCTTTGAGGTAAGTAATCTTAACTACTTTAACATATGAAGAGTAAATTCTTTTAATAATTTGTACCCACTGCCCTTGTAAAAATTGTCCTCATGTCAAAGATATTAAGAGTTTCACTCCTGCCACCTTTCAGACATTCCTGAGCGGTGGGAGGGAACAACATGCTGGCTTTTGGGACACCAAGGGAATGGTGAGTTTCCGAAATGAAAATTGGGGAGGATGTGCAGCAAACGACCCAAGTTAGTATGTGTTCCTCCATATATTACTATTATATGTCCTTATTTTCTTTCAGGTCGTATTGACTACCAGTGGTTCTACTTCTTTGGACATAAGCAACCTCTGAGCTGTCCCACCAGTCCACGCCTCTGATCAAATATCAGTATTGTCAAGAATAAACAGTGGTAAGTGATTGTACAGTTCAGTGTATGTTCATTTAAAGATTCAGTGTATTAGTTTTTTCACTAGTGTGTTTCATCTTAATTGTAAGATTTTTTTTCTTTACTCTAGAATGTTCCCTTTATATCAGACTATTTTATATCGAAATACTCTATATTTACATCGAGAGTGGGTACTCTCTTCAGAGGCAGCCATGTTTTTTACAATAGCCTGGACTGGACAAACTAAACACGCTTTGAGTTTTTGTGAAAAGTGAAGTTTACCACAGGTTCTCTTTCATGTTTGGAAGGAGATGGTGAGGTGAGGGGTATTCCGCTACAACGTGCAACTTTACCACTAGATGTCACTACATTTTAAATACTGTACTTTTAACAAAAGAAGACTTTACATTTATCTATTTTTGTAAGCACAGTGTTGCCATTTCATGTTCAACAGGTTAGTTAAACCACCTTGGTTCTGTTGCTTTTACTGCTTGATTTCTCAGTAGATTTGAACATTTATGGCCTTCTTTGTTTACTTTAATGTTTCGTATAAACTTAGCCACTGTTTAAATACTATCCAAATTGTTGTATTATTAGTGTTGATATAACTATTAATGTTTCTTTGTCATCCACAGTGATGATGAAAAGACTTACTAAAATGTTTCCTGAACCTCATACCTTGTCTGTATGTGACTGTCCAACCTGCTGTCAAGTCTGGATCCGATGACAAGGACACCAGTCTTATCGAGCCTAATTAGAGGTAAGCAGTGGTATAGTTTATGGCTGCATGTTAAATATAACTACATTTCCAGTTGTTTACTGTTTTAAATCTGAGTAGTCAAAATTCTGTTTGTGGATGTGAGTCTATAGGTTGTCTATATGTAAGCATCATGCTTAAGCACTGAATCAATCTAACATTGGCTTTGCTTATTTTCTGTCGGCAGAGAGGATAGTGCCAGTCTACAGTGAACACCTGATGGACAACATGTCAATCATCAAGCAGAACTGGTGACAACACATACTTCAAGTTCCAACATCTTGGACACGTGTCTGTGTGACACTCTATCCCATGTTCAGCCCCCTCTTCAGTCAGGCCTGGACTCAGTGAATCATTACTCCTGATTTAACCAAGGGCAAGTGACAATTTTTTCATAATGTTTATTCAGCCCACCATGGATTGTCGTTCATATATATGGCCACACATGCTTTTTCAAGATCAGCAAAAAAATCAACCCTTCTTTGAGAATTTAATGAACAAGTTATTGAATCAGTTACATCTGTTTTTCAAAGAGAATATGTAAATGCACAGTTTCTGTCCATTGGTTTACAGTGGCGCTGTATTTGTAATGCAATTTGTACTGTAATTTTTACGGTGAATAAATGGCAACCACAGCTGCCGGTATTTTACCGTAAAATGTAACATTTGAATAAAATACTATTATTAACCTACAGTTGTACTGTGTTTATCACTGAGACTGTAATTTGGTTCACAGTAGTTTTTACTATTAAAGAAAATGATCGTAAACATGTTTATGGGACAACTGTTGTTTTTAAAGAAAATTACCGTTCAGAGGTTTATATTACTACTATTGTTTTTAAAGTAAATTACCGTAAACAGGTTTATCTTACAATTGTTGTTTTTAAAGAAAATTACCGTAAACAGGATTACAGATTATTGTTTTTTTTCCTGGTAAATTACTCTAAAGCACAACAGTTCTCGACTGTGAAATTTACGGTCCTAAAAAGGCTTACTGTAATGTTGTTTACATTTTCAGTGTATTTTTTAAGGTGAATAAATGGCAACCACAGCTGCCAGTATTTTACCGTAAAATGTACAGATTTTTTTTAACAGTGTGGAAAGTGTCTGGGGACACTAGTTGTTGCATGAATTGCACTTTATCATGTTGTGCTATGCTCTGTTGCACATGTTTTGTATGTCTGATGACATTTTGCTATTTTTCAAATATTTTAATAAAGAAGTTCATGTTTCAAGTTCAAGTACATGGAATCTGAGAAAACCCTTTTTTTTTTTACAGTGGTATCGAAATTGGCATCGAGAGTCGCGTTATTTTACTAGTATTGGCACCGACTACTGAATTTTTGGTATCGTGACACCCCTAATTGGGACACAAATTTCGAAAAAAGGACTCTTTTCCCTACTCATCATTTCTCATCTTTGTGGATGGTGTATTATTGTGCTCCTCTAATTCACAAATGTCAAAGTGGTTGTCCTGAAACCTTATCTGTAACTAATGACTTAATCAGCTTTTTTGGGCAACACATTAGCAACAAATGTATATCCATTCCAGAACTCTGCCCTCACTATATGAACAGCTGAAAGGAAATCATCCACCTAAATAATCTTGTACCCATGGGAGATGTTGGTACGTCACAAAGCAGAACTAATGCATATTGTTAGGCTTTCTCACAGTAAGGACCCAATCGCAGACCAAGGTGCAAATAACACTATTTATTTCAAAAATAGAATAAGCCAAGGATCTAAAAAGGCAAAAAACAAAAAGTCCAATTCAATAACTGGCAAACAATGCTCAAAAAATGCAGAATACTGGTGTAACTTCTCACAGACAAACAATAACAATCCGACAGGGGATGACAGAAAGACTGGACTTATATAGAAGAGGGAACATAGATAAGACAGAGGTGAACAAATCAGGCAAACACTCAAGATGATGATAGGGAACAGGTGAAGGAGAAAAAGGCGGGGAAGCAGCAGAGGGCGGAGTCTCCGGACAATGACAGAACGCACATGGCCTGACAACATAAACACAACAAGCACATGACGAAATAAATAAACGGGGAATCACGTGGCATAACAAAACACATGCAGGAGGCACAAGAGAAAATGTCTCAGATCGCAGGGATCTTAACACATATAATTAACCTTTTTCACAGCAATCATATTTTATGGTTCGTAATAGTCAGTCAACACACTGAATATGTATTCCCTCTTCAGGATGAGTTGGAGGCAACCCAGGAGGGAGCGGTGGCAGTGTTGGATGAAGAGGAGGTGCCTGCAGGAGGTCCCTTTGAAACTCACTATGTGTTGATCGTCTTGGAAGATCAGGTTGTAATGCTTCACAGATCTTGGACTGATTCACTGGTGATTTTGTTTGAACTGATCTATGCTCCACATTTGAGCTTCTCTTTAAAAAGTAATTTAAAGGAACAATCGTCGAGAGGAGAAAACTTTCAGTTATAGAGATTTGAACATTATATGTGAATATTGAAATATACTGATTTCATGTACATGTTTTCAGCATTCAACCAAATAAATTGTTGAACTATAGTCAGATGTGTGTGTTTATATTTTGAGGTGATAGAGCTTAAAAGGCAATCGGTCTCATTAAATGAACTGAGTAGCCATAACAAAGTTTGAAGTTATAACAACTAAAATGTAATACTTTTCTTTAGTGGAAGATATCCAAGTTAATTGAATTTAAGTGGTAAAATTTGTGAAAAGAAATGGTTTAAGGCAATCAGCTTCACCAAACGGTTTGAGTTGAACAAACTTGTCAGGTTTTACAGTGCATTGTTCTACTGTGTCACTTTCTTTAGTATAATGCTAATCTAATGCTACATACAGTATACTAGCGCAGTCTCAGAAGCATTGAGGAGATATGAGGAGACAGGCCGTTACAGAGCCCACGCTTTGAGTCCTTGTCATCAGTCAAACTGCAGCACCCCCTCTGCTGCACCCTGGATTCTATAGGCTCTACTCCATTTTGTCACAAATGTCAGCCATTATTACTAATGAATCGATCAGCATGAGACTTCCTCCCTTCCTGCTGCTCGAATTAATTGTCGCTTTAAAATTTCACTAAATTATTTACACACCAGCAGAGCATCAGGCTGTGAGTCAGGAGATTAAAGACACAGACGACGAGTCTTTTCAGCCCTCTGAGAGCACAGCTGCTTCAGAGGAGGGACAAGACCATCTGACTGACTGGAAACACTCAGAGGCTCCGACTTCAGCTGCAACAAACCGATTGGAGTTGGATGTTTGAAAAAAATGAAATCCAAAACTAAGGAAGAGAAGATTAGTCATCTTAGTGATTGGTTTTCAAAGATGTACCACAGTTTTGCAGTGATATTTAAATACAACACGTGTACACATGTATGGTGAAATGTAGCTCATCTAGCAGAATCATCTACTAAGGATGAGTCCTTCCTGCAGAGTCGTGGTTAAGTGTTGGCCAAAGCTCATTGCTGTTTCCCCTCACCTCTGCCTTTCCTGTCTATTTCAACTAAGACTACATCCACATTTATAAATTTTGGATTTAAAAGACTGCTGCTATGATTACGCTTGGCATTTCAGATTCAGTGAGTTCGGTTACCAACTCTAATTTGGACTGAGTTGTTGACTGAAGTAGGTTGAGTTAGGTCAGCTGTGTGATATTGTGGTAGCAGAGAAGTAGAGCTGATAATCATTTTGTGTTTCCAGAAAAAGACAGATCCCTGTGGTACTCCATGAGTGAAATCTACAGAGGGGGATCTACATTCCCATATACAGTAGTCACATAGATGACCCTTTCAGAAAGATAGAAATAAATCCTATATACTGTAAACCAGTTTCTGGAAAGATGTGGTATTTCTGTCTCTTTCTTCAACACTGCCATCTTTTGACATTTTCACAGATTCCCTCAGGAATAATTTATGGATCTAATGAAAGAAAAACAGACAGATTTAGGGGACTGATTTTCATTAGTGTGTGGAATTTTGTGCAGTTTGATTGAATTAAAGAGCCTTGGTGGATGTATGCACTCATGTCATTTTAGTTTAATCATCACTTTGTGAGTGACGGGACATGACATCTGAGTGACAAACCTGCCTGATAGACCCAGTGGGTAGGTTTTAATGTTACAGGAAGCAGGGGCCAGGGGAGACCAAGTTAGGCTTTTTTACAAGACTACAAACATATAGGACAGTGACTCGAACCACAATGGTGGCTTTATCAACCCCATGAGTCTTTCTGTCGAGTCTGTAACAGATAATTTACCAGTTGAACTGATCCGAGAGAGTTTAATCTAAAAACCATTTACTTCATGTTCAATAAAAAGCAGATGATGAGCAGATTTAATAAACAGGTTGGGCTTCTTCTTTGCCTCCAGCTAATCTGCAGAATATTTTTAATGCAAGTCTCTCTTTTCCTTTCAAACTACAAATGTCACAGATATACCGTGAAGCACTGCAGTTATGAAAGTCATCAGTCTGTGAGGAGAACTAAAAGACCACAGTGGAGGAGTGTTGGAGCCATAACTATCAGCTGTCGGCTCAGTTTCAAGGTGACAGCTCAGATTCGGTACAGCTTTGATGAGAAACGCTCTGATTGATCTTCCTGCTTTGTGTCTGATCGGACCGGCGAAGCAGGAAATCAGAGCATGGCGGTGAAAGCACCCCTTCCTGCTGCATGGCTTTGTAACAATTTTAAGTCTGAACCGAGAACAAACAGAGCAGGAAACAATGAAGCAAAGATAATAAAAATGCCAATAGGCAAGAACTACAGGGCGCATAATGATGGAGCAAAACGACAGATATTCAACCAATGTGTATGTCAGCTGGACTTTAACAACGCAAATTCTGGTCTCTACAGAAAAATGTCTATTTACTATTTGGCTAATCAGATGGAGAGCTGCTGCCCTAAATCCCCGCCCATTATGTGGATTATATTTGTTAGGTCGTAAAGCACACAGAGGTATAATGTAGTGCGTCATCATGGCTGAAGTGAGATAGACGAGCCAGGAAAATGTTGGCGATAATGAGGAACTCGTGACCAAAAAGAACAGCAAGTCTGTCAAGAGAGAAGACGTGTTACAAACACAGGAGTCATGCCGCACACTTGTGTCAACCACCAGAGGAAACATGACTTATCTCCATAGCCATTTACAACAATACCACAAAGATCTATTCAAAGAGTTTCAAAAATCTAGCAAAACTACTCAAGTAGCCGCAAAGCGGTCAAACAGACATCCATTGACAGACTTCTTTGTTGCAGCACAAGCAATGGCCCAGTTATTTAGGAACATGGATGTGTGTTCGGTGGGTTATTCTTGAGATCAGCTCTGCATGTGGGGAGAGGAGCAGAGGAGTAGAATCACAATTCCTTGTGAACAGACAATAAATACATGTTGTGATGGTCATATTTAAATGGTATGTCACTACTTCTTTAGTAACCTACTGCTTGCAGCCTTGCATTCAAGTATATAGGTGTGTGTGTGTGTGTGTGTGTTAGGGTTAGTACATTGCGTTTCCACCCTCTGCTGTCTTCTTAGTCATTGAACTTTACCTGAAAACTAAAATCTCATAATTTTCCTACATTTATGTTTTATAATTTGACTAATTATTTTTATTCATAACTTGAAGGCTACAAACAGATATGATTGTTCATTGTTTTTTGTATGTACAAATACTTTTTATAAAAGAGTGTGAGTTGAAGTAAATTTTATTGTTTTGTATCGAGAATCGTAGAAACTTCAAGGTACTGGTATCGAATACTAAATCTTTGGAATCCTTACAATCCTACAGCTAAGAATTAAAAAAAAACTGAGAATAAAATTAAGCCTTGGTCTTAGATATCATTCATCTGTTTAAGAATTACCTTTTTTTTACAGTCAGAAAAGACCCCAGAAAAGACATGAAAACAGATAAGCAAAGACAGAGATCATCCAAAGCTTATAGTGAAGAACTTCCTCATGGTACATTGCCATTATATGCAATACTCCTGCTATTTAATTTATTTTCGAAGATATGAAGGCATTTTATCTTTATTGATAGGGCACTATCAACTTGAAACTTAAAACAGGGAAAGCATGCAGCAAACGGCCGTGTTCGAACCTGCTGCCGTTGCAGGAGTACTCTTACAAGAAGCCTCTGGACATGGGAAGCCAGATCAACCTGGTGCAGCTACTGTTTATGGACTAAATATGTCATCACTTAAATCCTTTATTACACAAGTCCCTGAGCTGACTTCCAAGTAAGAAATGTGATTGGACTTTCATGGCTAAACACTACATATGTGTGGTTTTCTGCCATTTCCTACCTCCAACCAAGGAAATAATGTTTTTGTCTGGGTTTATTTGTAGCAGGATGTCAGACACTGCTTAAAGGTTCAGTGTGAAACATTCTGGTCACATCATTTCATACTCGGTGCTCCTCTCTCCCCCCCTCCCCTCCTGAGCATCAGGAGAGCTACGGTGGCCCTCATGCGTCAAAACACCGGACAATCTCACGGAGCTGACTTTTCTCCAGTGATGAGGAGTCCATAGATCAATATATTCGCTAGTGTCCCCTGTGTATTTCGTATGAAAATAGTAGTTGATAACTTATATGTAGAAAATATGTTACCATGCTGTGGTAGTGCTTTATTAATGGAATTAGGTAGTTGAATCCGCTGATGCTAATGCTGGCTTACAATGCTAATGCAAGCCAACGTTAGCAAACAGAGTCGCCTGTATTTTTGTTTAGGCAATGCAACAGCTGAGAGCTGTGCTGAGGTGAGCGAGAGAAGAGTGGAAGATCCTGGAGCTGCAGCTGTTAGGAGGAGGAGAAGAGAATGAACCACTGGGACAAGACTGTTACTGTAACATTAGCTATGCAGTGCACGTCAGCTACTGACTGTAAAACCTCAGGGACACCACTGAATAATAATTATATGAAAACTGTATGTTACAGGAATATTTTGGTACTGTTTAACATATGTGCGGAACGAAACATTACAGCCTACATCCCCTAATAACTGACATTGTCACATAACCAACATAATATAGAGCCTAATAATAAAGCCTTTGTCTTTTTTGAGACACTTATTGAAGAGATGAGTGTGGAGCAGCACAGCGGCTGACAGCTGCAGACATGGTGACCCACCTCCTGCTGGAGTGCCATGGTGCTCTTATGAACTGTAGTGACACACCTTTCAGACAGCCAGAGGAAATGCTCTGGTCAGGATCCTGAAAACTGTGCAGGTCTACCACTGCACTCCTCCCAGTACTGCCTAGAAGTTCTCTATATATTCACAGGCAGTACCAGGCGGATGTTACAGTGTTACACCATATAAGAAGAGAGCGTGGGGATGACAACACTGTTACCGCAGCATATCAGCATTTGATTTATTGGCAGCATGGCTCTTTAGGCCAGGGAACCCGTCTTGTCATCCCCAGCTGCTGTATTTGTCCTTCTGGAAGCTCCATATAGTATTCCAGACCTGCATATAAAAATGCATGAGGATAAAATTAGGGGTTATTATTATTACTTCTGTTGTATCTTTTTAATTAAAAAAAACGTTCATGACTATTTTCACACATTTGCTTTGAAATGTTTATTTTTCAATGAATATATTCATATTTCCCATCATGAATATTTGTTCAATTGAGTTAACATTGTAAAGAAAGGTGCAATAATAACAGGGACATTAAGCAGATTAGCTGTATCAAGGACGAATGGTGACCTCCCATCTGGATCATTCCACATGATCATGTATTCTTATCATTATTCCATTAATTCATTGGATAAAGAAATGATTGTGCTATTCTGAAATAGCAATGCTAAATGTAGAAGAAAAAATGTTATTCCTAAAATCAAATTGGTGTCCATCCTTCCAGATTTACAGATTCAGCAGCAAGTAAATTGGAGGACCTTACACCTGGAACTCCTCCAGCTCTTGTTATGTGAAACAACAGGAACAGCAGACAATGATGGGGTGCGAGACGTAAAACACCTCTCTTAATTGTGTGTTGTGTTGTTTTTGTTGTGGCTGGCTTCATTTTGTTTGCCGCCCTCAATACATTTTATTAACAGATTATAATCACAGGATTTCAGCAGGGAGAAATTAAATTCAAAACTTTATAATATAAATAAGTCACCTGTGCACTGAAAGAAAGATGAGTTTTAAAGCAATTTGTGCTGATTATGAAACTATATCTGGAAACATTTGGCAGCAATTAATGTGAGACTGACAAAACTTCAAGGGCTCCACAAGAGTGAGGCTGCCCAGCAGGACTTCCATGCAAAACATTAGCTGCTTTTCAGACATGTCTGAAAATGGCTATAAGGATCTCCATGATGAGTTGGTTGGTGGTAGTGTGAAAGTGTGGGGCTGGTTTGCTGCTTAAGGACCTACAAAACTTGCCAACATTGAAACATGAATTCTGCTCTCGACAAGAAAACCCTGAAGGACAATATCCGGCCATGGATATTTATTACCGAAAACTCAAGCGCAATTGGATTAAGCAGTCTATCAGTTTGATGTATCACTCAAGCTTGGGTTCATGAAGGCCTTTAGCTTGTGAAGCTGTGAATCCATTGGAACTTGAATGGCAAGAGTTGAATAAATGTTTAAATAAATACTTAAAAGTAGGATTGTAAGTTAATATATGAAACAGTCTAAATGCCTGCATACACTCATCAAACACTTACACACATCCCCTCAGCTGAGTGTAAATCCACTTTCATGCTGCATTATGAGGCTTCTGTGTGAAACGTATCAAAGCAAACAGACGCCGACAGATAGCAGGCCTCCCACTCACTGAGGAACAGTGGGGTTCAACATCCCAAGAGCAGAGTGACAGGACTGCTAATGTGTTCAGACCCTCCCTGTACCTGTACCTGAGGATCTAAGTTTACAGACCGCACAAACAAGTTGTTAATTTGTATTACGTACAGTAAACATGCACTTAACAGTCTTCCCAGGATGACAAGATCAGAAATTACAACATGAGTGATGACTTTCATTGGCCTGGTTCAAATCAGATGTACTGTCAATTTAAACAAAATTTGCTTTTAAAAAATGTCATGAGAAAAGAAAAATGCAAATGGATGGGAGTTTCTGTACTAATCTTGGAAGTCCTGCACTTTTACCGAGAAGTCAACTTGATATAACATAATTAAGAGTGTCAGTCAACTCTTAAGTGGCGGAAAAAGATGAGAATAAAAAAAAAATATGTAAGATGTAAAAGCATTAATGTGACATTTCAGTTCGTTTCATGTATTAGTTTGAGGGACTATACAGCCTCCTCAATATTTCTCACAAATATTTTCAGATGTTTTTCCATCTCTTTTGTGGTTTGGAAGCTTAAGTCTATTACACATACAATTTTCTTTCTAAATAGCTAATTTTATCCTCAGTCGGATATGACTGGACCTTTATTGGCACGGTAACACAGATGAACAATAAGGCCGAGGCTGAAGGATGACCAGGGTTTGAATACGTTTAGGAACAAAAAACAACATGCTAAAATGCTATGCTATATATTGAGGACATTTGTTGTAAATGTTGAAATGTACCTTGTGATTCATAACGCTGGTTTGCTGTCTTTATTATCTCGCTGACCTTCTCTGTCTTTATTTCGGATTTAAAAGGTGTGATGAGTGTACACGTGAGATTTGAGACCAGTCTGTGCTGAGAGCAGTTTCATACTGAGAACCAACAGCAGCACTGGGGTCAGGTTGAGAGAGGGTCTATGAAGTAGTTCCAAACCAAGTCTGAGCTGGAAGCACTTACTAATAGTCTGAGCAGCAGCTTCCTGCAGGGCTCCAGAAATGTCACACACCTGAAGCACCGGACTCCAGCTGCTCTAAAGCACTAAATTACAGGTCACACACACATGCAGCTCTGCCAGAGGTCTGTTCTTCATAAGTTGAATTGCCACTATGTGAGGTGAGGGATGTGATGTTTCTGCATTATGTGACTTATGGTGATATATAAAATATTTTTAGGGGCCTTCCTCCACAGTGAAAAAGACTAATTCTGATGCTGCAGTTTCATGAATTTAAAGGTCTGGTTGTAATGCAAACTGTTGACACTTCAATTTGTATTTTAATTACAATTTGTGGTCCATTCACACTTTCAAAGATGTAAATCACCACTGTGTCATTCATGTTTTGAAAACACTTAATCAGCCAAATGATTCTGTAACAACTCTTCCACAAATTGTATCATAGAGCACAAACTACCAGAGAGAGAGAGAGAGACAGACAGAGCTGCATAACATCAGAAATTATTAAGGCAGTTGCTTGACTCTTAGCTTCCAATTGAGCAGCGTTCAATTCGAATCAACCCCTGTGACCACTCATATTATAAAAACTTCATACTGCAAAGACCAATTCACCTCTAAGCGACAACTGATGGACAAGGATTTAAATTCCTGCCCCTCCTCCGAGCGCCCACCCACACACACACCATAAATACCTGAAGAAAGAATTACTGAAGGGGTGAGTGCACATTGATAATAAACACATCAGGTCTCTTATTTCATTATTTAATAATTATCTCAGACAGAGCAGCATTCAGCAGCTGCTCAATCACCCATAAATAAAGACAAAGAATGTTTCACCATTTCGCAACAAATAATACAAGACAAATGCCGGCGGTACAGCAAGACCAAGCCAAAGCTTGCTGTGGGTTTACCTCTAGTTTTGGATTTTTATAGGGCATGGGGCTGTCCAGAGATATGTATATCCACCCCATACAGCCATACCCATCACTATATTGGTACTACAAAGTGAAAGAAATCATGCAGAGTACAGGTGGTAAAAGGTCAAATGTCAATCCAGCAATCTTTTATTGGCTAGATGAGCAGTTTAAGGTTACTGGAGGACTTGTATGTCATGTTGATGATTTTATTTGGGCAGGTTCACAAAACTTTCTGACAGATGTGATTCCTCTACTGAAGTCTGCGTTCCATGCTGGATGCGAGAAGCATGACAATTTTGGCTATGTAGGGATGGATTTTGTTGATGGTGTAGTTCAGATTCATCAGCACAGTTGCATTGATAATCTATAACCGCTCCATTTGCAAACAGCACGTGCCATACAGAGGGATGCCCCCTTAATGAAACTGAAAAAGCTGAAGTAAAAAATAGGATTGACACTGTGGGTTGCTAAGCAGAGCAGACCAGATGTCATGTTTGACACCTGTAGTTTAGCATCTAATATAAAAAATGCCACAGTACAGTTTACCCATGAAGTGAATAGAGTTGTGCGCAAGCTTAAAGCGGAAAAGGTGAAATTTCAGCATTTGGGTGACAATAATGCTCTGAGCCTTATTGTTTTCAGTGATGCTTCCCTAGGCAATCTTTCAGATGGAGGTACAAAGGGGGGAACTTGATTAATGAAAAACTCTGCCTTGTTGCTGAAGTCTCATGTGTGTATGTGAGGACACGGGGACATTTGAAACATGACCATTGTTTTTTGTTTGTAGTTTAATTAGGGATAATTTCTCCACCGTGGACAATGCCTTTTCTCTCTTTGATCGTTTGGCCTGTCAACTCCTCTGCTGCAACACAAACATTGACTCTCAGGGAGATCCTCTCGTCTCACACATTTGCGAGCAATTAAGATGACGAGCGGAAGGCTTCCAATAAGATCTCCATCTCATACAAGATGATAGGTGCGAAAAGTGGATGACAAAGATGAGTGGAGATACGGGGAGAGGATGGGCATATTGCAAAGAGACAAGAGTGTAAAATGAAATAGAAAGAGTGAGGAAATTCACTGCAATCACTTCTCAAAGCTGTCCTCCAACAGTTGTGGATGGAGACATGAGGTAACAGGGGAGTCACAGTGTTTCTGAAAGAGTAAGGACAAATTTTCCATCGAACACCGAGCAACTTCAGGAATAATTATCAGAAAGACAGCAAAGAATTGGTCTTAAAATGTAAAATCCTTGTAAAATGCATGTGTTTCTCACAAATATTTTCACAAAGAGTGATCTCTTCATCTATATTACAATTGTATGGATGTTCTCTGAGAGAGTTATAAGGGGGTTTGATTTTACAATATCTTCTGAAGTTTGTTCTTATATCCATTCTTAAGAAAGTTCCTATTAAGATACATTTATTTTAAGATTAAGATACATTTATTTGTACCAAACACATGCACAGACATGCACAAGCACACTCATGCAATTGAAGGGAAATTTAACCTCTGCTTTTATCCCATCTGTTGCAGGACACACAGAGCAGTGAGAAGCCATGTACGGCGCCCAGGGAGCAGATGTTGGGGGAGTAAGGTGCCTTGCTCAGGGGCACTAGAAAGGGTAGAGAGAATCCTCTTGGATTTTTGGACAGATCAATCCATTTTTGTTGTTTCTCCGTGGAGTCGAACCAGAGACGAACCAGAGACCTTCTCTGCCCATATTCCAAGTTTCTGCCCTTAGTCCAAGTTTCTGCCACTAGTCCACCACCATGTCAGATTCCTGACGTGTTCTTAAGAGGTCAAGGATGCCTTAACGAAATTCTAAAGATGGTGGTGCATTAGACTCAAAAAGACCTAAAAAAGTCTGTTCTATTTTGTAGTTCCAGCAATGGATTTAAAATCTCCACAAAAACATGGGATGCAGTTACAAGTTAAAAGGCCGGGCTGGTTTTGGACATCAGTTTTTTAAATAGTTTTGAGGTTGGGGTCGTTGGCTGGGCTAATCTTTTACACAGCACATGTCTGTAATAAGGGAAAGTATGTAAGTGTGTATCAGGGACAATGTAACATAAACCTGCTGCAGCTTACATTAACTGCATCAGACTCATGTCTGGGTCGCAAACAAAAAACAAAACGTCTGTCTGGTTCGGGCTTGGCTAGGTTTCTCTCGGGCTCGGACAGGTTCAAACCTGAGTGACACTTTAATCTTGACACAGACCTGGACACCGTGTGAGCGGTTGCATCTCTTGGGTCATCGCCCATCTCTGAGGCAGAAGGTCAGCTTTGTGTTCAGAATGAATATACCGAGTGTAAAACCTAAAGATAGGTTGCTCTTTTGGTAAGTGCAAGTTAAGTAGAAGTGTTTTCCTCTTCAACGTGGTCCGTGTGTTTAAAATCTTCAAGACACAAAGAAATAAAAAGAAATTTGCAAACTTAAAAATATACTGTGGCATCACAAGAGGACGGATGGTAGAGGGGAAGTATGTGCCTCTCCGAGAGTGGCTACCACGTCACAAGATGGCTGCCGGGAGCACTACATCTCCCAGAATGCACCACTCGGGGAGGTGCCAATGCCTCAGCCCTCTCATTAAAGCTGGGGCTCAGGTGTGGGAGAGGGAGAGCACAAAGGACTGGAGACACACAAGAAGCGGCCGCTGATACCACAATGCACAGAAACCGTTTTGTCTTATTTTCTTAATAATGAGTTTCTCTCTGTAGATCATTTGTAAGCTATAAAGAACCACAAACCAGACACATAGTATATATGATAAGATAGTATGCTATATTTTACAACTGTAGAATTGGATAAAACACAATGACTGATTATTTGTACAAGCATGTCAGTAGTTAAGTATGTGTAAGACTGCTCTTTAGTATGCAAAGATTCTGTTCTTACATAACAACAAATCCCAGTCAAGAAAACATTGGTGAATGTCAGAATCTTTGTTAAAACAGTCTAAGTGATAAGGTAATTTCTCTTTATAAGAGTGGTTGGTGAATGAGGCCGAGAGAGGCTGTGTGGTGACATGAGGTTGGGGTGGTCAGAGGGAGGTGAAGAAAATGAACGTTTTAGAGGGGAGTTGGGATCTAAAGACAGCTCCCTCACAAACAGAAAAGTGCTTGTGGATCGATTTTTTTAATCTGTTTCAATATGTTGCTGCTAAATTTAATTACTTTGTGCCATAAGAGCTCAACAACCACTCTGTCATCAGAGGTGTGGAGGACAAAGTCACTCCACTCCCACCATTGAAAACGGGACGGTTTGAAACCACAGCACGCAACCACAAGCCCCAAAACCAGGAAGTCTCAGGAAAGTTCTGCAAACCAGAGTCAGTTAATATACCAGTTTATAGTTTTGTAGGTGTCCAAAAGTTCAGTTCGTGAACAGATCAGGAGCGATGCAAACGGGACGAGATGACTTTTGGCTTAACAAAAGTGTTGACAAAGATAATACATAAGAAATGTTGAATTATCTTTCTATAATGTTGAATTCTGTCGTTTACATGTATTTTTCAACATTATCATCTTTCTCTTTATCTATTGTTTACAGATATTGCTTTTCCACAGAAAAATATCCTGCTCAATAAATACATTTGTCTGACTTACGACCTGTTCACAATGAAAATGTATATTTTATTAAAGAAACTTTCCTCTGTTTAAGACCCTCTACTAACTAAAAATGTGGAACTCTTATCATTTAAATTAATAACTATAACCAAAATTACCATATGGATAGTTAGCTAATTTGAAGGATATAGAGTTCTTGACAGTAGAGGTTGGCAAAGTACACTTAATGAAAAAACATTTGTGAAAGAAAAACATTTATTATGAAGATAATAAAGTATAAAAACACAAATTACTAACGGTGTACTTAATATATAAAGATGTGTATGTGAGTGTGTGTGTGTGTGTGTGTGTATCTGTGTGTCTGTGTGAGGGAGCGTGCTTCCAAAATGGCGGTTGGCCACTCCAAAGATAACGAGCCCCCCTCCTCCTTTGGAATGTTTACGACATGTAGCGGGGATCAGAGAGATGGGTGCTGAGATATGCGGGTGTGTGTGTTGATGCCAAATTAGAGAAAGTTACTAGATGCATGCAATGAAAGACTTAAGAGCATGAATAGCCTAGCCTATAATTATTAAGCCCAGTTGAAAAGGAAAAAAGGTTGATGTGCTGTTCGTCCAGTGAAGTCCTCTTGCTGGTTTGCGGCTCCTGTCTTTGTGGTTCTGATGTGCAGTACATCTCAGTTGCTGTTCAAAGTTCTCAGGCAGGACCCCTGCTTGAAGGTTGGTAGAGCTTGGATTGGGAGGAGGTTTCCTTGGTGAGGTGAGCTACGGGCTGCACATCTCTTCCATTTGAAGTTGAGTAGAAAAAGAGGTGACCTCTCGGTTGAAGAGATGAGTCGAAAAGAGTGAGCTGGAGAAGCCGAGGAAGAGGAAGAAGAGGGGGAGACCTGGGCTTATATTGGCCTGGTGACCTCATAGGTCATGGGGCCCAGAGTGACCAATAGTGGTTGAAATTTGTGTCCCCAGTCGGTTTTCACACCTCTGTGGCGTTGACGGGCCCTGGGAGACTGAGTTCTGGAGTCTCTGGTTTTCTCCAGAACATTTGTGTGTAAGTACAAGTTTGCAGCTATATTTGGCAAAACTGCACCACCTTACTGACATTGCCAGGCGTCAGTCTCAGCCAATATCTCTGGTATTTGATGTATCACTGATGTAGGCCTATTGACCTTGCATGCTTGGGCATTTGTTGTCAGCTCTGTGTTCTCGTCTGGACAGAGATATTTTGTAAAATGCAGGTTGTGTGGACTGAAATTTCTTTTTAAAGAAGATGGCAGAGAAAATAACAGTTTAAAAACATATCTGCAGTGGTATAGAAAAGGCCTTGATTTTCTGTTAAAAATGTTTGTTGGATGTAAACTATCTAGCAAACACAGGATGGTGACAAGTTTATGTCAGTATTTACATGAACCATGTTCAAAGAAGTTTGACATGACACAAACATTTTTAGAAGATGTATTCGCTGTAGTGCAACAGCACGAGTGAACATGTTGCAAATTGCGCTGCAAACACCAAGATCTTTAATGCTATTAATGGAAGCGTAAAAAAATAAAATAGAATAGTTCATTATGCGTCCTCAGATGGTGCCAATAGGTGAGCCCAGAGATTTGTTCTAAGGCAGCTGCAACCGCACCTTTGATTGTTACTTACTAATAGTTTAAAAAGATATATTTTAGTTGACGAAATATTAAAAATAAACGTAAGAGCAGGTCGGACTTGAGGCGGACACAGAAACTGAAGCTCGGTACAAACCAACTGTAGCTTCTGCTCTGATCAAGAAGCTGCGGCGCGGATCTCTGAGCAGCTGTGACCAGAGAGACTGTGTTTTCACTGTTTCCACTGTTAGAGAGCAGCCCTCTCAGTGACTGAGCGACTTTATGTAAACGAGCTCTCATCTCACTGTGTGCGTCTCTCTGATCGAGTGAGTGGGGCCGGAGGGGCGGAGCCCCGTGGCCTCTGTCTGTGTGCGCTGTCTGGGAGAACACACAAGCACAGGTCTAGTGCATGCACGTGGCTGTGCGCAACATTACATACCACCTCCAGTGTCGTTGGGGGTCGCCAGTATCTGGCACCGTTATTTTGTGGGGTGCAGGCTGAAAAGTTTGGGAACCCCTGATCTACGGTGTAGAACCACAGATACTCCCACACATGGTTGTGATTGTCTTCTCAGGATGACTTTGCTTGCTAGTGTCCATGGTATCAAATACCATCGCATCCCCAATAGGAGAAGAGCTCCAACTCAAAAAGTGCCAGCTGAGGACTCAGACCATTTACACAGAAAGTACAGTAAACATGGAGTCCCTTGCCTCATAGTAGCTCCTCACAGCGTTGCAGAAAGCTTCATCTGCCACAATCTGAGTCTCTCCGTTGAGGAAGACCAGGAATCGCTCCTTCACCGCCTGCAGCTGCTGCTTGTTCACCTGAGAGAGACAGGAGGTGAAGAAGGAGATAAAGAATAGAGATGGAGAGTTTGAGAGGGAGGAGAAATGTTAACATGAGAGAAAGTCATCAATTAGAGACAGAGGGTGAGCAGATGATGGAGAGGAAGAGGAAGGCAGGGTAGAAGAGAAATAGAACAAAAGTACAAGATTAGACTCATATTTAAAGTTTGATAACGTCATTACAGAGAAGAGCCATTTTCAAACAGGATGTCTTTTTTCAACAAAAGCTAAAATCTGTTCTGTTTCTTGAAAGGGATGGAGATTCTAAAAAGAAAGACAATGACTATTTTAACATAACACAAATTGTATGTATTTTACTTAACTGTTAATCCTTTTCAAAGTCATCCATTTTAGCCTGTATTTACGTTGATTTTCTTTCTTGTAGACAGCCATTAGTTTCAGTTCTCCTTTATAAAAACGTTAATCCCTTATTTCTTTGGTAAATTTATATTATTTCTCCATTTTGCGGCGCAGGAATTGTTTAAGCGTTAGTATATATGTCTGTAAATTTATACTGGTTACACAGCATAATCTGCTTTCTTTGGCATTGGTGCATCCAATGAAATCAACACGTCTGCGAGTTGTCGATTAAGTGATTTTACACAAATACACTTTGTCAAATTCATCTGCCTTCCTCTATGGAGTGGTGTGAAGTGGCATTAGATAACGCCCATTGCCAATACTGTTTCAGAACCTAGCTACTGTTTGCCACTGGAAATGCTAACACAGCTATCACACAGGAAAAGATACCCACAATCATTTCCACAGTAGAGCTCGAAAACCTAAATGCTGAGGCCTCACAGACTACAGCAAACGAAATAATGAAGAAAATAAATTAGAACATAAAGTAAGGACAGGGCGAAGACGGGCATATAGACTTCAGTGAGATGTTTCGACGGGGGAGACACCACTGGCAGTTGGAAGGGATGAAGAGATTGCTCTGTTTCTGCTTGACAGGTAGATAGATATAACTGATCTTCTGCTCACAGTTGGTTAGTATCGTGTTGTTTATGGTGGCTTATTCCAACTTGTTTTGGTCCAGAGTTCAAATATGACAGTCATTCCCCAGAATTGCATACCCCATATTTAATGAATCCAATGTTGGGAAAGTGCTTTTGTGAAACCCAAGGCCTCCCTTTCGTCCTACGTGTGTAGTCAAAAGCCTGAAACCACGTGTTCCTTTGTTCCTGACAAAACCAGAGCACAGGGAACTCAGTCTCCTAGGATTCCTCAACTTCAAACAGAGGTGTGAAAAGCCACAAGGGTCAACACCTGATTGGTTACTCTGGACCCCATGATATGTGAGGTCCCAGGCAATATAAGGCCAGGTCTCCCCCGATTTTTTCTCTTTCTACAATCCCTACAAGGCGGAAGGCAGTCCAGCCCCTTCTCCTGCATCGCAGAGGGGGAAGCCTAGCTGCTCCCGCTCAAATCTTCTCTTTCCATCCAACTCTACAAGAGGAGCGCAAAGGTGCAGCTTCCAGCTCATCTCATCAAGGAAACCTCCTCTCAAATCAAGCTCTACCAAACTCCTAGCAGCGTCTCGATGTCCTGCAGGAAAACTTCAACCAGCATCTGAGCTGCACAGCTCAACAGAACTGCTAAGGCAGAAACCATACGATCAGCCAAAACACTTCACAGAACTGCGAACTGAACTGCAACTTAATGTTCCCTTTTCTTTGGATGGGTAACACAACTGGGCTTAGTAATTATACTAGGCTAAGCAAGACTGTTTATTCGATTCTGTATGACGTTTATAAGTTTGATATGTGTTGTGATATTGTGGTTACAAGTTATTTGAATGTAAATGTTAGTTATGCTCTTCACATGCATTCTTTGCATATCTCTCTGACTCTTTCAATCTCTGACTTAACATCCACACAGACACATGCATAGTCTTCACCTCATTAGCTCAGACTTCCGCTACATGTCGTAAACATTCCAATAGGGGGGAAAGGTGATATCTTTTTGGCCAGTCACCATTTTGGGAAGAACTCTGACTTACATAGACACACACGCTATCATACACATCTTGGTTTAGTTAGTACATTGTTAGTAATTTGTGTTTTTATACTTTATTATATTCATAATAAATGTATTTCTTTCCCAAATGTTCTTTCATTAATGTTGCATAAGTGAATTTTGCCAACCTCTACACGGTCAAGAACTCCATAAACTTCACTGTTCATTATATAATCTTTAATAGTAAATATTGAGTTTCTAATTGAACTAGATCTAAATGAGACTGATCTTTACATTTGATTGTTGGTCCCTGATACCAGGGTGGTGCCCCGTCTTTTATAAATAATAATTCCAAATTTTAGTGTTCTTAATTGATAATTGTACTGTTTTCATTAATTATTCCATTATTCTTAATTGATAACTTTATCGTTTTAATAAATAATTGTATTATTTTTAATAAATAACTGTATGATTTTAATAATCATATTTTATGATTACACCATCTACACCAATGACCACCGCATCAGGACATTCTGTAAGAACAAAGTACAGCAGAAATTGATGAAATCTTAGAAAACAAAGCAAAAGTTCTGCTGCTGCTTTATCTACTGTGATCTTAATCAGGGGAATAACTTGCAGCATCTGTCAAATCAGACCACCAACATCAACGCATCTGAAACCTGCAGCTGTAGGTTATGGATAAAATGGAATGTGAACAATATAGCTCATATCAATGATCTAAAATATAGAAAATATACATTTCAGCTTTTATGTTATGAAAGTCCGGAGTCTGAACAACACCAAATAACATGTACCGAGCAAATCTGTAACTGAAGTTGGTTGATAAAAGTAGATGGGTTTAGAGTAGATTGGGCTTGTCTTGCAGCTGATGAAGATAGCTGGTGCCAGGAAGAGAGATGGCGTCTCAGTTTGTGAGTTAGCATATCTCTAAGCTCCTCTGCCCCGTTTACATCCACTATCTCTCAGATCCTCTGACCAGCTGCTCCTGTCTGTCCCTCTGTCGAGGTGAGGGGGAGATTGTGCATTCACAGTAGCTATTGCTATGGAAAGGTTTAACATTAGATGTTCTCTCCGCAGACACTTAGAAGTCTAAAGACCTACATGTTTTCTCAAGCAGTGTCCTTAAAGTCTGTTTTTAAAGAGATACTCCACACTTTTGGATTTGGTAAATGGATTTGTATTTATATAGCGCTTTTCTAGTCTGATGAAGACCACTCAAAGCGCTTTACAGTACAGTTTCACATTCACCCATTCACACACACATTCATGCATCTACTTGCAGCACTTTGTTATTCTATGGGGGGCTATTGAGGGTCAGCATCTTGCCCAAGGACACTTCGGCATGCAGATGGTTCAGACTGGGGATCGAACCGCCGACCTTCAGGTTGGAGGACGACCACTCTACCGCTCAGCCACAGCCGCCCTTATGCCACTTATGCATGTTTTCGTTTCGAAACCCTGTGACGCAATGAAAGTGAGGGCTGGCGTGCGCCGCCCGGGGCTCCGTGCACACCACTGGCCCGTCGTCCCTGCACCGTCGGGGGAGGTGGAGCTTGTGCGATAGGACTTGAAAGATTGTGAACTATGCAAAACGCATATCAAATTTGAACCACTTCGCCTACCCCCAGGGGTACACGTACCAATGCTATAGAGTCTATGCTCTTGAGACTGTGCTGGGAGTCACAGCAAATCTTCCTGCGAAAGCACATATGGATGTGGCATCGTAGAGGAGCTGGACTACCTCTGCAACCTGATTGGGCCACCTCATGCTACCAGTACTGATAAGGACACTAGCAGAACAAAAGACTAGGGAAGAATCAGTCAAGAAGGATAAGGAGAGAGCAATGGCCACCTCAAGCAAAAACCCCTTTTAGGGCTTGTCTTGCTTTAGCCTCTCGCTTGCGCCTGTTTTTCGCTTTCATTTGATTCACAATCCCTTGCGCTTCCTAAATGGAGAGATTGATATCCCTTATGTTTAACTGACATGGTGTTATAATGTGATGATTAAGTGTTCCCTTAAGTTTTTGGGGAAGTGTATAAGGTAACTGTCAAGAAAAGGTGCCGTATTTTCCGCACTATAAGGCGCACTTAAAAGCCTTACATTTTCTCAAAAAACGACAGTGCGCCTTATCATCCGGAGCGCCTTATATATGGATTAATTCTGGTTGTGCTTACTGACCTCGAAGCGATTTTGTTTGGTACACGGCGCTCTGTCAAAATTTTTTAGTACAACTTTGGTAAACTACAAAGCCGCACTGCTTGCAGCATTACGGCTACCGTCAGGAGCGTCGCGGAGTAATAAATACTGTGGCTTTTCCTCTGGTGCGGCGGGCGCGGGGCTGAGTCGCCTCCGTGGCCGCTGTGTTCTCTGGGGGGCTGTTCAGTGCTGGCTTGTCCTGCTCGTGGTTCTCCCTGGGCGCTGTGTCCGGCGGCGAGGCCGTGGTGGCCTTGGGTGGGTGAGCTTTGGGGCGGATGTGGACGTGGTGGTGCTCGGCGTCCGCGCTGCATGAGCGCGCTTCCCGGTGCGGGCGCCCGGACGGAGGCTGTTGTTTCCCAGCGGGACCTAGGTGGTGGCGCTGGCGGACTGACTGACTTTTGTTTCGCTTAATGCGGCTTATAGTCAGGTGCGCCTTATATATGAAAAAAGATCGAAAATAGACCATTCATTGACAGTGCGCCCTATAGTGCGGAAAATACGGTATAACCGGTGTTTTATTGCGCTGCCAAAAGGCGGAGTGAGAAATTATGTGCTGGGCGCACTGGTGCTAATACCAATATAAAAAGTTGGTCTGGAGCCCTGAAGGTGAAGTTACACTTGTACTGTGCCTGCTTTTGCATGCCTATAGGCCTGTTTCTTTATTTATTATAATATATTTTAGATTTAGTACCATTTTGATACACTTAATGTAGTTGTAGTATTGTACAGAATACTGATGATTTTAAAATAATTTATCTAATACACTTCACCTCTAAGCTCTAAGGGAAAGTAGTGTGAATAAGAAGAACGTTAAAACGAGGAACTTTAAGTTATAGATCAGTGCTGACTCTAACCCATTGGTTGTTATAGCAACACCGAAAAACGGAGCTGTTCTGAATATATATTATACAACACTAAAATAATTATGTTTATATTGTTGAGTTCACCATCTTCCCCAACTGTTACTGCACTTCGGATACTACAGATGAAAGCTTGCTCTTATCAGGATAGGAAATATCAGAAACAGCCACTGTGTTAGAATTATGTGCAGCTCTGTTCTGTTACTTAAATACTTTTAAGTATTTTGGGGAATCGATGACCTTGGAATCATCAACTCTTTTCAGACTTGACAGCAAACTTCAAGTGGTGACTTTCTCTTTCAAAAGCAGATTCATAACTTTAATGGAGTTTGATCTGCGTGCCTGTTCAGTCTTGCTCTGACTAGAAATACTCCACAACTCCAAACTAATTTCCTGTTCTTGTCGCATTTTAGAGCCTCTCCTACTTTTATCATGATCTCTTCTCAGATGATTGCTGCAGTAACGGTTCCACTCACACAGATGAATCTCTTCCAACAAATGAGAAAAGAAGCTGGATATTCACAGTGAATAACTTTCTGTTGGGTTTCAGTTGGATTTCTGTTTGCGGCTCCCCATTTACGTGGCTTTGTGCAGGAAATTGATTTGTCCCAGAGGGGTTTAATAAGAAGACAAGGAGCACTTTTACTCTATATCAGTGACACAAACCATTCAGGTGGCACTTTCATTCTCCCTTCAGGGCTGTCATTCTCCATGCCGGACACAAATTGCCATTTTATAAAAACCTCCCTACTACTCTAGAGCTGCTATATTTGAACTGGCCAACCATCAGCAAGTGCTGATACTCTGAGCAGCTTTCAGTGAGTAGCTGCTGTTGCTGCTGATGGTTTTTCATTTCCCTGCAACCTAGAGAGCTCTCCAGCTGGAGGACACCACAGAAACTCTCTTTTTCCATTAGTGTGGATGGTGATGAATAAAAGGTCATATTTTTTAAACCATTGTAGTGCTGGGCGATATTGGAGAAAATTCTTATAATGATAATTTGTCATATATCGTGATATAAACCTGCTGAATTCATATTTATTATAATCGATGAATGGGGCGTCGCTTCTTCTGCAACAATGACGTTAAAACACTGCGTTGCGTTGTAATCTGCGGGAAGAACTTCTGACTGCATGAGTGTGTGTGTTCGTCTTAGTTACACTTAACACACAAACTGATACTCTCATATGATATTCACTATTGAGTCATATATTCTAAAATAGTTATTAATCGATGATGTCGGATCATGACCCTGGATCGTTCTGGTCACTTTAACCCGGATGTTCTGAGTGTGCACGTTATGTAACGTCTCGTGTAGCCCGTTGATACATGTGTCTCATAAACAAACAGACAGTAAACGCCATTCCTGTACGTAGCCTAATAACTTGTGATCAGTGATGGTGTTTATGGTTACAGTGTCATGTGAGTGAGGAGGGGGAGTGAGGAGGAAACAGACTCCGACAGAGACTCTGACACAGGACAAATGGACCTTTAATGAGCAGCCTGTCCTGAAACAGCTGTAGTTATAATTATTCAGCGATGGGAAATCACTAAAACAATAAACGTAGCGGAAAACATGAATCGATTATGTTCTGTTACTGCATCGATGCAGAGTCTTACACCTCTTGACTTCTTGACAACTATCACTGCACAGCATCAGAATAAGCACTCTGCAAATATTTTACCAGTATACATCTGGTAATTGGAACAAAAAGGGTAAACCTGCTGTAGGATAGAAAACCTGATGACATAGGATTTAGATGTTTAGAAATTAGATACAGACTTTGTTTTAAATCAGAGGGATTCCCATTACCTCTTATTCCAGGGGACAGGACGGTCAATCATAAAAAAATCCAAAGAAATTCAAACTGCTTCCAGTCAAACTGGCAAAACTGATGAAATGTGAAAACAGACCACACATATCAAAAAGTCTATAATTAAAACTAAATGCCATGGCAAATGACAATTGAATCAGTAACCATAAGAGTAATTAAAGGCAGAAAAAAATCTCCAGGTGGATGTGAAAGCTTTATGACAGCTATACAGAAATAGATAACAATTAACCTCTATTTAACGTTAATCATGAGAGTCCAACAGCAGTAAATAAACACAAGTGTATCAACTTATAGTGATCGCTGATATAGTGATCAATCGTTTATTTGGATCAAAAAGCTTAATTATAAAAAATAATTTGGTTCACACAGTGTTCACTTAGTGCCAAACTGAGTGCACCCCGCATTCTCCTCCAGCTCTATATTGTCTAAGTTTACAAATAGCATTTTTATTTACTTTAGTACGATTTACACCTGCTGCATCTCTCACAGCATAAACATGAAAATAGACTGGGACCAACTACAATAGTTTGTCTATTAAGTGTGTCTCTCTTTGGATTATATCCTGTTATGTTATAAATGTATCATCATTTTTGTAATACTATGTTAATCTGTTAAAATAATGTATATGGCTTAATTAGAACTGTTGTTTACAATGAAGGAACATGTCAGCTTATGTTACTATTTGGTTGCCAACACATCTAGAGATTAAATCTAAAAGAATTGTAAAAAAGAATATCCCCAAAACTGACAGATGTAGTTTTCAAATCATGAGATCGGAAAAGGGTTTATGATACTTCTTAATACTTGCTTTAATAAAAATCAAGTTAATTTCAGTTTATATATGTGGAGCAAAATCTAACAAACATTTAAGCTCTAGGCTAAACTCCTGCTGTGCTTGTGATGTCTTTCGATAACACCAGGCTTTTGTTGACGTCAGATATTTTACCAGTTCTGTGAACCTAAGAAATGTATTATCAGACTGACAGATTGTATGAAAAAAAAAAACATGTTCACCTCTCACACAGAAACTTGAGGATTAGCACCACCAACAGTTTCTCTGATTGCCCTGGTGGCGTCTTTTGCTGATGTTCAGAAAGGTTTGTTCGAGGCTACAAATCAGATGCAGCTCCTGATTTTATAGACTCAGATGAAGTACGTCAATTTGAACAGCACCATCATAATAATATGTGATTCATACTGGTGAGTCACAGGGACTCCAGGTGAAGTATAGCAAACGTACCAAAAAGGACCCAGGGACAATTTTATTGGTCAACAGCGTTATATAAATCATTCTTTTAGTTGGGCAATTTGTACAGTGTCATGTCAAAAAACTCCTAAGAGAAAGACAGATATTCTGAGAACAGAAGATTCATGAGCACATACAAGAAGCCTGAGCAAAATGGAATTCAATCACCAGCAGGCCTGAATCTAGACTGCTCACAAGCTATGGTATGATAATAACAATAATAATTCTTTCAATTAGAGATATGACTATGACTATAAGAACATAGCCTAATTTAGAGTTTGCAAATAGTTCAAACGTGAAATATGAAAATGCCTATCTGTGAAATTGTTCAAAGAATGCAATGTTCGCTTTATAAATCGTAGTCCACCTGGAAACGTTTGTACTTGGATCTGCCTCCAAATCCGCCCTCTCCACGGCCCATTTTAAACCGTAAATGGTCAATGTAAATCACCTCATGAATATTAAATTATGCTGCTGACCAATGGGTTTCCACCGTGAGTCATGACGTGAGTCATGGCATTAAAGGGATTCTTACCTTTGTTGCATTTGAGAATTACAGCACATTCAAATCATCCCGCCTTCCTCCAATGCCCCACCCCCTCGTTCCCATCCGCGGTGTTTTTTTGAAGAAACTTTATTTACAAGCAGACTTACGACCTACTGCCTCCGCGCACGCACGTGAGTTTTTGTTTACCAAAGAAATGGATTCGGTAAGTTATATACATTTACATTCACATGCCTTGATGACGCGGGCCCGAATGCGCCACAAGAAGCAGACGGAAAACCTGCATGTCCATGCAGCAAACAGACAGGTCTGTCGGCCAATAAGGTCCTTCGGTCCGAAGAATTTTATTGGTTGAAGTTTTCACTAAATATTATGAGAGTGAAATAATTGTTTGTTTTTACTCCTGGTGGGTCTGTCTTGCATTTTAGAGTGTCATTACCTTATTAATACCAATTTAACCTTATCCAAAAAAAGTGTAAAAATGCAACAAAGGTAAGAGTCCCTTTAAGCGATGAGAAGAGGAAGCAAAACTGTCTGACACTGACATCGAGGTGTTCGTTAGTGAGGTGAAGAGATTTTATGGGACAGCAGTGATGTCAATGATAAAGAAAATACACTGATACTATGCTGCTGCGGATAATACAGTGAGTGAGAGTGAAAACGATAGGGAGCGGAGCCTGAAATAAAAACAGATCCATTAAAAGGTGGAGGTGGAAAAAAATAACACACTGTCAGAATGTGAGGGAACTTGTTGTATCTCATGTTCGTGCTGTAATCATCCAAAACTGCAGGATTATTCAATCGATCTGTGCGATACCGGCCTGCAGGGCCAGAAACTTGGACTATGGGCAGAAAAGGTCTCTGGTTCGACTCCACGGAGAAACAACAAAAAGACGAACCTGGAACCCTAACCCTAACCCTGGTTCAAAAATCCAAGAGGATTCTCCCTACCCTGTCTAGTGCCCCTGAGCAAGGCACCTTACTCCCCCAAAATCTGCTCCCCGGGCGCCGTACATGGCTGCTCACTGCTCTGTGTGTCCTGCACCAGATGGGTTAAAAGCAGAGGTTAAATTTCCCTAGAATTGCATGAGTGTGCTTGTGCATGTCTGTGCATGTGTTTGGGACAAATAAATGCATCTTAATCTTAATCTTAAATGAGACCCCTGGTACCTTAACTTTATACTGAGTGAGCGTTGGCAAACTGTCAAATGTTAAATACTGTAAGCTGTGCTTTCTAGCTTTTTATCTATTCAAATAAAACAACGACACAATTTAATGAGAAAATTACTGATTAGAATAATAATAGGCTTCCACTGTCATGTGACAATGCTCTGCATGCATAGTAAAAACGGAGCAGCATCTTACATACTTATACCGTCCAACTAGGGCTGGGTATCGCCAAATTGATTAGACTATGATTAACAAGGTCTCACTTCAATTCTTTTTCTGATTTAATTTGCTTCAATATCAATTCATTGAATTATATTTCATTGTTCAACTTTGCAATGCAACTTCTTACTTGGATGATTATATATATTAAGGTAGGGCTGTGAGGATATGTTATCCCAGAAATTATTGTGATAGATCAGAATAGTGTCATCATTCTTTAACCATTTTATACCACTGATATAATTGAAAATATCATAGCATGATACAACTTAAAAAGAGCAATTAACTTTTAATTTTTGAGAATTCACAGTCTGAAATTTGAATTTGAATTAAAAATATTAAAATAGGGGTACAGCATGTCCACTGTTGATCAGATATAATAACTTTTTCTACGGTTTGAGTCTGGTTCGTCTTTGGATTTTTGTTAAATCATTCCTGGCTTCTTAAATGTAATGGTTTTTTTCAGTTTCTATGATTTTTGTGTTCACAAGGCACTGCAGTCTCATGCCTCTTTATGGGCATTGATCGGGCATTTACCCATGCTTATTAGAAAAAACTTGCACACACCTTCAACCTGAAAGTGTTTATCTGTGTGAATTGTTCACACAGATGTGAACAATTCTGCAGTTTAAGAAGAACACTTCTTAACAAACGGAGAAGATATTGGTGAATGAAGCCCGATGAGAAGAACTCACACTGAAGCACAAAACATTTGTGCAGTAACAGAAAAGGATAATTTCTTATCATTCAACTTTTGCGCAACACCTTAAAAGATTTAACAAAACTTTAGTCACATAAGAAACCAACGGCACAATAGCTGCATGTGTCTAAGATTGCTGTGCAGAGCAGAAACCTTCCCTTTATAACTGCAGTGTCAGATTAAGTATTTATTATAAGTGATAAGGGTGCCACCATTAACACACAAAAATGAAGCAAATAGGTTTTTTGTCATGATGTTGGCCGTTTTGCAAGCTGTGATTGGTATGTACCTTTATACCATGCAATGCCAGTAAGAAGACTACTGAGAAAACATTACCAAATTAAAGAACATATGAAGTTAACAATGTAGCATTTCATCCATCAACTCCACAGAAAATCACACTTGCATGTAAATTACATTGCCAGAAATAAACTGAACATAGGTGGGTAAAAAATCCTACTGTTATGTAGTGAAAGCGTTGATTGATGTGAGACAGATTTATGTCACAGTATAACTCTGAGTTTTACCACTGTGCAACTGAAGTTTCAATTGTTAAGAACACCATGAGGTCATATACATACACCTGTGATGTTTAAGCTTCAACAATCCTCAACGAACCAGACATAAAGTCTCCCTCCATCCCGCTGCCTGGATGTTTCCCTGTGTTCTCAAATCTGTCTTTCAAGGTTGAAATGTAATTTTTCTACATTCCTCCGCATCACATTCTTAATACCTGTGTATGAGTCATTTCTTAAAACTTCGTCTCTTTCTCTACTCCTGTCTACAGATATCAGTGCTTCCTACCTTTATAAACACCTCCAAGTAGGCCCGCTACTGTCTGTCTACTACTTGACCAACAACCTGGAGTGATACATTTACACAAGTACTGAAGCCTCTATGGCAGTCAGGTCAGGGAAGCTCTGTGAGCCAGAAAAGGAATTACAAATATCAGTGTTTCCAGGGAATACTGACATTGAAGATGACAGCTGACTGACAGAATCAGACATCGAGACGTTTTGAGACATTTCAGTTTGCTGCAACATACTGTTGACATGATAGCAAATTTCAGGCGTCACAAGCACAGATCCTGGCATATGGTCCCTTTCAGACACATATAGGAAATTATTTGTCCATGTGATCAATTCAGGAAGTATGCAACTGAATGCCAAAGTATGATTAGGTTTAAAAAAAAAAAACTAGGCATTGTGACGGAGCTGCTCCGTAATGCATTTGTTTTATTTTCTTGTAAATATGTCCCGATGCACTTTGGGAGGCCGGCTTTAAATATATTGAAACCACCCAAAATGTTCAACTACGCCTGCGTTTTAACACCTGTTTGAGAAGTTTGTAAGTGAGCCCCCCGACAGGCATATTGCCAAGATATGGAATCTGGAATTTGGAATCTAAATTAATGTGGTTACTTTTGATCCGATAGGTGAATTAAGTCATCATCACAAACATTTAGTTATGTCTTTGTGAACAAAGGAACTGTAATGTTAAGAGATAGAAGAAAGTAAACACAAAGTTGAAAGCACAGTATGATCTCTAATTAGGGCTTGCTTTTCAGCATACTTATTCTTTTATAATGAAGCAAACTTAAATCAAACTGAACATAAATTGTCCCACACATAACCATTTCAGATTTCTTGCTTAGCTCTAGATCTGTCTCTGCATCCTCCGTCATGACTGCCCCTGGCCGCTCATCTGCTGCCTTTTCAAACCAGGGACAGGTGATTGGCCAACTGATCTCAGCTGTGCCAATCACCTGTCCCTGGTTCACCTGGAGGTGCTCTCAGAGCAGACTCCACACAAGCAGTATGGAGGCATGTTGAGGTTTTTGGCTGTTTTATTACATCTGAAGAGGGGTCTAGTTTTCTTCAAATGTATTTGATTTGGCTAAAATGCTGTTTACCCCTGAGACTCCAAAAGTGACTCAAACACTTCACCTTCATTAGCATAGCGGTGAGTAGATAATGAGTTTATTTAAATTTTTCAGTGAACAATCAGTTTAATGTGGTTCTGTCCTGGTCCTGAAGCAGCCTTATTAAACTGCTAAATCTATGAACGAGCAGAAAAAAATAAATGATTATGTTGTGTCACTGCATTGATGCAGTCGGCCACCTCTGTGCAGGAGCCCAAACATTAGCACCTGTGCTGCTGCTCCTACACTCTGTGCTGTCTGCGTCAACCTAACCTGGCTGAAACTCTATTCCAGCCACATGATTGGTTTGGCGCATTTCTATTCTCATTATCATTGACTGTTTGCATTGTCTGTCAAAACAGGATGGGATGAGTTCTATGGACATTATTTTGACCATGTCTTATACTTCTATCAAGGAAAATGTATATTGCGATAATTATCTTTATCTTTTTATCGCCCAGCCCTAAACCATTGATACCTTTGTCTCTGCCCTGTTTTGAAATGGTAGTTTTAGAACTAGTTTGCAGAAAGGTAGATGTTACGTATAACAGCAAAGGAGTTGCTACATATAACTTTAAGTATAATGTTGTAATGTAGTGATTTAATCTGAAATTCAACTTGATTGTCAAATTCGCACAATGTATCTATCTCTTATGTTTTTTCTGGGTTCAAATACACTCCTCAAAAAAACTAAAGGAACACTTTTTTATCAGGGTATGGCATGAATTAAATTGCACTTTTTTGATAATTATCTGGTCAGTTAAGTAGCAGAGGGGGTTGTTAATCAGTTTCAGCTGCATTGGTGTTGATGGAATTAACAACAGGTGCACTAGAGGGGCAACAATGAGACGACCCCCAAAATAGGAGTGGTTTTGCATGTGGAGGCCATTTCAAGTTTCTCCCTCTTGATCACTTTGACTGGTTTTCCATTAGTGTTGGCTTTAGCTAGAGTCATTATCTCTACTGGGAGCATGAGGCGATTTCTTAACCCTACAGAAGTTGCACAGATTGTCCAACTCCTCCAGGATGGCACATCCATGCGTGCCATTGCAAGGAGGTTTGATGTGTCTCCCAGCATAATCTCCAGAACATGGAGGAGATTCCAGGAGACAGGCAGTTACTCTAGGAGAGCTGGACAGGGCCGTAGAAGGTCCTCAACCCATCAACAGGACCGATATCTGCTGCTTTGTGCAAGGAGGAACAGGTTGAGCACTGCCCAAGCCCTACAGAATGACCTCCAGCAAGCCACTGGTGTGAATGTCTCTGCCCAAACAGTCAGAAACAGACTTCATGAGGGTGGCCTCAGGGTGCGACGTCCTGTAGTGTGCCCTGTGCTCACTGCCCAGCACCGTGGAGCTCGATTGGCATTTGCTATAGAACACCAGAATGGGCATGTCCGCCAGTGGCGCCCTGTGCTTTTCACAGATGAGAGCAGGTTCACCCTGAGCACCTGTGATAGACGTGAAAGGGTCTGGAGAAGCCAAGGAGAACGCTATGCTGCCTGCAACATCGTTCAGCATGACTGGTTTGGTGGTGGGTCAGTGATGGTCTGGGGAGGCATATCCATGGAGGGATGACAGACCTCTACAGGCTAGAGAACGGCAGTCTTACTGCCATTAGGTATTGGGATGAAATCCTTGAACCCATGGTCAGACCCTACGTGGTGCAGTAGGTCATGGGTTCCTCCTGAAGCACGATAATGCCCGGCCTCATGTGGCAAGGGTATGCAGGCAGTACCTGGAGGATGAAGAAATTGATGCAATTGAATGGCCCTCACGATCACCTGACCTAAACCCTATAGAACACCTCTGGGACATTATGTTTCGGTCCATCAGACGCCGCCAGGATGCTCCTCAGACTTTACAGGAGCTCACTGATGCCCTTAGACAGATCTGGGAGGACATCCCACAAGACACCATCCGTTGTCTCATTAGGAGCATGCCGCAACGTTGTCAAGCATGCATACAAGCACGTGGGGGCCACACAAGATATTGAGAAGTATTTTGAGTTGCAGAAATTGAATTTTGGCATAATGGACAAGCCTGCCACATCACTTTTTCACTATGATTTTCGGGGTGTCTATAAAGTTGAGCCCTCTGTAGGCTGAAAACTTTTATTTCCATCAAAGATGTCGCATCCTTTTGTTACTCAGACATTAAACTGTCCATATCAGTATAAATATCCAACATAATTTTTTTTCACAATGAGATCTGATGTGTTTTCAAAGTGTTCCTTTAAATTTTTTGAGCAGTGTATATTCATACCAACTTGTTAAGAAGGAAAAAGAAGTATATCGAGTAGATGGCGGTAATGCACCTTGACATTGTTGCCACCCACCAATAAACCAAAAAAACATTTGTATCACAGGCTGCTTTTTCCTCACTGTGTAATTCATCATTACTACTTTTCTTCTAAAAATGTATTGGTGGATGGCTCATTTCCCCTTGACTCAGGCGCAGATATCATCCTGTCTGGTAAGTGAGATTTCACTATGTGAAGATGTGCTGTGATGAATCAGTCCTCACCTGCCTCTTACACCATAACAAGGTCGAATAAAGGGTATGCACTGACATCTACTATACGACAATATGTTGCTCCAAAATCCACCCATATGTTATTTGGTTGGGTTAAGATCTAAGGCAGTGCTTTCACATCCACTAGTCATCAAATCATTCGCAGAGTGAAATAGATGAAAAGTTGAGGGTTCACACTGATCAAAATACATCATCAGGGGAACATTAATGTCTGTGACAATTGTCATGGCAATCCATACAGTCAGTCGACAGTCAGCAAGACATTTCCCTCAACAACCAGAAATGTCAAACATTTTGAGAAGTTGTTAGACAGGTAAAAACTCTCTTCAGATGGTAGATCAGGAAAAGGCAGGAGATCACTGAACCTTGAGTTCTTTCTGAATTTGTTTCTGCGGCTCATTGAAAAATACTTTAACTAGTTGGTCATGGTATGTTTTGAATGAATAATGGCAGGAGCTGTGTGTCAGCCAGGCAGGCATGATTATAGTAACTACATTTCCAGGATTGTGTGTCTTGGAATTGGATTATTCTGTGATGGCTGCTTTCTCAGCGTTTTCCTGAAACCGTTGTACACCAACTGCTGAATCTCGGCCTGCAGATAAAAAGGAACACTTTCAATGACAAGAACAGATTTTCTGCATTCAGAATTCACTGTCCTGTGCTAAAGTGACATCCAGCAGAGACATGAAGAGAGAGTTGACCTACACTGACAAGCATCAGTTGTGACTGACAGGGCTTCAGAGTTTCACTTTCTTGATTAAATACAGAGTCAGTGCAGCATGACAGCAAAGTAAACAGTGCACACCATTCAGTAATGATGGAACTCTTTGTTTAGCCTCTGTTCAGCCAATCATAAACTTCTTTTGACAGCTGTGTAGGTCAACCAATTACTTTGGTAAAGAAAGTAAACAGATATTAAGGAAAACGATTCAGTTATAGCATTCAGTGTCATCTAGTGGTCTAGTTGCAGATTGCAATCACCTTAATACCAATCACCTTCAGGCATTGAACACTTGCCGACACTTGTAGAGGACAACTAACAAACATCAATTATTCTGTGTGATTATACAATAATTAAAATGGTGTTGTGAATGGAATCTGAATATTTACATTTTCAACCTACATAATTTTATTTTAAATTTAAGGTAGTGCACACATGGCCTGATAATTATTTGGCTAGTATTTCCAAATTGCTGCTGTGGCTCAGGCATTCTTGAGCAGGTTATTCACTGTGCTGGCTGTGTGTATGGAATAGGTGAATCACAAAAGCACTATTCATTCAGTGCTGAATGAATGTCAGCAAATTCCGTTATACAAAGTGCTTTGTTAAGAGAAGAAAAAGTGCTCTATAAATACAGTCCATTCATCATAAATGTATTGGAAAAGCATCTACAGTAAGTTTGGAACATGTCCTTTGCTTGTTCAGTAAGTCCTGTTGGAGGGAAAAATCAAGAGCGTCAATGTGGGGAACACTTAAGCCCAGAGTTTGCCTTTCACACATACACAACACAGCACAGTTCACAACGGCATCAAATCTTACACATTCAGGCGAGAGATGGAGAAGCTGGGTGCAGCAGGCAGAGGCAGGAGCTGACGTATTAACTCCGCTGCGTAGATCACATGATTTTGTTTACAGCACCCTGGCAATGGAAAATATGGAGGTACTGCATATCCAGTGCATATCTGAAAGCAGCTTTAGAAACTCCAGTGGATAAAGATACAGATTTTGTCTACCTTCAAGACAGAATCAGCAACTGTGGTGTTGGTTTTATCAAAGGGTTACAGGATAAAAATTTTGGTAGATCTAAAGCTTCATTTATATTGTTTCTGCTTGGATGACAGTGCCAACAGCTGTTTGACATGAAAACCTGCATGTTTGAGTGGTAAACAGATGTTACTTGAGTAGTGGAATATGTCTAAAGCAACTTATTTTGAATGAGTGCCAGTGAACTGAGCCAATGATGTGGAAAAGCTTTCCACTGGGTCACAGCAGGTTACTAGAGCACAGCGAGGAGAAGGAAGGACGACAAAATAGGAGGATAGCAGGGGTAATGGAGGAGACCCAGCTA
The DNA here is from genome assembly GCF_963576545.1 of Limanda limanda. Taxonomy (NCBI): domain Eukaryota; kingdom Metazoa; phylum Chordata; class Actinopteri; order Pleuronectiformes; family Pleuronectidae; genus Limanda; species Limanda limanda. Next base: position 25,161,482 of record NC_083643.1, read on the forward strand.
GAAGAAAAAAAACAGAGAAGAGGGGTGGGGGGGAGGAGAGTCAGAACTGCAGAGAGGGGAGGATGAGATTGAAAAGAGTGGACTGGAGAGAAGCGAGATGACGGCTGTGACTTCACTATTGCAGGGATAAAAATAGATATGAAGTGCTGCCATTTGAATCGATTGATCATTACTGTGTAGGGTCCATCAAGTCTGTTATTAGGTAAAAGCATCCAGAGAGCCGCAGCCTTGGTAACACAATTTAATTCAAACAACTTCATAACCAGCACATTACGCCCCAGTGTCACCTGTCGAGGCCTGAGAAGAGGCTGAGGAGATGTTATTTTATAAACCATCACACCAAATGAGTAGAGTACATTCCACACATCACCACTGAGGATGGTTTAATAAAGTGACTTTGCAGCTCCAGGCATTCGCTGCTACACTTATTTTAGCTGCTGTCATGTCCTTAGCATCAGCATCAGAAACCCAACAAAGAGAGAAGCTCATCTGTAATGCTGCTAAGTTTAGTTTCTGCATTGGTATGACAACAGGGCAATATTTTTTTCTGAAAACTATCTATGGAAAATACTTAACGGGAGTATATCAATCACAGCCTCAACAGAATTTCTTCCCCTCCAGTAAGAAAAGTAAAAAAAAACGAATTCATTCCAAGTCAGGCTCGCATTTGTGACAAGGTTGAGAACTAAATATCACCCTACAGTCAGTTGCTTGGTTCATTCAAAACATCTTCTGGTGAACAAACAATTCTGCTCCTCTGGCCTTTCTTATCACTCAAATGTCCAGCTGATCTTGATAAGCGCTTCTTCTCCAACAAGGAAATTAAAAGGAACAACACATTATATCAAAATCTGAGGGACCTCTTCTGTCTGTAACCTGCTTCTCCACACTCAAACTGGCAATGACATTATTAAGTTATTAATTGATGGTGTCCAATCATGAATCTGGATCATTCCTGTCCAGTGTCCATTTTAAGCCTGATGTCCTCCTGGCTGTGCAAAAACATGTTGGACTTATTTTTAATGTATTCAAATGAGTTTCTCATTAATTCTAGAGTATCACACAAAGTAATCCCTTCAGTACTGTATGGGTCACATTAATTCCTGATTAGTGTTTATCGTTAAAATGTAAAGTGAGGGCACGCCAGCAGGGGAGAGAAGATACTCTGGCATGGTACAAAGCAACTGAGCCTTAAGTATGTCTGCCTTAAGAGCTGCCTCTGCAAAATAAATAAGAGTATTAGTAAAAATAGCATTTTTGTGTGAGCTGTCGTTTATTAAATGCATTTTCTCTGACTATAAGACAGCTGAACAAAAAAAGAAAGAAAATAAAACCACAGAAATGGATCAGAGACCAACTCATACACATAAAATGACAGCTGCCACAGAATTTCATGATGATGAGCTGGAAAGGAACACCTACAAAATATAGACAGCCAGAGGAAATTATTCTGACCACATAAAGTTTAAATGCATTAATCAGGTTTAAATGATTAAGATCAGAAAATAAAGTCAAAGCTTGATAACTTGAATTACCGCTTGCGGTTTTTTGCCTCTGCCATCCAGTGCAGTTTCAGTCTACACATTTTCCACATTTATTATGAGGTCACCATGGTCTTTGACATTTACTTTTAAGTCCAAGAATGGTCAAAATATAGAAGCAATGCCCTAAATGTCACCAATTCACGTCACTATCATGATATATGTTCAAGAGGCAAAAATCATGCTTCGACCAAGTGAACAAGTGGGCCAACTTCAAAGGATATGAGTTCACAGTGATTTTGACCTTTGACCATGAAAGTATCATCATTTTGCCCTAAAAAAAAAGTGAACGTTTTACCAAAATTGAAAGGATTCCCTGGAGACTAGGGGTGTCATGATACCAAAAATTCAGTAGTCGGTGCCAATATCAGTAAAATAACACGATTCTCGATGCCAATTTCGATACCACGGTAAAAAAAAAGTGCATTATTTGGATGTTGTTAATGTCATATACGGTAATTCAATGTGCTTGCGCTGCGCATATACTGAGGGTTATACGGTAGTTGCGGTCGCATGTGAGTGACGCTTTGTTGTGAGACACGTTATGCATTAAATGATACATCTGCCTCACGCCGGGTTTACACCGGACGCTGAAGCGACGCCAAAGCGACTCGTAAGCGCAGCACCAAGCCTTAACCCCTTAAGGACGTATGTCGCGAATTCGCCTCAAACCCCTTCCGGTCTGAGTGCCGCCGAGGTGATGATTGTATCCCACTAATGCCTGATGGTGCAGATACTACACATACCTAGGAAGGTATTGGAACCACTCTGCCGCTCTCTAGTGGTCGGAGTGGATAATACATCCGGTGGAGGAAACCGGAAGTGCAGCTCCGGAGACTGTGTAGATTTAGCCTGCTACATGTGGGGATTTGAGCAAATTTGAGTAAGTTGTGCTAAAATAAAAAATACATACCAGCTCATTGGTTGCTTCTTATGCTAATATATATTGAAATAGACTGCATGTGATGAAAATTGATGATGTAATTAGCAGATTTCGGTTTGTAGCGAATTCGCTACATCAGGCACTTGGGGCTAAAAATAGACTTTTTAGGTGAAATATCGTATAAAATATAATTCCTGTGCATATACTTCACATTTTTTGAAGAATATAAGCATAAGTATTCGTATATGACTGTAAATCTGATGTTTCGTTCATCGAATATATATAATATATATAATAATGTATAATACCCAGGGACTACAGATGAAAATTGGATTATAGCTTACTCTGGTACTGCTAAGGAGCTGTGCATTGTTCTTATCAAACCAAAATAAATATAACTTTGCAGATATACAGACTATGTACAACTGTTTGTGCAGAGTAAGTGTGCAATATTGAATTATGTGCAAAACAGAATACAAATATAATGCTAGGATATAAATGCAATTTCTGCCCTTTATTGTCGGCAGAACTAAATGGACGCATCAACGTTCTACGGGAAGCGAGGGTTAGGGTTATATGATGGAACAGCAATGATTGTACAGAAACATGTTGTTATTCAATTTCAACCAAAAGCAGGATCAATATAATAATCTACATACCAGAGACTGGAAAATTTGTTAGCGACATTATGCCTAATGTCGCTTATTTGCCTCATACCTAAATTTATATCTATTGTATATGCTATATTAAAATTAACAATCTCCACTTAATTTAGCATCTCTATGACAGCCAAAAACACAAGTAATAATTTTTTTATATAATTGGAAATTAATTCAGGCAATAAGTGGTTAAATAACAGCTGGCTCCCATCCACTCCCATGCGCCGCTTCAGCTTCCGGTGTAAACAACTATGTGCCGGCGCGCTAAGGATTAGCGCGGAGCGGCGGCGTTGCTTCCGTGTCCGGTGTAAACCCGGCGTCAAACGCAAAGTACTCCCATACACGACTCTTTTTGCCTTTTTAATAAACAAGTCGAGGTGGGGCGAACGCTGCAGCCGCAGTTGCCGTCTTGGTTTTCAGAATGTAAACGTCGACTGGCGCAGCACTGATGTTAATGCTAAGTTGCTAACAGCTGCTGGGATCGAAGCTGACGGTGCCTACGGTACTTCAAAAACTTGGGCATCGGCATCGTTTTTTGTTATTTTAGTATCGAAAGGTATCGTAGGTATCGGTTCTCGTGACATCCCTACTGGAGACTTTACTGAGATAAGTTTTCACAAGGTAAATAATACATTTTATTAAGTCGCTGAGACCTTGACTGTTGACTACCAAAGTATAATCACTTTATGTAGGTGTCTAACTGAAAGTTATGATACCAAATAGGGCTGGGTGGTATATCAACTTTTTACACTGTCAATTTATTTTCAAAAGAAGGTTTAGGATAACTAAATAACGTTTATATTACAATAGAGCCGTTGCAGCCCAGACGCCGGTCTTCACAACAATCAACAATGACCTGGTTTGTAAAAGTAAAAAAAACATGGACAACAAAAGTGCTAAGTGGCGGAACATAACTAATGCGACTGTGCTCATGACAGCAGTCATCTGTAACTTGTCAAATCAGCCACCCATATAAATTTAGAGTATGTGCCTATTCAGACATTCATGGTTCAAATTGAAAGACCGAGAGCAGCTGACAAGAGCGTCTTCATTTGTCCTTTTTCTCACTCTGTCAAGACACTTATATCAGAATCATACCTGAATAGACGCTTTAAAATACGTATGGTCCCTGAGAACATACAATACAAGACAGTGTATATTTCAAACAGGGAAAGAAACCCAGTCTCGGTTTCAATAGAAGTTCTTGTGATATGACACATGGTTGACGTATGGTTGACACTTTGGTGACACGTGGTTGACATACAATGGAAAATTTTGGAATATAAAATACCAAGTAATATGTGTATCGCCATTCAGCCATAAAATAACAGTAATGTGATTTTGGGTCAATATTACCCAGGCCTAATACAAAATAAAAAATTTAAAAATCCCACACGGACTTCTTTATAAATTGTGTTCACAAGAATGCAGATTGAACACCTGAAAACAAAATGTCTCCCTGCCACTTGCTGTCGTCTGTGTGAAGGCATAAAAATCATTGTGAATATGATTTTAACCGAGAATCAAAGTGCTAAAAATGTTATTTCACTGCAGTTTGGAAAGTATACTTCAAAGTGTGCAATTTCTGATTTAATTCTGACTCAAGGGCTAACTGATTATAATTAAAATGAAATACAAGAGGGATGGGAAAAAATTTAACAAGACTGCTGTCATCGAAGAAGAAGAAAAATGTGTCACAGCAAACACAAAGAAATTAGTGGATCTAGAAATGATCAGAGAGAGAGAGTAGCTCTGATGACTGCACTGCTGAAAGATGATTCATGAGGACATGATGGCTTTTTTGCTGACAATGGCAATATGTTGAAGGTATTCTTCATGTGAGAATCGTAATGATAGACTCCAGGGCCTTTGACTCTCTGCCATAAAGATGAAAGATAAGGAAAGATGTCTGATAGCCCACAAAGGAGAGAAGTGTCACATGAAACAAGAAAGTGTTTCTATTCACATGCAAATTGGTTTTTATTAGATTTCTACATGTCTGCTTCATTTTAGTGCATTATGCACTTACACGGTTTATACATGAGCATAAAGGCAGGAAACAACACCTTTATTTATTCGCTTAAAACTACACTCAAGCAAGCATACTAAACAACTAAGTAGAGATGTTCCGGGTCGGGCATTATCAAGTACACAAATAGTGTTTTAAGCTCTCTCTTAGGACGACTTCAACTACAAATTTAAGTTTAATTGAGCAGTTGTTTTAAGTCAGCAGCTGCTATGTTGCATATGTATCTTGGTTCAAATCTACATACAGATGGGAAACAAATTAAAGGAAAAGAAACCAGTCCTGTCAGTTTTATCTACAGAATTTTATTGAAACGTCTCGTTTCGTACTTCCTCCCCCGTATGATGTTATTCGGGATCACACTCATCTCTCAGCCCCACCTAGCCGGTACCAGTCCAGCCTCCGAACCCGACACCCCCTCTCCCCACCACCACACCGAACGTGACACAAATAAACAACAATGAAGAAACACTTCAGCGTGGAGGGATGCAAGGAAGAGAATGTGTTCGTGCACATTCCTCCTACGAACGTTACATTCGAGACCAGCGGTTACGCTTTATTTCTTCTGACGTGCCGTGTCGCTGTGCTCAGTACAGAGTAACGTAAATGTTACTCAGGACTGAAACTCCATTTTGAATCTTCGTACTGTAACTCAAGACTTACTCCTACATTAGCCGACTGTCCTGCTAAAACTTGAATAAACATGAGGACAAAATTCGATTCTGAAAGATGCATCTCCATGAATTTCAATGAATCACATTCACGATTTTCTATATAACTGCACATGGCTGCTTTTTCATCAATTAATACAATCAGTCAGATAAACACATACTCAATTTTTATTTAGAAAGTGCTATAAAAAGTGTTATAGATTGTAGCTGTTACTACAATTGTGCCATAATTTGCAAAATAAGGTTTTTTTAAAATAAATCTGACTACAACAGTAAGTCTATGACGTTGGTCAGTGGTCTCCACACTGATATCACATTCATTCAGTTTAGACTTATGTGCTGCACCTAAGGCTTAAGAGGATAAACTCTGATTCTAGCCTTTACTGTATCAAGGTGGACACCCCTGGCCCCCCTTAACAGCGCCACTGCAATGAGACGCATTACTCCGCTGGTGAAAAAGTAACTCTGCTCCTCTGATGTTTAATCACTCACACTTGGTCCTGATCTTTATTAAAAACCTGCTGAATTCATATTTATGTTCCTGGATATGTATAAATGTTCCTGTGCTCATCACGTTACATCTTGTGTGAAGCAGGGGAATGCATGCGCGGTGTCTCTCAAACTCTAGAGAGAATAAAACAAATAAAGTATACGTCAGTCCTGTACATGTCGTAACAACTTGTGATCAGTGATGTTGTTTATTGTTAAAGTGTAAAGTGAACGCAAGGCAGATTTAGTTCTCCCATCCTGCTGGCTTCACATGTTCACACACTTTTGGACAAATAATGAGTTTTCAGATCAGGCAGGTGGCTCTGAATCCTAATGAGAATGTCAACTATTTCCACAACATATAATTGTACTGCTACTCTGCTCCACAGACAACTAACAACATTAAACAGAGGCAAAATAGCTGAAGGTATCCAAGTGTTTGGTGTCAACAAGGCCAATGTGGGCAGCTGCGACCTCAAGTTATATACTCTCTCGGTCTGTGTGTGAATGTGAAGCACTATTTTAGCTGTGTGCATACGTGTGTGTCGTTATCATCTGAGAGCAGAGGCGCTGTGGGGGATGAATTAGCTGTGACAAGCTGAGAGACAGTTTCCCTCAACAACCAAAATGAAGTCTCTTATGCTCACAATTTCAGTTCTCGTTCAGTGCTGTCAGTTAAATGGCAAGCTGTGTCATTCACTTCAGTAAATACTTATGTACTACCATAATACTTTTGAAAATAAACTCATTCACTCTTAGTTAGATTTTTTAATGAATCTAATTTTTGCTTAAGACAAAGATTTGAGGTAGGTGGCAGCATGTTGCTCTATGTTAAGTTGACACAGCCCAACTCGTCAAAGGCTCACTATAAAATTTTTGTATCTTCTCTACCAACTCTGTGAACAAACACAAATAACAAACCACAGTTTAGGTGGAAGTGTATCTTCTGTCACCTCCATATACCTGAGGTCTTGTGGTCAGAGGGTGATTGTTTTCTTGGTTCTGAGGAATTTTTGTTGAACTTTCCACATCAACCACCGTAACAAACCCTAGAATGTATATAAAGATGGACGACATGACATGATGGTTTACAGAATTTTATTGAAAATATAGTGTGTTTTAGTAAACATACAGCAGTATTTAAAGATGAGCATCCCCTCTATAAAAGGTAGTGTCCAACGACAACCTGTACCACATAAGATTAAAGGACGTGTCTCCTCATTCCTTTATTAGTATGGACTTAGTTTCATGCAATACTCTATCTCACTGCATGGAGAGCATATGAAATAATCCTTGTTTCCGGGGGTGATAATTATATTTGCATGGTGGAGGGATGGAGGGAAGAAAAAATTAACTGTTTGCTGCACAGACCCTAAAACTAACATTCAGCCAGATCTGACTTGGATCGATTGCTGGGTGATATGACTTCAGATCAATATCGCGATTATTTTAAACTTATCTAGATTATTGAACGATTATTTCACGCCAGCCCCCCATCGTGATCTGAAGCCATGAGAAAGATTAAGTTAGTGAGAGGCTATAAATGTGGCTTTCTGTTAATAGCACAGCCCTACTTGGATCTGAGGAATTCAGCTATGAAAGGCAAACTGTTGCTCATTCAAAAGGCATACATTTCTATTTCACAGACAGATGTCTGCAGTTTCTTTGTCCTTTACCTCTACTCAGTTAATAGTTCATGAAACACAACAATGCAAACACTGTGTGTTATTATTGCCAAAAATTATCATCTTGAAATTAATTCCAATACTATGTACTAATTTCAATACAATCCAATATCTCCAAACATTAGACCTGCAATGGACCCATTTGGTTAAAAAAAATCCTATGTTTTGGTTGGGGCTAAAATCTGCTCATCTGGGGGTTGGTGATAAATGAGCATTTAAGAGAAAAAATTAGATTAAAAGAAAAGCTGTGACCCAGCTGGAGCTTCACTTTTAGACTCAACATGATAGAGAAGCATCCTGTAATAAACAAAAAGAATAATTAAATAAAAGAATCACACTGTAATGATGCACAACAGCATAAACATGTGACTTGGTAAGTGCTCACGCTCCACTGCTTTAGATAGTACAATGAAACTCTGAAAGAGAACTGGTTGAGAGAACAGAATGTGTATGTGACGTGAATTTTACAGTTGCAGATTAAAAGTGACAATGTATTTGTTGGGGGAAAACACCCCTATTACTACCAGTACTACCTACTTATTTCACTGTGTGTCTGTCTGTATGCGGAACGGATTTTTTGTAAACCGCTATTATAACAAAGGGTTAATCTGAAATAGGTTTTTATGGCTTTACCACAGGCCAAGCAAACAGCTCACAGAACACTACTAAACACAACTTATCCTTTTATTTTTCTCAATGAAATGATTGGTCGTTTGGACCTTTCTAACCCTAACCGACCGAATGGCCTGAGCGAACACTGCCCGTGCTCTCATTGCAAATAGCCAGAGTTTTCGGCCTGGGAGACTTACACTTACATGTCTCGTGTTTTGATTAGCAGGTGAACTGCGTTTGTGACTTTTTTTAACGTGTTTAAATTAAGGCTGTCAATGTTAACGGGTTAACGCGTGTGATTAATCTGGAAACCTTAACGCGTTATTATTTTTTTTACGCAAATTAATCACATCACCAAGTCTGACCACAATCTCCTGCTGTAGTCCTCCAGCGCGGATGTTTACCTGCCAGCGGGTGAAGAAGGAGCGAAGTGATGAGTGAGGAGACGGACCCCGGTGTGCTTAACGGCAAATTTAGATTTAAAAAGCTTCCGAATGGGAGTGAAGATAAAACCAGAGTTGTTTGTACATTCTGCAGTGATGAACTGTCTTTCCACCGTAGTACAACGAGTCTGAAGTACCATCTCCGTGCAAAGCACATCTTTGCTAACACAAATGCTAACACCGAGACGAGTTCAAGCCGTGCTCGTCAAGCTACGCTGGTGGAGTGCAGCAGAGCCGGCTCTGTCAACAAGACGACAACAGCTAAGCTAACTAATGCTATCGCTAAATGGGTCGCAACAGACTGCAGACCCATCAACATCGTTGAAGACAAGGGGCTTCGAGACATTATCCAGATCGCCTCAGGGGACCCATCCTACAAAATGCCTTCGAGGGGAACTATTGTCACAAGAATCCATGAACTCTATGGAGGTGAAAAGGCAACGAAAGTGGAGCAGCTGGCACGAGCTTCTTTATTGCACTGACAGGAGACCAATGGACATCAGTAAGCAACCATAACTACCTCGGCATAACAGCTCATCTAATAGATGATAATTGGCAGCTGCACTCGTTTGCGTTAGGTGTAGTGAAAACAGAGGAGAGGCATTTCGCCGAAGCATGCGCTCGCCAGTTTCTTGACGTTCCTAAAGAGTGGGAGATAACGAACAGGGTCATCACTATTGGAACAGATAGTGCTTGTAATATGGTAGCGGCAGCCAGGAGTCTACCATTCGAGCATATGCCTGTGTAGGGCACATTATACAGTGGACGATCACAGTGTCTCTCCGTGACAGCGGGTTTGATGGTGCATTAGCCAAGTGCCGTAAAATAGTCGGACATTTTAAACACAGTCCTGCAAACAAAGCAGAGCTGAAAGTTCAGCAAGCTTCCCATGGACAGACAGAGGAGTCACTCATCCAGGATGTAGCCATACGCTGGAATTCAACACTGGAGATGATAAAGCGTATCCAGCACAACAAAGAGCCACTGAAGGCAACACTTGCCCAGCAGAGGCACAACTTGGCCACACTAACCTCAGCTGAATATGACAGGCTATCAAATTTGGAAACACTGCTGGAGCCATGCAGGTAAAGTGATTTTCCTAGTCTCAACTCATTTATTTTCTCCAATATATTTTCTTTTAGAAATAATTTTAGGCCTGTCCACTATATGGGTGTTATGAATGAAAAAAGTAGTCTATAATTCTGTCTTGTTTGTGTGTTTGAAGGTATGTTACTGAGCTCTTGGGGGGTGACAAATATGTGTCCTGCTCTGTGGTCCTGCCTGCACTCTGCCCCCTTCTGCGTACAATGGAGATTTCAGATGTTGACCCTGCCTACATAGTGCGCTTCAAGGCTGCATTCAAAGGGGACCTGAACACACGAAAGGAGAACACAAACCTGTCATGGTTAAAGCTAGCAACAGCTCTAGATCCCAGATTCAAGGACCTCAGGTGTGTGCCAAAAGCAGAGAGGGAAGAGGTGTGGCAAAAGCTGAGTCAGATGCTGAAGGACAGAGAAACTGAATCACATCCCTGCAGCGATGAAATGGAACCAGAACCACCAAAGAAGAAAGTGGCTCTCCTACTGTTGGGGTCAGAGTCAGAGTCTGATGAGGATGCAGATTCTAATGACAAAACTCTGGACAGGTATAGGGCAGAGCCCAGTGTCAGCATAGACACATGTCCACTTCAGTGGTGGTCAGCGCACACTGGTGCCCATGGTAGGATGGCACATCTTGCACAAAAGTACTTGGCCACACCTGCCTCAACAGTGCCATGTGAGAGACTATTTTCTTTGGCAGGACACATTGTACAGAAGAAGAGGTCAGCTTTGTCATCTGAAAATGTCAACAAGCTAGTTTTCCTGAGTAACTGGTTAAAAGAAAAGTAGACGATTAATTGGTTGACTGAAGTCATGTCACACAACACCTTTGCGCACAGTTATTGTTATTGAAATAAGTGTGTAAAAAGGACTGTTCACTTTGTTTCTTTTAAGACACTTATGACATTCAGTTTATAATTCAGCTTACAGCCCACTCAATGTAATGTTGACTTTATTTGGGTGAAATGTTAACTCAAAGTTTACAGACAAGCTGGTTAGGGTCAGTTTCTCATATGCTTGTCTTCTATTTAAGTTGGCAGCTCGTTATGGATGTTGTTGGCAAGGCCAAGCACTCCATGAGACTTTGTATTCATTCTAATGATGAGGCCCTTTAATCAGTCAAACCTCTATGCAGTCATAGAGTAGAGCCCAAATTCAGAGGCGTGTTTACTACAGTGGCACACAGGTGCCCGTGATGAGCAGGTTAAAAAAAAGACTGTTTGCATTGTATGGTGTTGTTGCTCTGTGAATTAAGATATTGTAATTGGCTGAGATGTAAAATAAAGTTTTAAAAAGCCCTAACCACTTTGTCATACATTTCTTTATTCAAACACCGTAATTGTAAATAGTATTATTTTAATTGTGTGATTAATCATGATTAATCAAAGCCTATTGACTTGATTAATTTTTTTAATCTATTAACAGCCCTAGTTTAAATACATGTCTCATAACTTGAACTGGCACATGCAAACATCAGCATCGCCTTTTTTCTCCTCAGTAGAAAGTGTCCATTTTCTGTGGTGTTTTTTCAAGCTTCCCTGTCAAATTAATATATTGATTGAATGAAAAAATCGAAATATCAGGTCGAGAAACTAGACTAAGCCCGAATCCGAATTACATGGTATTAAACTAAGATATTACAATTATTATCGTAATTTTTAAATCTGTATTAATTGCTAAAATTGTGGGTCTCTCTTCCAGCTTGCCGGTGATTCGCTAGGCATTCTGGGAAATCTCCATACCCTTTGGTTTAAAGTGAGGGTGTGAAAAATCTTTGTTTCTAAGGCTATACAGCCCTTGCATCTGTACATACCCCTTCATTAGGTATTGGGACAGCCTACCCCTACACGGGAACGTGTAAAACGAAGGGGACAGGCTAAAGCTTAGGGCCTCAGTCTCTACCCTCCCTCCACGTCTTCTCTCAGTGGTGAGCACACAGTCATCACAGTGATGTCAGACAGATGCTCCTATCCCAGCTTTGGTGGTTTTTCTTTGCTTCTCTGGAGGTGAGTGGTGATGATCAAAGGACTAAGCTACCAGTACCTTGAGTTTATAGCTAATTAGCCAAAAGACAAAAACAAATATAGTTAACATGTCTTGCTAATGTAAAGCTTGCGCTACTAGCTAATGTAATAAGTTTGGGCAAAACAGGCTAATGTGCTAAATAAAGTAACAGCAATGTACATGAAGTTGCTTTTCGAATAAACTGCTGGAAAGGGTCAAACGTAGCTATTGTCTTTTTACCCGATTTATAATCAATTAATCAAAAAAATGAATGAGGGATAATCGATGATTAAAATAATTGTTAGTTGCAGCCCTAATCCTGTTTGTTCTGTTCATCCCTTTACACTGATTTTGCTGCATGTCCTTGTGTCTGAAACATTTAATGTGAAATACAGCCACACTTTTGCCCACCAGCTTTTGTCATTCTCTTGTAGCAACTGGAGTTTGAGGTAGCTACTAGCTTACTGTAGGAGCCATATCAAAAGCTACCAAAGTTGAGAATTAAGGTGGCATGTGTGGCGATGTTTATGTTACCTGTACGCAGGAAAACTGTTTCCATAAAATCTCAGGTTTTATATATGAGGCACCGAAATCTGCGTTACAATTCGTATTAGTACGTCCCACCCAACCCTAGTATAATGACAGGTTTAAAATGGTATGTGGCCAAAAACCATGTAGTGGACAAAGTGATATGTGGACCTGAGTGTGGCACCTGACCTTAGCTGAGCATGAAAAAGGGTCAATTTTATATTTCATTTTAAATGAGTAAAATGTAATGAACTGAAAAGAATAAATAGTAGACTCAGAAATCAAACATTACAAATAATTATGTATCTGCTGAAGCCTTTATGGCTCCCAACCTCATTCACATGAGGTGCATGTTAAAAATGTTGTCAGACCAGGGTCAATCGATGGTCAGTGAAGCTCTTAGAGTTTGATAATGTGATCAAAACATTTCTTCAGATGATGAACTACCTCAAGCATAACCTTGTACTACTGAAGTGATTTCTTCAGTTTCTCATATCTGTCTCTTTTTCAAATTGATAGTGCAGATTTTGACAATTTTCAGGGTATGCTGATATACAGGATGACATCTGACTGAAAGAAACAGACACTGTAGTTTCTTAACTCAAACACTAAACTGCGCAATCTTTTTCATTCTGATAAATAAGTGCAACAATGTTAATCAAAGAATAAAGATATAGTTAAACATTCCAATGAAAGGCATACTTGACTATTATATAACAATGTAAACAAACTCCTTCCCTTTCCTCTCTTCCTCTGGAAGGAAACTAGCAGGAAGCAAAATAAACAACACACGGCTTTTCTCTCTATCTTTCCTGCCAGGCGTTTCCTGGTTGTTACTCCTGAGAGCTCTTTAGCTCTTCTCACCACAGAAACACACACATTGAGCGCTGACAATAACAGGCTGTCTTAATCTGTTAGTTTGTGTTGAATTTGTGTCAGAGAAAAGGATTCATCCCGGTGGTCAGACTAAGGGTGTAAGATAATAAACAAATACATTATATCTAGATATTTTTTCCGGGATTTTGTTGATAGCAACAAGATATCTGATCTATGCATTCCTCAAAAATTTGGAAAAGTGTTATATTGTTCTAGCGTGCAATTGCTGCAGCATTGATAATTTAATTTCAGCAAAGCTTTCTGATTGAAAACAGTGTATCTTGGATCAAATTAAAGATGCATAGTGTGAACACAGCTAAACTGATTGGGCTCAGAATTAATTACCACTCAACAGTACAGAGGGCACAGTTGCTCATCATAAGTTACATAGTGTTGTTTTAAAATGTGAGGCTGCCTTTGTTTCATTCATAAATTATAAGCTTCACTCATACAACAGATCAGAGTGAATTTTTTTATGTATCCACTCATACTTGTTAATTAATTGACAAGTGTGTTAAGAAGCTGGGTGTAAAACATGTTGCTTGCTCTTTCTAACTCTTTCACAATCATTTCCAGAGGCTTCACAGTGAGCCTGAGTCAACACCCGACAGACATTTCTCTGTTGTACAGATTGTAGTAGGAAGCTCGCCTTTCGTTGTTTTGTTTTTAGTTTTCAAAAAAACTACAGTAAAAACTTTGTTTCCTTCCGTCTTCTTTAAAATATCATGTAATCATTTTCTTACTCCCCTCTAATCCCCTGGACTTTATTTTGAGGACATAGCATCCGATCTCTCAATAACTTCTTTCAAATTAAAAAAAGGTCTAGGTTAACCTTTTCAAATATCTTGTTTTGTTACCAAAACCATCCAAGCTATTAGTTTATTTTTGTATCAAACAAAGAAGAGCAGAATATTCATTAATGAAAAAATAACTTTGTCAATTATGTTGGTTTTTCATAAAATTCCTGCAAGACTGGTGACATTCAATCATTAGCATGCTAACATACATTCAACTCAGAATATTGCTGGAACCAAATACGGACAAGTGGATTGATGACTTCAAAGGCTGATTGATATTACCAATTTTTCATTGATTAAATCAACCAACTGCTTCAGCACTAGAACTTTTTATGTGATAACCTCCACCATGAGGGTTATATTTTCATCATTGTTAGTTTGTTATTTCATAGAATTATGCAAAAACTATTGAACTTATATCCCTGAAATTTAGTGGAGAGGTAGGACAGACCTTAAGAAGAACCCATACAATTTTGGAGCGGATTACATAATTAATGAAAATACTTCTTCCATGATGAGATACGGTAATAGCCTTGGCAGAGGTACTCTCAGACCGACCCTCTAGTTATGTAAACATATTCTTTGATAAAGTCGTGATGGAAAATAACTGCAGCAAACATTCTATTCATTTTTCATCACCCTTCCCATCACTTGCAACACAACATAATAAAATTACATTTGATAAAATCACATCAAGTTATAAAACAAATAATTATTTACTCGACGCTTTGCCCGTTTTTAAACATCTAGACTGCAAAAACAACTTGGAGAAAAGCACAAAAAAAAATCAAGTACAGTGTTGAACTCAGTATATTGTAGTGTAACTCTACTGTCAGTGAGAGTTTGAGCAGAGTGAGGGCTGTCTTCGACCCCCAGGGCAGGGCTGACTCGCTGTCTGATGCTCTTCACGGAGAACCCTGCTTTGTGAGAGCCCTGCTGAGACATCCTTTCACATCTCCAAGAGGAAGAGGAGGAGGAGGAGGATAGGTTACATAACGCTCTGAGAAGAGCTCCATCTCAAGGAATCTGACGAGGGAAGGAGAGATGACAAAGGAGGACGGAAGTTGCCTCCAGCCTGTCTGTGGCCAAAACTTGCGCCCACTAACCACCGGAAAAAAAATAAGCCCTCACATCAGCAGAAGTGGCTTCTTATAGCAGAGAAGCAGGAGGAGATGCTGTTTATCTTGTTTGTGTAATAAACAGCTGCCAGGGGATTAGACATGTGCAGGGAGAGATGCGTGGGTCTCCATCAGGAGGGGGTTTCTGCAGTCATGGTTTCCCTGCTTGGTTTGTCAGGCTGCAGGCATGCTTGGAAACAGGACAAAAACAGAAATACCGGGGAAGACTGGAAGCCTCCGATGTTTGAGAGACGAGAAAACCCAACAGGTGGGCGTCTCTGCATTATGTCATGAAAAAACAGCTCGTGAATAAATAAATAAATGTCTTCACTTCACTTCCCTAATTGGCTACTTATTTATGACTTCTTTCACCTGATGCAACATCTATCTGCTATTTAAAACAGACGTCTCAAGGCTGCAGCACAGACTGAAGAATATTCAGAGATGCTGCTGAGCAGGACAAGTCTGCAAGGTGAGGGTTCTTCACTCAACTGGAGATTCAATGCTCCATAGGTTTGCTCGTCCACCTCTGAAGACAAACAAAAGCTGGGCGGGAAATTCTGCAGAACTTGTGCCTTGAAGTAACCTTATAGCATCAGGCTGCTGTCCAGGCATAACGCAAATTATTTACTAGAAATAGAAGTGAACCTCACTTGGCTCTATGAAAAATGCACATCTGTAAATGTATTTAGATCAGATCAAACTGTTTCCTCCCTCATCTGATTCACAACATGTTTGATCTGCTCCTGGAAGATTTTATTGACTACCTGTGTTTTTTCACCTTTACAAAACAGAAATCAAACATCCTACTGAGTCACAAGACAGAATATTGTATAGTTATACATATTTTATAAGTTTCTTGATCTCTTAAAACTCAAACAAGCTGTAACTGAGCTTTGACTCCAACTCTTCAAAGTGGTTCCGTCACTGAAACAGACAAACTACACAATTATTTGCACAATGAGCTCACGAAAAGTTGCAATAGCTCATTCAGTCCAATCAGCCTATGTAAACAAGGAAAGACTAGATGTTGCACAGCTGGTTTCTCTGCTTCCGTTTCTCTGGAAAACTTCCCACAAAAGGTGTCAGGCGGTCAGTCTGATAAATACCTGTAGTGGCTCTTCAGACCTTGGCTGTACATGTTTTATTTATTCCTTCAAAATATGGATTTGGAATTTGGGTTCTGGAATTTCCAGTAATGACCCGTCCAGCTCAATTATTTTTTTCAACAGAACTGGTTATGATCACAGTTGGAAGCCAATTGGGGATAATATCTATGCACTATTTGACAATTTGATTGGTTGAAATAATTCTTGACTTTTTCCTTGCTGTAACAATTCAAATAGTATATTGTGTAGCGCCGGGCAATTAACCAAAAATGTATTGCAACTAGGGATGGGCATTCGATTAAATTGTCTTAATCGATCGTCGGGAGAATTAAGAACCAATTTCGACTAATCATTAATATTTTTATATTCAAAAATTCACTATTTATAGGCTGTATTAAAATGCAGTGAAAATAAAAAAAACAAAGCGTGTTTCCTCATTCAGATCTTTATTACTAGATGAACAAAATATGCGCTGCGGTAATCTTAAGCAGCAGAGCCGACAGCTAGAAGCCGGTGCTACTAAACACAACTGACCCTCGTTTTTGTTTTTTTTCTCCAGGCTAGCCTGGGGAACCTTATTCCATTCACTTTCCACCTGTTGAGTAATTTTCTCTGCTCGTTGTGCATCGCAGCTACTCCGTGCTAACACCGAGTTGGTGCTAGGTTGAGAGTGAGACCGAGAGCAGGATGCGCCGCCATTAACCAGGGTTGGATGTGCGTTCTTCAAGTGGTACATCATTTGAGTCGTTGCCGAGTTGTACTTAAACACAGCTTTGCAGTGAAGTCATTTTTTAACTCAAAATTGTCCCAAGCTACATTTTGCCGTGACTTCATGTTTACTTTGGAAATGGAAATATACGGTAACTCGCAGGTAACTGAGTAGGTCTGTGGCGTTTTTTTCAAACACTGCCCCCCGTGGTCAGATGTGTAATTACCGAATTTATCGATGAAAAAATGATTTCATCGATGAAATTCTTAATGATCAATTAATCGATCGTCGATTAATTATGCCCATCCTAAATCGTAACCAACATTTATAACCTCTCACCAACTATATCTTGCCCATGTCGGTAAATTTGGATAATACTCCTACCTCCACACAATCATGCTGACCTGCGGTCACTTTACAGGATAACAATTCCAACATTTATCATGCGTTATTAGGACAAGTCCAGTACTTGAAGTTTACTTTGTGTTTAACTGTTTCTCTCTAGAGTTTAGAGACACGTATTTAAAGGTTCAATGTGGAGAATTTAGTGACATCTAGTGGTGAAGTTGCATGATGCATCTGAACACACTGCAATGCACCTCACCCTCCCCTTCCAAACATGAAAGTCAACCTGTAGTAGCATTCAGTTGTAAAAACTGGATAGGTGTGTATTCATTGCTTTTTTTCAAGGTATACCCTGCTCTTGCTTACTTTTCCAGGATTACCAACATCTCAGTTTCAAACACTGAAATACTCCATACTCACGGTTTATAAACTATTGGATTTGTAATCAGTGTACACTGTTGCATAGACTTCTTTGACCCTGCTTACTCTATGAAAGCTCTGTAGATTGTGTTTCCAATTTACAGATTCAGACTAGAGGTTTCCAGTCTAGTGCCAAACCTAACTCTGCTGGCTATAGACTCATTATTAAGGGATGTATCCTAATAGGAATCTAATTAGAATCAGTTTGCATGAATGAAAATTCGACAATTGGTTACTTTTATTTATCTTCCTTTATTTTTGAAAAGGGTTCAGATGGATATCAGGATTACAGCAACTTTCAAATAATGTAATAAATAAACCAAATTATTCCACACAACTAATGTTCGCCAACCACAGATCAGAAATGTGCAATTTTTTTTCCCCTGAGACTATATTGCACAACAGACAGATAATACATTGTATAAAGGTCTGCAGTTGCCTGCGCCCATTGCAAACATCTTCACCAAGCTGACAGGAAGAAAAAGAAAAGCTTTAAAAGCACAATCTTTCATCACAATACATTGTACTTTTATCTGTTGACCATCAACACCAACTAAACCAGAATGAAATATAAGCAATAAGGTACTTACCCCCTACCATCAGACTACAACATGGTCAGACCAGCCAGCAGCCCAACAATCATAAAATATAACCTGCCCTCGAGGTAAGTTTATGTTGTATCAGTGCTCTCCACAGTTGGACTTTGCTGGTTTCATCAACATTTTTAGAAAAAGCTCCATTTAGTAGTAGGGGTGTCACGATACCAAAAATTCAGTAGTCGGTGCCAATACCAGTAAAATAACACGATTCTCGATGCCAATTTCGGTACCACGGTAAAAAAAAAGTGCATTATTTGGATGCTGTTAATGTCATATACGGTAATTCAATGTGCTTGCGCTGCGCATATACTGAGGGTTATACGGTAGTTGCGGTCGCATGTGAGTGACGCTTTGTTGTGAGACACGTTATGCATTAAATGATACATCTGCCTCACGCCGGGTTTACACCGGACGCTGAAGCGACGCCAAAGCGACTCGTAAGCGCAGGACCAAGCCTTAAATAACAGCTGGCTCCCATCCACTCCCATGCGCCGCTTCAGCTTCCGGTGTAAACAACCATGTGCCGGCGCGTTAAGGATTAGCGCGGAGCGGCGGCGTTGCTTTCGTGTCCGGTGAAAACCCGGCGTCAAACGCAAAATACTTCCATACACGACTCTTTGTGCCTTTTTAATAAACAAGTCGAGGTGGGGCGAACGCTGCAGCCGCAGTTGCCGTCTTGGTTTTCAGAATGTAAACGTCGACTGGAGCAGCACCGATGCTAATGCTAGGTTGCTAACAGCTGCTGGCATCGAAGCTGACGGTGCCTACGGTACTCCAAAAACTTGGGCATCGGCATCGTTTTGTTATGTTAGTATCGAAAGGTATCGTAGGTATCGGTTCTCGTGACATCCCTATTTAGTAGCATGATGTTCATCAGCAGATAGACTTTACCTAGTTGTCGTGAAAATGTTGACTTCTTGGCCTTGTTGGCACAAACCTTTTTGCAACTTCTGATCAATAGCTACAGATTAAATGCTGGATAGAACCTGTGGTGGGATTATTTACTCAAATCACTCAAATTTATAAATAAAATGTGTTCGCATCTAGAAGGCATGTACATCCTTATTTTTTAACTTAAGGAGGATTCAAATTGATAGATAGGATTAATCTGCTTCCAAAATACAGAAAAAAACAATCAAAAGAATTTACAGCACATCCGTTTTTTCCTGACATTTCTTTCAGCAAACATGATTTCTCACTCCACAGCAAACAACTAATGTTGTCATTAATGTGGCTCCTGGGAGGTGAAACCCAGCGGACTGAGAATCATGGAGGCCCACAGTGAATCCACTGAAGGCTGGTATGTGCGTGGGCCGACACTAAGCATCATTTTGCATCATTAACTCCACCTCCAGAGCCACAGTGAGCAGCAGGAAACTGACAGGATTCAAGAGAACGGAAATTGCTATGTTAAGTGTTTAGTCTTCTATTACTTTTCTTCTCCAAGTCTTCAAACTTCATTTAGATTAGTCAGAGTTTTCATCAGTCACGGTGGTGCTCAACACTAAAGGCCTGAGCATTTTCTATCCTTGGCTTGAGCTACTTGTGTTACTTCAATTGTATTGGATTTGGTTACAACGCTGTTTTTACCCCTAAAATTCCAAAAGTGTTTTGTGGACTAAAACACTTCACCCAACCCTCCATCGGCATAGCTCTGAGTAGATGGAGTGAATTTTTGGTGAACAATCCCTATAATCATCTGTCCTTTCTATCACATTAAGAAAATTAAAATAAATAGTGAGATTTTATTGCAGCAGTAGGCTCTGTTGGTCTGTGGCTTGCATATCTCGAGTATCGTTCATCTCATCAGCTTCACACTTGACAGAAATTTAATATAAAAAAATCCTAGTGATGTTTTAACTAGTGTGTTGTAACTAAATTGTACTAATATTGGTTTTCTTTACCCTAGAATAGGCCCTTTGTATTTAAATACTTTAAAATACAGGAGCGGGTCCTCTGTACAAAGGCTGCCATGTTTTTTAAACTAAACACCCTTAGAGTTTTTATGACAACTGATGGCTACCACAGCTTCTTTCATGTTTGGAGGGGGGGTGGGCTATTCAGCTGCAACATGCAATTTAACCACTAGATGTCATCATTAAATTCTACACACTGAACCTTTAAGTGAATTTGGCGTGACTTGGACATGCAATACTTTCAATATTAATTTGAACAAACAGCTGTCCAGCATTCTGTACCAGTCAATCAATATGGGTTATTACTAGAATAAATATTACACATTATCACAGATATTTGCTCCCGAGTAAAGGCTAATGATTAGGATTGTAACAATTCTAAATCTGAATCTAAAACTGTGATTCAAAAACTGTATAACAGTATGACCTTGATTTCTAAACCTGCCTCTACCTCTGTAGATGTGGCCTATTTGTTGCCAAACTGCATTTGGATTCATTGCTTCGCTCGTTTTGTGTGCATGAAGAGATGATCGAAGCTTGTCTTTTCAGCAGCAGCGTAGGCACCAGCCAAGCAAGAAATGTTCTGACCAAACATCAAAATGAACCTGGATATGCGTTTACCTAGTTGTAGATTTTATTTTGTGTGCACTTCCTCTCCAGCTAGACAGCTAGCATGGCATGCTAGCACAAAAGACAGCAATATTGTGCATTCCATGCATGTTTTTATGATATTCACACCAGCTCCACAGGTTTCATAAACAGACAGTTATATGTGAGTCCTCTGAATCTGTCTTAGACATAGACATACAGACACACACAGACACACATGGTGCTTGAGCTTTGAGCTGGTTAGGTTCAGTGGACAATCACAATAATCAGCACTTATCAACTGGCCAGGTCTACCAGAGTCCTGTGCCTAGTGGATATCTTGTCTACTGGTTGTCGACATGCTTAACTATGAGACCTACGGTAGAGAACAGACAGTACTGATGTTTTCAACAGTTTAACTAATTGCTTTAATCAGTCAAAATTGTTGGTTCAATGATTAATGGGCATCCCTACTCAATATAATTAATAACCTTGAGAATACAGACCCCCACAGGCAAATTCATACCAACTGGGATCATTTGGGTTTTCACAAGCTATAATTTATGTATTATGAGCATCGCTGGTACTGGATGGGAGTTACATTTCTATCTAATCTAATGTTCATGTTGTAGCTTGTGTGTATACTGGAAAATACTGTCGTTTACATTGTTTAGATCAGGTTTTACAGTGAGAGCCTATACCAGCCATTAACAAAGTAGAAGATAAATCAGGCCAATACCTGATCAGCTCAGGTAAATAACACTGTTAATACTGATTCAGTGAAGCAGAGTGTTCCTCATCACAACTGTGCAGAATTACAATGGAGACATGGGCTGTTCTCTGATCTGATACCTATTAATGTCACACTACTACCTCAGTTCTCCTTCTGTGGCCTCAGCATAACGTCTTATTCTGCAGATAAATCCACTCCTCTGCCAGTGGTCCTTCATTCAGAGTGTTCTATTGACTTTTCCCTCCTGCAGTGATCAAGAGCAGTCTGCTTGGCAGGAAAACCAGGATTCAAACTGGCAACCCACCACATAAAGACATGCCTGCTGCTGCCTCCCACCATGGACTATACTGCAACTTTAGAAAATAAATCGTTAAAAATGTTAAATATTCTTCACACTTTTTAGGAACTCACATTGTATATTTATGAATCCAAACAGGGAGAAGCAGGACTTCCAGAATTGGGAGAAATGAAAAAACTCGAGAAGTTAAATAAACTGAATAAATTACCATGTCTGCCTTCTTTCAGAGCAGATTCATTGCTCACACAAACATCTTTGGTGAATGAGAATGCCTTGTCTGCATATTGAAATCAAACACCATGAGAGACTCATTAGCAAGTTTCCCAGCGGGATGATATACACACAGGGGTTCTTCAGTCATAACTGGCTTCCCCGCTTGCTTTATTAGTGCGAGCTTGCAGGTCCAGGCTGCCCTGCAGCTCAGCAGAAATGCATTCTTCTGTATCTAACACAGTCAAACCAGTGGAGAGCTATTCACCAAATCAGCGGAATGGCCACTGAATGTGTTGCAGCCAAGGATGACACTTCATTGTCTCTTACAAAGCAAACACTCCCCCAAAAATTGAAGCAATTCAGAAGGAGCACAAACGTGTCAGCCTTGTGTTGACCACAGAATGAAGGCTATTTTATAGATCTACCCTCATAGCATTTAGTTACTCTCAATCAATCTAATGTTATATTTACCCCAGGGAAACAACTTTTATGTTGGTGGGCATTTATAATCCCAAGTGTTTACTTGTGCGGAGGCCTCCAGATTATCTTAAATTAAGAAAAGGTAAAGGGGATTTTAGCAAATATGCTCAAATGTTTGTTTTCTGTGATGGTTTACTGAGCTGGTGATTTATCCCAATGTCTGATCAAATAGGAGCCACATGTGTTGATAAAATGACTTGATGTACTGATGCTGGTGTTACAGAGTTTGGATCTTCTTTTGCAGGTCCGTAACACAAAATGCAAAGAGCTACAAAGCTAAAAACAAACAAACGGACACTTCCCTAGAACGTCTTTACCACTATGTCGGACTCCATTTGGATTTCTTTCAATTTAAGGTTGACATTAGAATTTCCAATAGGAGTACACTGCACAAATGAGTGCAAAGCCTAACAATAAAAAGGTTCAGAATAGGTGGTGTTCGGCTTTAAGTTTACACACTGTGCTAATCTATTTTAATAAATATTGACAGTTGTTACAATGGGCTCGTGATGATGGACGTCGCCGGTCCAGCAGTGTTTCGGCGCAACAACAATGTGGAAGCAACAGGAGACTAGATTAGATAAGTAAATATTTGGTTGAAACAAGTGATTCCTGATGATAAAATATGAGCCAAATTAATTGATGGAACCTACGATTGTCAGAACCCTAAAACGATTGTTGTTTGTTCACAACATGTTTGGCAGGTCGGACCTTTACCTTTAAATTGACATATTTTCAATAACAGTTCGCTAGCGGAGCCCTCCACAGAAGACAACAGGTGCACAAGTTCCAGTAGTGTGCTGCATTTGCTCACCTTCTGCTGCCGCCGGGCCATGTCGGTGGGCTGCTTGGCGTTGAACGGGTAGGCTATGCACCGCAGGACGAGCACATAAATTTGCAGTTTAGTTTTCCTCTCCTCTTCCTCTCTCTGGATCCGCTCCCGCTCCTTCCTCTCCTCATCTTCAGCTGCATCGGCGCCGTCTCTCGCAGCCTTACCGGCGGCGCCTCCAGGTGCGGCTGACTCTCTCTGCTGGCCGCCCGCCCGGCTGCTGTTCGCCCGTTTCCCCGTCGAGGAGGCAGGTTTCCTCGCAGCCTCCTCGACAACTTCTGGGTCGGACTCCCCGCCCGTGTCCTCGCTGGAGGACGGGTCCAGCATGGCTCACGGCGGAAAACGAGACAAAAAGAAAAACCCCTGCCGGTGCAATAGAGGGAAACAAGTGTTTGAGCCTTAGTTTGTTTGTTTTAGTCGACGTGGCGTTAACAGCTGCACTCCGCGGACCGGGAGCGCTGCCCCGCTGCTGTGAGCCGAGTGGTGAGGCGCGACCCCGGAGCTGAGGCGGAGTTTCTCCGGGTTCATGTCCGCGGCGCGTCCGTCACCGGGATCAATGTGTCGGAATGAAGGCGCGCGCCCGCCGCCGCTGGCTGCTGCTGTACTGAGCTGACGCGCTGTGAGTGCGCGCTCCTGCACACAGGTGAGCAACCTGTAGCTGCACACACAGATAATACACGGCCCGGGGAGAGGTCTCACTCTGTGTGTGTTTCAGAGCATCCTTCACTGTCTGAGAGGCGAACTCGACATATGGGAAATGTTAGGAATCACAAAAGTAATGAAAATATACAGGCTGTACCTTTTTTGCTGTCAAGCTGAGATGGGTTTATCAATATCATAATCCCGCATTTGATTACATGTCACTGACTTTTTCTATTCCTACAGTTTGTGTTCTCCATATATCTCTCTCCCATTCTGCAGGTATCTCTAACTCCAGACCTTACTCCTCTATTATTATTTTGTATTAGTAGTATTAGTATTAGTGTTGTTGTTTTTGTAACTATTGTTGATGTTGTTTTTGTTTTTGTTAAATGGTGCTGCTACTGTTCCTGCTCTCTCTCTCTCTCTCTCTCTCTCTCTCTCTCTCTCTCTCTCTCTCTCTCTCTCTCTCTCTCTCTCTCTCTCTCTCTCTCTCTCTCTCTCTCTCTCTCTCTCTCCTTTCTTCCCCCTTCCTCACTCCCTTCTCTTACCTCTTTTACACCCTCCTCTCCTCTCGTCTGCATTTGTCTCTGCTCACCCCAACCGGTCCAGTCAGATGGCCGCCCACAAAAGGGAGTTGTTTTTATTTCTCTATAACTATGTAAGGTCTCAACTATACTATGTAAAGTGCCATTTTGGGATTTGGTACTGTGCAAATTAAATTGAATTGAAAACATGAAGTTGACTCATTGACTTGGGTTCAGGACCTGGGCCACTCCTCAATCACATCTCTCATCACATCAACCTGCTCAACCCGTCATGGTCTGTTTGTCTCAGATTCTTTGACCCACCCTTTCCATAGCCTTCATCCATCCGCCCTTCTACCTCATTCCTAGCCACGTCCCTTCATCCTCTCTTACCTCCTTCCTTCCGTCTCCCTCCCTCATCCCTACCTCTACTCATTCCTACCCACATCCCTTTATTTTTGCTTAAAAGTGATGTAAAATGTCAATAAAGTTTGAATGTGTGAAATCACAGTATTCTGCTGCTTTTTAATCAGATTTCCATCATGTCCCCCCAGGCATAGACTCTGTCATGGACACCTTTGTTATTATGTTGTTAATGCGTGATTACATCAAGATTTCTGAGGAAAGCACAAATAGGGTGTATACTGTGTGATACATCTACTTTACAGACAATCTTTGAAAGGAATGAAACCAGCTGCCACAGAAAAACATTTAAAGATAAAGTGTGAATAATCTACATAAATCACCATATATAATTAAGAAAAATGAGGCTTTAAAATTAACAAGGCTTTGAAATCATTATAAAATAAACAAAATATAAAGGTGTATAACGACGTGTCTATTGGCGATAATGAGAGTGAATTAGTAGAAACACGGCCGAAGAGAAGTTAACTCTAAAATACAAATGCAAAACAGAAAAACCTATTTTGAAAAGGATTGAAAATGGATTAAATAAATATATATGGAAAGTGTGTCTGTGTGTGTGTGTTTGTTTGTGTGTGTGTTTGTATGTTTGTGTGTGTGTTTGAGAAGCTTGTGTTTAAGGATGTAATTCAGGAATGTTAGGCCACTAGAGGTCAGTGTTTCTCTGAAGAAATTTAGCACAGATAAGAACCTTAAAGATAGAAGATGTTTGTAACGCAACAAGGACGATTATTGTCTGTGTGTGTGTGTGTGCGCGTGTGTGTTTCGGAGAGAGAGAGAGAAAATACTCAATCTTTTTAACGACATGATGTTTTATTTTCAGTTCAAGTCAGGTTTTAACATTTATAATTATATCATTAAATATTGTATAATGATTGAACCATACAAAGAAGCAAATACAAAACAGAAAGAAAGTTAACTGACTGATACTAACTAATCAGGTTTTGACCTGAGTGAATCAGCAATACAATCCTAAATCTGAAAGAAAAAACGTTGTTGTTAAAATTGTTTCATTTGAAGTCTTCTTCTTCTTCTATATCTATTATATATACACACACAAACACAAACATATATATCCAGGCACATGCAAGAACACACACAAACACATGCTGTGAAGGTTGACTTCAGTCCAGGCAGTCACAATGCACACATACACGCTTTCTCTCTCTCTCTGTTTTCTCTCTCTCTCTCTCTTTCTTGAAGAGTTTTCAATTTGTCAGTATAAGTCATTTGGTTTAAATTCAGCCATTACTACCTTTTCTTAAAAAATATATAATAATGTTATTTGGCCAAAAGGGGTCAGAAAAACTGTTCAACAAACTAGAGTAGTATGTATGATGACCTGATGACTCTACAGTACATACAATTCACTCTCCTTTCAGCTCTGCTTTGGTGTCCACCAAATCTTTTAAAAAATCAGTTTCCTTCGCTTATGTATGTTTTGCTTTATTTACCAGCTGGTCTCTAACTGTGGCTGTCTGCTGTTTGGTGGTCAGCAGGTAGTGGACAGTTTGATTATCAGAGGTTGTTTGCTGGCACCCGGGCCTGAAATGTACATTAAATGTGCTACATAAAATTACAACTCCCACATTACATCACATCAGCTCTTCCATTGTTGCTAAAGTAACTTTAACTAAAGTAACTTTAGCAACAATAGTAACTTTAGCAACAACTAAAGTAACTTTAGCAAAATAAGCTACAGTGTGTGTTCTTTGAACAGCAGTAACAGCATTTATGGCACAGAAAAATGTAATATCTCAGGTTTTTGACACATAATTCTTGGATCTACACATTGGATTTGTGCCAATATCTAAAAATTACAACAGAATAATACTTTAATTATAGTTCTTAGGTCTCGAGGATTAATATGTACAGAGAATACTTGGGATTTAAATTAGCAGTGCTATTTCCAAATACTGGTCTTAAAATCGAGGCTCCTAAATGTTAGCATGTGCTGTTGGTGGAAATAAACCACCACATACAAATAAAAACTCTCATCTTTGGGTGAGTGAAAGCACATGAAACTTGTCCTCCCTCAAGAATCCCCTGGAAGCCTCTCATTCAGAACCAGATCATGGGACCAGTCTTCAAGGTGTTGTTGAGTTAAAACCAGGGTGGACCGGCGCCCAGTCAGGGTACGTATCCAGAGTGAATAGTGGAACACCCCATGTCACTACAGCGAACACCACAGCAAGGACACCAATTACGTTAACGCCAACCCCCGCCTTCACCTGCAGCGAGGATCATTCAGTTGACATGTTTGAAAGGTCTGTTTTCAAAATTAAATTTTACGTTACATTTATTAACCTTGCTGCCAGCATAGATTTGATGAAACAGTATATTACAGTTTTTTAGCTAACAACCCTGTTTCTGTGTTGGACTCACCATGTCCATGATGTTGATGTGTCCGTAAGTGAACACAACGGCGTTGGGTGGGTTGGACACTGGCAGCAGGAAGGAGAAGGATGTACAAAGAGTAGTGGGGATCAGGACGTACAGTGGGTTGACGTGGATGGCCTCAGCCTGAAGAAATAACTCTGGCTCAGTGGAAGGCAAAAATCTGATGGTGAACCACTAATCATGTGCTTTATCACTGAACAGAGACAGTGTTAAAAGTGGGATTGTCATTTCCATCCATTTCATTTCATCTTCCATCCATTCTTTCCACCTATAATTAATAAAGAAAAACTGTACCAGCTGATTAGGGTTGATGGGTTGTTTCAAGATTTTGGGTTGAGTTGGTTTAATTACAACTTTCGAACATATTTTCAAAATGCAAACATCTCAAACTCAGAGAAAAGTCTTGAAGTAACTTCCATTATTGTTCCTGGTGAAATCAGCATCCTTAGCTAATTAGCTTATAAACATTAGCCAGCTCCGCCATTACCTATGTGCTTAAAGGACATCATCCAAAACAGGCTGAGGACATAATCCTATTAAAGTTCTGTGTGTTTCAATTAGAGTGTGGATAGAGACACATTTAGGAAGTGTATTTGAGTTTGAGTTGGTAAATCAACATGACAGCGGGCCGAACTTTGGTCTCATACAAAAAGTGAAGGACGATTATAAAAGCACAGTGACCCAAGACAAAGGCAGAATTCATCATTTTTTCTCTGACCTTTTTTATTGGCTTGTGTAATGGTGTTGTCTGCAGGTCGTTCGTGCCAGAATAAATTAATCTTTTACTCAAAGTGATGTCACTGTTATCAAGTCACTGTAATCACCCAAAAAAAGCCAGAGCAGAACTTAGAGGAGGGGCTTCTGGAGAAGGAGAAGTGAAGGAAAAGCGTCAGGTTGAGAGCAGAGGTGCAGTTAAAGTCAGGGCTCTCTGATTCTAACTAAAGAAAATTGAACTGACTTCATCAAGTTGGTCCATCAACACAGATTCTCTGCTGCCCTGGTGAGCAAATTAGTTAATATCCACTGTGTTTAAACCAGCGTTTGTTTATTTATAATTTGTTTTTTGTAATCATGCAATGGCATTATAATGCAAGTGCAGCATGATAACTCTTTGACTTTTCTCCTCCATGTGTAGACATGTCTGCTGCCAGCTGTCTGCTGACTAAGGATCAGTTCCTGTGCTCCATATGTCTGGATGTGTTCACTGATCCAGTTACTTTACCATGTGGACACAACTTCTGTAGCAAATGCATCACTGGACACTGAGATATTAAGGTCCCGTGTTATTGTCCCAACTGTAAAGAGCGTTTCTACAAGAATCCTGAGCTGCGGGTCAACACCTTCATCTCTGAGATGACTGCTCGGTTCAGACGGTCGTCTCAACAGAAAAGCTCAGAGCAACAAGCTGCCAAACCAGGAGAGGTTCCCTGTGACGCCTGCACAGGAACCAAAGTGAAGGCCCTGAAGTCCTGCCTGGTGTGTCTAGCCTCCTACTGCGACACTCACCTGGAGCCGCACCTGACAGTATCAGGCCTGAAAAAGAATCAGCTGATCGGCCCTGTGGAGAACCTGGAAGGCAGGATGTGTACGAAGCACGATAAACTGCTGGAGCTGTTCTGTAAGACCCACCAGGTGTGTGTCTGCCTGCTCTGCACCATTTCAGACCACAAGACACATGATGTTGTTCATCTGAAAGAAGAATATGAAGAGAAGAAGGCTGAGCTGAGCATGAGAGAGGCTGAACTTCAGCAATGACCCAAGAGAGACGACATAAGATTGTGTAGATCAAACGTTCAGTGGAGCTCTGTAAGACAAGTGCAGAGAGAAATAGAAGGTGTTCAGGTCTTCACGGCTCTGAGAAAGTCCGTTGAGAGATGCCAGGCTGAGCTCATCGAGACGATCAAGGAGGAGCAGAGAATAAAGGAGAAAAAGGCTGAAGGCTTCATCTATGATCTGGAACAAGAAATCTTGTTGAAGATGTTGAAGAGGAGCAGCTCGCACACTCTGAAGACCACGTCCACCAAAGTTTCTCGTCCCTTAACACTGGTCACCCCACCAAGGACTGGACAGGAGTCAGTCTCCATTCTCCGTCATATGTGGGGATTGTAAGGAGAGCAGTGATTCGGCTGGAGGAGACGCTCATTGAAAAGATAATGAAGATACTTGAGATTGAGCTGGAGAGAGCCCAGGGGCACACAGTGGATGTGACACTGGATCCTGACACAGCACATTCCAAGCTTATTCTATCTGATGATGGGAACAAGTAAAACATGATGAGACAATCCACAGAGATTTGGTTGTTGACTCTGTGTCTAGGGAAAACAGGGCTTCTCCTCAGGAAGATTTTACTACAAGGTTGATGTTCGTAATAAGAATGATTGGTATTTAGGAATGGTCACTAAGACGATTAACAGAAATCAAGGTTGTCTCCTGAGATGGGTTTCTGGACAGTATGTTTCAGAGACCCAAATCAGTTTCATCCTGTTTTCCCATTCTGTCTATACCTCCACAGTCAAAGCCTGAGAAAGTGGATGTGTTTGTGGATTATGAGGAGGGTCTGGTCTCCTTTTATGATGTTGATCATTTGGATCATATCTACTCTTTTATTTGAATGTCCTTCAATGAGAAAATCTATCCTTTCTTCTCTCCGTATCCGAGGTACGGTGGCATAAACTCTGCACCCCTGATCATCTCTCCTGCCAATGACACTGAGTAGTAATGTGAACATTATCAGATGATGAAGTAGCTGCTTAAATTATTTTCCTTAACTTTTTTTTGCTGTTTCCTTAATTGAATCACATAAAAAAAAAATTGTGCTTGAACACAGTTATATTAATTCCTCTTATAAATAAGAAGTTATCTACCTCTAATTCCACAAATATGTGGAACACATATCTCACGAACAGTGCAACTTGTCAACTTCACAATTGGCATGTGTATTCTTAGTGGTCATGAAGGGCAGGGCAGAATTTGGTCCGATTCGGACACTTGATACGTTCAATATCAATATAATATCTCCCCTGCACATCTGTGGGACAGTTTGTCTGTTATAAAATGAGAACCCAATTCATGGGAGGTATGGCAGGAATTTATTACTACTATGAATATTATAACTGGTTCTGTGCATAAAGACTGTTGAATAGATATTGTTATGGAAACTGCAGAGATGATGCTGTGCTTCTGTCCAATATGCTGTTTGAGTTCTCATTTTGTCTTAATCCTCTACTAAAACAGAATTATTCAATATTGAATATCTAGGCTGAAAAACATCTATCATCAGTTAACTTAGTTTCTGATCACAAGGTGGCAACGTCTTACATTTGGAAATCCCACTGTCAACCGGTGGGTGGGTGAAATTAAGAAAACTATAACCACAGTTTGTGTTGAAGAGCTTGTCTGTGCAGAAGATAACACCGTGATAACCTACCAGAGGTGAGAGGATGGGGAGGAAGATGGTGATAGTGGCCGCGTTGCTGGCCACCTCTGTTACCGTGGTGACGATAATGCAAGCGACGACAATCGTGGCCAAGATTGGCAGATCACCCAGAGGTGTTAGCAATTTCGCCACCCACAGGGACAGGCCTGATTCCTGCAGACATATGTGCGCGCAAACACACACATACACACACACACACACACGCACACACACACACGAAGGTGCATTAGAACTTCTAAGCAAGTTTTAATGTATGTTTATGGTGGGTTTTAGCCCATTTAGGGTCAATTATTCCAAAATAACAAGAAACTGTGTTTCCTCTTTCAGGCCACCAAAAGAAGCGAAAATGAAAATAGTCATGCAGGTCGTTGATTTTGATTTGCTCAGATCTGTCAGTGAGATAGATAGATAGATAGATAGATAGATAGATAGATAGATAGATAGATAGATAGATAGATAGATAGATAGATAGATAGATAGATAGATAGATAGATAGATAGATAGATAGATAGATAGATAGATAGATAGATAGATAGATAGATAGATAGATAGATAGATAGATAGATAGATAGATAGATAGATAGATAGATAGATAGATAGATAGAGAGATAGATAGATAGAGAGATAGATTTATCTCAGTCCTGTGAGGGCCACAAATTAAGCTTTTTCCCCCTTTTATTATTTATTGATGGCTACGAGGAATTTAAAGTGATTAAAAACAAAAAAGATACAAAGTGTTGTAGATATAACTTACCAACCCTACCCCCTTTGTTTCCAGTCTTTGTGCAAAACTAAGTTAGTCAGCAAGTTGTAGAGATTCAAACAATAGCAGTTTTTCCATCATACACTTAGACATCAGTCACCTCATTGCGGATGTCGAACCCATGGTGGATGTATTTTCATGTTTGACACAAACAGATGCACCTCACCTTTGTGCCTTCAGCGAGTGCGAAGCCTCCACCAACCAGCAAGGCCACTTTCCACGGCATCGAGGCCTGAAACTCTTTCCAGGAGATCATGGCCTCTGGGTTGAGACAGATTCAAATTTCTTGCTCACATGAGCAGAAAATAACAGGTAGAAAACCTCTAAGTAGGCATGTTTTTTTTTACAGTACACTGAAGTGACAAGCTGGATTGTTAAATTTCATGAAATTACCATATTTTTTGTAGGGTCCATTGGCAGGTAAGATGAAAAAAGAGAGGCCCAGCAGAAGAGCTACGGTGGCGTCAGTGATATAGCCTGAGTGACTGCTCAAGACAAGAACAGGGGAAAGAAGATCATCATGTTTCCAAAATCATCAGTCAGGTGTTCGACACATCCCCTGAAAAGACCAATACCAATAACCTGTTTATCTCTAAATACTTTTTGGACTTCCCCTGCAAGTGTGTTGCTCTAAGTCCTAAGCCCATTGCGTCCTGCTGAACAAGTAAATCCAAACACCTCCCAAATATACTATTGTTAGAACCTGCAGGTTTATTTCCCTCAACTTCTTAAAGCTTCAGGAAGTATACTGGTGGTCCTCTTTGTTCTCCAAACATATCAGCTACACTGAGTTTTTGGTGGTGATGCTGATGTTTCTTTTGTTTTACCTTCACTGCAAGTTGCAGTTTATTTATATTCATTTGGAATTTGATGTGTTAACATGAAGAATATTAACACCTAACCATTCATCTAATTTGTTTAATAGTGTTCAGCTAATCATCATTTGAAATATTAATTGTATCATTGTTTGTATTTACTGTATTTGACTTAAGGTTGAATTTATGGTTTGTTTGAACAGTATTTTGTCTTTCTTATCTTTAAGAACCATGGCAGTTATCATTTGAATCATTGTAAGATTCATCATTCAGATAGTTCAGGACAAAATAAAATGAAAGTTTGATTGCAACCCCTGTTTCCTTGGGGATCCAGATAGATCATCGTTCATGATGAAAACAAACAGATCGCCTCTCAAGTTTTTATCATATCGAACAGGTGGAATCAGTGCTTTCAGCAGTGGTTTAATCTGCTGCTCCACTGAGTCAAAATGAACTCCAGCGTGATATACACATGGATGAGACTCACTGGGGGAAGAGTGAAGCCCAGCAAGGCATGAACCCTGGAGATCTGGTCAGCCACAACAGCACCATCAGCAGGAAAACCACAGCAGTGACGATCTCCTGAGAGCTGGACGGAATCAAATGATAAATTATTAATCTATTAACGTATGTATCAACATATTATTGGCTGATAAAATCAATCAGTAAATTAATGAACATTCCAATGAATAATTGCATGAATAAATGATCTTACAACTGCCTCAAAAGGTGAATAAGTGAGTACATGAATGACTGATGGAATACATGTGTGAAATTACCATATAAATGAATTAAAGGTTCAGAGCTTAAGATTTAGGTGAAGTGTATATAAAATAATCCTTGTGTTGTTCTCACTAGTGTGTTTCATCTAAATTGTACGAAACTTTTTATTTATGTCAGGAGCGGGTCCTTTTTACGGAGGCCGCCATGTTTTTGTTACAGTTGTCTTAACTATACAAACTAAAAAACATTAACGTTTTTATGATAACTGAAGGCTACCAAAGGTTCTTTCATGTGTCAAAGGGGAGGATGAGGGGGATTCAGCTTTAACATGCTACTTTACCACTAGATGTCACTAAATTCCACACACTGAACCTTTAATCGATGCATGAAAGAACATGC
Organism: Limanda limanda; assembly: GCF_963576545.1. Lineage (NCBI taxonomy): Eukaryota > Metazoa > Chordata > Actinopteri > Pleuronectiformes > Pleuronectidae > Limanda > Limanda limanda. The sequence continues at coordinate 25,195,278 of NC_083643.1, forward strand.
ACACTCCAAGTATGAGTTCATATAGGTGTAATGACTTGAAGCCCATATATTTGCTAATTTGCTGTTCAGTTGACTGCTGACTGTGAAGACCACAGGGGATGATTCATTAGATTTTCATTATTGTCAAAACATTCAATGAAACCTGTGCACTCTGGATTGTCACTCTGTAGGAGCCAAGCATTCAGACCTCTACCATTCTCTTTATGCACGTCGCGTGTCGCTCCCTTGTCGAGAACATGACGAAGGATGACTCACCTAACCACATACCGTTTGCCACCCATGTGTACACACACCAGTGCCTATGTTTCTGCACCACTGAGCTCTAAAATGTGCATTCATCTTTCGTCATGAGGTATCAATCCACCGCAGCTCTATGGAACTGTGGATGGACTGTTCTCTCTGACACGCTGTGGATTGCCAGGGCCAACCTGCCTGCCTTATCTCCAGCTCACTGGATCACAGACTCAGTCTCAGCAAGCACCCAGCTTGTTACCTGCCTGCCTCTGTGCTCGATTAGAGAAATCTTTGTTAACTCACCAACCCATTTCTCTCTGTGTCTGCTTTCGGGTCCAGTTTAAAAACAGAACCTCACAGAAGCTCCTGCCATCCGTGCCCGAACAATGACCACCTCTTCCAAAGTCTCTTCAATCCTTTTCCTCTTGCTGTGTTGCAGGTGCAGATACAGGGCCGAGGCTAGGGGGGCTTTGGTTTGAGGGCCCCCACCGCCTTTGTACTGCTAATATGCTTGCTCATTCACAATCTGGAAATCCGACACAACCATTGTCAATTGTGTCAGTTGTAGCTGTGTGGCTTATTCCCATGCTTCTATGGATTTTAACCTTTATAAGTATACGCAAATGTAAATACATGACTTCTGTCAGACAGATGGGAAAAAATAAGTAGTGTCGATCCTAAATGACCAAATCAGCCTTATATGACTTTAATGGTACAAGCAATCACTCTCTCTCTCTACCCATAGTCATAAAAGTTGATGAAATATAAATAGCCATTTTTAATAAACATCCAATGGCTATGCTTCAAGATAGTGCTTTGATTGCTGCGGCTATAAGGAATCCAAAATGACATAAAAACTGCGCTCAGTGAAAGCAGTGAACTGGTGGAAAAATTTGAATAATTTGAATAATGCAGAAAGCAGACGTGAGGAGACAGGCGTGAGGAGGAGTCGGGCTTTAGTGTTGAGTGCACGACCAAATTGCTTTAATCACTCCAAGACTCTGCCATAGATAATATAATAATAATAATAATAATTGCAAAAAGCAGATGTGAGGAGGAGTCAGGCTTTAGTGTTAAGTACACGACCAAATTGCTTCAGTCAATCAGTAACTCTAAAATAAAATAATAATAATAGTGTAACCCAGGATACCTTTCGTTGTATACCCAGTTACAGATTAAATGCATTGCCTGAAGCTATTGGTAGCTACGTTGCTTCCTTAAGTCCCCTGAATGCATCACCTGCAAACTATTGGCAGGTGCTGTTAACTGGCTGTACACATTAACACACAGTAACACACACTATCACACAGTATCACACTACTAACTACTAACACTACTGCAGAGCACGTATATAGTGGTTGCACAGTGCATAATAATGTATCGTTACAGTGCGACACAATGCAAATTGCTGCTCCCATTTTGCTCTACTTCTACAAACTACAGCACAAGTCAAGCAAAGCTACAGAACCACCATGTAAGATGACATCACATTCGAAATTAATGAGAGTTTCGGTTGAATGTGCAAATGTCAGTAATTGACAGGAACAGAAATGTGAACATAAATTAATTAATAATGAAACTGATTGCATGAATGAATGAATAAATAAATTAATGATCACCTCATGGGTCCCAGCAACTTGTACTCGTCTTCTATAACTTTTCTTGCGGCCTTCTCTTTCTCAGAATGCTCCCCTCCACATCGCCACAGGAACCTGAAACTGTGTGTATGAGACGGTTTGTGTGGGTGTGTGATATAAATGACAATATGTGATTGGTTAAAGCCGCACTGAGAGCACACAGTGTTTAGCAGCTAATGGGGAGAATACTGATCATGTGCGAGGTCAGCTGCGCTCATCATTAACCTTTCTCACACCATCCCAAGGCTATGGTAACATTAGCTTCACACTCATGTTTCAGCTTTCGGTTGTGTTGAAATGGTATCAATCATAGAATTGTGAGATTTGATCGAATATTTAAACAGTTGCTGACATATAAAAAATGTGAAAAATTTAATAAATATTGCATAGATAGCATATCTAAGTTGTTCATGTTTTATTTTCTATCTACACCTAGCAAGAACTAAAACCAGTGAAATGATGGTTTTAAAACGACTAAACATACAAGAAAAGTTTGAATAAAAGCTTGGAAACACCACTGTTGGGTCACAACACACAGAAGTTGTAATAAAACACAGATAGGAAGTGATTAGTGTTGCAGAAGGTGCGTTGACACTCACTCTGAGCCAATGAAGAGCCAGTAGAGCCATATCCATGTGAGCAGCAGCATGATCACACTGATGGGCAGGCACAACAAGAGCCAGTTCCCGAAGTTAATGCAGTTGCAGTTTGGGTAAATCCTGAATGTAAAGAGGTTTACTGCTATTTTTTAAAAAAACACAAAAGCTCTTAATCTTCAAGTAACATAGAACAAGTTACTTTTAATTTGTTTTGTAATTTGTTTCAAATGCTTACAGATCTGTTATCTTTCTCTGTTTAATTTACATACAAACAAGTTTAATGAACCACTCACTGGTTGAGGTATTCAGAGAAGATGAGGTTGGGGGACGTTCCAGGCAGCGTGGCAATACCACCGATGTTGGAGGAGTAGGCGATGCCGATACACATGGCTTTACATATCATGAGGTCCTGCTTGGTCCTACTGGGAGCTGCAGGTAGACACACTGAAGCCTGCGGCTACATCACAGAGAGACAAATTACCCATGAAAAGGAGCATTAGGTGAATGTAGTCATCCCACAAGCAATAGTGGTAGTAGTAGTGATGGCATTAAAGAAGAAAGTATACAGGTATATCTAAATATAAAGATTGTAGTAGCAGATAAACTACTATTGTATAAATAATAATTGGCGCGAAAATTGAATAATAAAAAAATGACATTCTTCTTACCTATTTTATTTGCTTATATTCTCATTTATATTTTTATATTTTAGGTCTTTCATTCATTAATTTCAAAATGATATATATATTATAACGTTATATTTGAAGTTCATCATTTCGTTTTGCAAAAACTTTGAAACTTTATGTTTTATCCTGCTGCATAAACAAAGGATCTAATATAAAATAAGAATAGGAGTAATAGTAAATATTAGGATTCATAACAATAATAATAATAATTAGGATATTTATTATTTTTAGTTTTAGTATTAATAATAATAGGAGTGACAGCAGAAGTAGTGATAGTATTGATGGTGGTAGAAGTAGTAGTAGTAAAGACAGTACCAAAAGTAGCAGTAGCTGTAGTAGCAGCAGTAGTAGTATCACTATAATTTATTACTAGCAGCAGTAGTAACAATAATATGACAAACTGTGATTTAATTTGTGCAGTGGTTTTTGTACCTGAGCTCCTTCAAGCTTTTGCAGCGAATGTATCTGAACACCCGTGAAGGATTTTTCAGGACTTTCCAGATCCTTCCTGTTACTGACAAACAGAGGATTGAGCATGAATATGAACAAGATGAATCGTAATCCCAGGAACCTTGAACAACCAGAACCTAGAGGGGCAGTGAAGGCAACAGAGCATTGCAATAGTGAACGTCAAACAAACATGAGGTGTCACATACCTCACAATTTCTTTAATCTTGTCAATGTGGTCGTCATTATCTGCAAAAATAAATGACAGACTGTGGCTAAAATCTCCTGTCTCTTATTAAATTTTGTTGCGAGAGATGATTTAATGTGGTAACAATGATGCTTGGATTTTTTTCAGACTGTTTCTTTCCCTGTACTGTAGTCTGACATCCTTTGGATTTAGACAGGAGGTGCTCTCACAAGAGAACTAGATCCTAGCAAGTTCTTTCCTTGAGACCTTCTTAAAGATAGAGAGAAATGCCCCTGCACCAGGCAGGAATGATGGTCATGGTTGCAGGTCGTCAGCATAGAAGTTATATGACAAACAATGTGTTGGATATGCAAAGAGAAGGGACTCTAGCACTAAGCCTTGGGGCACCCCCTTTCGGAGAGGATGTTTTTCCCAATATCAATGAGTACAAATGGAAGGATGCTGGGGTCCCCTGTGTTAAAAGGCTACTAAATGGTCCAGCAAGATAAACAAAAGATGACTGACTTGTAGCTCCAGCTGTTCTCAGGGTTTCTGTCACAGCCGTTTCAGTGGAGTAGCCATGATTAAAGTCAAGTAATTTGGTTAAAAGAGTTCATTCTCTTAGAGGACTACTGGAACCTGTATAAAACAAATCTTGATAGTCATAGATAAGAGAGTAGGTCATGATGGTTCTGTATTTGAACAGGTTTTGAGTAAAGACTTATTGAGCAGAAGCTATACCGGTTGAATGCAGTTTGAAATGTTCAGTGAATATGGCTTGGCAGAGGCTGGTGGTAATGGAGTCCAGTGTTTATGTAGTAGGATGACTATCAGTCAATTTTGATTTCTCAGTCTCAGTGAGAGTGGTGAACGACATAAGGGATGCACCATTGAACTGGGGAGAAAGAGCAGTTGATGCAGGAGGATGGCTGCATGTTTGTTTTTTGGAAGTTTGTGTTGAGCAGAGAAAGCAAGAAAGGGGACGAGAGCACATACTGGGGCAACCAATCAATTTACTGTAACTGCATTTTTTCCTAATAGTTTTAAATGCTCTGTATTAATGTAGCGCTTTTCTAGTCTTGATGAACACTCAAAGTGCTTTACAATACAGTTTATCATCCACATCCACATTGTACAGTGTACAATATTTATTTTATGAGGGGCAATTTTGGGTTCTGTATTTTCAGAGCACTTCGGTTTGCAGATGGGGCAAACTGGGATCAAACCGCAGACCTTCTGGTTAGCTGACAATCACTCTACTTTATAACTGCTTCCCTAAACTGTGAGTATTTTTGAGGGTTCCTTTTTTGTTCCCTTGCAATATGTTTTGTGTTCTCTCACATTGATCTCTTTTTGCAGTACCTCAGGATACATTTTTAATTTCCTTGTGAGAGTGTGGATACCCGATATGAGCCTGTCCAGACCTACAAACCTAAAGCTAGCAAAGATTTTGAAATGAAATCTATTAATGTTAATAAAAATAATTATAAAATACATAGTGGTATTATTAAAGGGATAATTCACCCACAAATTTAAATTCACTCGTTATCTACTCACTACTAATGGAGGGGTGGGTGATGTGTTTGAAAACGCAGGGGTGCTCACGGGGGTAATTTGCTTTGCAGTCAAATCCAATTCAATTGAAGTAAATAGAGCCCCGACATTCATATCTGTCTTCAAACTAGATAATTTACATCAATTTACACATAATTTTTTGAAACATGGTGAAAATGATGCAACTTTGGATTTGGCTGCAATGCTGTTTACCCCTGAAACTCCAAAAGTGATTTGTGGATTCAAACACTTCACCCACCCCTCCATCGGCATAGTTTTGAGTAGATAATAAGGGAATTTTCATTTTGGGTGAACTATCCCTTTAAATTCTATCATATGTGTACTAGTATTTGTTACTGTTATAATAGTAGCTATTTTTGTTGTGTCTCCATATATATTATTCTGTATAAGAAAGAGAATCAACTGTAAATCCGATACCATCCAGCTGTAAGTTGGGGTTATCTTCACCGACACATCCCTGCTCCTTGGCTTCCAGGATCTGCTGGAGAACCGCCTCCACGATGGGCATCATCATCATAACGGCTGAGGTGTTTTGGACCCACATGGAGAGGAAGGCACAGCCGGACATGAAGCCTAACAACAACCTGCAGATGATAGGTAAAATAAGAAGTCCTTTATTATACCCACAAGTCAAAAAGACATCAGCAAGTAATAAGTATCATGCAACTTAAGTGTAAGGAATATAAAAAAATAAATAGAACTATACAAAATATGAATGTAATTAAAGTAGTATATAAGTGTAAAGACAGTAGGAAATATATGCAGTTTGAGAATATGTACATTGAATGGATTGCACATGAACCATTTATATTGCACAGACAGATGAATATATCACAGTGAATATTGCACAGTTGAGACTTAAAGTGTTAAAGTGCAGTCCGTAATAAGTGCGGAGAATGTAGTTTTTAATTTGTAGAGCTGGTTGTACAGTCTCACTGCTGCAGGAAGGAACAACCTATGATGAGACACTTAGGGTGAATCAGTCTATCGCCGAAGGAGCTACCCAGTGCTGTGATGGGGTCCTGCAGAGGGTGGGACTGATTTCCCATCAGAGAAGACAGCTCTGCCATCATCCTCCTCTGTCCCAACACCTCCACTGAGTCAAGCGAGTATCCCCGGACCAAGCTGAATACATTGTGCGATACAATACAAAACATCCTCAAACTATATACTGGGAAGACACAAGAGACACCCATTGAGTGGACCTATGAGGCAAAGTATATAGATTTTTCTTCTTCTGTTAGACATGCGAGTTAGTTAATTCAGTAACTCAGTAAAGCGCTGTTCCTTTGATTAAAATGGTTCGGCCCTGTGTCTATATCACAGATCGATCTGGATTTGGTTGGTCATAACACATTTCTTTGCCAGTGTGTAATTAGCATTTTACTTTTGCTTGTTTTGTCTAGTAATTTGTCCAACACTGTTGACATATGCTTCCCTCCACATAATTAAAACCCATCCTATAGATCTTTTTATATAGTGTTCCAGGGAGACATGACAGTGAGCCAGCATGGACCTTAATTACCAGGACCCTGAAACAGTAGAGGTATAATGGAATACTGCCTTTGTAAATTGATGTTTTTACACCTGTGCTTTTCCTTCCGTCACAGTGTATATTCTGTGAAAAGGGCCTTCAGCAGAGATGGGTGGTGCTCACCATGCAGGGTTGACCCCCACCATGGTGACAAGCCTCAGGGCGATTCTGCGGTGAAGACCCCAATTCTCAATCGATGTGGCGAGGCAGATGACGCCTACCAGCAAGAAGTGGAAGTCTTTAAAGTACTCTTTTGCCACCTGGAGGAGAAACAGAGACAGAGTAATGATATATTAAGGCTATGTATAATAATAAAGGGAGAACTATAACCCAGTAATTTAAATGAAAATAACACATTATAATAAAGCGATAAAGAGAGTAAATAAATGAACAATGCACAAATTCAATAATGAAACTAAATTAAACAAACACAACAGTTAGTTCATTGTTAAACTACGTAATGAGACTGCCTCCCTAACTTTTTAACCACAGTTAGTTCTTCTTCTGTGAGTGTGAATCTGGAAAAGTGCTTTCTTTTTCAAATCTATGCTGAAACTAAACCACTAATCCCCAACACTGTCAACTGTTCAGAAACGTCTATAATTCTCTCCTGCCCCTCGGCTCTCTCACTTACAAAAGGACCATTTGAGTCTATGAGACCTGTGACAGCAGTTCAACCTGTTGGGGACCTACCGCCTTCCTCGCATACAGTTTTGCCCCGACTGTCTCAGCACAGAACAACTCTGGTCGTGGGCCTCAGTAAACTGGAGGCTAGTATATCGGGAACTGGACTCCTGGCTCATTGCTAGACAACATGGATGATTCAGCTTTAGCAAGCAATTTGGTATTGCCTGTGAGTTTGTACATTTATGATTTCTGTGTGTGTAGCAGGAGATGTCTCAGCCCTGCCTCCCAGCATTGTGTTTTAAAGGTAGGTTTTAAATTCCAGGGTGAGGATCTTCAGCCACAACCTAGCGGTGAAAATGCATGTTCAGTCGAAAACAAATAAATTGCTCAGCTAACAAGGAGATACACTCACGCCTGTAGAAGTCATGATGCCAAACAGAGGAAAGAGGATGGCGGGGAGCATGGCGGTCATGGACAGTGGAATCACCTCTGTCACCCAGTATGTCGCCATCAGCAGCAACACAAAAGCACATTCTGCCTCCTACAGAATCAAAACACACAGATAATGTTGAATTAATGTGGAATATAAGACTTTAAGAAAGAACGATGGTGTATGGATTCATCATTCTGACATGAATAGAAATACATATCCAGAGACAAACCAATCAGCCACATATAGCTGAGTTTTGTGCATTTGTCTGTAGTCCCTCTAACTTCCTCTGTCAAAGTTACATATGACTTTTTATTTATTTAATTCCCTCTTGTTACAAATTGTTTGTCTATATATTTAATCACAATTTTGAGTTCTGTCTTTGGTCTCCACCAGTGAGAAAAACATGTTGCTTTAAAACATTCCACTTTCTGCAGCTTTTTGTCAAATTTGTCAAAGAGTGTTTCTCTTGTATTTGTATCCACTGTTGGTTTAGTTGATTCATTTATGCATCTATACAAAAAAAGAGAAAGAAACGTCACCTCCCACACTTCAGAGGGACTGGCAGCTTAGATGCAATGCGGAGAGGATATTGAGGTGTATATGTGCACTGTGCCGTGGCAGCAAAGGTGAATAAAGATAAAAGATGACCTCAGTGTTACCAAAGTGATTACCACTGTTTGAAATAAATGAAAAGAGCTGCCATGTTATTTTATCCCTTCAGTTCAGTTTGCTTTGATTAAAAGACTTAATCTGATAGATTTTTCTAAATTATTGTCCAGTTTTTGAAATTTAAAGGAGACTCACCTTCGATCCGACAACAACAGGAAGAGGTAGCAGCAGCCCTGGTGTGAGGACAATCAGGGTGAAGTTGCGATAGTTCCACAATCCTTTCCTTAACCTCTTCAGCATTTTTCGATGTTTCTTTTTTTCTCTCGTTGTCTTCTTTTCCCTCTTTTCTCCCACTGGTTCCAGTTGTAACTTCAGGGCTGCTTAGTTAGAAGAGTTTAAAGCAGATGATGATTAACCTGTTGCTGGGTGGAGTGGAATGTACGTCAGGTTGGCCTCCTTTTCAGACGCTCAAGCCTCAAAGAGGTCACAGGTTAGGTGCCCATATCTGTTGAGCAAGACACCAAACCTGCACTACAATTGCTGGATATCTCTGTACCTGCACAAAGGTGAGATAGTAATGCTACACAGCCTTTCATTTATGGCACTTAAGCAGGGCAATATGAGAAGGTGTCACATTTAAATCTATTTGTGCAATTTTAATTATGGTAACGGCTAAGGTCCTTGCAGGTGCGGGTTTGCAAAAACGGACCCATCCTGAAAGGTCACATTTACATCTGATCATTTATCACTTTTATCTAAAATTAATTACTACTGGGGATTGCGTATTCTGCTCAGTTACACATATTGCTGCTGTATAATTACATTGTTACACTAGGCTAAAAATGTCTTGGAACCATCTCTGAGTTGAACCTGATCTTGTTACCTGACTATAAGCTGAGGACATCTTGTTTGAGGATGGTTGAAAATGTGAGCGTCTGTGTTGTTTTCTGCTGCTGTAACATTGCAAATTTTCCCATTGCAGGACTAATAAAGGACTTCTTCTTCTTCTTCTTCTTCTTCTTCTTCTTCTTCTTCTTCTTCTTCTTCTTCTTCTTCTTCTTCTTCTTCTTCTTCTTATTGCTGCTTTTATTCCTTTGAGACATGTAGAGTGTTACCGATACAGGCTGTCACCTACTGGGACACACTAATGAAGGATGGAGGACGCAAGAACTTCTTATTTAAATAAGTGAAAATACCATTCACTTCTATCTTTGTTTTCTATGTTTCTGTTTTATGGACTTTTGATTTATCTTTGTTTGCATTTTGAGTTAATTATTCTCTGTTTTACTTTGAAACTTCCTTCTTGGCTGTGATCACCCACTAATCATTATATAGTGGGTTTGCCATTTTTGAGTTTTTAAAGTCTCTAAGTAGATTGCAGCCTACAGTTTTATAGTCCCTAATAAACATGGTCATTCAATTCGTCTTTTACCTAAAAGTGTAGCGTAAATACTTAAACTTTGTTGTGGGATTTTTGACTGGCCAACATATCTCCATATCACCAGTGCAGAGAAAATGTAGTGCCTGAAAGTGTGTCTTCGTCTGAACCAAGAGCTCACTATATAGTCATCTTTATAGACATCCCTACATAGCGAGTAGGGGTGTCAAATTATAAAGATGGATACATCTGGAGATATCTGAAACAGGATGTTTTACTTTTTGCTCTGATGACACACACACACACACACACACACACACACACACACACACACACACACACACACACATCATCAAGTCATATATTCATTGAATCCGAACAAATCATTTTTTTGCTCAGAGCATGTATTAGCTTTCTATGAGACCTGTTATCATGAAGACAATACTATACGTGTAGGCAAATGTAAACATGCCGAAACTGAGAATTATGGCCTGATAATAACAGAGGGATACAACTCACCTTGCAGCCTCAGACTCTCCGTGGGTGTGAAACCATCTGCATACATCAGTGCTGTTAAACCTCCTATAATGGGCCTTATTGCTCACTAGACATTCAGTGGAACAGGGATACAATAGAGAGAAATAATGAAAGTGTTGTTTCTTATTTGCACAGACACAAAAGATAAACATGGTTATCTCAAAGACATTCCTTGTACATGTGGTTTCCTTTAACTTCTTATCTTGTTATCTAGAGCTGTAAACAAGTTTCTAACTATATAATTGACCTTTGACCCTTGGCTCCTACCTCAGTCCTTAAAATGCATGAGGTTAATTTTCACTGAAACATACCAGAGGGGGAATAGAGTCAGGATGACCTGGAAATGTATTAGTCCCTGATTTATTTGAAGATTTCATCAAGGTTAAATCAACCAAATACAATAATACAGAGATTTTATGTTAATCAATTAATAAACAATTTCATTGTGAAAATGATCAGTAAAAGATTGTACGTAAAATATAAATACCACAAATCAAATAAGTATCATCACTAAAATACATATACTAATTATATGCAATCCGGTGCTTTACAATATAATAATTTAAAGAACAGAATAGATGTAACAACAGAACAGGTGACATAGCGCAGCAATAAACACAAAAAGTTCAAGCTAAATAACAAATACCAAATATTGGGAAAATAGCTGAGGGCATAGTTTTAGGTAGTGACACCATCATTGAGTTGTAAAAACATTACATTTGAGAGGGGTCTAATGGTTAAGTATAGTTGTGCTCTAGAGAAGTTCATACTCTCTAATGAAATTAAAATAGGTCCAAGATTTGGTAAGCTATCAGAATTGTGTGTTCAGAAGTGTCAAAGGCTGCACTAAATCTAAATGAACTAAAAATGACATTTGACAATAACAAGATAAAAAATCTTCTAATTTGCCCATACAATGCATGTCCTTTTTTTGTCTTTTAATAACCATTTAAAGTAGTCAATTTCAAAAGTAATTCATTCATTTATATCGAATTTTTTCCTGTTTCTTAAATTAAGTCTGAACCCAATGAAGCGTTGAGAGGTCTGACTGGTGATGTTCAGACTCCTGAGTGATTCTCTGCTGAAACTTTTGTAAACAGGCTGTCGTCTCTGCACAAAGGTAATTGACAGTATGTGTTATCCTGCTATCATATATATATATTTAGAAACATATTTTACATCTTTTTAAAATTACCCTGATCTAAGATGTCTGGATCCTCAGGGATGTTGGGTACAGTAGAAGTTATGCAAATATCCTCACATTTTCTTCAGTCCATTGAAGAAAGATTTTACACTAAAATGTTACATTTTGGTGGACTTTAAGTTGTTGTTGTAACTTGAAATGTTGCTATTCGTGTGATTAACAGTTTGATATGGTCTGAATGTACAGAACCTAAAGTTAACCATGTGTAAATGTGTGAATTCAAAGTGAGTCTTCTACTTAGAATTACTCATCTTCCAGTGTAGTCAGATACTGGTTTAAATTTCAGTTGTAATCATTTTGTTCTTCTCATCACTTCTTCTTACTGTTGCAACCACTTCACAATTCATTTATTTTTTAATGGTCAAACTGTCCTGTGGGTACAAATGGCAAAGATTGTAAACACTGATGACTTTAAAAATAACAAGGGCTTCGTTTCATTGAAGTTCAAACACTGTTATGGTTGTGTGTTTGGACAAATATCCCAAAAGGTTAAAATGTTAGTGAGATGGACTGCAAGATTATAAGTTTCTTATGTTTTTGGTGGCATTTAAAGTTCACTGCATCCTATCTCAAAATAACAGCGCCCAGACTGAAATGAAAAGTACATGAGTCAAAACCAGGAATAAAAAAATTTAGACCTTTATTTTCAGATTGAGACAGAACGTTTTAGAAAGTGACAGACAGCATTATGGAATGAGGAAACAATGGCGAATGAAAAGAAAACCACAGGGTGTTTTTCAAGGAGCTGAGGCCGGTGCGGGTTTGGTGACGTGCTTGACTTTCATGGTGATTGACTTGGAGATGAGGTTGTTGCCAAGGGTAGCAGTGACCAGGTACCCGGCCATGATTGGGCAGCTGCTGAAGTGACGTTGAGCCAGCATGTGTTTGTGCTCAATCCCTTGGATGAACTCTGCCTCGTATGTCTGACCACACGCACACACACACGCACACACACACGCACACACACACACGCACACACACACACACACATACACAAAGTGCAACAGCTGGAGTTAAAATAGCATTACCAGATGGTTTCACTGTTTGCTCAGACAAACATAATAAAAACCCTCCAAACAGTGCCACAGAGGCTGAGAGATGAGTCTACATTTGTGAAGTGAGTGTAAATGTTTCTTGAGACCAACCTTGTGAACGTCTTGAACCTCCAGGTGAGCTGACGTCTCTTCTTTGGACAGAAGGATGCAGTTCCAGGGGCTCCAGTCTCTTTTATGGTCCCAGCGGGTAAACACCAGGTGGTACAGTTCACTACTGGTTTGGAGGGCGGAGCAGGACGACCAGACCACCTCCACCAGGTACTGTAAGTCCTCCACCTGTGAAGATACACACACATAGGTTACAGAGTTGGTCTATCCACATTATAATAAGTGTGCGGAGATAAAAAATGATCTGCTAAAGCACTAACTAAAAGAGTGAGATCAATCATCACTCAAAGGTACATATTTAAGACGACCTGAAGCAAGAAGGGGATCTTGGCGTCGTCACTGAGCCGCTGCTCATTGTCTCTCAGCCTCATCAGCATATTTTTATAGCAGGAGAGATCATCACGGGCTCCAGATACGTTGTTTAGCCTGGCACAGTCTCGGCACTGACCACTCAGATTGGACCTGGCAGCCGGGCTGAATTTTGCAGAGATTCGGTAGCAACGACAGCTGCGACAGAGGAACAGGTCGTTCTTCATCTGGGAGGGATTCTGAGGAACCTGGGATTGATTTTAGATTGTATTTAGATTGTGTATTTATACTCAATTTATATTTAGGGGTGTCCAAAGCATGATCTCACACCAGCAGGGGTCTCTACTGACCTTGAGCAGTTTTGCCACTTCAGGATTAAATGCTGGTGTTCTGATGTATTGGAGGAACAGAGTGGTGATCCTCTTCCTTAGCCCCTCTAGATTGTGTTTTTTAACACCCAAAGTCATCAGGTTCACTTCCCTGTCAATCAAATCCACGATGTCCTTGGTCAGCTGACACTCGTGCTCCTGCACATTAAGGACATGAAAAAACAAGAGCTGAAGTACAGGGATTTCCAACAGGCCATTACAAAACCAAAGCAATAAAAGACAGTGTAAGCGCACAGTAAGAGCACAAGCAGGGTGTATTTAAGTGCAAGTGCAGGGTTTTGAGGGAAAACATCACAAAATTGGAATGTGAAATCAATAAGTCCTGCTCTCAAACTGAAAAACCATGCTCTTGAAGAAAGATTGGGAAAAACTCTTAGAGTCAGGCATCCAGCCCAATTAATGTTCTCTTATTAATTTGAGCTCAGAGTCTGTACTGCAGTAGTTTGTGTCAGCCCCTCATTGTGGGCTTTCCTCCAGAAGGCACAGGTGTAATGTTGGTTGTTGAACAGCAGAGTCTGTGGTACCTTGACGGTGTGTTTGAGTGTCATCAGGACTTGCAGTCTCTGCTCCTCGCTCACAGCGGGCAGGTTGACGTTGTTGTACAGTTCTTGCAGCGCTCTGGCTCTGATGGTAAATTGACTGTCCATCTCGATTAGTCGACCGTCTGCCGCTAGCCACTGATGAGGAGCCCCTGACTGAAAAGCACAACTGTTGATTGTACTGACAATATCACTAATAATATAGCTTGTGTCAAAACTGCAACTACTTCTGCTACAGCTACTGAAGATACCATTACTATCATTATCATTACTGTTTGGTTGGCTTGTGCTGATGCTTGTTGCAGCTTTCTTTTGTGAAAGGTTTCTCTTCTGACACTGCAGTAATTGAGCTGACCTGCTGCACAAAGGCTGTTCAGCTGTTTATTCAAAGTTCAGTGAAAAACTGGAAAAGCTGTTGTTGTGATTGAAAATGTCACCTGCTATGATGATAAGTACCAGCACCCGCTGCTACAATGTGCTGGTCGCTTTATTGAACGATTTACTTGTCCAAATCCCACCAAATTTGACACTGCACTTCTATGGGCCCTTGCAGATGAATGTTATTTGTTCCACAGACAGAAGAAGATTTCTGGATGCAGTAGAGAGACAATAATGTCATTTATTGGTGATTACTGCTACTGTACTACTACTGGCATTCACTACTTGGGCTGCTCCTCCTATTTTTCTCCTGATACAATTGCTAACAGTCTGTGACTACTTGTCTTATAATTCAATTTGTGATAGTGTTAGTAAGCCAGAACTACTTCTGGTACTGGTATTACTACATTTTTTACTACTAGTAACTGCACTGAAATGCTTCTACTCCTTCTCTCACTCCTTATATTTTACAACGTCTTATATTTCTCCAACTACACACAATGCAAATTTCTGAAATTCTATGTTGCAAAATGTATTAATGTAGAAATAAAAGTTGTTTTTCTGCTTTTTGCTTTAAATCTTAATCAAAATTTGCATATCTTAACCAGAGGACAGTGGCCATCCTACTCTACAAGCCATACCCCCCCCCAAATTAAGTATCTTAATTTCAATATTTAATATTTTACTCATTTTAGTTGAACGACACTCAGAAAGTGAAACAAAGATTTGAGTGCATATCTAACTACACATAAAAACTTCTCTAGTTTGATTGAAATAGTCAAGACGGGAGGAAAAGAGCAGTGACCTCTGACCTTGTTCAGGAATTCCCTGATGGTTCTGTCATAGTTGTTTTCCTGGACGGCGACATGATGGCGTCCGATGGCTGCGATGAGGTGGGTCTCCTTGTCCAGCAGCAAGCAGAGAGCTGCCTTCCTCTCAGCACCTTGCATGGACGAATTGATCTTCTGCTCCTCCTCAGACCTCCACTCTGAAACACACATGTGCACACACACACACACACACACACACACACACACACACACACACACACACACACACACACACACACACACACACACACACACACACACACACACAAGCACACAAAACACAACATTCTTCATTAACATCACTTTCTCCCACCTCACACACAGTGCATCCTCCCTTTTCCCCACGTACTCTCCAGGGCGTGGTACAGAAGATTTAAGTCTTCCTTCCTCTGTGGGTTCATCCAGCGTCGTTGGCGGTCTATCAGCTGCTCCTCCTTCTCCTCTGTCCGCCTCCTCTCCTGCAGCTCCAGCCAGTCCAGTCGCAATTTCCGCCCCCTCCTCAGCTGGTCCACTACCTTCCAGGCCATCCAGCGCCGAACGTACGACTGCAGACAGATCACCTGTGTGGGTGACGGAAAGGGAGTCATGACATGAACCACATGAAACTTCACCACCAGATGACACTAAATCCTGAACACTGAGCCTTTAAGCGTCACATATTCATTATTAAAATGTATATCTACATTTTCATTGAATGTGTGTAAAGTGCACATACTATGGATTCATATTTTTGTAGGACTGTTATGTGTTACTTTACTACCTCAAATCTACAATTCATGCAAAAAATAAAAAAAATAATCGGACCCTTGAAACTGACTTGAAAAAGATTATTTATGTAGTGGGCAGCTGTGGCTCGGGAGGTCAGTGGTTTGAGTTCTGCTTGCTGAAGTGTCCTTGGGTAAGATACTGAATCCCTGATTGCCCCTGATATCTGTGCCAGCAGTATGTGATTGATGTATGATGCACTGTATGACTGTGTATGTAAAAGGGTGATTGGCAAAACTGTTCTGTAAGGAGCTGAGAGGTCATCAAGTCTAGAAAAGCTCTATATTATTATAGACCATTTACCATTTTTACAAAGATGTGAACATTGAATTTCCGACTCAACCTTCATGATTAGACTGTGCAAACTCTGTATTTATCCACATTAAAATCAGTGTGGAGGTGGGAAATCATTTTAACATAACGAATCATTTTTATGTGAAAATGACTGAAGGTTGAAAAAAACCTTTACCCTCAAATGGTCAACTTTTACAGAGCTAAGGAAAGTAGCTTTATTTCTGATTTAGTTTGTGTCACATCAGTGTATGTCTGTTAGGTTTGTGTTTGTCATTGGGATCAAGACATTTCCAAGAATTACCTTATGTAACCACCAGACGGGGGTGGGAACTAATAATGTACAAACACTTTGTAACTGTACTTAATTAGATTTTGTAGTTATTTGTACTCTGTACATTTCAGCACAAATATCTATACTTTCTACTCATTATATTTTCAAAGCAAGCTTGTTAATTTTATTTTAAGGCCTTTTGGGGAATTCATTATTTTACATTTACTTGAATAAAGAGGTTGAATCAGTGCTTTTACTTTTACAGGTGTCATCTATGAAGCAAGTATAATTACTTCTACTCAAGTAAATAATGTGTGTACTTTTAATAATAATAATATTTATTTATTTGTATAGAAATTATTTAAACAAGTTTACAAAGTGCTTCACACAAAAGTCCAAGACAAAATTAAGATTTGATTGTAACATCTGCTGCCGAAACTAAAACAGGACTAGATTTATATATTTTGCTCTAGTGGCAGTGACAGGAATTGCTTGTCCATTTTCTACAAAAGTTTAGTCCAGAACATGGTATCTCTAAATCAATAGTACTGAATACTCATGACGATGTACAGGAGGAAACATTTCTCACAATTTCCATGCTCTTTTTTCTCCATTATGTGGAAAATAAAACACAATGTATTATGTATAAAACCTACAGCTCTCAGTCTCTCATTGTGCATCTCAGCAGCAGTGATGTAGTTGCCAGGGGTGACCAGCTTGTCGTTGGTACAGGAGACGTAGCAGCCGATCCCACTCATCTGGGTTGAGACACTGACTGGACACTGCTGTACCCGAGAACTCAGCTCCGCTGTCTTGACAGAGAGAAAGAAACACACAAGAAAGATGAGTTTCATCTAATACAGGTAACCATTGCAGGTAAAAACATTTTAAATTCTCACCATGTAAAACTGTGGAAATATTGATTGAATCTTGTGGTTTGGCCTGAGGAGAGATTAACTGTCTTCCTTGCAAACAGACTTCAATGGAAGCTGCTGATATGGATGAGCGGTGTAATGCAGGGAAGCAGGGCGGCGGTGAGCAGCCTGAGGCCAGAGATTAGGTCAAAGGCTTCAGGCTGTTAATTAAGGTTCACTGCAGACGAGCTCCTGGGTAACATTTAGCATTTTTCAGGCCTGTGGCACAGATTGATGATGCTTGAATAACACGATAAAAGCAGTATGGAGTTAGTCGAATATTTAATTATCGATGACCTTTTAAAGTCTCATCTCAGAAAGGAAGAGTGTATGTTACATGCACTAGGCTGATTGATAAGGGATAGGGTTAAGTGCCACTTTATAACATTGCTAGGATACAAAAACTGCTAAAAAGTAAAATAAATCTCAGTAAGCAGAGATTCATTGACATGTGTCCAACTGTGATCAACATAAACCTCTTGTGTTTGAATCGTCAGAGTAAATGGGAAAAACTGAGCAGAGTCCCCCCCCCCACAAATAAATAAATAAAATTAAAGGTCAGGGAGGGCTGGATTTGAGCGATCTACATACATAATCTAAAGACGTCCGGATTCTCTTTCACCAGTTTGACTGCAGAAGAGGGATCCCGTGCCAGGTGCAAGGTCCACAAAGGTTCATTGGTATTTTGAGAGTAAGATGGGATAAAAAGATGCTGCACACTTAAATGTGTTTTTTAGGCTGCAAACTAAATAACATGACTGTTCTCTGATGAAACACTTTAATGCTGATTTTAATATCTCATTAATTAACTAATTTATTTTAATACATTTATGAGTTGAGTTGATTGTGTCCAGAGTTTGAAACTGTCTTGGATCTTTCAGGGCCAATGCTTATGTACAGTCACTTGTGTTGGACGTCTCTACATCATGACATATATTTGAAAATGTTAACACTGTCTGATCAACGATGGGCGGCTCCCCACCACCAGCTAACCACTCGTGAAATGGAATCTTTTTTAAATCAGTTTTGAAACTAAACCCCTAAACCACTGCAACGTCTTCCATTCAGACGTCCCCCATCCTCTCCTGCCCATCCCTATCAAAACGGTGTGTGGGAGAACTGGTGACTGACATAGCCACTTGTATAAGATGCTCAAAGAACTCAGGATCACCAGGCTCCTTAGACTTTTCTAGTCTTGATGACCACTCAAAGGGCTAAACAGTGCAGTTTTTTACCATTCATCTATTCACACAATACATTCATGAAGTCCATATATGACCGGCACTTTTTTTCTATGAGGGGGAATATGGGGTTCAGTATTTTGCCCAAGGACACTTCGGCATGCAGATGAGGAAGACTGGGATTGAGCCATCTAGTTGGAGGGCGATCGCTCTACCCCTGTGCCTTTGTGGTCTGACTGATTGACAAAAAACTGTACAGACGCCCAAATATAAATATATTTTCTCACAGTAATTGTTTTTGTTATGTTTGATGTTTTTGTTCTGTATTTCAGGGTATTTGATTGGGTATTAGAACAATTCTAAGAAAAACATGTAAATGTGACCTGATTTTCTAAAAATTCTAAAATAATTCCTCAAACAACCGTGGTTTGTATTTCATGTGCTGATAAAAAAGAGAAAAGAGAAGAAAGAGAGGAGGCGGCATCATGAGGGCAACAGGCTGCTGTTCTGTGATGTGTAAAGAGAGCAACAAACAGACAGAGGTCTCTGTGGTGTGTGTCTTTGCTGATCTGGAACGAGCCCACCAGCATCATTAGAGAGACAGAGGGTGTATGACAGTGAGATACCTGCAGGAGGGTGAAGGTTAGTTAGTCATACACTACCTCCACATGATGAAGGCACACACACACACACACACACACGCACACACGCACGCACGCACACAAGCACGCACGCACGCACGCACGCACGCACACACATACACACACACACACACACACAAACACAGAGAGCTGGTGTCAAAACAATAAAGAAATACACACGCTTTCTGATTAAATCACCAGGGTTTCATTCCCTGACTAAACTGCAGAGAAATTATTATAACATTATATTTATTTGAATTGTTAATTTTCCTAATTCTGGCATAATGTGTATCTTTGAGGTGGACAAAGGGATTGATAAGAGCCCAGGTGACTTTAAAGATAGAGGGCGCAGCTTTAAAAATAGAGGAAGGAGTAAACAGAGCTTGGAGTAGAACTGCTGCTCCTTCATGTCAAAAGAGGACAGTTAATGATAATCTCATTATAACGCCTCCTATGTGCCTTCCTTTGGAAGATACTGGGAACGACAAACCAGGAGCACTACCGAGGTTAGACCTAGAGCTTGCTGGAGGGACTACATATCCCATCCTACCTGGGAACACCTCAGGATCCCCCAAGAAGAGCAAGAAACCATCCTGTACTAGTTGCCTCTGCCCGAGCCCGAATGAGAAGAAGACAATGAATGGAAGGTCAGGAGACTTAAATAAGTCTTTGATGCTGTGCGAAGGGATGAGAGTAAGATGTGTACAACCCCTCTGCTCTACCACGCTGTCATGCTACCGCCCACTCGTACCATGGTCCATAACGTTTTTACACAGACAGTCAGACCTCATAGTTCCAGCGGCCCTGTTACTGCTATGTATCCAATTAATTCTATTTAAAATTTGCAGATCATTTCTTTGGACTTTTGCGTTCAACAAGTACTGGTTATGATCACATTTTAATTTGGGGTTGAGCTGATTGCCAAGATGTGGGAGACCAGATACTATGACCTACAGGTTGATCACCATCCAATCTTCACACCGTATAACCTCCATTTCGGACAGTAAACCAAAATCAATTGTTTCTCTTCATCCAAAGATATAACTGGCTCTGTGGATTATTCTGATGGAACTAGCTGAAGGGGGTCAGCAGGCAACTCATTAACGTTGGTTACTCTGCCTCCCTCAAATTACCCTTCAAAGATTAGTTCACTCTCCTATGGATTAGTTGCCGCTAACGTTACCACACTTGTCATCTTCCACCATCACCCAAACGATCGCCATTCAATTCCTGTAAATCCCGATTTTCCATATCTATTATTCATTGTCTTTAATATTCAAGTTTTTTCCTTCCTCGTAGTTATTAGTCAATAAATCTCATATTTTTGTATCTTTTGTTGCCTTCTGTGTTCTTTTGAAGTAGAGAATGGATGGAGAATTTATGGCTATCAAAATGACGGACAGATGATAACATGTTTCTTTACAGGTTGAGTGTGGAGGATCTAGTGGCATCTAGTGGTGAGGTTTCAAATTGCAACCCCTTACATACCCCCTTCCCTCACCCTCTTCTGTAGAAACATGTTGGAGCAGCATGACGGACTCTGTGGAAGAGGATCTGCTCCCGCTATAGACAATGAGCGCTAATTTGAATAATTGACTATTATAATTATTATATAACATGTCTGCTAATAGATCCTCCTAAATCCTACCCACTGGAGCTTTTAAATAGATAAAGCAGAATCAAACTAATTACTGTAAAATTAATTCTTGCAGAGGTGTTGCTGTGACCATCCGTCTTGTTCAAGAATCTCATTTCCACATGCTCTGGCTCTCTCTCTGTCTATAATAGGATTGTTTAATTTGCACTTGAGTATCATGTTCTGTCTCATGCCTGAATGTGAATGCAGTTTTGCAGTAATTAGTGACCTTTCAAAACACCACACAAATCACAATTAAGTCTCCCCAGCTGATGTGGCTGTGTTTGGTTTCATGTATTTTTAGTGAGATTTTAACAACATTTTTCTATTTTTACTGCGTATTTCCTTCTTTTAAAGTTTGACACTGGTATTATTAAAAATTGTTTTTTCTCTGAGGCCTTTTCTTTACCTGTGTATCCCGGCTGAAGACGACCACTCTTCTCTCAGGTATCCTCTTGGGCAGGGTCTGGATGGCAGCGTGATGGTACTCCACCCCCGTCAGCCGGTGTCTGTAGCCACCCACGAAGGACTTCTGCTGGCGAGGACGCTGGATCTCCACCACCACCTCCTGGAACCCTCCGTCATCTGGTAGTGTTGTTTGTTAGACTAATTTATTGCTTTAATGATGAAAACCTTTGTATAAACTATCACAAAATGGACTCATTCAGGATACTGGATTTTATGTTGTGATAAACTATGATGTGACCTGCTTCATTTACTGTGAAGTATTGTTGTGTGAAAAGATTGAATTAACATAAAATTTGTCTGGCTGCCACTGATTTGTATCTCAAAAACAAATCAGTGATCATTATTAGTTGTTTTGAGGTCAGTTATTGTGATAAATAATCGAGTAGACGTTTTGATGCAAACTATTAAAGGAAGACTTGGGGACCAAACATTTTGTTAAAGGGCTGGAATTGGCCCATGGGTGACTATTTAACTACCACTGTTGCACAATAATTCAATAAACACACACACACACACACACACACACACACACACACACACACACTTACACAAACACACACACACACACACACACACACACACACACACACACACACACACACACACACACACTTACACAAACACACACACACACACACACACACACAACACACACTCTGTGAAGGACGGTGCAGAGGGTAGGGTATTCGTACCGGTTTGGACTCGGACACTGATGACGTCCGGCATACTGTCATGCTCTGGAGGACGAAGGGGGCGGAGTGGATGAGTGGTCGGGTCGGTGGAGCTCATCTCCAGCCGAGTAGAGCTGTGAGGCCGGACCCCAAGCTCCATCAGGCTCTGCTTGTCCTCCACCGCCCTGCCTAGAAAACAACATCAGACCATCTAGTTACAGATTTAGTAAGAAACCAGACCAAAAAAAAAATACATAAAACATGATAGGAATAAACAAAAGTTTGTAACTGGTATATTAAATTGCAGCTCCTCTATTGGTCATAACAATCTGAGTCAAAGTCTCTGGAAAAACTAGGAGTTGAGTTCACTGACAGTGTACAAGGAGAATTTAGCATCTTTTGAGCATTAAGACTAAGTAACTTTTTTCCATTTGCAGAAACAAAAACTAATGAAAAACATCCATTAGGACGTCCGAACCATTAGGTTCTTCCAGAATGCAGCAGCTCCACTGGTCTTCAACAGTTCACTCACACAACACTGTCCCTTCACTGGTTACCAGTGGCTGCCTGTATTCGCTTCAAGACACTAGTACTTGCATACCGTGTTGCAAATTGATCGCTTTCGATCCCAAAAGAGGGGCTACAAGAGACTTATCGAGTTTTAATCTTATTCTTTTCAATGGCTCTATGCTAAGATTGAAGGCAGAAGAGTAATAGGCTACTTGAGCAGTTTCTTATAAAACTAGACAAAATTGTATATAGATAATAGACAATGAGTGACTTTTTGACTGTAATAAAAGTAATTTAATGCTTTGGAAAATAGTCCACACATGCAAAGAGAAGGTGGTTAAGTTCAATTCTGATCCAAATCCTACCCCATCATATCATCATACTGCTGATAAATTCTCACATTAAGCTACTTTCCCCCATCCCCTAAAATTTAGGGGATTTAGGGGAACATTTAAGAACAGCTCATTGTTCTTTTCTTTCATTTAGGGCCTAAATGAAAGAAAAGAACAATGAGTTGTTCTTTTGAGCGACTCATTGAAAGGAACAGAGCCATAAGATCCAGCTCAGTGTTTTTGTAAAATATTCTGATGTTACAGTGAAATTTGACTCACCCTAACCCTAACCTGTTGGATAGAAAATGTTATCACTTCATCATGTGATCCTCTGTAGATATTTGTGTGAGATGTTCTAATTGTTAGCAGGAGAACTCTTTGAGGTCACAATGAACTTAATAATTTACCTTTTACATGAGCATACAATATACATTGTGACTGACAGCCATGAGATAAACATTTTTGTAAGAGTGCTGGTTCTGGCTCATGGGTGTCTATTTAAATACCACTGCTACAAATTAATTCATTATACACATACACACACGCACACACAGACATATTGGCTGTGTGCTGTCTCCAACAGTTATGTTGTATTAAGTCTCTCTTCCTGTTAGTTTAAGATAAAGGCTGGTAAAGTATTTTTGTAGAATATGATGACGTTTCATGAAGCTGACCTTTGATGCGTTGGATCGAAAATGTCACCACGTCATCATTTTATCCCAACAGACCTTTGTGCTAAATCTTGTCACAGTTAGCATTCTTAGAATTCGTGAGGTCACAGAAAATATAATGTCTTGTGTTTTACCATCAAAATCTAGTCAGTTGTGTCTTGAGTCCAGCTTGTATGACATTTAAAGAAATCCCCAAAAGGTGAGAGGGATACTGCATTGAACAGGAGAGACCGCCAGGTGACTTACCGTCCAAAGAGATCTGCAGCACCTCTACAGGAACCCTGAGCTCTGAGGAGAGGTGACACTTCAGCTCCTGAATGCTGAGACCGATGGCGAACGCCACCGTCATCACATGACCGTCTGGCACCAGCACCACCTTCACTGCAATTGCATACAGAGACATACGTCACAGTCTGTGGCTTGACCTCTGAACTCTCCCAATACCTTTGGGGTTTGGATTCTAATTATATTAGTTTAATGAGATTAACCCAAAGGCCAAACTTTTTATAATGGATTTGTACACTTTAATCTCCAGTGCCCAGCTAATTGTTAAAGCTATTGCAAGATATATTGTCGTGCTGGATGAATCTTCGTCAGTTTACTAATATTGTGGAATTTATCTTCACTAGGGATACACTATCAAATATAAATGAATGAACTGAGGCAGCATCAGGACCAGTGTGATGATGAATGTTTAAGCCTCTTTCTTTTCTTTCTTTTCCTTTTTATCTTGGATGCGTATGATGCATAAGAACTTGCTATTTCAATCACATTTTGTAGGATTTTCCTTTTCTAGAATTGTTTTCCTACACATTCCGTTATGTAGAACCTCATCATTTGTTACCTTGGTAACAACTGCATTTTGTAATATCACCTTCGCCATGCAGGTGAGTTTTCATCACCTTTTGTTTGTTAGTTAGCTTGATTAAACCACAACTACTGGAAAGATTTTCATGACACAATGGTGGAAGGATGCAGTATGGGTTGGGAGAGAATCAATAACAATTTGGTGTGAATCAAGCTCAGGGGCGAATCTACATTTGTTTTGTACTTTCTGTAAGATTGTGACCTGGGACATTTTCAACATTTTAATTTATTTCTTAAAAAATAATTCATGGAACTTGATGACTTTTTTTGTGGACTGATATTTATGAGTGTGTGGAATTTGGTGCAAACCCAAATAAAAATCTGGATTTAGTGAATTTAATGTGGTTTCATATAAGGGGACTGTCCTCTATAATAGAGATAGTAAATCAGAGTCTCACCTTCAGGGTCCTGTTCTCTGAGGCTCTATGAGTATGTGCAGTGTGTAGATGATGGGATCGTGACAGTTGTATCAATATTAAAACAACATGTATTCGTATTGCTAATGATGACAGGTGCGTTGACACATGTATTCATCACAGTTTGCTCAGACGGATCGAACACAGAACAGCGTGCACTCACCTGTGGCCCAGCTGTCAGACTCTTCTCTATCAGTCCCTAGGTGTCTGTCGCCCCCTGGCGGCTCATCTGCGGCTCTTCCACCTGGTAGTGGGCTGGTTTCCGTGATGTTTTCCTCTCGGTCTCCGTCCGCTCTCTGCTCAGACATGGCGAAGTGTTAACTGAACACTTGTCAGCCTCCTCACGACGCTGAAATTGAATAAAGAGTGAGTGACAGGTGACACGGTGACACGGTGAGAAACTGCTGCTCTGCCAGTCAGACTGAGTGTTTCCTGTAATCTTGTGCTTGTTTTATTTCCTTTATTTAACGCGACTTTGACCTTCAGCATCAGGCAGGTTACTGTGTCCCCTAACCTTACCTTAGTTCGACCGCAACGGCCGTAGTTTACACGTCG
This sequence comes from Limanda limanda, assembly GCF_963576545.1. Lineage (NCBI taxonomy): Eukaryota > Metazoa > Chordata > Actinopteri > Pleuronectiformes > Pleuronectidae > Limanda > Limanda limanda. The sequence continues at coordinate 25,220,765 of NC_083643.1, forward strand.
CCATAGCAACCGCCACTCCCCCTGCTTGCGGACAGGGGCGTAACACAAACATATTTGTGGCCTGTAAATGTTCCATCAACCCCCCCCCCCCAACTCAACAAGCTACTGTCACGCTTTTACCAGTAACCATCTCTTCTCTCAGCTTGACATTATCACTGTTTATAGAATACGACAAACTGTTATCTGTGTCACTCTTTTTTAAAGTCTTCATTATACTCTGAGGATAAAGGTGGAAATCCACCTGACTCGGAGAGGACGTCTCTTTTACTGTATATCATGATAAAAACAGAAATCAAGTAATAAATAACTTGAAAAATAAGCAGCACTATGAAACTGTAAAATCCTATATACATAAGTGCTATCTGCTATCATCCTCTAACTGACTGACAAATCTTGATATCTATTGTCATGGGCAATAATAACTTAAAATAAAATTAAAATACTATCGGAAACTAATTGAGTTGCAAAATTATAGAAAAAGTGCCGGCCAGAGCACTTGTGAACCTGGGACCTAATGCGGCAGCAGAGGAGGTCGGACAGGGACCGGGCGAAACGGCTCCGTGCACCACGTCCACTAATCACACATTATGGTTTACGCCAACATGTGTAGAACACATAATGAATATTTCATGTAAAATTGATTTAAAGTTGTAAAACAAGGCTTACTTCCCGTTGCCAGTAGGTGGCACTTTCATTATCACTACATGCAGTGTCTTAATAGATTGGTTCAGGTCAGGGCTCTGATGAAGCTATTTAGAGCCGATGGGAAAATGTACAGTGGAGTTACAACAACTTCATTTTCAAGCTGATCAGTATGTGGCACTATGACCCTGAGTTAATATTAACATATGGAGCTATTCAGGTCGGGAATCTTATCATAGGTTTTAATAAAATGCACAGTGCAGTTAAAAAACACTTCCTGTTAAAGGTGAATCAGTAAGGGACCCTGAGCAAATATTGACATATGAAGCTGTTCATTACGGGACTCTGATCATAGGTGAGCATTTTGGTGCTGACTGGACATTGCACAGTGGAGTCCTTCTCACAAACAAAAAGCAATAGGGCTTATAAGCGATATCAGACACAAGTCAATTGCTCAACACAGACCTTAACTTAATTTCACAAATATTGTATAATTCTTTTCGTTTATCACTTCATTAGTTTTCCTCCTCTATTAACTCATTATGTATTTTCCGCAAAAGTCCTACTTCCCTTTTCAATTGCATCACCTCTTTTCAAATTGTTGTAAAGAGGTGGTTTTTGTAGACGTTTTCTGGCGTGTTTTTATGTAATATTGGCTACTTTTTTTTTGCATTATCTACAACCACGGATTTTGTTGCTCTTCATGTGTCCCTGTGCCTTACTACTCCTCAAAAGACTCTCATAGTCGTCAAGTGCCTCAAGTGCTTATCTAACTGATTGTACCAATGGTGTTGTGCGTTTTCTCTTACATTGAGTAGCAGGTTGTCTCTCTGCCACCAAAAGAAAATCGCTCTGTCCAAGTTTCCTTGAAGGTCCAGGATAGATTCAATGAGATTGTGTCCTGGGGACTCTTTTTTCCTTCCAGGGATTTATATTATTCTTTAAATTACCATTAAATGGACCATGTCATATTGAGATTGATTATAGTGATACAATGACTGTGGACAGGGTTTGTACTGTTCTTACAGTAATAAGCTGTAGGCTGCAAGCTTTTTACTTTGAAGTTCGGCAGTGCATGCCATTCACTAGCAAATTAATGATCAAAGGCAATATAAATACCAAATTAAGATCAATGACATGCCTCTGAACTTGGCTGTGTAATAGCCTTTAACTTATTTATATTATCATACATGTAAAGTAGAAGAACGGTCACTGATTTATCGACTAAGTCTGAAGAAAGTACTAACTACAAATTTGGAACTCTGATTCATGTTTAAATGAATAACTATAAGCAAAGTAACCACCACCTTTAGTTAGCAAAATTGAAGGATATGTGGTTCTTGACAGTGTAGAGGTTGGCAAAATCCACACTTATGCAACATTAATGAAGACAACATGTGTGTTAAAGAGAAACATTTATAGTGAAAATAATAAAAGTATCAACACACAAACTAACTAAAGGTGTACTTACTTTATACAGATGTGCAGATTTGTATGTGAGTATTCGTGTGTATGTGTGTGATTGTATTTTTCTAAATGGTGGCTGGCCACTATGAAGACAAAAGACCCCCTGGAATGGTGGGGCACCGTGGCTAACATCACATATATGTGTTAAGTGTCAAACCAACCGATGTTACTGCCATGATCATATAACAGCAGCTGAATTTAGTGGAAACCCTCTATTTTCATTTTTTTGTTGCCACTGTTCTTCAACAAAGTTATTTAACGGCTAGTTCACGTTAACAGGCTCTGCTCCTCACATCTCATCTCGGCCTCACTGTGTCACGTGCGTCGCCCAATTTTTCTAACTAGACGGCAAAGCTCTGCAAGCCTCACGCAGCCTGCAAGGCTGTGATTGGTCTGCTAACTACATCCTTTCCGGAGTCGCATTTCCGGGTTCATGCCCCATAATACCGTCAGAAACCACAGAAGATTTAGAAGAAAGAATATGGACCAAATAGAAGAGCGTTTGGCAGAAGAGATTCGAAAGTATGACCACTTGTATAACCCGTCACTGACTGGCGGATTTGCCCGCCAGAAAAAGGCTATGAGGTGCTGCCGTGGCGATGTAAATAAACAGTCGCAACGACTGCCACACACGAAGAAGAGCCGACTTTGACAAAAAACATTACTCCGCCAAATGGTCTGGCGGTGAATTGCTTTGCATCAAGCGCAACCCTTGGGGAACCATAAATTAGCCGCAGACGCAGTTAAGATAGTGGGGGGCGGGGCCTGTGTGTCTGAGGAGTATGGGAGCACACATACAAATAATTCTCACTCGCGCGCATATTTGCAGGTTGCACTGGTGGATCTTGTTATAAAATTGAGTTGCACTGTCTCCGAAAATGGTCGCAGTCTGGAGCCCTGTCTTTTAGTCATTTCCCAGTCTCCCTATATGGACAGTGACAGTATAAGAGCTTTATGTTGAGCTCCATGCTGCTATTTCAGTCTATGAGCCAGAGGAGGCGACTTGGTGGCCCCTGTAAAACTCCACTAATCTGCTGCTGGACATGTGCTGGACCCCAGAGATCACACAGCAAGCAGCAGAGCAGGAGTACAGGGCCTGTGTTAACCTGTCACACAGGTCAACACCACTGCCAGAACATTTGGATAATCAATTCGGACTGACTGTTCTCCATAATGGCACCAACATTCACAGAATCACCTATTGTCTTCCAAGTAAAAGCACATCTTGTTTGTTATTGTTTTGTTGGTGCAATGCTTTATATCGAGCTGAATTAAAGAGCTTTTATTTTGAAAAGCGGTGCTCTTTACTGTGAAGATTGTATTGATGCTTAAAAGACCTCTGAAATAAATAAATAGCACCAGCAATCACAAAACTGTTGCCTCATGAAAGGCATGAATGGACCACTGCTGTGGGCTGCTCGCCAAGTTTTCCTGCAGCTCTCAATTAAACTCGATCGATATTAAACAAGACAATCATCAGCTCATATTTCTTAAACAAAGAAGAGTAGGAAAAATAGACCTGATTGATTTTGCCTGCCACGAAACCTGTAGGCAGCACGTTGGCATGAGTCCATAGTCTAAGCCCCAGATGCTTGTGGGATTTTGAATGTGGGATTCCCGCCAAACACGGCAAAGACACAGCTTAGCTCACACAATAGAATACAAAAACCGTCTATATTTAAGTGGCCAGGTGTCGCCCCACATGCCCGCTCACTTTCTTTCTGCAGGCACACACCTACATACAGAAACACGAGAACAGTCTCTTCCATCAGAGAGTGCTGCTGACACACCTCACAGGTGAGAATCTGTTGCTTTTTCTGCAAAGACATTCAGGCATTTGTTTCAACAGATACATTTTGGCTGGATGCTTGTGTCGGAAGGAAAATGAATGGCTGGAGGTCAGTTGAGTTAATTTATTTTTAAGGATTTATGCTATTTTTCCTATCTGCTAACAGTAACATAAACACTTGGAGGTGTGGAAGCTCGTGCTACTCGTTTTGTTGCCATCCATTATCCTTGTTTTTTTTCTTAGTGTTTATAATATTTACCTTAACTAGGTTCTACTTTATTTTATAAGTGTAAAAAATGTCATTTGGCATTCATTTTTGAAAAAAACGGATTTTAAAAGTAGAAGAGTTTAGAAGAACAGAAGTTTAAAGCCGATAAAAGGTAACTTGGGCTTGATTAGTGGACACTTTATTCGTCGGTTGTCCTGCTTACTCCTGGACAAATTTAACATTCTTGCATGCCTGGGTGACCTGCTGTGCAAAAACTACACGATGAACAATGTAATTTAAATTCATGCATTTGAGGTGAATGGATGAACATAGTTTTGATTTTCTGTTTTGATTTATCACCATGAGTTTATTTAAGGACTTGGATTGTTGTGGGTCAATGTCTTTCTCTTGATTTGTCCACCCTCTGCAAAAAATATAATGATTTCACAGAATTTAAACAAGAATTTTGCTAATAGACCTCAATTGAGTTATGTATGATCATTTTGTTTACGTCCTGCAGAATGATAAACACTTATGAAGATTATGGTGAAGAGGAGCTGAATGACTACATCGTCCAGCTGAGTATTCAAAACTCCTGCCAGGATGCCTTTCTGAAATCTGCTGCCAGGTATGGTAGCCACATCCAAACCACCACACTCCTTAAAAAACATCAAAACAAACTATCTTGTGCTCCGTCTGCTTTTAGTTTAGCAGCGGCGACAGAGGAAAATCTGAGAGTCCTGGCTGCTATCGAACAAGGTAGGCCGGACATTACACTCACATTTACCATCACAACAGAGAGTTGTACATTTGAGCTGTTGGCTGAATATATAGGTGCATTATGAAAGAATGTGAAAGGTTGACACTTGACCTGCAGAAAAAGGGAAAGTGAAGAAGAGATAGATAGATAGATAGATAGATAGATAGATAGATAGATAGATAGATAGATAGATAGATAGATAGATAGATAGATAGATAGATAGATAGATAGATAGATAGATAGATAGATAGATAGATAGATAGATAGATAGATAGATAGATATATAGATAGATAGATAGATAGATAGATAGATAGATAGATAGATAGATAGATAGATAGATAGATAGATAGATAGATAGATAGATAGATAGATAGATAGATAGATAGATAGATAGATAGATAGATAGATAGATAGATAGATAGATAGATCCCAGATTAACACAGCAAAGAAGATTTTGCTTGCACAACAGGTTCATAAAACATCTTGATAATCTTATTGCAGACACTGAAGGAACTGAGCCTCCTCAGTTAGTAGAGCCAGCTCATGCCCTTCTTGCCTTGGTGTTGTTAGTCAAGCTTATTATCCGTTTGTAACTGGATTACTGATCAACATGTTTGGAAGTTTCTGTTTCTTGCTTCTTCTCTCTCCGGAAATCCCTGTGATGTGTTCTCATTGCCGTGGTAACCAGGTGAGGTGTCGGTGCTTAGGGAGATGCTGAGTCACACCTCTGCCTTCAGCGAGCCGGACTGTCACGGCTGGCTTCCCCTCCACCGGGCTGCATCCCAGCCACTTCTGGAGGTTCTGGAGACTGTCCTGACATGTAAGTACATTTGTTCAGTAGATGCTCAGATTTGATTCATTTATTGGACCATTTTATTAATTTCTAAAAGTAACTATTTAAAAATGTATATAAATGCTTCTTTGTATGGCCTAATACAGATGGCACTTTTATTAGTGTTGAACAGTACAATCAACCTACTCTTTCAACATCTGTCCATCTTGTGATGCCAATAAAAACAATGTAGTGTATTGAAATCTCTCTACTTATAACAGAAATTTCTGTTTGTGGAATGTATATCTTGTGAACCATTCAGTCATGACTTGTTTAAGCTGTAAATGTTTGCGTGTAATGTAAAATACATCTCTGTTAGCTCTATTATCATAAAGGCATCCGACCTATCATTGTGGGCTACGAAGCAGTTCGTGTGCGTTTCCCCTGATATGTAGCTTCACCACATACCAGGATTAGCTGCAGATCAGCTGAACCTGTGATCATTGTGTCAGAGCACTGACATCCAATCGGCTTTATGAGGCCTCTAGACTTCCTCTGAAATGCCTGCCATATGGTTAAATAACTTTGATGAAATGTGAGAGAGAGACGGTGTTATTGTCGTGACATCTTCAGGCTATAAAAAATGGAAAGCAACAGAACATTTCTGTACAGCCCCATCAAAGAGGTTTCTTTAGAAGTGGACGACTTTTCCCATCGAGATTCCCCTGAATTGCATATGTGTCCCAAGTCACACCAGTTCCACCTATTAGCCACCTCAGCTACGCCTGAAACACTCTGAGCCAAGGATGTTTGACCCAAAGATGTTAAACCCATTGATGTTTGATCTCAGTACATTCATATTATTTAGTTTTCAGCTCAAAAACACTTGATTTAACCAAAATTGAATAGCTATTCTCCTGGGCTTTCTCCCATCCCATGCACCACCAAGTTTGATGTGAATGGGTTCAGTACTTTTTGTGTTTAAAAACATAAATTACCTCTTTGGCAGAAGAAAGATGACAAGCAAAGATAACATATAAGTCACATAAGGTTGAATGCAGTTGAGACAATTGGCATCACCAAAACAATGGCTGCCCGAAATAACATTAACCCACAGAGTGCTTCAAACAATGCAGGCATCCAGCAAATGACAGCTGATTATAATAGTCCTACTGGTCACAAATAACCTTTGATGTCACTTCCACTCCCTTACCCTGGAGGTCAGACAGCAGTGACGTGTCCACAGCTCACTGGCTCATCTGCCAGGTAAACACAGCTGTCAGTCGGACAGCAACACTAGGAATGAACATGTTGAAGATGTCCTCTGTGTGCTGGGTTGTGATTCATTCTTTATTGGATTTTTGAAAGATAACTGATAAATAAATATTTGACAAAGTAAACAGTAATAACCACATAAAACTGTTAAGCACATATGTAGCACATATACAAACTTTTACAAGAATCAAATTCAACCAGAAAAAATGAAATCATAATGAATATTGTCATATGAATAAATGGAATGAAATAAAGACACACTACTGGATCCAAGGATGGTAAATGTATGCGCATGGTGTGACAGCTTGGTCAATAATTGCTTGAATGGTCGTGGATAGTTAATCAGAGCCATCACACCTCCCACTCTGACAAATGCGTAGGGTCCAATAAACTCTATTTAGAATTTAATTGAATATCTCTCGTTTACATTTTTCCCCCAAATTCCTAAGAATTAAGCTCCATTCCTCTTCTGTAAACCCAACAGTGTGATTGGCTTCCCACACCAATCTGAGAGAAAATTCATCCCCATCAAATAAGGATCAGCATAGAGTAGTAGGCTACGACTTCATTACCCTTGCTTTTATGTGATGTTGTGAGATTGTGTTGGAGTTGTGTTATATTTGTGTTGTATTTATGTTGTGATGTGTTTTTTTTTTATTTGTGTTGTGATTGTGTTGTGTTGTGGCAGCTCAGGGGCTCAGCCTGGAGGAGAGGACTGCAGTTGGCGGAGAGACGCCACTGATACTGGCAGTTAAAGCCGGGCTGGTGCGGAATGTGAAGAGTCTGCTGGAGCACCGATCCTTGCCTCACAACACCAACCACAAGAATGAGTCACCACTGCTACTGGGTAACACTGTAGACAAGCGTTGACAGGACGAGAAATGCAGATACATCTTTACCACCAGTGGGATAATTATGTAAAGTTTGTCCTAAGTGTAGTAACGGCTGTGTTGACCTAATTCAAAATGGTGTGTGGGGTGTAGTTCTAAGTTGGATAGCAACAAAATATATTTAGCTCAGTTTTTAACAACACTTTCACATTAAAAGTGCATCTTCAAACTAAAACTAAGAGTTACGTGAGAGTGAAAGGTTTTAAAGAGCTGCAGGGTTGATGACAATTCTCTGAAGGTTGGTCACCTGATATATTAACATTGCTGATCAAAACTTTCTCTACTTTCTCGTCAACTTGCAGCGGTGAGGGTTGGCTCATATGAGATGACACACGCTCTGGTGGCTCATGGTGCATGGGTGGAGCAGGTTTGCCGGAAGAGGTGGACGGCTGTGCATGAAGCAGCCAAAGTCGGCAACGCTGACATCCTGATGCTGCTGCTCAGGAACGGCGGGCGGGTAAACCAGAAAGACGTTTCGGGGGTGACACCGCTCGCTGTGGCTGCAGAGCACGGACATTTCCACATCGCTGAGATTCTGCTGAACTGCGGTCAGTGTGAAGACACTTATAAATGCAGTTTCGTGACTGAATGAATGAATGAATATACAACTCAAAACATGAGGATGAAAAGTTGTGAACTTGGGTCTGAAGATTGTCTTGAAGCTTGACAGTCCTCTGAAATAGCGACATGTAATATATGAAAAAACAACATTCAAACTTGTTCAGTTTCATTTTATGAAAAATATTGACTATGAAGTGAAACCAGGTAGGATAAAGGTAGGAAAAACACACAGTTTTCTATCTTTATTCTGCACCATAGACTATTTATTAAAAGCTCTCTACACCCGATCCACACACAAACAACATCATCACTCACTAATGACAAGAAATGATTCAGAAGTAGCTCCGAAAAGAGACCAGAGGCCAAGAGAACAGGACATTCCAAACAGGCAGGTTTAGAATGGTCACTGGAGTTGTACATTAACAGTGAATAATCTGCTTGACAAATGTCTTCGTACCAAAGAGTTTTGCCAAATAATTATCATCTTCCTCTCTTTAAACCTGTCTCCAGTTTTAGATAAAAATGTCCTGTCCTGTTTAATCTGGCTTCCCTGTTCAGGCAGCACAGTGAACTCTCAGGCCCTAAACGGTGAAAGTGTCCTTTTGGATGCAGCCGGATCAGGAAACACTGTCTGTATTCAGCTGCTGCTGGACAACGGAGCCAACCCAAACCTGCCCAGCATCACCGGACACCTGCCCATCCACAAGGCAGCATATGCCGGACACTATGAGTGAGCATCTTCTGTCAAACTTTGTCAGACTTTGGGCTATAATGAACAAAGCCGCCTGGAGGGGACACAAGTTGGGCTTTAAAGGGTTGGTCATACTATAAAGTGTAACAGAGAAAACCTTCTGCAGATCTTCACAATACATTAGATTTACTCATTAGACAGATGCTTTTATCCAAAAGGACTTACAACTGGGGAAAATACTTAAGCATTTTGAAAATTGCAAAACTTCAATTAAGAATAAAGTGAGGTAGGTCAGGTAAAGAAGTGCACCAAAAAAAGTGTTGGTCGGACATGTTGAGGTGTTACAAGGGAGGAGCTGTTCTCATAAGAGATGAATCTTCAAGAGCTCCTCGAAGGTGGAGATGGACGTTTCGATGATCCTACTGACTGGCGGATTTCTTCCAATAAACTCTGCCATTTGAAATGCTGCTCACTTCAGGCCTTTAAATACTCTTATAGTTTGGCTCTTATTGCTTAATTCAACCTTTGTTTTCTTCTACAGTGCTCTGAAAATGCTGATACCTCTGACCACTAAGAAAGCCATCAAGGAAGCAGGCCAGAGCCCAGTCCACTCAGCAGCGGAGGGTGGCCAGAGACACTGCCTGCAGCTCCTGCTGGCCTGTGGCTTTGATGTCAACTACCGTATGAGCGCCAGAAACTCTGAAAACTACCGGGACATGAGGAGGAGTGCCTTGTACTGTGCCGTTTCCAACGGGGACGTTGACTCCACCAAAGTCCTTCTGGTGGCCGGAGCAAGGACTAACCTTGACCCGCTGTGCTGCCTTCTGGTGGCAGTCAGGTCCGGGCGCTGTGAGATTGTCAAGCTGCTGCTGGCAGCCAAAGCAGACGTGAACTGCTACTTCACGGTGGTGAGCAACACAGTGTTTCCTACGGCATTACAGTACTGCCTGAAGGATGAGGTGATGATGAGGATGCTGCTCAACAATGGTTACAAGGTGGAGAGGTGCTTTCACTGTCACCACGACACCAGGTTTGAGGCTACTGACGAAGTGGATGGGAAAATACCAGTGAGTGAAAGACATTACTTGTAGTTTGATATTTTGGGGGAATACAATTACCTGCTTTCCTATGAGATTAATCTCATATGCATTAGCTGGTTAGCTTAGCTTAGCACAAAGACTGGAAACAGATAAAGAGCTAGTCTTGCCTCAACAAACATCAGAAAAGATTGTATGTGCTTTACGATAATAATACCTTCATCAGCTGAAACACCAGATGATATGACATTTTACCAGAAGCATGAAACAATTCATGTCTGACAGTACAGTAGAAATAACGCAGTTTAAGGACAGCCTAAACTAATACAATCTGAATAATATGAGATTGAAGTTGTAATTTTACGAGAATTAAGTTCTAATATTATGAAAATAAAGTTGTTCAATACAAAAAAGGTCAAAATGTATGAGAACAAAGTCAATTTTTTTTGACTACATGTCATTTAAGAGGGGGATTATCAGAAAAAAACACCTTTCGCCTTTGTAACAATAAATGTTGTTATACTTTAATATAAGTCTCACTTTATATTTTTGCTCATCAGTACCTCTTAATCATAAGTATCAGGACTTTGAAAAGATTGTGCAAGTAACTGTCTATTCTGAAGAAAAAAACACACAGACTTAAAGGAATTTGCTTGCTGAGAAGGACATTTTTGTAGGTTATCATTGGTTAAATGTAATGTTGTCCAAGGGTGTTTTATAGTTTCTCAGGAAACAATGAAAGTCCAGTTTTTGTTCCAGATGGAGTGAAACTCCGGGAGTTGCACTTGCAGCTTATTTCCTAAAAATGTTTTTTATTAATTCTTAAAATATGATGACTTTTTCACATTAGGTTACAACATTGTTCCCATAATAATACATTATTCTCATAATTTTACAACATTAATTTCGTAATATTACAACATTATTCTCAAAATCTAAAATGTCCCTCTTTATTAGGCCCTAGTCTAGTACTCAGTCATAGCTAAAGAGTGGGCATGTCATTTGTCGTAAAATCCACCAAGTCTGAAATGTGGAATGAAGGATTATACCAACAATCTTTGATCGCAACAAATTTGAATGTCTGATTTTCTCCAGTTCTGTGAATTCATGAGTCTCTGCTGTCTCATGCATCTGTCTGGGAACGTAGTCCGGATTCTGCTCGACTACGTAAGCCACATCCACATCTGCTCCAAGCTCACACTCATCCTGGAGAAACAGAGAGAGTGGCCTGAAATATGTGAAATCCTCAGTGAGTTCACTCATGATGTTATGACATAAAGTATCATGAAATGCAAACTAACCTGCTGAAAAAACAAGCAGATGCAGCACCACACTGTGAAAACTAACTTAATTAATCACAAGAGGCCTTTTCCTGATCCTCAGAGGATGAACTCTTGAGAGTTTACTGCTAGCTTGTCACTCTCTGTACATTTTAGCATCAACACTGGTAAGACTCTAAGAATAGATCATATGATCCGTTTGTTGCTTGCTCTCTCTAGCACTTTGCTATTGAAGCAATAATGATTAATGCAACCTGAAGGGGGCAGTAGCAGACCTGTAGGCCCCCGTACATAGTAGTGATGTTCAGTGGCAGCAGGTGATACAATATATTTGGGGGGGGGGGGGGCAAACAAACTAAAGCCAGACTCAACAAAAACAACACAACACACATTATGCCAATCCTGTAGCCTTCATTGAGCTGCTGAGCAATGCTAGGCAAGCCGCAATAATGTAGCCTCATTATGTCTAAGTGACTGAGGCAACTTTCATGCCGTTTGCATTTTTCTTTTCTTTTTTCAGTACCTCTGAACAGCAAACAGGGGAAGCACTAAAAGGCTTGCACAACATCCAGTTAGCCATTTTTGTTTCTCTGGGGCACAGAGAGCTGTGTACAGTGCAAAATCTGCAACAACCAATTAAAGAAAAGCCTCAGTCTCATGGTTACCAAAAGTTTAAGGATCTACATTCACCGTCATTTACCAGGCGCCCTGCACCAGGAAGTACTTATACACTATTTAGACAGAAATTAGCCACATACAATTTAAAAACAATTTATATTGAATGCTCACAAGTGCTTACAGTCTACCAGGAGCATTGTACAAGTAAATTATTATCACCTAATAAATTTATATCAAAACATTTTAAATAGGCTTTCTTTTCTCAGTATGTTGAAGGGGGCAGCGCCCCAGTGCCCTTTACAAGCCACTAATGATGTTATCATTCAGTTTGATACTCTCACTTGTGTGTTTCATGACAGTATTAATTAAAGAGAGTGAAATGATTTTCTGTAACCTTGCTCTCCAGGCAGTCCTCGCTTCCTCAGGCACCTCTGCAGACTCGTGATTAGGAGGTGTTTGACACTGAAGAGACTCAATAATCCGGAAATCATGAACTCACAGGTTTTCCCTCCCCGACTGAAGAGCTTCATACTGTATCAGGAACTTGATCTCTACAACCAGGACCCTGAACACATCATATAAGATCGGATTATTTTCAGAGGATGTAACTATTTTACTTGTATACGATATATATACTATATTTTACTTTGTATATTTGAAATGTGAGTATTGTGACAGAGTTATCTGTGACGTTTTTACAGAAAATGTAAATATCAAAAGCAAGCTGGTGTTTGTTTTTGAAACATTTTAGGTCATGTGCTGCATGTGCCCATATTATTGATTTCAAATGGATTTGTGATATAACACTGATCAAAACATGTGGTACTTACATGTGGCAAATAAACTGCAAAGATCAGCTGTGTCATAAAACAATGTAGATGTTATCTATTTTAATAAAACAATATACTGTATTTGTGAGTGTTTTTTAAATATTTAGTTCTCTTTAGGGCCCAGTGAGCCACACACTTTTTCAAGGAGGTCAGGAAGTTTTGAGAAGCAAATAAAACCTTTGATGGTTTTCATGGGATTCGTTGACAAGAAAAACATTGAATAACAACAGCCTTTAAAAGTTGTGTTTCACTTCATTAGCCATGTGAATGAAGGTTTCATATGTAAGTTTATGTCAGTCTCTCTGTCTATGACCTTTCCGTTCAATGCTCATCAGCACTGATTGTTGATCATGGAAATCTGAAGCTTTTAATTCAGTGAAAATTTTGTCCAACAGCTTAAGGCTTAGTGTATTTTTTAATATATAAAGTACTTTCTATGGAGTGCAGCTCTGACATTTTAATTGTTACACATTCTGTCAGTCAAGCCGTCAGTCATTTCATTCCTCAGGACTTTATTATTTCAACTGCTTCTCATTGACTTGTTGTCTAACAGCATGTGGACTAATTTCTGTACTGAAAACATTGTTGTTATCAGATGAATTATAATTACACATTAAATATTCATACAACTGCTTGGCTCATTGTTGTTTGTCATTAGCTGTGGATAATTTGAGCAGAGTGACACAACTCTCCATTAGGTGCAGTGGAATGGTCTGCATGTTAAATACACTGGAACAGATGACACCTATAAATAGCATGGTGGTCTGTGTGTGTGTGTGTGTGTGTGTGAGTATGTGCGTGGGTTTAGGGGGGGGACACTAAGTTAAGATATAAACACTGTGTATCTTTTAGATTCCAATTCACACAATGATGTAAAATTCTTCAGAGTGTGTGGTCATTGAGGTGTCTGTGTTACCAAGTTTGTTTCTGATCAACAGTAACGAGGGCATGGGTCAAAGTGTCCTGAAAATAGAATTAAAGGATAAACATGATATGATAAAAACCGATAAAATAAAGACAGAAGAGCTCAGGAAGAAGGACACCTGTAGGCTAAATCCATGCTACTTTGTTTTCATGGGAAAAAAAAATCTCTGTCCACACCAGTGTTTTGGCTCTGTATCAGTTTTAATCCCTGTTCATACTAACACTCCTGAAAAGGCACATCATGTAACCACTAGTACACTGGGTCTGCACATGACGGCATACACAGGCAGCATTTGGTTGTAAGTTGCAAAATCGTCACAGATGCTTGAATAGTAGCTCGTCTCCTACACATGTGAACAGTTGTATCATTGTAAAATACTTAATTTAACTGCACAACAGCTGTTGGCAAAGACAACAGGGTCAGCAGCACTCGTAATTGATTTTCCATGTTGCATTCTCTACATAGACTGTGGTTCTATACACTGGTAAGTGAGTCTAATGCCGGTTGTTTTAATCTTCGAGGAGGATCATTTGATATGAGCCTGACAAATCATCATTGATCAGCAAAGATCAGCAGCATGATTTTCAAACTAAAACAGGGCCTGCACAGTTTCCAAACATGGCTTTAGCAGTTCTAAATCTTGTTGTGTGGATAGGCAGTGAGTCTGTAGCAGAGTTGATGTGTTGGCAAATGAAAACGTAATAGTGTGGATTTGGCCTTAGTCTAAGTCTCAGAGTTTATTCCAAATCAAACTGACTATTTGTCAATGGTGGAAAATACTTTCACACCGGAACTGATATTAAGTGCAAATTTGAGGTACTTATTTGAGTAATTGAATGTTCTACTAATTTGAATTTCCTGTACATTTCACAGGAAAGTTCTGCTCAGCATTATTTACCTCATTAGAATTATCTATAGATCTACATGATCAGTCTACAGTATATTACCAGATCAATTAATCGTGTAGACAGACAGACAGTATCATTCTCTCTCTCTCTCTCTCTCTCTCTCTCTCTCTCTCTCTCTCTCTCTCTCTCTCTCTCTCTCTCTCTCTCTCTCTCTCTCTCTCTCTCTCTCTCTCTCTCTCTCTCTCTCTCTCTCTCTCTCTCTCTCTCTCTCTCTCATCCTCCCCTCCTGCTTACGACTCTCTCTCTCTAAGCGTTACTTAGATCGGTGTGACAGCTGTGGTGGGCTGCAGTCCAAATATATATTATATCCATTTTCAAGTTTTTGAAATGGGAGGACTTTCAAATGTATCAATGAATTGAGAAGGTAACCAGCACAGTGCTTTACTCAAGTGACATTTTCAATAGATGTCTTATATGTGTAAAGTGGTATATAGACCTTATATAATATTATACAGTAAGGTCAGTTAATTTCAGTGGATCTGTTGTGGACTGTTTCCAGATCATTACTTTGAAAGTTTAAACATGAGTCCATGTAGATCCCTGATTGGTGTTAATCTGCCCCCCGACTTTTTTCGCTCACCACCTACTACCTATTTGAAGCTCTGATAATTACCTCCATCGCCATGGTGAACGCTAGTGGGGAGATAGTGCAGCTAGTTATGAAGCCTATTCCTTGACGCTGCCATATGTTGGTATAATCTGTTGTGGTGAAGCAGAATTGCAGATCTTTGAAGTAGGCTTTAACCATATTTATGATGGGCTCTGGTAATTTGAAGAAGTCAAAAGCAGCCCGGAGGACACTATATGGTACTGAACCAAATGCATTAGTGAATTTTAGGAAGATGACATGTGGCTCTCTCTCTACTGACTCTTGGTTGAGATCCTGTTACTGTGTTATAAATATCCAGACAACCCGGGAAATCCAGCTTTCTGGACCGTTTTATCCACCAGCTTGTTTTTCACTAGATAGCTTGTCAGCCTTTGGGCTATGACACTAAAGAAGATCTTGCCTTCTACATTGAGGAGACGGATGGGCCGGAAATTGGCTGATTTGAGGATTCAGCTATGACCAAAGCTTTGGGTATAATTTGATTCACCCATGACACTCTTATTAATTTCCACAAGAAATGATATGGGACACTGTCCATGTCTTGGGCTGATGATGCTCTTGCCATCCCTTTGCACCCATTTCGGAGGGCATTTGGCTGCTCAATAGGTGGGTGATCGGAGGGAATTGCTATCGGATCATGTCTCTTTGGATCAGAGTGTGTTCTGTCCAGGTGCTTCTCTAAGTTTAAATAAAATTTAAAAAAATGGTTTGTATTTAAAGTCTTGATGATCACTCTAAGGGCTTTACAGTACAGTTTATTTCCATTCACACAGACATTCATACAGTGCTTCTATGAGCAGTATGAGGGACAACCCAGGGTTCACACTCTCGAACATGGATTTCAACATGCAGATGACGTGGACAGAGTTATCCGATTTGTTAGATTTTTTAGCTGCATGGTCAGCCAATGCATTGTCTCGTGAAACAGAATCATTGGAGCTGGTGTGGACATCACATGGTACAATAACAATACATGTTTGTAATAAAATCCATATAGACTCTGTCTCAGGACATTTAGTTGATGGTCAGATTAATTTGCACTGAAACATTATATTATAAATAAAATAAAAAATCAATGTGGACTGCCACACATTGCTCCACCAGATTAAAATGGAAGTTCTTTATTTACCAGTTTCCATAGTGATTAATAGTATCTGAGCACTCTTCATCTATGAGGTAATAAACTGAGTTGATTGAAGTAGCTCAGATCAGCTGTTTTGGTGCTGAAAACCCATCTCGTTTTCACTGAGTCACTGATCAGGGTTAAAATTCAGTTTGTTAAACCTGCCACACTTCCCACTCTCTTTAGTTATAGCGGACATCAAAATCGGTCAGTGTCTCTTTTCTTCCACCACAAGAAAGATGAGGATTATTACTGCAGTCTGTCCCGTCTGATTTGATGTTGTTGTGTCCTGGTGTTATCAACAGTCCTCGTCAGCACCGGGCTGAGCTGCACTGTACCTAATCCCATCCTCCTCTGGGAGAACAAGGGTTTCCCTGACAACACCACAACCGTGTTTTTGTGCCCTGACATGTTACATAAAGCCCCACAGCTTCATCTCCGATGTCTCCCCGCAGAGTTTTGCTCCTTTCATTTCCTTGGCATACGAGTCACTGATGAGCTCTCACTGCAGGCCATAGGGCTCACATTCCTGCAGTAAGCCTATCTCATCAACCCCCCCACCAACATACACACACACAAACACGCACACGCACACGCACAGGCACACGCACACGCACACACACACGCACACACACACACACACACACACACACACACACACACACACACACACACACACACACACACACTATAAAAAGACAGACATCAGAGGCATGGAAGCCCTCCCCTTTCTCCCTGTCAGGGTCTAAAGAGACCAGTAGATGAACACGGAGTCACCACTCATCCCAGAGCATCCCTCATCTAAAGTAATCTTATGGAGGATGTGCCAATGAACAAAATCCTGAGAGAGCTAACAATTTAAGGAATATTTACTTAAGTATAGGAAGTACAAGGGTGAGACAGAGTTCGAGATTTAGGGCTTGAGAAGGTCCTAAAACCAGAACTGAACCATGAGCACCTTTGGGTACCGAAGTGAGCTGAAGAAGTACGAGGAGGTAGATGAAGAGGAGCTGCTCGCCACGCTGTCCTCTGCGGAGCTCCAGGAGCTGGAGAGGGAGCTGGCTGACCTTGACCCTGATGATAATGTGCCAATCGGCCTGAGGCAGAAAGACCAGACTGCCAAAACCCCAATGGGCAACTTTGACAGGGAGGCCCTGTTGAAATACTGGGAGGACGAGAACAAGAAGCTGCTGGAGGATGAGAAGGTGGAGTCCATCCCTGGACAGGTGAGAGGGGGGAAATCAATACTCCACTCAAGTTTTCTGTATCACATCAAAGAACCATGCCAGCATGTTTTGACAGAGGGAGTTTGAACTGCAGCATCCCTGCTGAAAACCAGCATGCTGAGTCTTAAAACTTTGTTTTTGTTATGGTTGTGTTATTGCTAAGAGGAAATACATTTAAGATGCGACTCAACGTTTGGAGGTCAGCAGCCAGATAAAGTCCAGCTGCTGATCAGCAACACAATTCACATAATCTTCTCTCAGTATCCACGTTCTTTGTTTGATGTTCAAAAAATAAAGCTATTCTTCAGCTGAATCTCTGTTCATGGACACAGTTCGTGTCACAGATGTGTTGACAGATGTAATAGATATTAACTGAAACCAGCGGCGTCGTTAGGTCTGTTTTAGGGGGGCTGAAGCCCCCCTAAAATGTTCTTCAGCCCCCCCAAATAATTTTTCGGATTTAAAAAAAAAAAATATTTAATTTTTTTTTTTTTTTTAATTAAACTATTGTTTTACACATGGACAAGTTATTTATAACTCCAACATGCTACATATGTGAGTGCTTTTCTGCTTTGAATGTTTTCTCCCACTTCAAATTACAATCCAACAGCCTCTCATCATACTTAACAATAAAAGACAGGGCACTAGGACCTTGGGGAGTCTGCATTGCTGCTGCGCTGGCTTTCTCACTCTGTCAAGTAACGTCTCTCATCAAGACAGCAGGATTACAGCCAAGGAGTATAGCTCATAGTAAATGATGCACAGAGTGAAATTGTAAGTACAGGTGGTTACAGAATGTGGCTATCTGTAGTTGTTAACGATTGTTACCTGCTTAAATTTAGGTTTACTTGAGGCAAATGAAAGGGAATATTGTAATGAGCTATGTTTACACTAAGCTAGCTATTTTGTTAGAAAATGTCTCCAGTGAGCAAGAGTGTGAACGAGCAAATTTGAAATGTAAGAAATAACTATCGACAGCTCTCTATTCTTTGCATTAATATCTATCTCTAGTATTTTAAAACAATAATAATATAATAATAAAAAAAAGCTGTGGTACTTACTAAACAAGCAGACAGAATGTTTAAAGTTGCATCAATAACCAATAAAAAAAATATATATAGTCTGAAAATCTGTAATCTGGTTCAGCAGCTGTTCCATCAACCCCCTGTGACCAGCACTGAACTGTGGACAGACGCGGTCAGATTAAATACCCAGAGTGAACATATTTAGGTGACATTACCAAACAGCCCAACCCTGCCAAAATTAGACTCATGTAAAGCAACAATGTTTTCATATTTAGATCAGTTGATATGGTGATGGTTAGTCCTACTCAGCCTGTAAAAACAGTTTCAAACAGAATGTGTACGTATGTCCTCTGTGGCTCTAGAGGATCATAAGAATAGTGATCTTATCAATTTTCTCTCAGCTCGGGCTTGGAGACTATGACACTACTACTGGAGGTCTGACCGGAAGAGTAGGTTTTCACCAGGCAGCAAAGGTTTAATAACACACTGTCCAATTCTATTTTGAAAAATGTGGGGTCTAAGAACTTGACCTTTACAAGACTGACAATCTGGATTTCCCTTTTTGTAATTCAGTGGAAGGCTCAAATACACATCTCATGCTAAACCTTACATCTTCCTGATTCATATCAGTGTTATCTTGTGCAAAAACCAAATGTGGTTTTGCGTTTGGTTTGGTTTTGGTTGAGCTTTTTACTTTTTACCACTACTTGGAATGGGCTGTTTGCTCGTCAAGTGTTGATGCTCTGGAGCTACTTCAGAATTGTTCCTTGTCATTAATGAGTCCTCCTCAAACAGTTCTTCAATCAACTAAATAAAGTCACTTTTTATTGTTTTAATTTATGTTTTACATAAAGAGAAACTGCTTTATTACAGTTCATGTGTGTGGTTTATATATAAGTTTCAATGCTTTACTGAACTGATGAATTGCATGTTGCTCCATCAGGTGTGTTAAGGAATCAACACGATCTTCAGACCAAAGTTCACAACTTTATAAAATAAAATCTTGATATAAAGAATTAAAGGAACAAAACAAATGTGCTTTTCTTTGAAGACAAAATGCCAAACAGGAAGTGATTCTATGAAATTGTTGCCATGACAGAGCTCAGCACCTCTGCTGTTAGTGTGTGTCTGTGTGACAGTCTGATAGGGTGAAATTGTCACGGGTATGGTGAGGACCCAAATGCAGCACAGGCAGACGAGATCTTAATTGGTAATGAACTTTATTTTTCACTGCAGTCTAAAACAGTTCTTAACAGTGGCAGGGTGAAAAGTCTTTGTTCCCAGTGATCTTCAGCGAGATCCGGCAAGGAGTGAGTCTGGTGTTGCTGAGTGGAGGCAAGGTCCACAGCAGGAGGATTACCTAGATGCAGACAGGTTCAGTGGTGAGCTGTGTAGCAGGCCGGAGCAGGTAGCAAGCAGGTAGCAAGCAGGTAGCAAGCAGGTGGCAGGCAGGTAGCAGGCAGATAGCAGGCAGATAGCAGGCAGATAGCAGGTAGCAGGCCGGAGCAGGTAGCAGGCAGGTAGCAGGCAGATAGCAGATAGCAGGCCGGAGCAGGTAGCAGGCAGGTAGCAGGCAGGTAGCAGGCAGGTAGCAGGCAGGTAGCAGGTAGCAGGCCGGAGCAGGTAGCAGGCAGATAACAGGTAGCAGGCCGGAGAGAGAAATGCTGGAGGTCAGGCATTTACGCAAGACAATCTGGCACTGAAGCAGAGACAGGAGCAGGCTTATATGCAGCCAGGGCTGTCACAGGTGTGGAGAGTTGGCCTGATGAGGGGGCGTGGCTAACAGGTAGAGTGGAGCAGAGACAGAGGAGTGGAAAAATACCAGCAGACAGGAGATGAGCAGACTGTGACAGAACCCCCCCCTCAAGGGACGGCTCTCGACGTCCCAAGACGAATGGACCAAACCGGGTGGGAGGCGGGGGCCTGGAGGAGGGCTAATACTCGTCCGAGAGCCCAGTGTCCATCTCCAAGACCCTGGTCCCGGGGCGACTGTCGTCGCTGTCGTTTGGGTACTCCGACGGAGGATGTGGTCTGGGAGGTGGCCTGGTTCTGGACGTCTGGGTGGGGTTGCGTCGATGGAAATCCCTGATGATGGTGCGGTCCAAGATGTTCCTCCCAGGAACCCAGAACCTTTCTTCAGGGCCGTAACCCTCCCAGTCCACCAAGTACTGGAATCCCCTCCCACGCCGGCGAGACTGCAGGATACGACGGACAGTGTAGGCGGGACCTCCATCGATGAGGCGAGGAGGCGGTGGAGGTGGTGTGGCAGGAACCAGGGCGCTCTCTTGGACCGGTTTAACCTTGGAGACATGAAACGTGGGATGAACCCGCATGGATCTAGGGAGTTTGAGCCTCACTGCCACTGGGTTGACGATCTCCTGGATCTCGAACGGGCCGATGAAGCGAGGAGCCAGTTTCTTGGATTCCACCCGGAGGGGAAGATCACGGGTGGAAAGCCAAACTTTCTGACCCGGCTGGTAGTCTGGGGCCTTGGAGCGGTGGCGATTGGCGGCCGCGGTGTAGCGGTCAGCGGCCCGGAGTAGAGCCGCCCTGGCTCGGGTCCAAGTCCTGCGACAACGGTGGATGAAGTCCTGGACAGAGGGGCAGGATGTTTCTTTCTCAAGTGCCGGAAAAAGCGGCGGTTGGAACCCATAGGTGCACTCAAAGGGGGAGAGACCGGTGGCGGAGCTGGTCAAGGTGTTGTGGGCGTATTCTACCCATAGAAGCTGTTCGGACCAAGAAGTAGGGTCTTGAGACGTCATGCAGCGTAGTGCCGTTTCCATCTCCTGATTCTTGCGTTCGGTCTGGCCGTTGGACTGGGGGTGGTACCCCGAGGACAGGCTGACGGTGGCTCCCAGGAGCGAGCAGAACTCCCTCCAGAATACTGAGGCGAACTGGGGACCCCGATCAGAGACCACATCCACTGGGATGCCATGGAGACGGACGACGTGGAGGAGGAGTAGTTTAGCCGTCTCTTTGGCAGATGGGAGTTTGGGCAGGGGCACGAAATGTGCCATCTTGCTGAACCTATCTACCACCGTCAGGATAGTAGTGTTGCCGCTGGATGGTGGTAGACCGGTGACAAAGTCCAAAGAAATGTGCGACCAGGGACGATGAGGCACAGGCAGAGGATGTAGAAGACCGGCAGGGGCATGATGAGCCGGCTTGTGCTGGTTGCAGGTGGGACAGGCATTGACGAACCCCCGAATGTCCTCATCCAGTGACGTCCACCAGAACCGGCGCCGCACCACGTCCTTGGTCCGTTGGATCCCTGGATGACAGGTAAGTTGAGAGCTGTGGGCCCATTGTAGAACCTCGGACCGGAGGTCAGGCGGGACGAACAGGCAGTTGGGAGGGCAAGCACTTGGTCCGGGCTGGTCTTGGGCGGCGACCCTGACCTTCTCCTCTATCTCCCAGGTGAGTGTGGCCACCAGACGGGAAGAAGGCAGGATAGTGTCTGGGTCGGTCCTGTCCCCCTCCTTTTCCGAGAACTGACGGGACAGGGCATCGGGCTTGACGTTGCGGGACCCCGGTCGATAGGAGAGGGAAAAGTTGAAGCGGGTCAGGAAGAGTGCCCATCGAGCCTGGCGGGAGTTCAGTCTTTTGGCGGACTGGAGGTACTCAAGGTTTTTATGGTCAGTCCATACCAGAAACGGCAGTTTAGTCCCCTCGAGCCAGTGTCGCCACTCTTCTAAAGCCAACTTGACGGCGAGGAGCTCTCGGTTTCCAATGTCATAATTCCTCTCTGCCGGGGTCAAACGTCGGGAATAGAATGCGCAGGGGTGCAACCTCTGGTCGGAGGCTGCTCTCTGGGACAAGACAGCCCCCACTCCCGAGTCGGAAGCGTCCACCTCGACCACAAACTGCCGTTCAGGGTCCGGTATTTGGAGGATGGGGGCCGAGGAGAATCGTGTCTTCAGGGCCAGAAAAGAGTCATTGGCGGCCGTGGACCAGAGAAACGGAACCTTGGAGGAGGTAAGAGCTGTGAGGGGGGCCGCCACCGAACTGTAGCCCCTGATGAACTTCCGGTAGAAGTTGGCGAAGCCCAGGAAACGTTGCAGCTGCTTGCGGGAATCAGGGGCGGCAGAAACCTTGGCTGAGTCCATCTCCACGGTCCCTCTCCCTACAACGTACCCCAGGAAGGAGACAGACGAGACGTGAAACTCACACTTCTCGGCCTTGATGAACAGGGAGTTTTCCAGCAGACGTTGGAGGACCTTCTGGACGTGATGTACATGTTCCTCTCTGGAGCGGGAGAAGATCAGAATGTCATCAAGGTACACGAAGACGACCTTGTTGAGCATGTCCCTGAGCACGTCGTTGACCAGAGCCTGGAAGACAGCAGGAGCGTTGGTGAGGCCGAAGGGCATCACCAGGTACTCGTAGTGACCAGTGGGGGTATTGAACGCCGTCTTCCACTCGTCCCCCTCGCGGATCCGGACCAGGTGGTAGGCGTTGCGCAGGTCAAGCTTGGTGAATATGGTGGCCCCCTCTAGGAGCTCGTAAGCTGAGGAGATGAGAGGCAGGGGGTACCGGTTCTTGATGGTAATGTCATTCAATCCACGATAATCAATGCAGGGGCGGAGTGTCTTGTCTTTCTTATCCACGAAGAAGAAACCTGCTCCAGCCGGAGACGAGGAAGGACGGATGATGCCTGCCGCTAGACCGTCATTGATATATGTCTCCATCGCCCCCCTCTCAGGAACGGACAGGGAATACAGGCGTCCTCTGGGCGGCGTGGCACCGGGCTGGAGGTTGATGGCACAGTCATAGGGCCGATGTGGGGGCAGGGAGGTTGCCTTGGCCTTACTGAAGACCTCCCTGAAGTCCAGATACTCAGCCGGGACCCCCAGCACATCGGTAGAAGAACTGGTCGTGGCAGAAGGTCGTGGTGTGGCGGCTTGCTTGAGGCAGACCTGGTGACACGATGAACTCCACCCCAGGATCGCCCCTGTGGTCCAATCAAGGTGTGGATTGTGACGTCGGAGCCATGGGAACCCCAGAAGGAGAGGATGACGAGGAGAGTGCAGGATGTGAAACTGGAGTGTTTCATGGTGGTTCCCGGAAATTAACATCCGTATAGGCACTGTCAGGTGGGTCACAGTTCCCAGAAGTCGGCCATCCAGAGCGTTGGTGGAAACTGGAGCTGGCAGGGGAATCTGACCAACACCCAGCTGCAGAGCTAGGTTAGAGTCCATAATGTTGGCATCAGAGCCAGAGTCAATGAGGGTGGCGAGGGTCTGGGATCCCTCAGGCAGTAGCAGGCGGACCTGGCACAGGGATCGTGGGCTGGAGGAGGAGCTAGATGTATGACTCACCAGGAACTCCTTCCTTCCTGATGAGCCCGACCTTTTAGCGGGCACCTGGAAATAAAGTGTCCCGCTTGGCCACAATACAGGCAGAGGCTCCCCTCGCGGCGTCTCCTCCTCTCTTCTGGAGTTAGACTGGCCCGACCCACCTGCATGGGTTCAGGCTCCCCTGAATACCGGCAGCCAGAAAGCATCGATACGTCGGAAGCCGCTGGTGAAGGGGCGGGCTGGCGTCGTCCTGCGAGCCCCTGATGTTTCTCCCGCTGTCTCGCTTGAATGCGACGGTCGATGCGGGACGCCAGCTCAATGATGCCGTCGACAGTGGTGGGAAGGTCGTATGAAATCAGTTCGTCTTTAATGTAGTCAGCGAGCCCCATCAGGAATGCGTCGCACTGGGCAGCCTGGTTCCACTCACTGGAGCTAGCCTGGGTGCGGAAGTGGATGGAGTAATCGGCCACTGAACGAGACCCTTGCTTCAGACCCAGAAGCCCTCCAGAAGCGTCCGGACCTCGGGAAGCTTCTCCGAACACTTTGCGGAGCTCAGCGGCGAAGGCTTGGAAAGTGGAGCACGCTGGAGTGCGACGCTCCCACTCGGCTGTTCCCCACAGCCGAGCGCGCCCCGTCAGATGATTCACGGTGAACGCCACCCTGGCGTCTTCTGAAGCGAAGGCGTGGGGCTGGAGGGCAAACAGGATGGAACAGTTCGTGAGGAACGGGCGGCAGCCCTCCGCGTCTCCGGCGTAGCGTTCAGGAACCCCCACACGAGGCTCCGAGGCGGAAGCAGAGGCAGCCGGGACTGGTAGAGGCTGGACTGGTTCTGGAGGCAGAGGGACAGCTTGAGCAAAAGCTGCGGCGAGTTGTTGGACCTGCGAGGCTAGCAAGGTAAACGCCTGCTCCTGCTTAGTCACCGCCAGTCGAACATCTGCTGAGTTCGAAAGCAGCAGCGCCTCGTGGTGCTGGAGCATCGCCTCTACCTTCTCCAGGCGATCCATCGGCGTGTGCGCTGGGTCCATGTCTGGCCAGATTGTACTGTCACGGGTATGGTGAGGACCCAAATGCAGCACAGGCAGACGAGATCTTAATTGGTAATGAACTTTATTTTTCACTGCAGTCTAAAACAGTTCTTAACAGTGGCAGGGTGAAAAGTCTTTGTTCCCAGTGATCTTCAGCGAGATCCGGCAAGGAGTGAGTCTGGTGTTGCTGAGTGGAGGCAAGGTCCACAGCAGGAGGATTACCTAGATGCAGACAGGTTCAGTGGTGAGCTGTGTAGCAGGCCGGAGCAGGTAGCAAGCAGGTAGCAAGCAGGTAGCAAGCAGGTAGCAAGCAGGTAGCAAGCAGGTGGCAGGCAGGTAGCAGGCAGATAGCAGGCAGATAGCAGGCAGATAGCAGGTAGCAGGCCGGAGCAGGTAGCAGGCAGGTAGCAGGCAGATAGCAGATAGCAGGCCGGAGCAGGTAGCAGGCAGGTAGCAGGCAGGTAGCAGGTAGCAGGCCGGAGCAGGTAGCAGGCAGATAACAGGTAGCAGGCCGGAGAGAGAAATGCTGGAGGTCAGGCATTTACGCAAGACAATCTGGCACTGAAGCAGAGACAGGAGCAGGCTTATATGCAGCCAGGGCTGTCACAGGTGTGGAGAGTTGGCCTGATGAGGGGGCGTGGCTAACAGGTAGAGTGGAGCAGAGACAGAGGAGTGGAAAAATACCAGCAGACAGGAGATGAGCAGACTGTGACAGAAATACATGTTGACCGTCAGCCAGTGCTGTAGTTTATCTGAGGATGTAGAGAGAGATATGTTCACACCTAGTCTACAGATTGAGGTCCCACTGCCCCACTCACACTGACTGCTACAGAGCACTGGTGGCCTGTTTATTTATTAATTGTATTAATATTGAACGTATAACATGTTAAATTTGCAAAAAAGATTGACATTGCACTTCCCAGGACCACTAATAATAGACATGCCAAGTATGAAGTTGACAATTAACGGTTCACAAAATATGTGTTCCACAAACAGTATGACATAGTTGTTTGTGGAATTAGTAGGTCGATGATAATTTTACACTCAACATAAACGCACCGATATTTCATTTATAATAATTTGTGTATAATGTCACACGTCCAGTTTAATTAAATGAGTTGCTGGAAAAATTGTCTAAAAATATACATAGCCTATCTGAGAAATGCCAACTTTAATGACTGTCTGCCAATATTGGAGAGGGTTCCTACAGTAATTAAGAGCCAGAGGCTCGAGAATGTCAGAGTTCGAACTAATTACCTGTCTTGTTATCATTTGCAGGAGGGCTACCCAGATGAGAGCAGGGGAAAGCGAGTGTCAGAGACCAGTAGCAACTGTGGCAAGACTCAGAATGATGACTGGAATAAGATTTCAAATAAAAAAGGCCACTGCAGTGATGTTGGAACAAATTATACAAAGGCAGATGAGGTGGAAAAGAAAGATGAGTGTAAAAAGGAGGCTCCAATCAAGAGTAAATTTACTCAAAAGAACAGTCTTTCAAAAGGCTCAAGGGGTGAACTAAGGTCTGAAACCACAGACCTAAACCTGGACATGCCTTCTGACAGACCAAGTGGGAACCCCACCATACTCGACAAAGCTTTGGAGCAGATTCTGGGAGACAATCCTACCATGTATGAAGTCAACCTCAACAACATCGAAGATATCTCCCAGGAGACATTGCTTCGCTTTGCTGAAGCACTGTGCACAAACACTCATGTGCATGTATTCAGTCTCGCCAACACTCACGCTGATGATCGGGTTGCTTTCGCCATCTCCAAGATGCTTAGAGAGAACTGCTCCATCAAAAACCTAAACATCGAGTCCAACTTTGTGTCGGGTCAAGGCATCCTGTCTCTGCTTGCAGCACTGCAGGACAACGGGACACTAGTGGAGCTTCGCTTTCACAACCAGAGGCACATCTGTGGGGGTAAGGTGGAGATGGATATGGTCCAGTTGCTGAGGGAGAACACCACGCTGCTGAAGCTGGGCTACCAGTTTGACCTCCCAGGCCCTAGGATGACGGCAACCAGTATCCTGACACGCAACCAGGACCAACAGCGACAGAAGAGGCTTCAACAGAAGAAGGAACAAAGTCCTCCAGAGGTGTTTGGACAGGTTTCTGGTTCATCTACTGATAACAGACCACTAAAAATGCAGTCAGAATCCTCGAAGACTGTTGAAACTCAGAAAAGAAAACCTCCTCCTACATCCCTTGACCCATCAACAAGGAAGATTGCCGAAATGGTCAAACAGCACGAAGGTTCCAACAGCCCAAAGGGTCAGTCAAATCAGAGGAAGCCCAAGTCAAAGAAGCTCAAGAATGGTGCCAATGAAAAGGAGAGTGCTGATATTCTCAAAGACCTGAAGAACGCTTTGAAGCCATCACTGCACAAGACACAAGTTGAACCATCACAACTGATGCCGCCGCAGAGGTCAAGCCGTGACAACCTGATGGCAGCGATTCGTGGAAGCAGGATCGGGTCCTTAAGAAGGGTAAGACTTCCTGCTGCTTACTTATCCATTATCCATTTGAAGGGATTTTGTTTTGCTTGAGTAAAAGCATCACAGGCATAATTTAGCCTCCAAAAGCCTCTAGACTCCTTCAGTGTGAGTGCCGGCTGTCAGCAGACAGTCTCTGTCACTTTGTGAATTCCTTGACACTCAGGTTATAAATAGCTTGACTTCTTCACTGCTGTCTGATAAGACAAATCACTCAGAGAGCTTCTGGGAAGAGAGCAGATGAGATAAAAGTGTTGGCCAAATTTCTACCTAGAGAATAAGTCACAATTTGTGAAAGTAGTTAACTTTATTCATTTGGTAATTTATTGAAATGGGTATGATAATTGTTTATTATCAAATGTGTTTGTAGGGACAAACCTGTCTCATTACGGCAACTGGGCTCAGATAGTTCTTGATAATAGTAAGTTGGGAATTCTTGCAATATCCTATTGAGTAACAAAAGCGTCAGCTAAATTACATGTAATATAATGTAATGTAATATAATAAAAGGTTTAAAATGTATCAGTTTCAAATAAGGCCAGAGCTCCCATAACTTTGTGTTTTTTGTTTAAAGATCTGCTGTACCTGGTTAACGTGTGTTTGATGTCTGTCGTTTCAGGTGGATCTGTCACAGGCCTGAACTCACAGACTCATCACAACTCACTTTCTCACTTTATGCTGAAATATTAGATTTTTAATTTCACATGAAATGTCACTTTTTAACAATATCTTATTGAACTTGTCACACATCACTTATCTGTTTCAGGCAGTGCAAATCCTACTATGAATAATAATGCACGGAGAAATAAAAGTTTATGTTCATCAACACTGAACTCATGAATGCTTCTCTAACTGATACAGAAACAGTTCAGGTAAGATTGTGGAGACATAAAGGCCTCCACTTCCATAGTTTTCAGTTTTCCTTCTACCTCAGGATCACAAGCATGTCATTTTTACAAGTTTGTACACACAATATACATATTATACTGTGTTTCATGAACAGTTTCATGAGAAAAATCCTTTTACATGGCAAATTTCAACACATTTCATCCGAAGAAACCCAATGTGCTTCACAATAGATTAAAACAACCAAAAAACATATAAATAAATAAAGTCATTCATTACAAACTCACAATCAAAAGACACAATCACACAGCAGCTGAACAGGAAATATGCCATATTTTGGTAAACCGGCATATAAAGTGTTGCAGTAATCAATTTTCAACCTGGTCTAGATGCATGCACGAACCAATATTTGTAAGTCAGATGCACTTTTGGGCACTTCTCTTCAAGGTGCAGTGGCATCTTTAATTGTAAGCCCTAAGAGGGAGAGCTATGAAATACATAGTACTGTGAAGTTGCTTTCAGATGCACTGAACCGGTTGTATGTGAGAACACAATGTTCAAATGAGAGCCTCCAGATATTCTCCAGAGTTTCCCCTGCCAGCCACCGTCTAAAAACTCTGGAGATTTCCGAATAAGGAGATGTATGAAATCAGCAGGAGGGGCTCCGCAGACTTCATCGCGAGCAGAAAAAAAATAAAAATAAAATAATAACACATATCTCAGGTTGAAAAGGTGGT
Source organism: Limanda limanda (assembly GCF_963576545.1). Lineage (NCBI taxonomy): Eukaryota > Metazoa > Chordata > Actinopteri > Pleuronectiformes > Pleuronectidae > Limanda > Limanda limanda. The sequence goes on from NC_083643.1 coordinate 25,249,804, forward strand.
GCCAAACACTAAAAGGCACCTACAAAGATGTCAAGAGAGTTTTTAGTAATAAGGGCCGACACAGTTGTTGATGTGCAAAAACTAAAAAACGTGATCTCCACAGCGGAATTAATGCATACGTCCTCCCTCTGTCTGCTGCACCACCTCTTACATGAAAACTACAGAGATTCTTGGTTGTTGTGAAAACGTCTGAGCAGAAAATGTTCTGCCTGCATTGTTCAGGTGAGGTAAACTGTGGAGAACGTATGAACCCAAACAGCCTGCAATTCTGAAAACGGCTTATGAGTCATTTCTACGAGGCTAACACAACAACTTATATTTTGTGCGAAACCTTTTCAGTTATAAAACCACCTGTGTAACTCTTATAGTTGCACACAGCACCTCTTAAAGGCATCGCTACTTCGGCTATTGCAAAGGATTCTTGTTATTGACCCGAGATGAGGATCCAGCCACTATGTTCTCTGATAAAGGAAGCTTAAAGAGGGATTAAACTCAAATACAAACTCACACAGAGTAATATGATCAGAGTGGAGCAGCTGGTTCTTACTGTCCATCAACGCTCACACACATGCACACATGTGCACACACATACATACACACACGCACACACACTCCCATGCAGACACACACAGACGCACATACACAAGCAGACTTTATTACAGATCAAAGTTTACACTGTACATTGTTTGCTTTTCACTGAGTCTACCACAGCATGAAATACAGACACAATATCTCCTCCTGCGTCCAAAAGGTTTTTTAGAACATCGTAACATTAGTGTGAAGCTGATCTTGGCCATGATTTTTTAGCGAAGAAAATATCATTGTGAAAACGTTGTGCTGTTTAGCTGTTTTCAGACATGAAATGTGGAGAATGTCAACAAAACTTGGTCCGGACTTTCTCCATAGCCTTTCAAACAACCCACCAGGTAATTCTCTGCTTGGATACAGTATGGTCACAACAACAGGATCCCCTGGGGTATTCAGGTGAGTTGTCGTGCTGCAGAGGGAGGACATCATCAACCCCACACTCACTCACAGTGAAACCTGCAGAGGAACTCCTGCTGTGTGTGGACTGTATACCAGGACGCCACCCTGAGGAAGACTGCAGAAACTCTGGAGGCTCTCAATCGGAAACATGTGTTTGCACATTCATGTCCTCCGGAGAAACTCTGGAGGATCTCCGGAGTTCAGTGCATGTCTAAAAGCAGCTTAAGAGATATTTGAAAGAGGATTAAGTGTTTGCCAGATGGATTTCCTCAGGGACATTGTTCCAAAGGGTGAAGGTACTGACAGAAAAGTCCTCAAGAGGGACCGTGGAATGGCGAGTAGGGCCTTTGCTCAGGACCTCAGTTTACAACCGGGCACAGATTGTGTCAAAAGACCTGGAATGTACTTAGGTGCAAATCCAGAGTGGGCCTTAAATGTCGGCAATAAAATCAATTAAAAAATGTACTGTAAGCCAATGATAAGAACCTAAAATTATAATATGCCCTCTTTTAGAAGATTTGGTTTGAGTTCTGGCTGCTTTGTTTTGGACGAGCTGCAATGTATGTTCAGGCAGATGATAAGAGAGTTAATGTAACCCAAACAGAGCAAACAAAGGAGCGAATGACAGTCTCTCAATTTCTTCTTGATAAAAACACGCTGATCTTTGAATGATTCCTGAGCTTAAAAAAACACGACTGGATAGCTGTGATGCTTATTCAAGGTTAGGTCTTCGAAGGTGACGCAAAGCTTATCTTATTATTTGTACGCAATGTGCTGGGACAGAGAACCTAGGTGCTTCAAGGTGTTGGTATGGACTGTGTCAGGGCCAGTAGTCACTTCCGTAGTCGTGTCAATACTAAGTTGCAAGAAGTTATGGGCCAACCGGCATTTTATATCCAGGATACAGTCATTAAAAATATTGATTTGATCAGAGTCAGTGGGTTTAAAAGGGAACTACAGATGTGTGCCATCTACATATGAATGGAGGTTGACGTTATGTTTGTGGATGATACACCCCAAGAGTAAAATATATAATATAATGAATACTTCATCGCTACACTTAAAAGATCTGTCTTGGAAATATGATTAAAAACATTTTAAATTTGACCAGGCGAGGGGAGTCCCAAAGTTGAGTAGACTGTTCGATAAAATAGTCAACAGTGTCAAATGCACTGATTAAATCGAATAAAAGTAAAACTGAGCAGCAACCAGCAGAATGTTCATGACTTTAAGGAGGACTGTCTCTATCAAGGCATTGTGACCTGTACAGGAGGCGGACATTTTCATCCCTATGTTGAAGATTTTACTGGTTAAAAAGCTATAAAAAGCTTCACATTTCAGGGGACAGACTCTATGTTGACATTTGGTGAAGCCTCTGGTGCAGAGTTAACAAAGTCCTGGATTTTTGCCTGTTTGTCTCTACTGTTCTACTCTTGCTTCTTAACTTGAGCAATATGGTCTAATATTTTGTAACAGGTATTGGCAAAAAACATACAAAATATTTCCACATTTTGATCGACTCAGTTCAACTGAGGAGAGCAGGAGAGCATCTTTAAAATAGGATGCTTACGAGAGTATGCTTTCTGTCTCTGATTAAGTGAAAAGAACCAATGACTGAACACTGGCTCAAAGGTTTTCTGACTGAAATGAGGAAAACTGTAAAGAAGCTCGTAATCAATTTGATGCTAATACTGTGGTTACAGTGTAAATATGGTTACAACTCCACCCGCCACAGTGATCCAATTTCATGGCAGAGAAACAGCTTTAGGGCTCCAGGCTCATCTGTCTGTATATAAATCAGTTTCTAATCCAGTCACTAAAGTTCATGAAACAGCTGCTTAGAGTAAATATGGACCCCCTCAGAGATATGTGGGGGTTTACTGTGACAACCTCAATAAAAAATGTCACACCTTTAATGAAGTGCCTCTTGAATGTTGCAACTCAGGGTCAGCAGAGACTCAACTTCAGCGGAACATGAAAAAAAATGCCTAGAAATGTCTAACTCTTTGTGTTATGGAAAAATACAATACATGGGACACTTCTAGGCACTTTAAATTATAGCAAAAATGCCTAGAATTGTCCCACACGTTTGGCTAGGGAAAAATCCCATTTCTTTACACTCACAAACCTTAAATAGATCTGTGTGTTTGGCAAAGTCTTGGAATTCTCACAGTGTCTTTATTTCACAGATAGGACTTATGGTTTCTGAATTATAGTTGTTTGAGTGCTGCACTCAGAGTTTAGATTTGTCTGTTCCCAGTGGGGAGAGAACAGGTGCATTCAGTTAGTGAGCTTTAAAGAGTTTTTAAAGCTCTCTCTCTCTCTCTCTCTCTCTCTCTCTCTCTCTCTCTCTCTCTCTCTCTCTCTCTCTCTCTCTCTCTCTCTCTCTCTCTCTCTCTCTCTCTCTCTCTCTCTCTCTCTCTCTGCTAATTATTTTGTATTGAATGTCTGTCAATACATCAATTTCACCTAAATCTTAAACACTATTTCATTTTGTCACCTGCAGACAATCGTTTTCCAGAGATCCAGATCCAGACGACAGCAGAATATTCTTCCGAGAACAAATCCTCTTCAATACTTTTACAACTATTATTCAATAAGAAGTCAATCGTTTTCCAGAGACGACAGCAGAATATTCTTGTGAGAACAAATCCTCTTCAATACTACTACAACTATTATTCGATAAGAAGTCAATCGTTTTCCAGAGACGACAGCAGAATATTCTTGCAAGAACGAATCCTCTTCAATACTACTTCATCTACTATTCAATAAGAAGTCAACAACCAACAAAACAGACGAAAGGAAACTTTGATTCAACTCTTTGCACTCGAGTTTCTTCCGTGCATACGTAGTTCATGTGTCCGTTGGGAAATATGCAACAACAAGACACTGTGACGAGCCTGAAAGCCGAACTCATCCGAGCCATGGATGAGATAAAGGCTCTCAAAGATGGAACCTCGTCTCTGCAGAAGCAGCTGAGTGAAAAGGATGGTCTGCTGAAAAAAGAGACCAGGAAACGACGTCATCGCTTCCGAGCCTACGTGGACTGCCTGTATGAGCTCACTGCGTGTCAAGCCAAGTGTGAGAGACTTGAGGCAAGTCTGCACCAGGAGCAACCTCAGCCCGAGACGAGCTGGGGCAGACAGATGGAGGTGGAGGAGGAGAACCAGGTTCTAAAGGAGGAGGTCGACCTGCTGAAGGTTGGACAGAGAAGGCTGGAGGATGAGCTGCTACAAAAGAACCAGCTCATCGTGAGTGCCAATGAGAAAAAAAGAGCTCAAACCAGCGCTCATATTGACTGCCTGGCCTTACTCACGGCTAAAGAAATGGAGCTGAAGAAGAGTCAGGCAGAGACACTCCAGTTGAAGCTGCAGCAGACACCTCTTGAGAGACTGAGCTTCAGAGAGGAGGAGGTGGACAACCAGGCTCTGAAGGAGCAGGACAACCTGCCGAAGGTCGGCCCGAGGAGGCAGGAGGTGAAGCTGCAGCAGACACCTCTTGAGAGACTGAGCTTCAGAGAGGAGGAGGTGGACAATCAGAACCAGGCTCTGAAGGAGCAGGACAACCTGCCGAAGGTCGGCCAGAGGAGGCAGGAGGTGAAGCTGCAGCAGACTAGATCTGAGAGACTGAGCTGCAGAATGGTGGAGGCAGAGACGAGGACCTGGAGCAGAGAGGTGGAGGTGGACAAGGAGAACCGGTTTCTCAAGGAGCAGCTCAACCTGCCGAAGGTCAGAAAGAGACGTTCGAGGTGAAGCTTCAGCAGACTTGATCTGAGAGACTGAACTGCAGAGAGGTGGAGCCAGAGACGAGCTGGAGTAGAGGAGGAGGTGGACAAGGAGAACTAGGCTCCCAAGAAATTGGTCAACCTGCCGAAGGCCGAACTGAGGAGGCAGGAGGTGAAGCTGCAGCAGACTCGATCTGAAAGACTGAGCTGCAGAAAGGTGGAGGCAGAGACGAGCTTTAAAAAGCTCAGTGAGACAGAGAACGAGCTGAAGTTTGTTGAGAGGATGTGGAGGAGAGAGGAGCAGCAGCTGGGGACAGTGAAGGTCTAGAAGAAAGACAAACTCCTGAACCAGCAGACAAGCATTGTACAAAGAAGAGAGGGATGTGAAGATAATGGTTTGTCCAAAATATTTTAATGACCATTATAGGTTTAGGTTGAAGGTGTGGCCGAGCTTACCTGTAAAAGATGTGTGGTCCATATGCATTAGTCTTATTTTACTTAAGTAACTGTGATACTAAACCGTTTAATTTATGTTCATAGTATTTATTCAAACTCAGACGCTATTATAGATGTATTAGTGACTGCATTGTTATGTAAATGTGCACATTCAGGCCTGCTAACACTGAATATTGTCTTGATTGACTAATCTGCTGAATACTTTCTTAAATTCATAAAAACAGTGAATGATATAAGATAGAGTGAAGCATCAATTTCTCTTATTTTGAATGTAAGAACTGCGATGTTTGAAGTGTTTGTTGGAGAAGAAGGGCTTAAACGATTTATAGTTGATGTAAAAAGTTGTCATTGTCTTTGAATCGATTGTTTCAGACCTACAGACCGACATGAATATTTTAATGATGTAAATATGTTTAATTTTGTAAATAAATATAACAAGTAAGATAACATCTACCTGTGTATGTCTTTCTGAACGTAGATACAGGATTCATGGCTCTGATCAATTAACACAGTGTTGGAGTTACACACATCAGTGTGAATGGTTTAGTGTGCTACTGTTCACAACAACACAGCAACACAAGACCAACAATGTTTCTTACATTTTTTACAATTGGTTTTATTTATATATTAAAGACTTGTAGAATGATATATTTGAGAGTCTGAAATGTGACAAGTGTATTTTGTATATTGAGGTTACAACCCCAAAAGACAGGGCCTATGAACGACTTGGTCAAATTAACACCACAAACAAGCACAAAGCCAATAATCCCAGTGAAGTTTGTTCTAGGGAAGGAACTGGGGACAATGGCTGACATTCCCACTTTCTAACACTGCTCCAATAACCCTGCCACACACGGTAATCCCATCACCACACACACACCAACAGAGAACGTAGACCCCACACACACTCACACATCCAGGACTTTTTAGCTCAGTGCAGTCCCTATAAGCTACATGCTAAGCCCTCTGCCATACAAGCCAGATCCTCTCGACTCGGCGCTGAGTCTTCTTGAAAAGAATCTTAGCACTGGCAGTCAGCCCGTACACTGCACTGCCTTTTCATACCACAGGGCTCAGTGTATGAGTGTGAGAGAGAGGACTGCTATCTGCAGAAAGTCCACTTTTCAGGAACAGAAGGGGAAAGGGTTTATTCTCAAAGAAAATTAAAAACTTATTAAAAACTTCAAATCTGTCCATCCTCCAGTCGAAGGTAAAGCATCGACTAATCAGCAAACAAAAGTTATCGCCTTCGCCTCGGTAATTGCACGTAGAAAAACTTTCTTTTTGTGGGACTCCCCTCTGCCACTATGATTTAAAGATCTGCTGCATGACACTTTATGTCTCTTGAAATTGGAATAGAAATAAAGTTCCCCTCCGATAAGTTCTATTCCTGATGGGAACTGCTGATCGACTTTGCGGCTCGCCTTCCCCCAAGCGATATGCTGCCATAGCATCTCATCTCTTGGCTCTCTACCCCAGGTCCACGCCTCGCTACCTGTGCACAACACTTACAGCCAGACCCCCACATTTAGACTGTGCATGTGTGGTGTCGCCTGGAGTAAGCATCCCATATGTCAATTTATTTATTTTCCTTTTCTCAAATATATCTCTGTGTCCGGCATATTCTTGGAGTTCTCACTGTGTCTTTATTTCACAGATAGGACTTATGGTTTCTGAATTATAGTTGTTTGAGTGCTGCACTCAGAGTTTAGATTTGTCTGTTCCCAGTGGGGAGAGAACAGGTGCATTCAGTTAGTGAGCTTTAAAGAGTCTTAATAATATAATTAAATAGCATTAAATAACATTAGATAATATTTTATTATCAGTCATAACATTATTATTTCAAATGTAAATCAAATATAGTCATCAAAATATCTTAGTAAGAAAAAAAGTATTGTTGTTGTGACAACAGGATGAATCTAATTGGTCTATTTGGAATGGAGCCCTCTGATTGGCTGTTGATTTCTTTAAATACGGTTAAAGTGTAAGACAGTTGCTGTTGCACTCTGACCTTGACTGAGGTAAGTCATGTCTCACTCTCTCTCAGTATTTACCCAGCATGCTAACCTATACAATTCAGGCTCATAATTTAAGTTTGAAATGAAACCACTGTATAATATGAAGTTGCTGCTGTTGCCCGCTGCTGTTACATATTGATAATGTGCTGTGTTCTGTTGGTTTTATGACAAATGTGGGAATGTTGTTGCTGGCTTGTTTTGTATTTTTTGCTGCTTATATTAATGAGTGATACGTGATAACGTGATGCTAAGTAGGGTTAGGTCGCCTAGGCCAGGCAGAGTGAGGCATTGTGGAAAAAACACCTGTAGCACCAGGATATTTTCACATTTCACATCTTATTCTACCAAACGATGTGATTTTTGTAACATTGGGAAGATTAACCTTTGTGTTTAACTTTGGTATGTAAGACAAAGTAAAAAAAAAAAAAACTGCCATTATTGCCAATCAAATTCACATTCAAATTCAAATCAAAGCATCTGGTTGCCATGGTGATTGACGAGGGAGATTTCCCAGTCATTTATTTCAAAAAATGCTTTTTTTACTAGTGATCTCACAAATCTATCTGTGTGTCCGGCATATTCTTGGAGTTCTCACTGTGTCTTTATTTCACAGATAGGACTTATGGTTTCTGAATTATAGTTGTTTGAGTGCTGCACTCAGAGTTTAGATTTGTCTGTTCCCAGTGGGGAGAGAACAGGTGCATTCAGTTAGTGAGCTTTAAAGAGTCTTAATAATATAATTAAATAGCATTAAATAACATTAGATAATATTTTATTATCAGTCATAACATTATTATTTCAAATGTAAATCAAATATAGTCATCAAAATATCTTAGTAAGAAAAAAAGTATTGTTGTTGTGACAACAGGATGAATCTGATTGGTCTATTTGGAATGGAGCCCTCTGATTGGCTGTTGATTTCTTTAATTACGGTTAAAGTGTAAGACAGTTGCTGTTGCACTCTGACCTTGACTGAGGTAAGTCATGTCTCACTCTCTCTCAGTATTTACCCAGCATGCTAACCTATACAATTCAGGCTCATAATTTAAGTTTGAAATGAAACCACTGTATAATATGAAGTTGCTGCTGTTGCCCGCTGCTGTTACATATTGATAATGTGCTGTGTTCTGTTGGTTTTATGACAAATGTGGGAATGTTGTTGCTGGCTTGTTTTGTATTTTGTGCTGCTTATATTAATGAGTGATACGTGATAACGTGATGCTAAGTAAGGTTAGGTCGCCTAGGCCAGGCAGAGTGAGGCATTGTGGAAAAAACACCTGTAGCACCAGAATATTTTCACATTTCACATCTTATTCTACCAAACGATGTGATTTTTGTAACATTGGGAAGATTAACCTTTGTGTTTAACTTTGGTATGTAATACAAAGTAAAAAAAAAAAAAACTGCCATTACTGCCAATCGAATTCACATTCAAATTCAAATCAAAGCATCTGGTTGCCATGGTGATTGATGAGGGATGCTTTCCCAGTCATTTATTTCAAAAAATGTTTTTTTTACTAGTGATCTCACAAATCTATCTGTGTGTCCGGCATATTCTTGGAGTTCTCACTGTGTCTTTATTTCACAGATAGGACTCATGGTTTCTGAATTATAGTTGTTTGAGTGCTGCACTCAGAGTTTAGATTTGTCTGTTCCCAGTGGGGAGAGAACAGGTGCATTCAGTTAGTGAGCTTTAAAGAGTCTTAATAATATAATTAAATAGCATTAAATAACATTAGATAATATTTTGTTATCAGTCATAACATTATTATTTCAAATGTAAATCAAGTAGTCATCAAAATATCTTAGTAAGAAAAAAGTATTGTTGTTGTGACAACAGGATGAATCTGATTGGTCTATTTGGAATGGAGCCCTCTGATTGGCTGTTGATTTCTTTAAATACGGTTAAAGTGTAAGACAGTTGCTGTTGCACTCTGACCTTGACTGAGGTAAGTCATGTCTCACTGTCTCTCAGTATTTACCCAGCATGCTAACCAATACAATTCAGGCTCATAATTTAAGTTTGAAATGAAACCACTGTATAATATGAAGTTGCTGCTGTTGCCCGCTGCTGTTACATATTGATAATGTGCTGTGTTCTGTTGGTTTTATGACAAATGTGGGAATGTTGTTGCTGGCTTGTTTTGTATTTTGTGCTGCTTATATTAATGAGTGATACGTGATAACGTGATGCTAAGTAAGGTTAGGTCGCCTAGGCCAGGCAGAGTGAGGCATTGTGGAAAAAACACCTGTAGCACCAGGATATTTTCACATTTCACATCTTATTCTACCAAACGATGTGATTTTTGTAACATTGGGAAGATTAACCTTTGTGTTTAACTTTGGTATGTAATACAAAGTAAAAAAAAAAAAAACTGCCATTACTGCCAATCGAATTCACATTCAAATTCAAATCAAAGCATCTGGTTGCCATGGTGATTGATGAGGGATGCTTTCCCAGTCATTTATTTCAAAAAATGTTTTTTTTACTAGTGATCTCACAAATCTATCTGTGTGTCCGGCATATTCTTGGAGTTCTCACTGTGTCTTTATTTCACAGATAGGACTCATGGTTTCTGAATTATAGTTGTTTGAGTGATGCACTCAGAGTTTAGATTTGTCTGTTCCCAGTGGGGAGAGAACAGGTGCATTCAGTTAGTGAGCTTTAAAGAGTCTTAATAATATAATTAAATAGCATTAAATAACATTAGATAATATTTTGTTATCAGTCATAACATTATTATTTCAAATGTAAATCAAGTAGTCATCAAAATATCTTAGTAAGAAAAAAGTATTGTTGTTGTGACAACAGGATGAATCTGATTGGTCTATTTGGAATGGAGCCCTCTGATTGGCTGTTGATTTCTTTAAATACTGTTAAAGTGTAAGACAGTTGCTGTTGCACTCTGACCTTGACTGAGGTAAGTCATGTCTCACTCTCTCTCAGTATTTACCCAGCATGCTAACCAATACAATTCAGGCTCATAATTTAAGTTTGAAATGAAACCACTGTATAATATGAAGTTGCTGCTGTTGCCCGCTGCTGTTACATATTGATAATGTGCTGTGTTCTGTTGGTTTTATGACAAATGTGGGAATGTTGTTGCTGGCTTGTTTTGTATTTTGTGCTGCTTATATTAATTTGTGATACGTGATAACGTGATGCTAAGTAAGGTTAGGTCGCCTAGGCCAGGCAGAGTGAGGCATTGTGGAAAAAACACCTGTAGCACCAGGATATTTTCACATTTCACATCTTATTCTACCAAACGATGTGATTTTTGTAACATTGGGAAGATTAACCTTTGTGTTTAACTTTGGTATGTAATACAAAGTAAAAAACAAAAAAAACTGCCATTACTGCCAATCGAATTCACATTCAAATTCAAATCAAAGCATCTGGTTGCCATGGTGATTGATGAGGGATGCTTTCCCAGTCATTTACTTCAAAAAATGTTTTTTTTACTAGTGATCTCACAAATCTATCTGTGTGTCCGGCATATTCTTGGAGTTCTCACTGTGTCTTTATTTCACAGATAGGACTCATGGTTTCTGAATTATAGTTGTTTGAGTGCTGCACTCAGAGTTTAGATTTGTCTGTTCCCAGTGGGGAGAGAACAGGTGCATTCAGTTAGTGAGCTTTAAAGAGTTTTTAAAGCTCTCTCTCTCTCTCTCTCTCTCTCTCTCTCTCTCTCTCTCTCTCTCTCTCTCTCTCTCTCTCTCTCTCTCTCTCTCTCTCTCTCTTTCTCTCTGCTAATTATTTTGTATTGAATGTCTGTCAATACATCAATTTCACCTAAATCTTAAACACTATTTCATTTTGTCACCTGCAGACAATCGTTTTCCAGAGATCCAGATCCAGACGACAGCAGAATATTCTTCCGAGAACAAATCCTCTTCAATACTACTACAACTATTATTCAATAAGAAGTCAATCGTTTTCCAGAGACGACAGCAGAATATTCTTGTGAGAACAAATCCTCTTCAATACTACTACAACTATTATTCGATAAGAAGTCAATCGTTTTCCAGAGACGACAGCAAAATATTCTTGCGAGAACAAATCCTCTTCAATACTACTACAACTATTATTCAATAAGAAGTCAATCGTTTTCCAGAGACGACAGCAGAATATTCTTGCAAGAAAGAATCCTCTTCAATACTACTTCATCTACTATTCAATAAGAAGTCAACAACCAACAAAACAGACGAAAGGAAACTTTGATTCAACTCTTTGCACTCGAGTTTCTTCCGTGCATAGTTCATGTGTCCGTTGGGAAATATGCAACAACAAGACACTGTGACGAGCCTGAAAGCCGAACTCATCCGAGCCATGGATGAGATAAAGGCTCTCAAAGATGGAACCTCGTCTCTGCAGAAGCAGCTGAGTGAAAAGGATGGTCTGCTGAAAAAAGAGACCAGGAAACGACGTCATCGCTTCCGAGCCTACGTGGACTGCCTGTATGAGCTCACTGCGTGTCAAGCCAAGTGTGAGAGACTTGAGGCAAGTCTGCACCAGGAGCAACCTCAGCCCGAGACGGGCTGGGGCAGACAGATGGAGGTGGAGGAGGAGAACCAGGTTCTAAAGGAGGAGGTCGACCTGCTGAAGGTTGGACAGAGAAGGCTGGAGGATGAGCTGCTACAAAAGAACCAGCTCATCGTGAGTGCCAATGAGAAAAAAAGAGCTCAAACCAGCGCTCATATTGACTGCCTGGCCTTACTCACGGCTAAAGAAATGGAGCTGAAGAAGAGTCAGGCAGAGACACTCCAGTTGAAGCTGCAGCAGACACCTCTTGAGAGACTGAGCTTCAGAGAGGAGGAGGTGGACAACCAGGCTCTGAAGGAGCAGGACAACCTGCCGAAGGTCGGCCCGAGGAGGCAGGAGGTGAAGCTGCAGCAGACACCTCTTGAGAGACTGAGCTTCAGAGAGGAGGAGGTGGACAATCAGAACCAGGCTCTAAAGGAGCAGGACAACCTGCCGAAGGTCGGCCAGAGGATGCAGGAGGTGAAGCTGCAGCAGACTAGATCTGAGAGACTGAGCTGCAGAATGGTGGAGGCAGAGACGACCTGGAGCAGAGAGGTGGAGGTGGACAAGGAGAACCGGTTTCTCAAGGAGCAGCTCAACCTGCCGAAGGTCAGAAAGAGACGTTCGAGATGAAGCTTCAGCAGACTTGATCTGAGAGACTGAACTGCAGAGAGGTGGAGCCAGAGACGAGCTGGAGTAGAGGAGGAGGTGGACAAGGAGAACTAGGCTCCCAAGAAATTGGTCAACCTGCCGAAGGCCGAACTGAGGAGGCAGGAGGTGAAGCTGCAGCAGACTCGATCTGAAAGACTGAGCTGCAGAAAGGTGGAGGCAGAGACGAGCTTTAAAAAGCTCAGTGAGACAGAGAACGAGCTGAAGTTTGTTGAGAGGATGTGGAGGAGAGAGGAGCAGCAGCTGGGGACAGTGAAGGTCTAGAAGAAAGACAAACTCCTGAACCAGCAGACAAGCATTGTACAAAGAAGAAAGGGATGTGAAGATAATGGTTTGTCCAAAATATTTTAATGACCATTTTAGGTTTAGGTTGAAGGTGTGGCCGAGCTTACCTGTAAAAGATGTGTGGTCCATATGCATTAGTCTTATTTTACTTAAGTAACTGTGATACTAAACCGTTTAATTTATGTTCATAGTATTTATTCAAACTCAGACGCTATTATAGATGTATTAGTGACTGCATTGTTATGTAAATATGCACATTCAGGCCTGCTAACACTGAATATTGTCTTGATTGACTAATCTGCTGAATACTTTCTTAAATTCATAAAAACAGTGAATGATATAAGATAGAGTGAAGCATCAATTTCTCTTATTTTGAATGTTAGAACTGCGATGTTTGAAGTGTTTGTTGAAGAAGAAGGGCTTAAACGATTTATAGTTGATGTAAAAAGTTGTCATTGTCTTTGAATCGATTGTTTCAGACCTACAGACCGACATGAATATTTTAATGATGTAAATATGTTTAATTTTGTAAATAAATATAACAAGTAAGATAACATCTACCTGTGTATGTCTTTCTGAACGTAGATACAGGATTCATGGCTCTGATCAATTAACACAGTGTTGGAGTTACACACATCAGTGTGAATGGTTTAGTGTGCTACTGTCCACAACAACACAGCAACACAAGACCAACAATGTTTCTTACATTTTTTACAATTGGTTTTATTTATATATTAAAGACTTGTAGAATGATATATTTGAGAGTCTGAAATGTGACAAGTGTATTTTGTATATTGAGGTTACAACCCCAAAAGACAGGGCCTATGAACGACTTGGTCAAATTAACACCACAAACAAGCACAAAGCCAATAATCCCAGTGAAGTTTGTTCTAGGGAAGGAACTGGGGACAATGGCTGACATTCCCACTTTCTAACACTGCTCCAATAACCCTGCCACACACGGTAATCCCATCACCACACACACACCAACAGAGAACGTAGACCCCACACACACTCACACATCCAGGACTTTTTAGCTCAGTGCAGTCCCTATAAGCTACATGCTAAGCCCTCTGCCATAAAAGCCAGATCCTCTCGACTCGGCGCTGAGTCTTCTTGAAAAGAATCTTAGCACTGGCAGTCAGCCCGTACACTGCACTGCCTTTTCAGACCACAGGGCTCAGTGTGTGAGTGTGAGAGAGAGGACTGCTATCTGCAGAAAGTCCACTTTTCAGGAACAGAAGGGGAAAGGGTTTATTCTCAAAGAAAATTAAAAACTTATTAAAAACTTCAAATCTGTCCATCCTCCAGTCGAAGGTAAAGCATCGACTAATCAGCAAACAAAAGTTATCGCCTTCGCCTCGGTAATTGCACGTAGAAAAACTTTCTTTTTGTGGGACTCCCCTCTGCCACTATGATTTAAAGATCTGCTGCATGACACTTTATGTCTCTTGAAATTGGAATAGAAATAAAGTTCCCCTCCGATAAGTTCTATTCCTGATGGGAACTGCTGATCGACTTTGCGGCTCGCCTTCCCCCAAGCGATATGTCGCCATAGCATCTCATCTCTTGGCTCTCTACCCCAGGTCCACGCCTCGCTACCTGTGCACAACACTTACAGCCAGACCCCCACATTTAGACTGTGCATGTGTGGTGTCGCCTGGAGTAAGCATCCCATATGTCAATTTATTTATTTTCCTTTTCTCAAATAGATCTCTGTGTCCGGCACATTCTTGGAGTTCTCACTGTGTCTTTATTTCACAGATAGGACTTATGGTTTCTGAATTATAGTTGTTTGAGTGCTGCACTCAGAGTTTAGATTTGTCTGTTCCCAGTGGGGAGAGAACGGGTACATTCAGTTAGTGAGCTTTAAAGAGTCTTAATAATATAATTAAATAGCATTAAATAACATTAGATAATATTTTATTATCAGTCATAACATTATTATTTCAAATGTAAATCAAATATAGTCATCAAAATATCTTAGTAAGAAAAAAAGTATTGTTGTTGTGACAACAGGATGAATCTGATTGGTCTATTTGGAATGGAGCCCTCTGATTGGCTGTTGATTTTTTTAAATACGGTTAAAGTGTAAGACAGTTGCTGTTGCACTCTGACCTTGACTGAGGTAAGTCATGTCTCACTCTCTCTCAGTATTTACCCAGCATGCTAACCTATACAATTCAGGCTCATAATTTAAGTTTGAAATGAAACCACTGTATAATATGAAGTTGCTGCTGTTGCCCGCTGCTGTTACATATTGATAATGTGCTGTGTTCTGTTGGTTTTATGACAAATGTGGGAATGTTGTTGCTGGCTTGTTTTGTATTTTTTGCTGCTTATATTAATGAGTGATACGTGATAACGTGATGCTAAGTAGGGTTAGGTCGCCTAGGCCAGGCAGAGTGAGGCATTGTGGAAAAAACACCTGTAGCACCAGGATATTTTCACATTTCACATCTTATTCTACCAAACGATGTGATTTTTGTAACATTGGGAAGATTAACCTTTGTGTTTAACTTTGGTATGTAAGACAAAGTAAAAAAAAAAACAACTGCCATTATTGCCAATCAAATTCACATTCAAATTCAAATCAAAGCATCTGGTTGCCATGGTGATTGATGAGGGAGATTTCCCAGTCATTTATTTCAAAAAATGCTTTTTTTACTAGTGATCTCACAAATCTATCTGTGTGTCCGGCATATTCTTGGAGTTCTCACTGTGTCTTTATTTCACAGATAGGACTCATGGTTTCTGAATTATAGTTGTTTGAGTGATGCACTCAGAGTTTAGATTTGTCTGTTCCCAGTGGGGAGAGAACAGGTGCATTCAGTTAGTGAGCTTTAAAGAGTCTTAATAATATAATTAAATAGCATTAAATAACATTAGATAATATTTTGTTATCAGTCATAACATTATTATTTCAAATGTAAATCAAGTAGTCATCAAAATATCTTAGTAAGAAAAAAGTATTGTTGTTGTGACAACAGGATGAATCTGATTGGTCTATTTGGAATGGAGCCCTCTGATTGGCTGTTGATTTCTTTAAATACGGTTAAAGTGTAAGACAGTTGCTGTTGCACTCTGACCTTGACTGAGGTAAGTCATGTCTCACTGTCTCTCAGTATTTACCCAGCATGCTAACCAATACAATTCAGGCTCATAATTTAAGTTTGAAATGAAACCACTGTATAATATGAAGTTGCTGCTGTTGCCCGCTGCTGTTACATATTGATAATGTGCTGTGTTCTGTTGGTTTTATGACAAATGTGGGAATGTTGTTGCTGGCTTGTTTTGTATTTTGTGCTGCTTATATTAATGAGTGATACGTGATAACGTGATGCTAAGTAAGGTTAGGTCGCCTAGGCCAGGCAGAGTGAGGCATTGTGGAAAAAACACCTGTAGCACCAGGATATTTTCACATTTCACATCTTATTCTACCAAACGATGTGATTTTTGTAACATTGGGAAGATTAACCTTTGTGTTTAACTTTGGTATGTAATACAAAGTAAAAAAAAAAAAAACTGCCATTACTGCCAATCGAATTCACATTCAAATTCAAATCAAAGCATCTGGTTGCCATGGTGATTGATGAGGGATGCTTTCCCAGTCATTTATTTCAAAAAATGTTTTTTTTACTAGTGATCTCACAAATCTATCTGTGTGTCCGGCATATTCTTGGAGTTCTCACTGTGTCTTTATTTCACAGATAGGACTCATGGTTTCTGAATTATAGTTGTTTGAGTGATGCACTCAGAGTTTAGATTTGTCTGTTCCCAGTGGGGAGAGAACAGGTGCATTCAGTTAGTGAGCTTTAAAGAGTCTTAATAATATAATTAAATAGCATTAAATAACATTAGATAATATTTTGTTATCAGTCATAACATTATTATTTCAAATGTAAATCAAGTAGTCATCAAAATATCTTAGTAAGAAAAAAGTATTGTTGTTGTGACAACAGGATGAATCTGATTGGTCTATTTGGAATGGAGCCCTCTGATTGGCTGTTGATTTCTTTAAATACTGTTAAAGTGTAAGACAGTTGCTGTTGCACTCTGACCTTGACTGAGGTAAGTCATGTCTCACTCTCTCTCAGTATTTACCCAGCATGCTAACCAATACAATTCAGGCTCATAATTTAAGTTTGAAATGAAACCACTGTATAATATGAAGTTGCTGCTGTTGCCCGCTGCTGTTACATATTGATAATGTGCTGTGTTCTGTTGGTTTTATGACAAATGTGGGAATGTTGTTGCTGGCTTGTTTTGTATTTTGTGCTGCTTATATTAATGAGTGATACGTGATAACGTGATGCTAAGTAAGGTTAGGTCGCCTAGGCCAGGCAGAGTGAGGCATTGTGGAAAAAACACCTGTAGCACCAGGATATTTTCACATTTCACATCTTATTCTACCAAACGATGTGATTTTTGTAACATTGGGAAGATTAACCTTTGTGTTTAACTTTGGTATGTAATACAAAGTAAAAAACAAAAAAAACTGCCATTACTGCCAATCGAATTCACATTCAAATTCAAATCAAAGCATCTGGTTGCCATGGTGATTGATGAGGGATGCTTTCCCAGTCATTTACTTCAAAAAATGTTTTTTTTACTAGTGATCTCACAAATCTATCTGTGTGTCCGGCATATTCTTGGAGTTCTCACTGTGTCTTTATTTCACAGATAGGACTCATGGTTTCTGAATTATAGTTGTTTGAGTGATGCACTCAGAGTTTAGATTTGTCTGTTCCCAGTGGGGAGAGAACAGGTGCATTCAGTTAGTGAGCTTTAAAGAGTTTTTAAAGCTCTCTCTCTCTCTCTCTCTCTCTCTCTCTCTCTCTCTCTCTCTCTCTCTCTCTCTCTCTCTCTCTCTCTCTCTCTCTCTCTCTCTCTCTCTCTCTCTGCTTATTATTTTGTATTGAATGTCTGTCAATACATCAATTTCACCTAAATCTTAAACACTATTTCATTTTGTCACCTGCAGACAATCGTTTTCCAGAGATCCAGATCCAGACGACAACAGAATATTCTTCCGAGAACAAATCCTCTTCAATACTACTACAACTATTATTCAATAAGAAGTCAATCGTTTTCCAGAGACGACAGCAGAATATTCTTGTGAGAACAAATCCTCTTCAATACTACTACAACTATTATTCGATAAGAAGTCAATCGTTTTCCAGAGACGACAGCAGAATATTCTTGCAAGAACGAATCCTCTTCAATACTACTTCATCTACTATTCAATAAGAAGTCAACAACCAACAAAACAGACGAAAGGAAACTTTGATTCAACTCTTTGCACTCGAGTTTCTTCCGTGCATAGTTCATGTGTCCGTTGGGAAATATGCAACAACAAGACACTGTGACGAGCCTGAAAGCCGAACTCATCCGAGCCATGGATGAGATAAAGGCTCTCAAAGATGGAACCTCGTCTCTGCAGAAGCAGCTGAGTGAAAAGGATGGTCTGCTGAAAAAAGAGACCAGGAAACGACGTCATCGCTTCCGAGCCTACGTGGACTGCCTGTATGAGCTCACTGCGTGTCAAGCCAAGTGTGAGAGACTTGAGGCAAGTCTGCACCAGGAGCAACCTCAGCCCGAGACGGGCTGGGGCAGACAGATGGAGGTGGAGGAGGAGAACCAGGTTCTAAAGGAGGAGGTCGACCTGCTGAAGGTTGGACAGAGAAGGCTGGAGGATGAGCTGCTACAAAAGAACCAGCTCATCGTGAGTGCCAATGAGAAAAAAAGAGCTCAAACCAGCGCTCATATTGACTGCCTGGCCTTACTCACGGCTAAAGAAATGGAGCTGAAGAAGAGTCAGGCAGAGACACTCCAGTTGAAGCTGCAGCAGACACCTCTTGAGAGACTGAGCTTCAGAGAGGAGGAGGTGGACAACCAGGCTCTGAAGGAGCAGGACAACCTGCCGAAGGTCGGCCCGAGGAGGCAGGAGGTGAAGCTGCAGCAGACACCTCTTGAGAGACTGAGCTTCAGAGAGGAGGAGGTGGACAATCAGAACCAGGCTCTGAAGGAGCAGGACAACCTGCCGAAGGTCGGCCAGAGGAGGCAGGAGGTGAAGCTGCAGCAGACTAGATCTGAGAGACTGAGCTGCAGAATGGTGGAGGCAGAGAGGACCTGGAGCAGAGAGGTGGAGGTGGACAAGGAGAACCGGTTTCTCAAGGAGCAGCTCAACCTGCCGAAGGTCAGAAAGAGACGTTCGAGGTGAAGCTTCAGCAGACTTGATCTGAGAGACTGAACTGCAGAGAGGTGGAGCCAGAGACGAGCTGGAGTAGAGGAGGAGGTGGACAAGGAGAACTAGGCTCCCAAGAAATTGGTCAACCTGCCGAAGGCCGAACTGAGGAGGCAGGAGGTGAAGCTGCAGCAGACTCGATCTGAAAGACTGAGCTGCAGAAAGGTGGAGGCAGAGACGAGCTTTAAAAAGCTCAGTGAGACAGAGAACGAGCTGAAGTTTGTTGAGAGGATGTGGAGGAGAGAGGAGCAGCAGCTGGGGACAGTGAAGGTCTAGAAGAAAGACAAACTCCTGAACCAGCAGACAAGCATTGTACAAAGAAGAGAGGGATGTGAAGATAATGGTTTGTCCAAAATATTTTAATGACCATTATAGGTTTAGATTGAAGGTGTGGCCGAGCTTACCTGTAAAAGATGTGTGGTCCATATGCATTAGTCTTATTTTACTTAAGTAACTGTGATACTAAACCGTTTAATTTATGTTCATAGTATTTATTCAAACTCAGACGCTATTAAAGATGTATTAGTGACTGCATTGTTATGTAAATGTGCACATTCAGGCCTGCTAACACTGAATATTGTCTTGATTGACTAATCTTCTGAATACTTTCTTAAATTCATAAAAACAGTGAATGATATAAGATAGAGTGAAGCATCAATTTCTCTTATTTTGAATGTTAGAACTGCGATGTTTGAAGTGTTTGTTGGAGAAGAAGGGCTTAAACGATTTATAGTTGATGTAAAAAGTTGTCATTGTCTTTGAATCGATTGTTTCAGACCTACAGACCGACATGAATATTTTAATGATGTAAATATGTTTAATTTTGTAAATAAATATAACAAGTAAGATAACATCTACCTGTGTATGTCTTTCTGAACGTAGATACAGGATTCATGGCTCTGATCAATTAACACAGTGTTGGAGTTACACACATCAGTGTGAATGGTTTAGTGTGCTACTGTCCACAACAACACAGCAACACAAGACCAACAATGTTTCTTACATTTTTTACAATTGGTTTTATTTATATATTAAAGACTTGTAGAATGATATATTTGAGAGTCTGAAATGTGACAAGTGTATTTTGTATATTGAGGTTACAACCCCAAAAGACAGGGCCTATGAACGACTTGGTCAAATTAACACCACAAACAAGCACAAAGCCAATAATCCCAGTGAAGTTTGTTCTAGGGAAGGAACTGGGGACAATGGCTGACATTCCCACTTTCTAACACTGCTCCAATAACCCTGCCACACACGGTAATCCCATCACCACACACACACCAACAGAGAACGTAGACCCCACACACACTCACACATCCAGGACTTTTTAGCTCAGTGCAGTCCCTATAAGCTACATGCTAAGCCCTCTGCCATACAGGCCAGATCCTCTCGACTCGGCGCTGAGTCTTCTTGAAAAGAATCTTAGCACTGGCAGTCAGCCCGTACACTGCACTGCCTTTTCAGACAAAGGGCTCAGTGTGTGAGTGTGAGAGAGAGGACTGCTATCTGCAGAAAGTCCACTTTTCAGGAACAGAAGGGGAAAGGGTTTATTCTCAAAGAAAATTAAAAACTTATTAAAAACTTCAAATCTGTCCATCCTCCAGTCGAAGGTAAAGCATCGACTAATCAGCAAACAAAAGTTATCGCCTTCGCCTCGGTAATTGCACGTAGAAAAACTTTCTTTTTGTGGGACTCCCCTCTGCCACTATGATTTAAAGATCTGCTGCATGACACTTTATGTCTCTTGAAATTGGAATAGAAATAAAGTTCCCCTCCGATAAGTTCTATTCCTGATGGGAACTGCTGATCGACTTTGCGGCTCGCCTTCCCCCAAGCGATATGCCGCCATAGCATCTCATCTCTTGGCTCTCTACCCCAGGTCCACGCCTCGCTACCTGTGCACAACACTTACAGCCAGACCCCCACATTTAGACTGTGCATGTGTGGTGTCGCCTGGAGTAAGCATCCCATATGTCAATTTATTTATTTTCCTTTTCTCAAATAGATCTCTGTGTCCGGCATATTCTTGGAGTTCTCACTGTGTCTTTATTTCACAGATAGGACTTATGGTTTCTGAATTATAGTTGTTTGAGTGCTGCACTCAGAGTTTAGATTTGTCTGTTCCCAGTGGGGAGAGAACAGGTACATTCAGTTAGTGAGCTTTAAAGAGTCTTAATAATATAATTAAATAGCATTAAATAACATTAGATAATATTTTATTATCAGTCATAACATTATTATTTCAAATGTAAATCAAATATAGTCATCAAAATATCTTAGTAAGAAAAAAAGTATTGTTGTTGTGACAACAGGATGAATCTGATTGGTCTATTTGGAATGGAGCCCTCTGATTGGCTGTTGATTTCTTTAAATACGGTTAAAGTGTAAGACAGTTGCTGTTGCACTCTGACCTTGACTGAGGTAAGTCATGTCTCACTGTCTCTCAGTATTTACCCAGCATGCTAACCTATATAATTCAGGCTCATAATTTAAGTTTGAAATGAAACCACTGTATAATATGAAGTTGCTGCTGTTGCCCGCTGCTGTTACATATTGATAATGTGCTGTGTTCTGTTGGTTTTATGACAAATGTGGGAATGTTTTTGCTGGCTTGTTTTGTATTTTGTGCTGCTTATATTAATGAGTGATACGTGATAACGTGATGCTAAGTAAGGTTAGGTCGCCTAGGCCAGGCAGAGTGAGGCATTGTGGAAAAAACACCTGTAGCACCAGGATATTTTCACATTTCACATCTTATTCTACCAAACGATGTGATTTTTGTAACATTGGGAAGATTAACCTTTGTGTTTAACTATGGTATGTAATACAATGTAAAAAAAAAAAAAACTGCCATTACTGCCAATCGAATTCACATTCAAATACAAATCAAAGCATCTGGTTGCCATGGTGATTGATGAGGGATGCTTTCCCAGTCATTTATTTCAAAAAATGTTTTTTTTTACTAGTGATCTCACAAATCTATCTGTGTGTCCGGCATATTCTTGGAGTTCTCACTGTGTCTTTATTTCACAGATAGGACTCATGGTTTCTGAATTATAGTTGTTTGAGTGATGCACTCAGAGTTTAGATTTGTCTGTTCCCAGTGGGGAGAGAACAGGTGCATTCATTTAGTGAGCTTTAAAGAGTCTTAATAATATAATTAAATAGCATTAAATAACATTAGATAATATTTTGTTATCAGTCATAACATTATTATTTCAAATGTAAATCAAGTAGTCATCAAAATATCTTAGTAAGAAAAAAGTATTGTTGTTGTGACAACAGGATGAATCTGATTGGTCTATTTGGAATGGAGCCCTCTGATTGGCTGTTGATTTCTTTAAATACTGTTAAAGTGTAAGACAGTTACTGTTGCACTCTGACCTTGACTGAGGTAAGTCATGTCTCACTCTCTCTCAGTATTTACCCAGCATGCTAACCAATACAATTCAGGCTCATAATTTAAGTTTGAAATGAAACCACTGTATAATATGAAGTTGCTGCTGTTGCCCGCTGCTGTTACATATTGATAATGTGCTGTGTTCTGTTGGTTTTATGACAAATGTGGGAATGTTGTTGCTGGCTTGTTTTGTATTTTGTGCTGCTTATATTAATTTGTGATACGTGATAACGTGATGCTAAGTAAGGTTAGGTCGCCTAGGCCAGGCAGAGTGAGGCATTGTGGAAAAAACACCTGTAGCACCAGGATATTTTCACATTTCACATCTTATTCTACCAAACGATGTGATTTTTGTAACATTGGGAAGATTAACCTTTGTGTTTAACTTTGGTATGTAATACAAAGTAAAAAAAAAAAAACTGCCATTACTGCCAATCGAATTCACATTCAAATTCAAATCAAAGCATCTGGTTGCCATGGTGATTGATGAGGGATGCTTTCCCAGTCATTTATTTCAAAAAATGTTTTTTTTACTAGTGATCTCACAAATCTATCTGTGTGTCCGGCATATTCTTGGAGTTCTCACTGTGTCTTTATTTCACAGATAGGACTCATGGTTTCTGAATTATAGTTGATTGAGTGCTGCACTCAGAGTTTAGATTTGTCTGTTCCCAGTGGGGAGAGAACAGGTGCATTCAGTTAGTGAGCTTTAAAGAGTTTTTAAAGCTCTCTCTCTCTCTCTCTCTCTCTCTCTCTCTCTCTCTCTCTCTCTCTCTCTCTCTCTCTCTCTCTCTCTCTCTCTCTCTCTCTCTCTCTGCTAATTATTTTGTATTGAATGTCTGTCAATACATCAATTTCACCTAAATCTTAAACACTATTTCATTTTGTCACCTGCAGACAATCGTTTTCCAGAGATCCAGATCCAGACGACAGCAGAATATTCTTCCGAGAACAAATCCTCTTCAATACTACTACAACTATTATTCAATAAGAAGTCAATCGTTTTCCAGAGACGACAGCAGAATATTCTTGTGAGAACAAATCCTCTTCAATACTACTACAACTATTATTCGATAAGAAGTCAATCGTTTTCCAGAGACGACAGCAGAATATTCTTGCGAGAACAAATCCTCTTCAATACTACTACAACTATTATTCAATAAGAAGTCAATCGTTTTCCAGAGACGACAGCAGAATATTCTTGCAAGAAAGAATCCTCTTCAATACTACTTCATCTACTATTCAATAAGAAGTCAACAACCAACAAAACAGACGAAAGGAAACTTTGATTCAACTCTTTGCACTCGAGTTTCTTCCGTGCATAGTTCATGTGTCCGTTGGGAAATATGCAACAACAAGACACTGTGACGAGCCTGAAAGCCGAACTCATCCGAGCCATGGATGAGATAAAGGCTCTCAAAGATGGAACCTCGTCTCTGCAGAAGCAGCTGAGTGAAAAGGATGGTCTGCTGAAAAAAGAGACCAGGAAACGACGTCATCGCTTCCGAGCCTACGTGGACTGCCTGTATGAGCTCACTGCGTGTCAAGCCAAGTGTGAGAGACTTGAGGCAAGTCTGCACCAGGAGCAACCTCAGCCCGAGACGGGCTGGGGCAGACAGATGGAGGTGGAGGAGGAGAACCAGGTTCTAAAGGAGGAGGTCGACCTGCTGAAGGTTGGACAGAGAAGGCTGGAGGATGAGCTGCTACAAAAGACCCAGCTCATCGTGAGTGCCAATGAGAAAAAAAGAGCTCAAACCAGCGCTCATATTGACTGCCTGGCCTTACTCACGGCTAAAGAAATGGAGAGTCAGGCAGAGACTCTCCAGTTGAAGCTGCAGCAGACACCTCTTGAGAGACTGAGCTTCGGAGAGGAGGAGGTGGACAACCAGGCTCTGAAGGAGCAGGACAACCTGCCGAAGGTCGGCCCGAGGAGGCAGGAGGTGAAGCTGCAGCAGACACCTCTTGAGAGACTGAGCTTCAGAGAGGAGGAGGTGGACAATCAGAACCAGGCTCTGAAGGAGCAGGACAACCTGCCGAAGGTCGGCCAGAGGAGGCAGGAGGTGAAGCTGCAGCAGACTAGATCTGAGAGACTGAGCTGCAGAATGGTGGAGGCAGAGAGGACCTGGAGCAGAGAGGTGGAGGTGGACAAGGAGAACCGGTTTCTCAAGGAGCAGCTCAACCTGCCGAAGGTCAGAAAGAGACGTTCGAGGTGAAGCTTCAGCAGACTTGATCTGAGAGACTGAACTGCAGAGAGGTGGAGCCAGAGACGAGCTGGAGTAGAGGAGGAGGTGGACAAGGAGAACTAGGCTCCCAAGAAATTGGTCAACCTGCCGAAGGCCGAACTGAGGAGGCAGGAGGTGAAGCTGCAGCAGACTCGATCTGAAAGACTGAGCTGCAGAAAGGTGGAGGCAGAGACGAGCTTTAAAAAGCTCAGTGAGACAGAGAACGAGCTGAAGTTTGTTGAGAGGATGTGGAGGAGAGAGGAGCAGCAGCTGGGGACAGTGAAGGTCTAGAAGAAAGACAAACTCCTGAACCAGCAGACAAGCATTGTACAAAGAAGAGAGGGATGTGAAGATAATGGTTTGTCCAAAATATTTTAATGACCATTATAGGTTTAGGTTGAAGGTGTGGCCGAGCTTACCTGTAAAAGATGTGTGGTCCATATGCATTAGTCTTATTTTACTTAAGTAACTGTGATACTAAACCGTTTAATTTATGTTCATAGTATTTATTCAAACTCAGACGCTATTATAGATGTATTAGTGACTGCATTGTTATGTAAATGTGCACATTCAGGCCTGCTAACACTGAATATTGTCTTGATTGACTAATCTGCTGAATACTTTCTTAAATTCATCAAAACAGTGAATGATATAAGATAGAGTGAAGCATCAATTTCTCTTATTTTGAATGTTAGAACTGCGATGTTTGAAGTGTTTGTTGGAGAAGAAGGGCTTAAACGATTTATAGTTGATGTAAAAACTTGTCATTGTCTTTGAATCGATTGTTTCAGACCTACAGACCGACATGAATATTTTAATGATGTAAATATGTTTAATTTTGTAAATAAATATAACAAGTAAGATAACATCTACCTGTGTATGTCTTTCTGAACGTAGATACAGGATTCATGGCTCTGATCAATTAACACAGTGTTGGAGTTACACACATCAGTGTGAATGGTTTAGTGTGCTACTGTTCACAACAACACAGCAACACAAGACCAACAATGTTTCTTACATTTTTTACAATTGGTTTTATTTATATATTTGTTGCGGGTGGAAATCAAAGGCAGGAGGCGTCGTTCTCAAGTTAAAATTAAGCAGGTTTATTCAGAGGTCACAGGTCAGGAAACTGCGGTGTCTGAGAAATGATCATGCATGGTCCACTGATCCTGAACAGGAAAAATGGCAGTGAGGCAGAGTACGCAGAAAGCTTATATATTGATACTGGGCATGATAGAGGTCCTTCTTCGATTGGGATTGGTCGGATCTCGTCGGGTCGTCCTCCTGGCGTCGTTTGGTCCTCCTCCTGGCGTTGCGTGATGACGTGCAAGCCGTGTTGCGGTTACTAAAGTTCATGAGCATATTGCCTCGCGTGTGCGCTTATTTTATGTGTGTGTGAAGTGAAGTGAGGTCATAGAAAACTGTGAGAAAGGCATGAAAACCTCTAGTCTAATCTGTCCGCTGTGTGTGTGTGAGGGAGTCTCAGAACTAATATAATGAAGTGATTCATGAAGCCAGAGGTTTGAAAACCTGTTATCTGTCCGCTATGCCAGACTACCTTTTTAAGGAGTATGAAACATTCTGAGGTTGAGAAGCAGGAGAAGAACTATGTGTTATGTTTGTGTGTTTACGCTATGTGTATCTGACTACACGTTAAAGTGTGTGTATGTGTGTGAACAGTGCTGTATTGTCAACAAATCCCCCTTTCCGCACCTGATAGGTGCGGACAACACTGGGAAGGCAAAGGGCAGAAAAGGGCAAGGCAGAAAAACAAACCCAACTTAATACTCAGTAAAACACAAAAACAAAAACGTCAAAACATAGCTGTGATTCTTTGAATCACAGCCAGCAAACAAAAAATCTCAAAACAAACCTGACTGTAAACATTCGGAACAAACTGAACCCAAACAATGTCAGACTGACTTTGCCCCAGGAGAGGCAGCTCCTGTAACTCTGTTTGATGTCTAATGTAGCCAAGGAAATTATGCTTTAATACAGAACGAGAAGTGAGAACAGGTGAAAGATTCATTATTATCACTAAGCAGCAACAGTTATTGAAATCATTTGTATGAAGTATAATATCTAGCTAAAACTGTTTCTATCTTTATTGCTTAAGAGTTCAATCAGACACAGACTATTGTTAAAAAGTTGAAATCCCTCCAGACTCTCTTTTAATCCCCCTTTAGGGTGTGACCACTTACTGGCGAGTTCATGTTCCCCTCAACCTTTATCCCATCCAGTGCAAACCCGTCCCCCTCCTCATGATCATCGTCGCGTCGTCATCTCCATCTTCCTCAGCTTCAGCTTCACAGCATCAGTTTCCCCTTCAGCATCCACAGCAACCACAGCATCCACAGCAACCACAGCATCCACAGCACCCATAGCACCCATCCCCAGTTCAGCATCCACAGAACAGCTGGGGATGAGGCACGTTTTCCTTCATCAGTGCAGAGTCTACAGCTATGTCATGTCATGGTGCATAGAGGTGGAGAGGGCACTGGTCACCCAGCCATCAGGGGCAGTTTGGAAAAAATGTCTTTCAATCACTTCCTATCAGTACACACATAACCCTCCCTGCCAGTAGAAGGGGCCAGAGCCATTCGTTTCTGTGTGACCATAGGAGCAGGAGCGAACTGTTCAGATATCAGCTTTTTTCAGATCTGCTCCAAGAACAAAATTATCAAGAATTGTCAGTGAGGCTTTTTCAGTCTTTAAGAGTCAATGATCTGGATCTTAGCCTTGTAAAGATCCTTTCGTGGAATTAATACTTGCCAACAGGCCATGTGTTTGAGCTTGCACTGTACCAAGCCAGGCGCAGGGCGTATTGTCGGTCGTGGTGGAGGAGGTGGAGTTAACACCGGATGGGAGTGAGTTGTGGAATTCATGAAGCCCAGTTCCCAGAGTTTGAAAGGAAGACAAACAGAAAATTATTAATTTACTGCGATGCGTAATTGAGATTAAAGTAGATTATATAACTTTATAATTAAAAGAAACAAACAAAATAATCGAATCAAAACATACATACCCTCTTTTGGTATTCAACAATTTCATAAAACCTTTGAGGTGTGGTCGGCCAAATCAGTGGACATTAAAAATAAAAGGTTAAACAAGTTGAATTTCAATGAGCAGCAGATATGACAGCGTTTGAGTATTTGAGTTCAAACCATTTTCCAAAATTCATTTGACTGCTCCATAACACGATAATTCAGAAGCTTTGACGTCAAACTGTCCTGTGATAAAACAGGAATCACATACAAAATACAAATGTGTGAGAGATTAGATTCAATCAAACGTCTCAGAGTTGACAGCTGAAACAATTCAAAACAATTTAAAAGTTATTCTGCCACAATTTCCTTCATGATGAAATAAAAACAATAATTGGAGCTTAACATCACCTTTCAAATTAAGAGCCTTAGATGTTAAGATAACTGGTGAAACAAAACAACAAAATAAAAACCTTCTTTCCAGAGTTTGAAAGTTAAAGGGTCCAAAATAAATTGAAATCTAATTAAAGATATGACATTCTATAAACTGTGTAAACAGAGGGGCTTGTATTATGGCTTGTGCTTTTCATTTAAGATGAAACCGGCTATGAGTTAAAGTGTATTTGACCTTTAACTGGATTTTAATTTATTCTTCTTCAATGGTGAAACATATTTATTTTCGGACTCTCCAGCGTTACATGGGGGTTGAATCAAACTTCTAGTTTAAATTCCAACTGTAAATAGATTTGACATGTCTTGACTATTGAATTCTTAATGGATGATTTGAATATGGAATTAAAGCAACTACAGGTGAAAACAAAGAAATATCTAATTCTAGGCAGCACAGAATTTAGTTTAAAGTTAAGTTAGAATTTCTCATCCTAATATGATTGAGACAGCTCATATAGAAAGCACATTATTCAGCTCTAAGAAAATAAAAGTCAATGAAACAGCATTTCAACAACCAACTACCTGTGTCAGGTAGAAACTAAATAAGATATTTAAATGATTGGATTTCATGTAGAACTTTAGAGGCCAAAACCTTTCTCCTTTCCTCTTATAGATATATTGGAAATATCTGAAAGAACAAATTTGTGCCAAAAAGTGTAATTTTAACAATTCCCTCTGGAATTCTTTACTTCTGAATGAAGCAATAGTAAAAACCAAACAAACAAACAACATAGAAACAAACAACCAAGACTCTTTGTGATCTTAACGCCAGTTGTAAGCTGTAAGGCTGCTGGCCTTCCACAGATGGTTTACCCGACTCCCAAACATTCTTATCTCCCCCTTTTCATCCTCTGCTGTGCACATACTAAATCTTTCTATTCCCACTTCTCTTCCCTACTTTCTTAACCACTCAAGCTTTACATTCTATTATCCATCTCAGAGCAAGATATCACTGGCCAGATTCAGCTCACTCCTAAAGATCTTTCTTCCTCCTAAACTTTAACTTTCTTGTCTTACTTCATCTCTCAAACCTTCAGTCAACATCCTTAATCTTTCTTTGGCAAGTCCTAAACACATTTACCCCTCCCACCCATACATACAACATATATCAGATGGCAAGCGTAAATACCACCTCTAGTTAAGGAAAAAAGTCGTTTTTCAGTCAGTTTGTCGCTCCGTCAGTTTTTTCTGTGTCTTCAGTCAGCCAGCTGACCTTGACACATATTTTCTCTCGTTTCCACACACACAAACACTCCTACTCCCACACACATCTTGGAGTTATCTCCCTGCACACAAGCACACGAACATTCACAGCCAAGCGTGCTGTCTGCCACGTTTTTTTTTAAATTTCGGGCAGAGACCGCACTCCCTCTTTTGAGATACAACGGGCCGCGACCCAACGTTTTCTACCAGTCACTCAGTCCAACAGCCACACACTTCCATTCATACTAGTTACTTCACATCCTCTCTATATTATATAATCTAAAGTAGTATAATAATTTTTATATATGTAATTTCCTCTTTCAAATCCTTATTCGTAACAGCCTTCCGTTATTTGTGCGCAATTGAAACAATGGTGTGTCTGGTTTGTAAAGCTCCTGTTGCATTATTCAAATCAGTTCTTATTTCAGCCAATGGGCGGGAAGGTGAAGGTGCTGGGGTACAATGTGTCAGGTGGTGCCAAGGTGCGCCTGATTTACCTTTGACCTGGGCCGAGTGTGAAGTAACCTCCTTCACTTCGTACGGTCCAGTCCACCTGGGTTCTGGCCACTTTCTCTTTATCGTGAACCTTGACTCTTACCCAGTCACCAACTTTTACCTTCGGTTCTGCAGCTTCCTCCGGATCAGTCGCCAGGGCCCTGGTGACCTGATTGCAGAGAGCTGCAGTAAGAGCAGTTAAAATCTTCATATAACTTGACATTTCAATCTCAAAACATCCACAGGTGGCACGTGACCTCCATCCCTGGGTGGTGTCAGGGCTCCAACACTGATTGTCATATATATTGTCTTTTTAAGTGGGATACCGAATTTGAGTTAGCTACTGCTCACACAACAAACCTGCAGATCAGGCATAGTTATTTACAGTGTTTGTGTAAAATTTTATTTTAGAGTGAGAGACCTTATTGGTGTGAAAATTGAAACTAGTACTCAAACACAGACCTGAAGATCAGGCACAGATATTTACAGTGTTTGTGTAAAATTTGAACTACTACTCAAACACAGACCTGAAGATCAGGCATATGTATTTACAGTGTTTGTGTAAAATTTTATTTTAGAGTGAGAGACCTTATTGGTGTGAAAATTGAAACTAGTACTCAAACACAGACCTGGAGATCAGGCACAGTTATTTACAGTGTTTGTGTAAAATTTGAACTACTACTCAAACACAGACCTGAATATCAGGCACAGTTATTTACAGTGTTTGTGTAAAATTTTATTTTAGAGTGAGAGACCTTATTGGTGTGAAAATTGAAACTAGTACTCAAACACAGACCTGAAGATCAGGCACAGATATTTACAGTGTTTGTGTAAAATTTGAACTACTACTCAAACACAGACCT
Organism: Limanda limanda; assembly: GCF_963576545.1. Classification (NCBI taxonomy): domain Eukaryota; kingdom Metazoa; phylum Chordata; class Actinopteri; order Pleuronectiformes; family Pleuronectidae; genus Limanda; species Limanda limanda. The sequence continues at coordinate 25,280,335 of NC_083643.1, forward strand.
GAAGATCAGGCACAGATATTTACAGTGTTTGTGTAAAATTTTATTTTAGAGTGAGAGACCTTATTGGTGTGAAAATTGAAACTAGTACTCAAACACAGACCTGAAGATCAGGCACAGATATTTACAGTGTTTGTGTAAAATTTGAACTACTACTCAAACACAGACCTGAAGATCAGGCACAGATATTTACAGTGTTTGTGTAAAATTTTATTTTAGAGTGAGAGACCTTATTGGTGTGAAAATTGAAACTAGTACTCAAACACAGACCTGAAGATCAGGCACAGATATTTACAGTGTTTGTGTAAAATTTTATTTTAGAGTGAGAGACCTTATTGGTGTGAAAATTGAAACTAGTACTCAAACACAGACCTGAAGATCAGGCACAGTTATTTACAGTGTTTGTGTAAAATTTGAACTACTACTCAAACACAGACCTGAAGATCAGGCACAGATATTTACAGTGTTTGTGTAAAATTTTATTTTAGAGTGAGAGACCTTATTGGTGTGAAAATTGAAACTAGTACTCAAACACAGACCTGAAGATCAGGCACAGATATTTACAGTGTTTGTGTAAAATTTGAACTACTACTCAAACACAGACCTGAAGATCAGGCACAGATATTTACAGTGTTTGTGTAAAATTTTATTTTAGAGTGAGAGACCTTATTGGTGTGAAAATTGAAACTAGTACTCAAACACAGACCTGAAGATCAGGCACAGATATTTACAGTGTTTGTGTAAAATTTGAACTACTACTCAAACACAGACCTGAAGATCAGGCACAGATATTTACAGTGTTTGTGTAAAATTTTATTTTAGAGTGAGAGACCTTATTGGTGTGAAAATTGAAACTAGTACTCAAACACAGACCTGAAGATCAGGCACAGATATTTACAGTGTTTGTGTAAAATTTGAACTACTACTCAAACACAGACCTGAAGATCAGGCACAGATATTTACAGTGTTTGTGTAAAATTTTATTTTAGAGTGAGAGACCTTATTGGTGTGAAAATTGAAAGTAGTACTCAAACACAGACCTGAAGATCAGGCACAGATATTTACAGTGTTTGTGTAAAATTTTATTTTAGAGTGAGAGACCTTATTGGTGTGAAAATTGAAACTAGTACTCAAACACAGACCTGAAGATCAAGCACAGTTATTTACAGTGTTTGTGTAAAATTTGAACTACTACTCAAACACAGACCTGAAGATCAGGCACAGATATTTACAGTGTTTGTGTAAAATTTTATTTTATAGTGAGAGACCTTATTGGTGTGAAAATTGAAACTAGTACTCAAACACAGACCTGAAGATCAGGCACAGTTATTTACAGTGTTTGTGTAAAATTTGAACTAAAATACAACCGTCACCATTGCATAATACACAGCATTTTCAGGCCATTTTAATTACTTTGTTAAATTTATCATATGTACTTGTATACACCTCAGTACTACTGATCAAAAATTTGGGTTTTCTATCACGACAATATGCAGATTTCAATTAAATAGGCTCTGCTCACCTTTTAATAGTACAGCGCTGTTTGATCAGTTTCCCAAGGCGATACAAGTCACTTCAGGACGGTTCTTTCCCGTCCCAGAGACGGCCTCCTCCCCGACCTGTTGTTTCCACTCCGCTCTTCCAATCGTCTTAAACCATCCTCTGCTACCATTTTGTTGCGGGTGGAAATCAAAGGCAGGAGGCGTCGTTCTCAAGTTAAAATTAAGCAGGTTTATTCAGAGGTCACAGGTCAGGAAACTGCGGTGTCTGAGAAATGATCATGCATGGTCCACTGATCCTGAACAGGAAAAATGGCAGTGAGGCAGAGTACGCAGAAAGCTTATATATTGATACTGGGCATGATAGAGGTCCTTCTTCGATTGGGATTGGTCGGATCTCGTCGGGTCGTCCTCCTGGCGTCGTTTGGTCCTCCTCCTGGCGTTGCGTGATGACGTGCAAGCCGTGTTGCGGTTACTAAAGTTCATGAGCATATTGCCTCGCGTGTGCGCTTATTTTATGTGTGTGTGAAGTGAAGTGAGGTCATAGAAAACTGTGAGAAAGGCATGAAAACCTCTAGTCTAATCTGTCCGCTGTGTGTGTGTGTGAGGGAGTCTCAGAACTAATATAATGAAGTGATTCATGAAGCCAGAGGTTTGAAAACCTGTTATCTGTCCGCTATGCCAGACTCCCTTTTTAAGGAGTATGAAACATTCTGAGGTTGAGAAGCAGGAGAAAAACTATGTGTTATGTTTGTGTGTTTACGCTATGTGTATCTGACTACACGTAAAAGTGTGTGTATGTGTGTGAACAGTGCTGTATTGTCAACATATTAAAGACTTGTAGAATGATATATTTGAGAGTCTGAAATGTGACAAGTGTATTTTGTATATTGAGGTTACAACCCCAAAAGACAGGGCCTATGAACGACTTGGTCAAATGAACACCACAAACAAGCACAAAGCCAATAATCCCAGTGAAGTTTGTTCTAGGGAAGGAACTGGGGACAATGGCTGACATTCCCACTTTCTAACACTGCTCCAATAACCCTGCCACACACGGTAATCCCATCACCACACACACACCAACAGAGAACGCAGACCCCACACACACTCACACATCCAGGACTTTTTAGCTCAGTGCAGTCCCTATAAGCTACATGCTAAGCCCTCTGCCATACAAGCCAGATCCTCTCGACTCGGCGCTGAGTCTTCTTGAAAAGAATCTTAGCACTGGCAGTCAGCCCGTACACTGCACTGCCTTTTCAGACCACAGGGCTCAGTGTGTGAGTGTGAGAGAGAGGACTGCTATCTGCAGAAAGTCCACTTTTCAGGAACAGAAGGGGAAAGGGTTTATTCTCAAAGAAAATTAAAAACTTATTAAAAACTTCAAATCTGTCCATCCTCCAGTCGAAGGTAAAGCATCGACTAATCAGCAAACAAAAGTTATCGCCTTCGCCTCGGTAATTGCACGTAGAAAAACTTTCTTTTTGTGGGACTCCCCTCTGCCACTATGATTTAAAGATCTGCTGCATGACACTTTATGTCTCTTGAAATTGGAATAGAAATAAAGTTCCCCTCCGATAAGTTCTATTCCTGATGGGGACTGCTGATCGACTTTGCGGCTCGCCTTCCCCCAAGCGATATGCCGCCATAGCACCTCATCTCGTGGCTCTCTACCCCAGGTCCACGCCTCGCTACCTGTGCACAACACTTACAGCCAGACCCCCACATTTAGACTGTGCATGTGTGGTGTCGCCTGGAGTAAGCATCCCATATGTCAATTTATTTATTTTCCTTTTCTCAAATAGATCTCTGTGTCCGGCATATTCTTGGAGTTCTCACTGTGTCTTTATTTCACAGATAGGACTTATGGTTTCTGAATTATAGTTGTTTGAGTGCTGTACTCAGAGTTTAGATTTGTCTGTTCCCAGTGGGGAGAGAACAGGTGCATTCAGTTAGTGAGCTTTAAAGAGTCTTAATAATATAATTAAATAGCATTAAATAACATTAGATAATATTTTATTATCAGTCATAACATTATTATTTCAAATGTAAATCAAATATAGTCATCAAAATATCTTAGTAAGAAAAAAAGTATTGTTGTTGTGACAACAGGATGAATCTGATTGGTCTATTTGGAATGGAGCCCTCTGATTGGCTGTTGATTTCTTTAAATACGGTTAAAGTGTAAGACAGTTGCTGTTGCACTCTGACCTTGACTGAGGTAAGTCATGTCTCACTGTCTCTCAGTATTTACCCAGCATGCTAACCTATACAATTCAGGCTCATAATTTAAGTTTGAAATGAAACCACTGTATAATATGAAGTTGCTGCTGTTGCCCGCTGCTGTTACATATTGATAATGTGCTGTGTTCTGTTGGTTTTATGACAAATGTGGGAATGTTGTTGCTGGCTTGTTTTGTATTTTTTGCTGCTTATATTAATGAGTGATACGTGATAACGTGATGCTAAGTAGGGTTAGGTCGCCTAGGCCAGGCAGAGTGAGGCATTGTGGAAAAAACACCTGTAGCACCAGGATATTTTCACATTTCACATCTTATTCTACCAAACGATGTCATTTTTGTAACATTGGGAAGATTAACCTTTGTGTTTAACTTTGGTATGTAAGACAAAGTAAAAAAAAAAACAACTGCCATTATTGCCAATCAAATTCACATTCAAATTCAAATCAAAGCATCTGGTTGCCATGGTGATTGATGAGGGAGATTTCCCAGTCATTTATTTCAAAAAATGCTTTTTTTACTAGTGATCTCACAAATCTATCTGTGTGTCCGGCATATTCTTGGAGTTCTCACTGTGTCTTTATTTCACAGATAGGACTCATGGTTTCTGAATTATAGTTGTTTGAGTGATGCACTCAGAGTTTAGATTTGTCTGTTCCCAGTGGGGAGAGAACAGGTGCATTCAGTTAGTGAGCTTTAAAGAGTCTTAATAATATAATTAAATAGCATTAAATAACATTAGATAATATTTTGTTATCTGTCATAACATTATTATTTCAAATGTAAATCAAGTAGTCATCAAAATATCTTAGTAAGAAAAAAGTATTGTTGTTGTGACAACAAGATGAATCTGATTGGTCTATTTGGAATGGAGCCCTCTGATTGGCTATTGATTTCTTTAAGTACGGTTAAAGTGTAAGACAGTTGCTGTTGCACTCTGACCTTGACTGAGGTAAGTCATGTCTCACTCTCTCTCAGTATTTACCCAGCATGCTAACCAATACAATTCAGGCTCATAATTTAAGTTTGAAATGAAACCACTGTATAATATGAAGTTGCTGCTGTTGCCCGCTGCTGTTACATATTGATAATGTGCTGTGTTCTGTTGGTTTTATGACAAATGTGGGAATGTTGTTGCTGGCTTGTTTTGTATTTTGTGCTGCTTATATTAATGAGTGATACGTGATAACGTGATGCTAAGTAAGGTTAGGTCGCCTAGGCCAGGCAGAGTGAGGCATTGTGGAAAAAACACCTGTAGCACCAGGATATTTTCACATTTCACATCTTATTCTACCAAACGATGTGATTTTTGTAACATTGTGAAGATTAACCTTTGTGTTTAACTTTGGTATGTAATACAATGTAAAAAAAAACAAAACTGCCATTACTGCCTATCGAATTCACATTCAAATTCAAATCAAAGCATCTGGTTGCCATGGTGATTGATGAGGGATGCTTTCCCAGTCATTTATTTCAAAAAATGTTTTTTTTACTAGTGATCTCACAAATCTATCTGTGTGTCCGGCATATTCTTGGAGTTCTCACTATGTCTTTATTTCACAGATAGGACTCATGGTTTCTGAGTTATAGTTGTTTGAGTGATGCACTCAGAGTTTAGATTTGTCTGTTCCCAGTGGGGAGAGAACAGGTGCATTCAGTTAGTGAGCTTTAAAGAGTCTTAATAATATAATTAAATAGCATTAAATAACATTAGATAATATTTTGTTATCAGTCATAACATTATTATTTCAAATGTAAATCAAGTAGTCATCAAAATATCTTAGTAAGAAAAAAGTATTGTTGTTGTGACAACAGGATGAATCTGATTGGTCTATTTGGAATGGAGCCCTCTGATTGGCTGTTGATTTCTTTAAATACTGTTAAAGTGTAAGACAGTTGCTGTTGCACTCTGACCTTGACTGAGGTAAGTCATGTCTCACTCTCTCTCAGTATTTACCCAGCATGCTAACCAATACAATTCAGGCTCATAATTTAAGTTTGAAATGAAACCACTGTATAATATGAAGTTGCTGCTGTTGCCCGCTGCTGTTACATATTGATAATGTGCTGTGTTCTGTTGGTTTTATGACAAATGTGGGAATGTTGTTGCTGGCTTGTTTTGTATTTTGTGCTGCTTATATTAATTTGTGATACGTGATAAAGTGATGCTAAGTAAGGTTAGGTCGCCTAGGCCAGGCAGAGTGAGGCATTGTGGAAAAAACACCTGTAGCACCAGGATATTTTCACATTTCACATCTTATTCTACCAAACGATGTGATTTTTGTAACATTGGGAAGATTAACCTTTGTGTTTAACTTTGGTATGTAATACAAAGTAAAAAAAAAAAAAACTGCCATTACTGCCAATCGAATTCACATTCAAATTCAAATCAAAGCATCTGGTTGCCATGGTGATTGATGAGGGATGCTTTCCCAGTCATTTATTTCAAAAAATGTTTTTTTTACTAGTGATCTCACAAATCTATCTGTGTGTCCGGCATATTCTTGGAGTTCTCACTGTGTCTTTATTTCACAGATAGGACTCATGGTTTCTGAATTATAGTTGTTTGAGTGCTGCACTCAGAGTTTAGATTTGTCTGTTCCCAGTGGGGAGAGAACAGGTGCATTCAGTTAGTGAGCTTTAAAGAGTTTTTAAAGCTCTCTCTCTCTCTCTCTCTCTCTCTCTCTCTCTCTCTCTCTCTCTCTCTCTCTCTCTCTCTCTCTCTCTCTCTCTCTCTCTCTCTCTCTCTGCTAATTATTTTGTATTGAATGTCTGTCAATACATCAATTTCACCTAAATCTTAAACACTATTTCATTTTGTCACCTGCAGACAATCGTTTTCCAGAGATCCAGATCCAGACGACAGCAGAATATTCTTCCGAGAACAAATCCTCTTCAATATTTTTACAACTATTATTCAATAAGAAGTCAATCGTTTTCCAGAGACGACAGCAGAATATTCTTGTGAGAACAAATCCTCTTCAATACTACTACAACTATTATTCGATAAGAAGTCAATCGTTTTCCAGAGACGACAGCAGAATATTCTTGCAAGAACGAATCCTCTTCAATACTACTTCATCTACTATTCAATAAGAAGTCAACAACCAACAAAACAGACGAAAGGAAACTTTGATTCAACTCTTTGCACTCGAGTTTCTTCCGTGCATAGTTCATGTGTCCGTTGGGAAATATGCAACAACAAGACACTGTGACGAGCCTGAAAGCCGAACTCATCCGAGCCATGGATGAGATAAAGGCTCTCAAAGATGGAACCTCGTCTCTGCAGAAGCAGCTGAGTGAAAAGGATGGTCTGCTGAAAAAAGAGACCAGGAAACGACGTCATCGCTTCCGAGCCTACGTGGACTGCCTGTATGAGCTCACTGCGTGTCAAGCCAAGTGTGAGAGACTTGAGGCAAGTCTGCACCAGGAGCAACCTCAGCCCGAGACGAGCTGGGGCAGACAGATGGAGGTGGAGGAGGAGAACCAGGTTCTAAAGGAGGAGGTCGACCTGCTGAAGGTTGGACAGAGAAGGCTGGAGGATGAGCTGCTACAAAAGAACCAGCTCATCGTGAGTGCCAATGAGAAAAAAAGAGCTCAAACCAGCGCTCATATTGACTGCCTGGCCTTACTCACGGCTAAAGAAATGGAGCTGAAGAAGAGTCAGGCAGAGACACTCCAGTTGAAGCTGCAGCAGACACCTCTTGAGAGACTGAGCTTCAGAGAGGAGGAGGTGGACAACCAGGCTCTGAAGGAGCAGGACAACCTGCCGAAGGTCGGCCCGAGGAGGCAGGAGGTGAAGCTGCAGCAGACACCTCTTGAGAGACTGAGCTTCAGAGAGGAGGAGGTGGACAATCAGAACCAGGCTCTGAAGGAGCAGGACAACCTGCCGAAGGTCGGCCAGAGGAGGCAGGAGGTGAAGCTGCAGCAGACTAGATCTGAGAGACTGAGCTGCAGAATGGTGGAGGCAGAGACGACCTGGAGCAGAGAGGTGGAGGTGGACAAGGAGAACCGGTTTCTCAAGGAGCAGCTCAACCTGCCGAAGGTCAGAAAGAGACGTTCGAGGTGAAGCTTCAGCAGACTTGATCTGAGAGACTGAACTGCAGAGAGGTGGAGCCAGAGACGAGCTGGAGTAGAGGAGGAGGTGGACAAGGAGAACTAGGCTCCCAAGAAATTGGTCAACCTGCCGAAGGCCGAACTGAGGAGGCAGGAGGTGAAGCTGCAGCAGACTCGATCTGAAAGACTGAGCTGCAGAAAGGTGGAGGCAGAGACGAGCTTTAAAAAGCTCAGTGAGACAGAGAACGAGCTGAAGATTGTTGAGAGGATGTGGAGGAGAGAGGAGCAGCAGCTGGGGACAGTGAAGGTCTAGAAGAAAGACAAACTCCTGAACCAGCAGACAAGCATTGTACAAAGAAGAGAGGGATGTGAAGATAATGGTTTGTCCAAAATATTTTAATGACCATTATAGGTTTAGGTTGAAGGTGTGGCCGAGCTTACCTGTAAAAGATGTGTGGTCCATATGCATTAGTCTTATTTTACTTAAGTAACTGTGATACTAAACCGTTTAATTTATGTTCATCGTATTTATTCAAACTCAGACGCTATTATAGATGTATTAGTGACTGCATTGTTATGTAAATGTGCACATTCAGGCCTGCTAACACTGAATATTGTCTTGATTGACTAATCTGCTGAATACTTTCTTAAATTCATAAAAACAGTGAATGATATAAGATAGAGTGAAGCATCAATTTCTCTTATTTTGAATGTAAGAACTGCGATGTTTGAAGTGTTTGTTGGAGAAGAAGGGCTTAAACGATTTATAGTTGATGTAAAAAGTTGTCATTGTCTTTGAATCGATTGTTTCAGACCTACAGACCGACATGAATATTTTAATGATGTAAATATGTTTAATTTTGTAAATAAATATAACAAGTAAGATAACATCTACCTGTGTATGTCTTTCTGAACGTAGATACAGGATTCATGGCTCTGATCAATTAACACAGTGTTGGAGTTACACACATCAGTGTGAATGGTTTAGTGTGCTACTGTTCACAACAACACAGCAACACAAGACCAACAATGTTTCTTACATTTTTTACAATTGGTTTTATTTATATATTAAAGACTTGTAGAATGATATATTTGAGAGTCTGAAATGTGACAAGTGTATTTTGTATATTGAGGTTACAACCCCAAAAGACAGGGCCTATGAACGACTTGGTCAAATTAACACCACAAACAAGCACAAAGCCAATAATCCCAGTGAAGTTTGTTCTAGGGAAGGAACTGGGGACAATGGCTGACATTCCCACTTTCTAACACTGCTCCAATAACCCTGCCACACACGGTAATCCCATCACCACACACACACCAACAGAGAACGTAGACCCCACACACACTCACACATCCAGGACTTTTTAGCTCAGTGCAGTCCCTATAAGCTACATGCTAAGCCCTCTGCCATACAAGCCAGATCCTCTCGACTCGGCGCTGAGTCTTGTTGAAAAGAATCTTAGCACTGGCAGACAGCCCGTACACTGCACTGCCTTTTCAGACCACAGGGCTCAGTGTGTGAGTGTGAGAGAGAGGACTGCTATCTGCAGAAAGTCCACTTTTCAGGAACAGAAGGGGAAAGGGTTTATTCTCAAAGAAAATTAAAAACTTATTAAAAACTTCAAATCTGTCCATTCTCCAGTCGAAGGTAAAGCATCGACTAATCAGCAAACAAAAGTTATCGCCTTCGCCTCGGTAATTGCACGTAGAAAAACTTTCTTTTTGTGGGACTCCCCTCTGCCACTATGATTTAAAGATCTGCTGCATGACACTTTATGTCTCTTGAAATTGGAATAGAAATAAAGTTCCCCTCCGATAAGTTCTATTCCTGATGGGAACTGCTGATCGACTTTGCGGCTCGCCTTCCCCCAAGCGATATGTCGCCATAGCATCTCATCTCTTGGCTCTCTACCCCAGGTCCACGCCTCGCTACCTGTGCACAACACTTACAGCCAGACCCCCACATTTAGACTGTGCATGTGTGGTGTCGCCTGGAGTAAGCATCCCATATGTCAATTTATTTATTTTCCTTTTCTCAAATAGATCTCTGTGTCCGGCATATTCTTGGAGTTCTCACTGTGTCTTTATTTCACAGATAGGACTTATGGTTTCTGAATTATAGTTGTTTGAGTGCTGCACTCAGAGTTTAGATTTGTCTGTTCCCAGTGGGGAGAGAACAGGTGCATTCAGTTAGTGAGCTTTAAAGAGTCTTAATAATATAATTAAATAGCATTAAATAACATTAGATAATATTTTATTATCAGTCATAACATTATTATTTCAAATGTAAATCAAATATAGTCATCAAAATATCTTAGTAAGAAAAAAAGTATTGTTGTTGTGACAACAGGATGAATCTGATTGGTCTATTTGGAATGGAGCCCTCTGATTGGCTGTTGATTTCTTTAAATACGGTTAAAGTGTAAGACAGTTGCTGTTGCACTCTGACCTTGACTGAGGTAAGTCATGTCTCACTGTCTCTCAGTATTTACCCAGCATGCTAACCTATACAATTCAGGCTCATAATTTAAGTTTGAAATGAAACCACTGTATAATATGAAGTTGCTGCTGTTGCCCGCTGCTGTTACATATTGATAATGTGCTGTGTTCTGTTGGTTTTATGACAAATGTGGGAATGTTGTTGCTGGCTTGTTTTGTATTTTGTGCTGCTTATATTAATGAGTGATACGTGATAACGTGATGCTAAGTAAGGTTAGGTCGCCTAGGCCAGGCAGAGTGAGGCATTGTGGAAAAAACACCTGTAGCACCAGGATATTTTCACATTTCACATCTTATTCTACCAAACGATGTGATTTTTGTAACATTGTGAAGATTAACCTTTGTGTTTAACTTTGGTATGTAATACAATGTAAAAAAAAAAAAAACTGCCATTACTGCCAATCGAATTCACATTCAAATTCAAATCAAAGCATCTGGTTGCCATGGTGATTGATGAGGGATGCTTTCCCAGTCATTTATTTCAAAAAATGTTTTTTTTACTAGTGATCTCACAAATCTATCTGTGTGTCCGGCATATTCTTGGAGTTCTCACTATGTCTTTATTTCACAGATAGGACTCATGGTTTCTGAGTTATAGTTGTTTGAGTGCTGCACTCAGAGTTTAGATTTGTCTGTTCCCAGTGGGGAGAGAACAGGTGCATTCAGTTAGTGAGCTTTAAAGAGTCTTAATAATATAACTAAATAGCATTAAATAACATTAGATAATATTTTGATATCAGCCATAACATTATTATTTCAAATGTAAATCAAATATAGTCATCAAAATATCTTAGTAAGAAAAAAAGTATTGTTGTTGTGACAACAGGATGAATCTGATTGGTCTATTTGGAATGGAGCCCTCTGATTGGCTGTTGATTTTTTAAAATACGGTTAAAGTGTAAGACAGTTGCTGTTGCACTCTGACCTTGACTGAGGTAAGTCATGTCTCACTCTCTCTCAGTATTTACCCAGCATGCTAACCTATACAATTCAGGCTCATAATTTAAGTTTGAAATGAAACCACTGTATAATATGAAGTTGCTGCTGTTGCCCGCTGCTGTTACATATTGATAATGTGCTGTGTTCTGTTGGTTTTATGACAAATGTGGGAATGTTGTTGCTGGCTTGTTTTGAATTTTTTGCTGCTTATATTAATGAGTGATACGTGATAACGTGATGCTAAGTAGGGTTAGGTCGCCTAGGCCAGGCAGAGTGAGGCATTGTGGAAAAAACACCTGTAGCACCAGGATATTTTCACATTTCACATCTTATTCTACCAAACGATGTGATTTTTGTAACATTGGGAAGATTAACCTTTGTGTTTAACTTTGGTATGTAATACAAAGTAAAAAAAAAAAAAACTGCCATTACTGCCAATCGAATTCACATTCAAATTCAAATCAAAGCATCTGGTTGCCATGGTGATTGATGAGGGATGCTTTCCCAGTCATTTATTTCAAAAAATGTTTTTTTTACTAGTGATCTCACAAATCTATCTGTGTGTCCGGCATATTCTTGGAGTTCTCACTGTGTCTTTATTTCACAGATAGGACTCATGGTTTCTGAATTATAGTTGTTTGAGTGATGCACTCAGAGTTTAGATTTGTCTGTTCCCAGTGGGGAGAGAACAGGTGCATTCAGTTAGTGAGCTTTAAAGAGTCTTAATAATATAATTAAATAGCATTAAATAACATTAGATAATATTTTGTTATCAGTCATAACATTATTATTTCAAATGTAAATCAAGTAGTCATCAAAATATCTTAGTAAGAAAAAAGTATTGTTGTTGTGACAACAGGATGAATCTGATTGGTCTATTTGGAATGGAGCCCTCTGATTGGCTGTTGATTTCTTTAAATACTGTTAAAGTGTAAGACAGTTGCTGTTGCACTCTGACCTTGACTGAGGTAAGTCATGTCTCACTCTCTCTCAGTATTTACCCAGCATGCTAACCAATACAATTCAGGCTCATAATTTAAGTTTGAAATGAAACCACTGTATAATATGAAGTTGCTGCTGTTGCCCGCTGCTGTTACATATTGATAATGTGCTGTGTTCTGTTGGTTTTATGACAAATGTGGGAATGTTGTTGCTGGCTTGTTTTGTATTTTGTGCTGCTTATATTAATTTGTGATACGTGATAACGTGATGCTAAGTAAGGTTAGGTCGCCTAGGCCAGGCAGAGTGAGGCATTGTGGAAAAAACACCTGTAGCACCAGGATATTTTCACATTTCACATCTTATTCTACCAAACGATGTGATTTTTGTAACATTGGGAAGATTAACCTTTGTGTTTAACTTTGGTATGTAATACAAAGTAAAAAAAAAAAAAACTGCCATTACTGCCAATCGAATTCACATTCAAATTCAAATCAAAGCATCTGGTTGCCATGGTGATTGATGAGGGATGCTTTCCCAGTCATTTATTTCAAAAAATGTTTTTTTTACTAGTGATCTCACAAATCTATCTGTGTGTCCGGCATATTCTTGGAGTTCTCACTGTGTCTTTATTTCACAGATAGGACTCATGGTTTCTGAATTATAGTTGTTTGAGTGCTGCACTCAGAGTTTAGATTTGTCTGTTCCCAGTGGGGAGAGAACAGGTGCATTCAGTTAGTGAGCTTTAAAGAGTCTTAATAATAAAATTAAATAGCATTAAATAACATTAGATAATATTTTGTTATCAGTCATAACATTATTATTTCAAATGTAAATCAAGTAGTCATCAAAATATCTTAGTAAGAAAAAAGTATTGTTGTTGTGACAACAGGATGAATCTGATTGGTCTATTTGGAATGGAGCCCTCTGATTGGCTGTTGATTTCTTTAAATACGGTTAAAGTGTAAGACAGTTGCTGTTGCACTCTGACCTTGACTGAGGTAAGTCATGTCTCACTGTCTCTCAGTATTTACCCAGCATGCTAACCTATACAATTCAGGCTCATAATTTAAGTTTGAAATGAAACCACTGTATAATATGAAGTTGCTGCTGTTGCCCGCTGCTGTTACATATTGATAATGTGCTGTGTTCTGTTGGTTTTATGACAAATGTGGGAATGTTGTTGCTGGCTTGTTTTGTATTTTGTGCTGCTTATATTAATGAGTGATACGTGATAACGTGATGCTAAGTAAGGTTAGGTCGCCTAGGCCAGGCAGAGTGAGGCATTGTGGAAAAAACACCTGTAGCACCAGGATATTTTCACATTTCACATCTTATTCTACCAAACGATGTGATTTTTGTAACATTGGGAAGATTAACCTTTGTGTTTAACTTTGGTATGTAATACAAAGTAAAAAAAACAAAAACTGCCATTACTGCCAATCGAATTCACATTCAAATTCAAATCAAAGCATCTGGTTGCCATGGTGATTGATGAGGGATGCTTTCCCAGTCATTTATTTCAAAAAATGTTTTTTTTACTAGTGATCTCACAAATCTTTCTGTGTGTCCGGCATATTCTTGGAGTTCTCACTGTGTCTTTATTTCACAGATAGGACTCATGGTTTCTGAATTATAGTTGTTTGAGTGATGCACTCAGAGTTTAGATTTGTCTGTTCCCAGTGGGGAGAGAACAGGTGCATTCAGTTAGTGAGCTTTAAAGAGTCTTAATAATATAATTAAATAGCATTAAATAACATTAGATAATATTTTGTTATCAGTCATAACATTATTATTTCAAATGTAAATCAAGTAGTCATCAAAATATCTTAGTAAGAAAAAAGTATTGTTGTTGTGACAACAGGATGAATCTGATTGGTCTATTTGGAATGGAGCCCTCTGATTGGCTGTTGATTTCTTTAAATACTGTTAAAGTGTAAGACAGTTGCTGTTGCACTCTGACCTTGACTGAGGTAAGTCATGTCTCACTCTCTCTCAGTATTTACCCAGCATGCTAACCAATACAATTCAGGCTCATAATTTAAGTTTGAAATGAAACCACTGTATAATATGAAGTTGCTGCTGTTGCCCGCTGCTGTTACATATTGATAATGTGCTGTGTTCTGTTGGTTTTATGACAAATGTGGGAATGTTGTTGCTGGCTTGTTTTGTATTTTGTGCTGCTTATATTAATTTGTGATACGTGATAACGTGATGCTAAGTAAGGTTAGGTCGCCTAGGCCAGGCAGAGTGAGGCATTGTGGAAAAAACACCTGTAGCACCAGGATATTTTCACATTTCACATCTTATTCTACCAAACGATGTGATTTTTGTAACATTGGGAAGATTAACCTTTGTGTTTAACTTTGGTATGTAATACAAAGTAAAAAAAAAAAAAACTGCCATTACTGCCAATCGAATTCACATTCAAATTCAAATCAAAGCATCTGGTTGCCATGGTGATTGATGAGGGATGCTTTCCCAGTCATTTATTTCAAAAAATGTTTTTTTTACTAGTGATCTCACAAATCTATCTGTGTGTCCGGCATATTCTTGGAGTTCTCACTGTGTCTTTATTTCACAGATAGGACTCATGGTTTCTGAATTATAGTTGTTTGAGTGCTGCACTCAGAGTTTAGATTTGTCTGTTCCCAGTGGGGAGAGAACAGGTGCATTCAGTTAGTGAGCTTTAAAGAGTCTTAATAATAAAATTAAATAGCATTAAATAACATTAGATAATATTTTGTTATCAGTCATAACATTATTATTTCAAATGTAAATCAAGTAGTCATCAAAATATCTTAGTAAGAAAAAAGTATTGTTGTTGTGACAACAGGATGAATCTGATTGGTCTATTTGGAATGGAGCCCTCTGATTGGCTGTTGATTTCTTTAAATACGGTTAAAGTGTAAGACAGTTGCTGTTGCACTCTGACCTTGACTGAGGTAAGTCATGTCTCACTGTCTCTCAGTATTTACCCAGCATGTTAACCAATACAATTCAGGCTCATAATTTAAGTTTGAAATGAAACCACTGTATAATATGAAGTTGCTGCTGTTGCCCGCTGCTGTTACATATTGATAATGTGCTGTGTTCTGTTGGTTTTATGACAAATGTGGGAATGTTGTTGCTGGCTTGTTTTGTATTTTGTGCTGCTTATATTAATTTGTGATACGTGATAACGTGATGCTAAGTAAGGTTAGGTCGCCTAGGCCAGGCAGAGTGAGGCATTGTGGAAAAAACACCTGTAGCACCAGGATATTTTCACATTTCACATCTTATTCTACCAAACGATGTGATTTTTGTAACATTGGGAAGATTAACCTTTGTGTTTAACTTTGGTATGTAATACAAAGTAAAAAAAAAAAAAACTGCCATTACTGCCAATCGAATTCACATTCAAATTCAAATCAAAGCATCTGGTTGCCATGGTGATTGATGAGGGATGCTTTCCCAGTCATTTATTTCAAAAAATGTTTTTTTTACTAGTGATCTCACAAATCTATCTGTGTGTCCGGCATATTCTTGGAGTTCTCACTGTGTCTTTATTTCACAGATAGGACTCATGGTTTCTGAATTATAGTTGTTTGAGTGATGCACTCAGAGTTTAGATTTGTCTGTTCCCAGTGGGGAGAGAACAGGTGCATTCAGTTAGTGAGCTTTAAAGAGTCTTAATAATATAATTAAATAGCATTAAATAACATTAGATAATATTTTATTATCAGTCATAACATTATTATTTCAAATGTAAATCAAATATAGTCATCAAAATATCTTAGTAAGAAAAAAAGTATTGTTGTTGTGACAACAGGATGAATCTGATTGGTCTATTTGGAATGGAGCCCTCTGATTGGCTGTTGATTTCTTTAAATACGGTTAAAGTGTAAGACAGTTGCTGTTGCACTCTGACCTTGACTGAGGTAAGTCATGTCTCACTGTCTCTCAGTATTTACCCAGCATGCTAACCTATACAATTCAGGCTCATAATTTAAGTTTGAAATGAAACCACTGTATAATATGAAGTTGCTGCTGTTGCCCGCTGCTGTTACATATTGATAATGTGCTGTGTTCTGTTGGTTTTATGACAAATGTGGGAATGTTGTTGCTGGCTTGTTTTGTATTTTGTGCTGCTTATATTAATGAGTGATACGTGATAACGTGATGCTAAGTAAGGTTAGGTCGCCTAGGCCAGGCAGAGTGAGGCATTGTGGAAAAAACACCTGTAGCACCAGGATATTTTCACATTTCACATCTTATTCTACCAAACGATGTGATTTTTGTAACATTGTGAAGATTAACCTTTGTGTTTAACTTTGGTATGTAATACAATGTAAAAAAAAAAAAAACTGCCATTACTGCCAATCGAATTCACATTCAAATTCAAATCAAAGCATCTGGTTGCCATGGTGATTGATGAGGGATGCTTTCCCAGTCATTTATTTCAAAAAATGTTTTTTTTACTAGTGATCTCACAAATCTATCTGTGTGTCCGGCATATTCTTGGAGTTCTCACTATGTCTTTATTTCACAGATAGGACTCATGGTTTCTGAGTTATAGTTGTTTGAGTGCTGCACTCAGAGTTTAGATTTGTCTGTTCCCAGTGGGGAGAGAACAGGTGCATTCAGTTAGTGAGCTTTAAAGAGTCTTAATAATATAACTAAATAGCATTAAATAACATTAGATAATATTTTGATATCAGCCATAACATTATTATTTCAAATGTAAATCAAATATAGTCATCAAAATATCTTAGTAAGAAAAAAAGTATTGTTGTTGTGACAACAGGATGAATCTGATTGGTCTATTTGGAATGGAGCCCTCTGATTGGCTGTTGATTTTTTAAAATACGGTTAAAGTGTAAGACAGTTGCTGTTGCACTCTGACCTTGACTGAGGTAAGTCATGTCTCACTCTCTCTCAGTATTTACCCAGCATGCTAACCTATACAATTCAGGCTCATAATTTAAGTTTGAAATGAAACCACTGTATAATATGAAGTTGCTGCTGTTGCCCGCTGCTGTTACATATTGATAATGTGCTGTGTTCTGTTGGTTTTATGACAAATGTGGGAATGTTGTTGCTGGCTTGTTTTGAATTTTTTGCTGCTTATATTAATGAGTGATACGTGATAACGTGATGCTAAGTAGGGTTAGGTCGCCTAGGCCAGGCAGAGTGAGGCATTGTGGAAAAAACACCTGTAGCACCAGGATATTTTCACATTTCACATCTTATTCTACCAAACGATGTGATTTTTGTAACATTGGGAAGATTAACCTTTGTGTTTAACTTTGGTATGTAATACAAAGTAAAAAAAAAAAAACTGCCATTACTGCCAATCGAATTCACATTCAAATTCAAATCAAAGCATCTGGTTGCCATGGTGATTGATGAGGGATGCTTTCCCAGTCATTTATTTCAAAAAATGTTTTTTTTACTAGTGATCTCACAAATCTATCTGTGTGTCCGGCATATTCTTGGAGTTCTCACTGTGTCTTTATTTCACAGATAGGACTCATGGTTTCTGAATTATAGTTGTTTGAGTGATGCACTCAGAGTTTAGATTTGTCTGTTCCCAGTGGGGAGAGAACAGGTGCATTCAGTTAGTGAGCTTTAAAGAGTCTTAATAATATAATTAAATAGCATTAAATAACATTAGATAATATTTTGTTATCAGTCATAACATTATTATTTCAAATGTAAATCAAGTAGTCATCAAAATATCTTAGTAAGAAAAAAGTATTGTTGTTGTGACAACAGGATGAATCTGATTGGTCTATTTGGAATGGAGCCCTCTGATTGGCTGTTGATTTCTTTAAATACTGTTAAAGTGTAAGACAGTTGCTGTTGCACTCTGACCTTGACTGAGGTAAGTCATGTCTCACTCTCTCTCAGTATTTACCCAGCATGCTAACCAATACAATTCAGGCTCATAATTTAAGTTTGAAATGAAACCACTGTATAATATGAAGTTGCTGCTGTTGCCCGCTGCTGTTACATATTGATAATGTGCTGTGTTCTGTTGGTTTTATGACAAATGTGGGAATGTTGTTGCTGGCTTGTTTTGTATTTTGTGCTGCTTATATTAATTTGTGATACGTGATAACGTGATGCTAAGTAAGGTTAGGTCGCCTAGGCCAGGCAGAGTGAGGCATTGTGGAAAAAACACCTGTAGCACCAGGATATTTTCACATTTCACATCTTATTCTACCAAACGATGTGATTTTTGTAACATTGGGAAGATTAACCTTTGTGTTTAACTTTGGTATGTAATACAAAGTAAAAAAAAAAAAAACTGCCATTACTGCCAATCGAATTCACATTCAAATTCAAATCAAAGCATCTGGTTGCCATGGTGATTGATGAGGGATGCTTTCCCAGTCATTTATTTCAAAAAATGTTTTTTTTACTAGTGATCTCACAAATCTATCTGTGTGTCCGGCATATTCTTGGAGTTCTCACTGTGTCTTTATTTCACAGATAGGACTCATGGTTTCTGAATTATAGTTGTTTGAGTGCTGCACTCAGAGTTTAGATTTGTCTGTTCCCAGTGGGGAGAGAACAGGTGCATTCAGTTAGTGAGCTTTAAAGAGTCTTAATAATAAAATTAAATAGCATTAAATAACATTAGATAATATTTTGTTATCAGTCATAACATTATTATTTCAAATGTAAATCAAGTAGTCATCAAAATATCTTAGTAAGAAAAAAGTATTGTTGTTGTGACAACAGGATGAATCTGATTGGTCTATTTGGAATGGAGCCCTCTGATTGGCTGTTGATTTCTTTAAATACGGTTAAAGTGTAAGACAGTTGCTGTTGCACTCTGACCTTGACTGAGGTAAGTCATGTCTCACTGTCTCTCAGTATTTACCCAGCATGCTAACCTATACAATTCAGGCTCATAATTTAAGTTTGAAATGAAACCACTGTATAATATGAAGTTGCTGCTGTTGCCCGCTGCTGTTACATATTGATAATGTGCTGTGTTCTGTTGGTTTTATGACAAATGTGGGAATGTTGTTGCTGGCTTGTTTTGTATTTTGTGCTGCTTATATTAATGAGTGATACGTGATAACGTGATGCTAAGTAAGGTTAGGTCGCCTAGGCCAGGCAGAGTGAGGCATTGTGGAAAAAACACCTGTAGCACCAGGATATTTTCACATTTCACATCTTATTCTACCAAACGATGTGATTTTTGTAACATTGGGAAGATTAACCTTTGTGTTTAACTTTGGTATGTAATACAAAGTAAAAAAAACAAAAACTGCCATTACTGCCAATCGAATTCACATTCAAATTCAAATCAAAGCATCTGGTTGCCATGGTGATTGATGAGGGATGCTTTCCCAGTCATTTATTTCAAAAAATGTTTTTTTTACTAGTGATCTCACAAATCTTTCTGTGTGTCCGGCATATTCTTGGAGTTCTCACTGTGTCTTTATTTCACAGATAGGACTCATGGTTTCTGAATTATAGTTGTTTGAGTGATGCACTCAGAGTTTAGATTTGTCTGTTCCCAGTGGGGAGAGAACAGGTGCATTCAGTTAGTGAGCTTTAAAGAGTCTTAATAATATAATTAAATAGCATTAAATAACATTAGATAATATTTTGTTATCAGTCATAACATTATTATTTCAAATGTAAATCAAGTAGTCATCAAAATATCTTAGTAAGAAAAAAGTATTGTTGTTGTGACAACAGGATGAATCTGATTGGTCTATTTGGAATGGAGCCCTCTGATTGGCTGTTGATTTCTTTAAATACTGTTAAAGTGTAAGACAGTTGCTGTTGCACTCTGACCTTGACTGAGGTAAGTCATGTCTCACTCTCTCTCAGTATTTACCCAGCATGCTAACCAATACAATTCAGGCTCATAATTTAAGTTTGAAATGAAACCACTGTATAATATGAAGTTGCTGCTGTTGCCCGCTGCTGTTACATATTGATAATGTGCTGTGTTCTGTTGGTTTTATGACAAATGTGGGAATGTTGTTGCTGGCTTGTTTTGTATTTTGTGCTGCTTATATTAATTTGTGATACGTGATAACGTGATGCTAAGTAAGGTTAGGTCGCCTAGGCCAGGCAGAGTGAGGCATTGTGGAAAAAACACCTGTAGCACCAGGATATTTTCACATTTCACATCTTATTCTACCAAACGATGTGATTTTTGTAACATTGGGAAGATTAACCTTTGTGTTTAACTTTGGTATGTAATACAAAGTAAAAAAAAAAAAAACTGCCATTACTGCCAATCGAATTCACATTCAAATTCAAATCAAAGCATCTGGTTGCCATGGTGATTGATGAGGGATGCTTTCCCAGTCATTTATTTCAAAAAATGTTTTTTTTACTAGTGATCTCACAAATCTATCTGTGTGTCCGGCATATTCTTGGAGTTCTCACTGTGTCTTTATTTCACAGATAGGACTCATGGTTTCTGAATTATAGTTGTTTGAGTGCTGCACTCAGAGTTTAGATTTGTCTGTTCCCAGTGGGGAGAGAACAGGTGCATTCAGTTAGTGAGCTTTAAAGAGTCTTAATAATAAAATTAAATAGCATTAAATAACATTAGATAATATTTTGTTATCAGTCATAACATTATTATTTCAAATGTAAATCAAGTAGTCATCAAAATATCTTAGTAAGAAAAAAGTATTGTTGTTGTGACAACAGGATGAATCTGATTGGTCTATTTGGAATGGAGCCCTCTGATTGGCTGTTGATTTCTTTAAATACGGTTAAAGTGTAAGACAGTTGCTGTTGCACTCTGACCTTGACTGAGGTAAGTCATGTCTCACTGTCTCTCAGTATTTACCCAGCATGTTAACCAATACAATTCAGGCTCATAATTTAAGTTTGAAATGAAACCACTGTATAATATGAAGTTGCTGCTGTTGCCCGCTGCTGTTACATATTGATAATGTGCTGTGTTCTGTTGGTTTTATGACAAATGTGGGAATGTTGTTACTGGCTTGTTTTGTATTTTGTGCTGCTTATATTAATTTGTGATACGTGATAACGTGATGCTAAGTAAGGTTTGGTCGCCTAGGCCAGGCAGAGTGAGGCATTGTGGAAAAAACACCTGTAGCACCAGGATATTTTCACATTTCACATCTTATTCTACCAAACGATGTGATTTTTGTAACATTGGGAAGATTAACCTTTGTGTTTAACTTTGGTATGTAATACAAAGTAAAAAAAAAAAAACTGCCATTACTGCCAATCGAATTCACATTCAAATTCAAATCAAAGCATCTGGTTGCCATGGTGATTGATGAGGGATGCTTTCCCAGTCATTTATTTCAAAAAATGTTTTTTTTACTAGTGATCTCACAAATCTATCTGTGTGTCCGGCATATTCTTGGAGTTCTCACTGTGTCTTTATTTCACAGATAGGACTCATGGTTTCTGAATTATAGTTGTTTGAGTGATGCACTCAGAGTTTAGATTTGTCTGTTCCCAGTGGGGAGAGAACAGGTGCATTCAGTTAGTGAGCTTTAAAGAGTCTTAATAATATAATTAAATAGCATTAAATAACATTAGATAATATTTTGTTATCAGTCATAACATTATTATTTCAAATGTAAATCAAGTAGTCATCAAAATATCTTAGTAAGAAAAAAGTATTGTTGTTGTGACAACAGGATGAATCTGATTGGTCTATTTGGAATGGAGCCCTGTGATTGGCTGTTGATTTCTTTAAATACTGTTAAAGTGTAAGACAGTTGCTGTTGCACTCTGACCTTGACTGAGGTAAGTCATGTCTCACTCTCTCTCAGTATTTACCCAGCATGCTAACCTATACAATTCAGGCTCATAATTTAAGTTTGAAATGAAACCACTGTATAATATGAAGTTGCTGCTGTTGCCCGCTGCTGTTACATATTGATAATGTGCTGTGTTCTGTTGATTTTATGACAAATGTGGGAATGTTGTTGCTGGCTTGTTTTGTATTTTGTGCTGCTTATATTAATTTGTGATACGTGATAACGTGATGCTAAGTAAGGTTAGGTTGCCTAGGCCAGGCAGAGTGAGGCATTGTGGAAAAAACACCTGTAGCACCAGGATATTTTCACATTTCACATCTTATTCTACCAAACGATATGATTTTTGTAACATTGGGAAGATTAACCTTTGTGTTTAACTTTGGTATGTAATACAAAGTAAAAAAAAAAAAAACTGCCATTACTGCCAATCGAATTCACATTCAAATTCAAATCAAAGCATCTGGTTGCCATGGTGATTGATGAGGGATGCTTTCCCAGTCATTTATTTCAAAAAATGTTTTTTTTACTAGTGATCTCACAAATCTATCTGTGTGTCCGGCATATTCTTGGAGTTCTCACTGTGTCTTTATTTCACAGATAGGACTCATGGTTTCTGAATTATAGTTGTTTGAGTGCTGCACTCAGAGTTTAGATTTGTCTGTTCCCAGTGGGGAGAGAACAGGTGCATTCAGTTAGTGAGCTTTAAAGAGTTTTTAAAGCTCTCTCTCTCTCTCTCTCTCTCTCTCTCTCTCTCTCTCTCTCTCTCTCTCTCTCTCTCTCTCTCTCTCTCTCTCTCTCTCTCTCTCTCTCTCTCTCTCTCTCTCTCTCTCTCTCTCTCTCTCTCTCTCTCTCTCTCTCTCTCTCTCTGCTAATTATTTTGTATTGAATGTCTGTCAATACATCAATTTCACCTAAATCTTAAACACTATTTCATTTTGTCACCTGCAGACAATCGTTTTCCAGAGATCCAGATCCAGACGACAGCAGAATATTCTTCCGAGAACAAATCCTCTTCAATATTTTTACAACTATTATTCAATAAGAAGTCAATCGTTTTCCAGAGACGACAGCAGAATATTCTTGTGAGAACAAATCCTCTTCAATACTACTACAACTATTATTCGATAAGAAGTCAATCGTTTTCCAGAGACGACAGCAGAATATTCTTGCAAGAACGAATCCTCTTCAATACTACTTCATCTACTATTCAATAAGAAGTCAACAACCAACAAAACAGACGAAAGGAAACTTTGATTCAACTCTTTGCACTCGAGTTTCTTCCGTGCATAGTTCATGTGTCCGTTGGGAAATATGCAACAACAAGACACTGTGACGAGCCTGAAAGCCGAACTCATCCGAGCCATGGATGAGATAAAGGCTCTCAAAGATGGAACCTCGTCTCTGCAGAAGCAGCTGAGTGAAAAGGATGGTCTGCTGAAAAAAGAGACCAGGAAACGACGTCATCGCTTCCGAGCCTACGTGGACTGCCTGTATGAGCTCACTGCGTGTCAAGCCAAGTGTGAGAGACTTGAGGCAAGTCTGCACCAGGAGCAACCTCAGCCCGAGACGAGCTGGGGCAGACAGATGGAGGTGGAGGAGGAGAACCAGGTTCTAAAGGAGGAGGTCGACCTGCTGAAGGTTGGACAGAGAAGGCTGGAGGATGAGCTGCTACAAAAGAACCAGCTCATCGTGAGTGCCAATGAGAAAAAAAGAGCTCAAACCAGCGCTCATATTGACTGCCTGGCCTTACTCACGGCTAAAGAAATGGAGCTGAAGAAGAGTCAGGCAGAGACACTCCAGTTGAAGCTGCAGCAGACACCTCTTGAGAGACTGAGCTTCAGAGAGGAGGAGGTGGACAACCAGGCTCTGAAGGAGCAGGACAACCTGCCGAAGGTCGGCCCGAGGAGGCAGGAGGTGAAGCTGCAGCAGACACCTCTTGAGAGACTGAGCTTCAGAGAGGAGGAGGTGGACAATCAGAACCAGGCTCTGAAGGAGCAGGACAACCTGCCGAAGGTCGGCCAGAGGAGGCAGGAGGTGAAGCTGCAGCAGACTAGATCTGAGAGACTGAGCTGCAGAATGGTGGAGGCAGAGACGACCTGGAGCAGAGAGGTGGAGGTGGACAAGGAGAACCGGTTTCTCAAGGAGCAGCTCAACCTGCCGAAGGTCAGAAAGAGACGTTCGAGGTGAAGCTTCAGCAGACTTGATCTGAGAGACTGAACTGCAGAGAGGTGGAGCCAGAGACGAGCTGGAGTAGAGGAGGAGGTGGACAAGGAGAACTAGGCTCCCAAGAAATTGGTCAACCTGCCGAAGGCCGAACTGAGGAGGCAGGAGGTGAAGCTGCAGCAGACTCGATCTGAAAGACTGAGCTGCAGAAAGGTGGAGGCAGAGACGAGCTTTAAAAAGCTCAGTGAGACAGAGAACGAGCTGAAGATTGTTGAGAGGATGTGGAGGAGAGAGGAGCAGCAGCTGGGGACAGTGAAGGTCTAGAAGAAAGACAAACTCCTGAACCAGCAGAAAAGCATTGTACAAAGAAGAGAGGGATGTGAAGATAATGGTTTGTCCAAAATATTTTAATGACCATTATAGGTTTAGGTTGAAGGTGTGGCCGAGCTTACCTGTAAAAGATGTGTGGTCCATATGCATTAGTCTTATTTTACTTAAGTAACTGTGATACTAAACCGTTTAATTTATGTTCATCGTATTTATTCAAACTCAGACGCTATTATAGATGTATTAGTGACTGCATTGTTATGTAAATGTGCACATTCAGGCCTGCTAACACTGAATATTGTCTTGATTGACTAATCTTCTGAATACTTTCTTAAATTCATAAAAACAGTGAATGATATAAGATAGAGTGAAGCATCAATTTCTCTTATTTTGAATGTTAGAACTGCGATGTTTGAAGTGTTTGTTGGAGAAGAAGGGCTTAAACGATTTATAGTTGATGTAAAAAGTTGTCATTGTCTTTGAATCGATTGTTTCAGACCTACAGACCGACATGAATATTTTAATGATGTAAATATGTTTAATTTTGTAAATAAATATAACAAGTAAGATAACATCTACCTGTGTATGTCTTTCTGAACGTAGATACAGGATTCATGGCTCTGATCAATTAACACAGTGTTGGAGTTACACACATCAGTGTGAATGGTTTAGTGTGCTACTGTTCACAACAACACAGCAACACAAGACCAACAATGTTTCTTACATTTTTTACAATTGGTTTTATTTATATATTAAAGACTTGTAGAATGATATATTTGAGAGTCTGAAATGTGACAAGTGTATTTTGTATATTGAGGTTACAACCCCAAAAGACAGGGCCTATGAACGACTTGGTCAAATTAACACCACAAACAAGCACAAAGCCAATAATCCCAGTGAAGTTTGTTCTAGGGAAGGAACTGGGGACAATGGCTGACATTCCCACTTTCTAACACTGCTCCAATAACCCTGCCACACACGGTAATCCCATCACCACACACACACCAACAGAGAACGTAGACCCCACACACACTCACACATCCAGGACTTTTTAGCTCAGTGCAGTCCCTATAAGCTACATGCTAAGCCCTCTGCCATACAAGCCAGATCCTCTCGACTCGGCGCTGAGTCTTCTTGAAAAGAATCTTAGCACTGGCAGTCAGCCCGTACACTGCACTGCCTTTTCAGACCACAGGGCTCAGTGTGTGAGTGTGAGAGAGAGGACTGCTATCTGCAGAAAGTCCACTTTTCAGGAACAGAAGGGGAAAGGGTTTATTCTCAAAGAAAATTAAAAACTTATTAAAAACTTCAAATCTGTCCATTCTCCAGTCGAAGGTAAAGCATCGACTAATCAGCAAACAAAAGTTATCGCCTTCGCCTCGGTAATTGCACGTAGAAAAACTTTCTTTTTGTGGGACTCCCCTCTGCCACTATGATTTAAAGATCTGCTGCATGACACTTTATGTCTCTTGAAATTGGAATAGAAATAAAGTTCCCCTCCGATAAGTTCTATTCCTGATGGGAACTGCTGATCGACTTTGCGGCTCGCCTTCCCCCAAGCGATATGTCGCCATAGCATCTCATCTCTTGGCTCTCTACCCCAGGTCCACGCCTCGCTACCTGTGCACAACACTTACAGCCAGACCCCCACATTTAGACTGTGCATGTGTGGTGTCGCCTGGAGTAAGCATCCCATATGTCAATTTATTTATTTTCCTTTTCTCAAATAGATCTCTGTGTCCGGCATATTCTTGGAGTTCTCACTGTGTCTTTATTTCACAGATAGGACTTATGGTTTCTGAATTATAGTTGTTTGAGTGCTGCACTCAGAGTTTAGATTTGTCTGTTCCCAGTGGGGAGAGAACAGGTGCATTCAGTTAGTGAGCTTTAAAGAGTCTTAATAATATAATTAAATAGCATTAAATAACATTAGATAATATTTTATTATCAGTCATAACATTATTATTTCAAATGTAAATCAAATATAGTCATCAAAATATCTTAGTAAGAAAAAAAGTATTGTTGTTGTGACAACAGGATGAATCTGATTGGTCTATTTGGAATGGAGCCCTCTGATTGGCTGTTGATTTCTTTAAATACGGTTAAAGTGTAAGACAGTTGCTGTTGCACTCTGACCTTGACTGAGGTAAGTCATGTCTCACTGTCTCTCAGTATTTACCCAGCATGCTAACCTATACAATTCAGGCTCATAATTTAAGTTTGAAATGAAACCACTGTATAATATGAAGTTGCTGCTGTTGCCCGCTGCTGTTACATATTGATAATGTGCTGTGTTCTGTTGGTTTTATGACAAATGTGGGAATGTTGTTGCTGGCTTGTTTTGTATTTTGTGCTGCTTATATTAATGAGTGATACGTGATAACGTGATGCTAAGTAAGGTTAGGTCGCCTAGGCCAGGCAGAGTGAGGCATTGTGGAAAAAACACCTGTAGCACCAGGATATTTTCACATTTCACATCTTATTCTACCAAACGATGTGATTTTTGTAACATTGTGAAGATTAACCTTTGTGTTTAACTTTGGTATGTAATACAATGTAAAAAAAAAAAAAACTGCCATTACTGCCAATCGAATTCACATTCAAATTCAAATCAAAGCATCTGGTTGCCATGGTGATTGATGAGGGATGCTTTCCCAGTCATTTATTTCAAAAAATGTTTTTTTTACTAGTGATCTCACAAATCTATCTGTGTGTCCGGCATATTCTTGGAGTTCTCACTATGTCTTTATTTCACAGATAGGACTCATGGTTTCTGAGTTATAGTTGTTTGAGTGCTGCACTCAGAGTTTAGATTTGTCTGTTCCCAGTGGGGAGAGAACAGGTGCATTCAGTTAGTGAGCTTTAAAGAGTCTTAATAATATAACTAAATAGCATTAAATAACATTAGATAATATTTTGTTATCAGTCATAACATTATTATTTCAAATGTAAATCAAATATAGTCATCAAAATATCTTAGTAAGAAAAAAAGTATTGTTGTTGTGACAACAGGATGAATCTGATTGGTCTATTTGGAATGGAGCCCTCTGATTGGCTGTTGATTTTTTAAAATACGGTTAAAGTGTAAGACAGTTGCTGTTGCACTCTGACCTTGACTGAGGTAAGTCATGTCTCACTCTCTCTCAGTATTTACCCAGCATGCTAACCTATACAATTCAGGCTCATAATTTAAGTTTGAAATGAAACCACTGTATAATATGAAGTTGCTGCTGTTGCCCGCTGCTGTTACATATTGATAATGTGCTGTGTTCTGTTGGTTTTATGACAAATGTGGGAATGTTGTTGCTGGCTTGTTTTGTATTTTTTGCTGCTTATATTAATGAGTGATACGTGATAACGTGATGCTAAGTAGGGTTAGGTCGCCTAGGCCAGGCAGAGTGAGGCATTGTGGAAAAAACATCTGTAGCACCAGGATATTTTCACATTTCACATCTTATTCTACCAAACGATGTGATTTTTGTAACATTGGGAAGATTAACCTTTGTGTTTAACTTTGGTATGTAAGACAAAGTAAAAAAAAAAACAACTGCCATTATTGCCAATCAAATTCACATTCAAATTCAAATCAAAGCATCTGGTTGCCATGGTGATTGATGAGGGAGATTTCCCAGTCATTTATTTCAAAAAATGCTTTTTTTACTAGTGATCTCACAAATCTATCTGTGTGTCCGGCATATTCTTGGAGTTCTCACTGTGTCTTTATTTCACAGATAGGACTCATGGTTTCTGAATTATAGTTGTTTGAGTGATGCACTCAGAGTTTAGATTTGTCTGTTCCCAGTGGGGAGAGAACAGGTGCATTCAGTTAGTGAGCTTTAAAGAGTCTTAATAATATAATTAAATAGCATTAAATAACATTAGATAATATTTTGTTATCAGTCATAACATTATTATTTCAAATGTAAATCAAGTAGTCATCAAAATATCTTAGTAAGAAAAAAGTATTGTTGTTGTGACAACAGGATGAATCTGATTGGTCTATTTGGAATGGAGCCCTCTGATTGGCTGTTGATTTCTTTAAATACGGTTAAAGTGTAAGACAGTTGCTGTTGCACTCTGACCTTGACTGAGGTAAGTCATGTCTCACTGTCTCTCAGTATTTACCCAGCATGCTAACCAATACAATTCAGGCTCATAATTTAAGTTTGAAATGAAACCACTGTATAATATGAAGTTGCTGCTGTTGCCCGCTGCTGTTACATATTGATAATGTGCTGTGTTCTGTTGGTTTTATGACAAATGTGGGAATGTTGTTGCTGGCTTGTTTTGTATTTTGTGCTGCTTATATTAATGAGTGATACGTGATAACGTGATGCTAAGTAAGGTTAGGTCGCCTAGGCCAGGCAGAGTGAGGCATTGTGGAAAAAACACCTGTAGCACCAGGATATTTTCACATTTCACATCTTATTCTACCAAACGATGTGATTTTTGTAACATTGGGAAGATTAACCTTTGTGTTTAACTTTGGTATGTAATACAAAGTAAAAAAAAAAAAAACTGCCATTACTGCCAATCGAATTCACATTCAAATTCAAATCAAAGCATCTGGTTGCCATGGTGATTGATGAGGGATGCTTTCCCAGTCATTTATTTCAAAAAAATGTTTTTTTTACTAGTGATCTCACAAATCTATCTGTGTGTCCGGCATATTCTTGGAGTTCTCACTGTGTCTTTATTTCACAGATAGGACTCATGGTTTCTGAATTATAGTTGTTTGAGTGCTGCACTCAGAGTTTAGATTTGTCTGTTCCCAGTGGGGAGAGAACAGGTGCATTCAGTTAGTGAGCTTTAAAGAGTCTTAATAATATAATTAAATAGCATTAAATAACATTAGATAATATTTTGTTATCAGTCATAACATTATTATTTCAAATGTAAATCAAGTAGTCATCAAAATATCTTAGTAAGAAAAAAGTATTGTTGTTGTGACAACAGGATGAATCTGATTGGTCTATTTGGAATGGAGCCCTCTGATTGGCTGTTGATTTCTTTAAATACGGTTAAAGTGTAAGACAGTTGCTGTTGCACTCTGACCTTGACTGAGGTAAGTCATGTCTCACTGTCTCTCAGTATTTACCCAGCATGCTAACCAATACAATTCAGGCTCATAATTTAAGTTTGAAATGAAACCACTGTATAATATGAAGTTGCTGCTGTTGCCCGCTGCTGTTACATATTGATAATGTGCTGTGTTCTGTTGGTTTTATGACAAATGTGGGAATGTTGTTGCTGGCTTGTTTTGTATTTTGTGCTGCTTATATTAATGAGTGATACGTGATAACGTGATGCTAAGTAAGGTTAGGTCGCCTAGGCCAGGCAGAGTGAGGCATTGTGGAAAAAACACCTGTAGCACCAGGATATTTTCACATTTCACATCTTATTCTACCAAACGATGTGATTTTTGTAACATTGGGAAGATTAACCTTTGTGTTTAACTTTGGTATGTAATACAAAGTAAAAAAAAAAAAAACTGCCATTACTGCCAATCGAATTCACATTAAAATTCAAATCAAAGCATCTGGTTGCCATGGTGATTGATGAGGGATGCTTTCCCAGTCATTTATTTCAAAAAATGTATTTTTTACTAGTGATCTCACAAATCTATCTGTGTGTCCGGCATATTCTTGGAGTTCTCACTGTGTCTTTATTTCACAGATAGGACTCATGGTTTCTGAATTATAGTTGTTTGAGTGATGCACTCAGAGTTTAGATTTGTCTGTTCCCAGTGGGGAGAGAACAGGTGCATTCAGTTAGTGAGCTTTAAAGAGTCTTAATAATATAATTAAATAGCATTAAATAACATTAGATAATATTTTGTTATCAGTCATAACATTATGATTTCAAATGTAAATCAAATAGTCATCAAAATATCTTAGTAAGAAAAAAGTATTGTTGTTGTGACAACAGGATGAATCTGATTGGTCTATTTGGAATGGAGCCCTCTGATTGGCTGTTGATTTCTTTAAATACGGTTAAAGTGTAAGACAGTTGCTGTTGCACTCTGACCTTGACTGAGGTAAGTCATGTCTCACTGTCTCTCAGTATTTACCCAGCATGCTAACCAATACAATTCAGGCTCATAATTTAAGTTTGAAATGAAACCACTGTATAATATGAAGTTGCTGCTGTTGCCCGCTGCTGTTACATATTGATAATGTGCTGTGTTCTGTTGGTTTTATGACAAATGTGGGAATGGTGTTGCTGGCTTGTTTTGTATTTTGTGCTGCTTATATTAATGAGTGATACGTGATAACGTGATGCTAAGTAAGGTTAGGTCGCCTAGGCCAGGCAGAGTGAGGCATTGTGGAAAAAACACCTGTAGCACCAGGATATTTTCACATTTCACATCTTATTCTACCAAACGATGTGATTTTTGTAACATTGGGAAGATTAACCTTTGTGTTTAACTTTGGTATGTAATACAAAGTAAAAAAAAAAAAAACTGCCATTACTGCCAATCGAATTCACATTCAAATTCAAATCAAAGCATCTGGTTGCCATGGTGATTGATGAGGGATGCTTTCCCAGTCATTTATTTCAAAAAATGTTTTTTTTACTAGTGATCTCACAAATCTATCTGTGTGTCCGGCATATTCTTGGAGTTCTCACTGTGTCTTTATTTCACAGATAGGACTCATGGTTTCTGAATTATAGTTGTTTGAGTGCTGCACTCAGAGTTTAGATTTGTCTGTTCCCAGTGGGGAGAGAACAGGTGCATTCAGTTAGTGAGCTTTAAAGAGTTTTTAAAGCTCTCTCTCTCTCTCTCTCTCTCTCTCTCTCTCTCTCTCTCTCTCTCTCTCTCTCTCTCTCTCTCTCTCTCTCTCTCTCTCTCTCTCTCTCTCTCTCTCTCTCTCTCTCTCTCTCTCTTGAGGTGTATTCTGGTCAGCCGAGAGGTTGATGTGGTTGTTGTAGAAGTTGATGATGAAGGAAAAGGACCGCGGACCCAATACTTACAAGTATATTGATATTTATTACACAAAGTAGTACAGGTCAGGACGAGCTCCAGAGACTCGGAGAAATCACACAGCCAAATGGTGAAGTCTGACAGGCCATGGTCAAACACACATTATATAGAGAGGTTAGTTCCACCCACGACTTTGGGTAACATGTCATCTCACCTAAGGCCTCCTAATAAGGACGTGTTTAGTACATGAAGATGAGAATACACTGGTCAAAGATTGTCCCTTCACCTCTAACCATTTGCTGGACAGAGGTTATTCCCTAGGTCAAAGGTCCTTCCAAAGAAGGAAATACCTACTTAAATAAACAACTGAAAGACTCTCGGAGACTGTCTGAGTCACCAAAATAAGCATCATATATATCAGCCTGTCATTCTATTTAAACACATACTAAAGTTGCTTACTCTAGTGAGTACACGACATAACCCCCCTTCGAGACTAAATAGAGTCTCGACATAATCAAAAGAATAAAACAGATAGGTGTATTATCATGACAAAAATAACAATCCGTCTACAGCATGATTTTAGCAACATAGCAACAGTTATAAAGTTTAGGAGTGAGAAACGAAAAACCTGTCTGGCAGCTATCTTTCTTGAAATATCCATCAAACAATTTAGACAGGAAAATTCTCTCACGGCCCCTCTGCCTAGGCGACCATACATAGTACTCCTACACCACTGAAATGAGTAAGTTTAGCAAATTGTGTAAGGAAATTACTTTAAGCAAATACATATGGAACTCTCAGCAAATAATAACAAAATAATGTCCAAGGTCAGGCTGGTCGTCCCATCGAACCATTCCAATGGACCTTTTCCTACCTAGCCCCACTGTCCCTAAACATCAAGAAAATAAAGAAAACATCTGAGGTCCCAGTATATTTAGCCAATAACAGAAAACATCATTTTTCCCAGTAATTAACATACAAAGAATATAATTCACTTTTAATATTACTCATGTATGACACAGCAGTTTCTCAGCAGCATTGACTCTCTGTTGTAGTATCGATGACGTCTTGAATACGGATATTGCATCTTTGTCCAGAGTCCTTCAGTCCATTCGTATTGTTCATGTTTGAAGTGTTTTGAGTCCTTTCAACACATCGGAGTCCCTGAACAATTCACCCTCATAGTGATCGTCCCACAATATGTTCTAGAATGAAAGAAAAGAAAACCAGTATCTTTTGCATACAAAACAGATTAAAACATCAATACAGATTAACATTCTATAAGTAAATGAGAAATTATAAGTCACATTTTCCATTTCCCCCCTGGAAACACATCACTAATGTAATAAGAAACTATGAAATAACTAAGCATTTGCAGATCATCCAGCGTTTTCCAACAGGCCAAACGCATCTCCTATAAGCTTCTT
This sequence comes from Limanda limanda, assembly GCF_963576545.1. Lineage (NCBI taxonomy): Eukaryota > Metazoa > Chordata > Actinopteri > Pleuronectiformes > Pleuronectidae > Limanda > Limanda limanda. Next base: position 25,313,119 of record NC_083643.1, read on the forward strand.
TTAATGCCTGGTCGTAAATAGCACTGACATAGACATGCGAAGTGTAACCTTCTCTGATTCAAACAGAAACCAATATTGTCTATCTTTCTCAATTTGAATGCTAAAAAATGCATTTACCAGATCAACATAAGATAATCATTGCTAAAGGATTGTTTAAAGATTTGGAACAGACAAAGCAAATTGTTGTACTGCGGCGTTGACAACTTAGCTGGCTCCAAAAATCTGTATTAAGACTTCCGATCCAAAATACTAAAGAACCTTCAGTCTCTGTTGTCATCAATGATTGGTGAAGAATTTTGTTTGCACTTCCACCAGACCGCCGTCTGGCACACTTTATTGTACACTCCAATCTACACAAAGCATCTCTTCCCAAAAGTGCAATAGGTTTATGTTCTGATACCAATATGGGTATTTTAATTTTCAGAGTTTTGTAGCAGAGCTCAATTGGTTCTGTAAGAGGAATCAGCTGTTTTTTTCCCTAAAACCCGATTGTCGGAATCCATTGACCAGACATGGGGAGATGTATAGCATGACACCCCCCTTTCGAGTCTTCAGGGCACCTCTAGAATCCTGGTTCCGGGCCCCTGTAAGGGTTCACCGGTCCCCTGGGTGGCCCTGATTGGCCCCTGAATCCTCCTCTGAAGTGTCCTATGAAATTTCCTCTGGCATTTCCTCGGAAACTTCCTCTGAAATTTCCTCTTGACCTGTTGCACTCACGGGCAAAATGACCTAATTGTCCACAATTAAAACATTCTTCTAAACGTTTTTGAAAATTAGGATTAAACCTTCCTCTCCAGGTCTGCGCTTGGTCATATGCTGACTCTTGGTAGGAGATGACAGGAACCTGAACCTGGTTCAGCTGTGATTGTAGTATTGATTGATCTAGCGGAACCTGATTCTGTATAACCAGAGCTTGCTTCTTAATTTTCTTATTGTCCACCAGTTGTATTTGATTGAGTTTTCTAAGGGCCTCTTGGTCCTGTTCTTTTTGATCTTGTTCCTTCTTCCTATACAGCATCACCTGATGGGCTATTTGATCTGTATAAACACCTTTTTCCATGCTTCCAAGACCAACCACCTCTGCCAGTTTGCTCCTTACTGGCAGAGGCAGTCCTTTCTGTATTTTGGCTCTCAAAATTGACTGCTCCATTTGATTCAAATCCGGGTCATTTCCTGTGACATTTCTCCACACTCTATGAGCTCTTGACACATAGGCCCTCGGGTTTTCTTCCTGTTCAAGTGGTTCAATAAGAATGTTATCAGGATGTAAATTTGTCGGAAACGTCTCTTTCAGCGCTCTATACACTCGACCTCTGTTTGCAGAAAACAGTTCTGAGTCATTTACAGCAGTTCCCACATATCGATTAAGTCTAGCTTTCAGTAGAATTTCTCCCATAGCGTGAACTCCAAGGAGATTAGCCAAGATTTTCTTAATATCTCCCATGGCAAGTTGCTCTCCAACCATAATCTCTTCCAACTTTGAAATCCAAGAATGTGCTCCATCCTGAAGAGTAGGTAACTTTTCAATTATGCTTGACATATCTGTAGTCTGCCAAGGCTTGTACTCCAAATTCTGCCCTTTGACAACCACAGGAAACATCTTCTTGAGTGTCAACTGTTTTCCTGATTGCAAAGAATTTTTCAAACCTGATAATTGTGAACGTTCTTTCTGCAACTCTTCTACCTGGTTCTTTAGTGTTATTTGTCTTTCTCTTTGTCTTGTATTTTCTAAGTTCCTCTCTTTCTTATCGTTTGCAGCTTTGATCAGTTTCTGTCCCTCATTTTCAAACAACTGGAGAATGCCGAGCTCCACTTGCTTCTTTTCTCTGCGTTTCTGTCCCTTTTTTCCCTCCTTTTGTCCTACCTTGTATGTGAACACAAGTAATTTAATTATTTTAATTACATCTGGGTTGAAAGTCCCCTCTACCGGCCATGGTTGGTCAATTTCAGGCCAGCGTTTCTGCCACTTTTCAGATATTTTTGCAATGTTGATGTCTTTAATTAAAGGATTATTTTTCTGTACTACCTCAACAGGAGTAAGTACTTTTGGACTTTTAGTTTCCTTTTTCTCCATAGTAGCAGCTTCCCTGTGTTCCATTATTGTAAATTTAAAAATGTAATTGTTAAGATTTAAAAGCTTCTTAAAGCTATTTAGATTACTCCTCCCCCCTTTGTTGTTTTTCAATCAATAAATCAACAAATCAACCAACAAATCCATTTGCTCATGTAGCAAAACCACTTATTCACCACAGCCAAATAAAAATGAAATTGACTTCCCAACTCTAAATGAATCAAAAGCTCATCAATGTAATATCACAACTCAAAATCCGCTTACAATGTTTGACAAAAAGATCACGTGCTCCCACAAGTGACTGACTGTCACCAAATGTGCTTCAACACAGCTCAGATCAGAATAAAACACGCACAAAAGATGAAACTCACATCTGCAACTCTAAGCTGAATTTAAACCAAACAATCCTATTCCATTAATTAATTAAATGCATAGACTGGTCAGTCTGTTGTCAATCCTAATATTTAATTTTTCGTTTTGAGTAGCTAAAGCATTTAGTATTGCCTGTGTATGTAAACAGATGAATGTGCTCTATTAATATTCTTATAATAGCTTACAAATGAAAGCCGGTTAAAATGTGTATCAGCAATAATAACTATAAGTGAGATCACATACAAATATGTAAATGCAGTTTTTTGCTAAAGAGTTTGTGTATCAACTGTACTCCCCTTGATCAGACTGGAGACAGGAACTGCCCATGCAGACCTCAGCAAGTCTCAGGTCGTGTTGCACCAGCCAGTTGCCTTCTAGTCTGCTCACCTCAATTCCCACTCATCATAAGGGAAAAGAAACACACAATGATTTAGTATCTTATGAAACCATCAGGTCCTTTTAACAACATCATAGATGATTCAAAATGATTATCAGTCTTAGTGTCGTATTAGGTCCTTCACATTCAGTGCATATTAGGACTATTCAGATCAGTTCCATTGTCCAAATCTTATATTTGTTATTGTGTAAAGAATTTCTTAATTTTAAGCATTAGTTACCATAAGTCTTCAATCAATCTCCAAAACGCTATCGTAAGGAGCAAAATAGGAAACTTAGTAATGTAAACATCATCAAAATAGTTTTTTCAAGATAGAGCAAGCAATAAAAAGGATCCAACAGCTTTCAGGTCATACACAGCTCAGACCACCAAAACAGTCAAGGTCATAAACCATTTGGACAGTTTGTATATGTATGTAGATACAGATCAAGAAATCTACCCCTCATCTACGACATAAGTCTCAACCATACTCAGTTAATTTTTCTATACATCATGTCATATGTAGTAAAGATGCATCAACCATAATACTGTAGGAGGAAACAAACTGCTGTTGTTGTGGACACAGTTATGAGCCTTTGTAAACCAATGCTGTAAAAATTTCAGTTAACATCCTTTCTAAACCTGAATCATCCCATGCGTTAACTTTTATTATCAGAGAAAGTCTGATACAGAAAGTGGCTGAGCGAGTCGCTGTTTTTTGCTGCTGAACTCGCTCTGGGCGTTATTAAAAGTGTGTGCCTCACACTTGCACACATTATCTGCCAGTACTCAGGTCAATAGAGGTTTTTTTTTTCCTTTAAACACCAGTTGTAATTGCATACAACGCATCATCAATGTATACTTTGGTTTATTATAATAATATCTTTAAAGTTCTCAATAATTAATTATTTATTCACGGCTGTATTAAAAACTCAACAGTCCTTTTGTAAAGCAATTTAACTGTTTGATCCTTTGTCTGTGCACCGCACAGGTGTCATTCCCAGTGAGGAAAAACAGATATGTTATTCTTATTTATATCAGCCCTTAATGTAGCTCTATAACACTCCTGATACCAGCACATTTTTATTGTCTAGTCAATGCAAACAATTTCCATTATTTAAAGTCCAAAAATGTCAAATTAAACCCAATTTGCTCCCAAAGTGAAACCTGTAACTAAGTATTGTTGAAGTTAATGTTTAATGAAAACCAAATGAAATAAAGAGTTTAAGCGGTATAAGATTTTCACAGAACTACAGCCATATCCAATCTAGCTGATTTAAACAAGCAATTTTGTTTCCTAATACTGTCTGCACAGTCTCGCTTTACCATAAAGAAACAAACAAATTATCATTTTTAGCTTAAACTATTAAAAGAATTGTTTTCTTAAATTATTGTGACTTTTTCCTTTGTCTCACAGAAGGGTGTAATTATAGAGGTGAGATCTTGAAAACCTTTCTTATGTCACTGTACTAAAGTTTTAGAAGATGTATTATACTCCCCTGGCATGCACATTCCCCCTTTTCTGAACAGATGCTTTTCTCTCAGGGGAATTGAGGAGAGGCCTATATTTAGTTTTTTGTTGTCTTTCAGTGCTTCCACATACTTCCTAATTTAAACCCTGACTTCAATGGTCAAAGTTCCTTTAACATTTAAACAAATATTAAAGTTATCTGATTATTTTAAACAGCTCTCTCTCCTTTGTTATGAAAGTCTATTGAGATCTCTGTTGCAAAGCGCACAAGTGTAATTCCCATTATTCGTTAAAGGAGTTAATAAAACTCTCATCCCACACTTTATTTATTTATGTTTTATTATTATTATTACACAAGAGAGAAAAAGAGAGAGAGTTCTTTTTAAAATTTGTGAGTCTATCGTTGTGGCCCACAAGAGAATGTTATCACAGTGAAAATCCCCCCTCACATTTCTAAAACTCCCCTCCTTGCTCCAAACGGGAGTGGTGCAGAGGGATGCTCACACACGAGAGACATACAGACACACCAAAAAGGTGGGGGCTGTGGCAACAGGGAATACAGACTCATGTATTACGTCCCCTAAATAGGGCTAATTGTTTTATTTAATACAGAGAGTAAAATATCTGTACTTATAAGTTATCAAATTTTCCCGTTTGTAACCACAACATATATATATTTTTAATCTATCATAAAACCTTTTGTTAATTTAGACCAAACAGACCAGCTCCTCCTGCATTTTTACTTTTCTCACATAGCCATGTCCTCATTCATCATACACACACACCAGCACATGGAGAAAGTAGGAACCAGTGGAGGGAATGAATAGTTATATTTATTAAATCCTCTTAATGAGGCTCATCATGTAATTTCGTCTTCTTATAAGGGAGGTTCATAGTTCATAAGTCCCTTTAAAAGAGGTTCATTGTGTTATTACGAGGCTCATGTTTTATAGTCCTCTCATATATTTAATTCAATAATGTTGATTCAATTCTGGCCAGAAGACAACAAAATACACACACATCCAAATAACACTGCTAATTCAACTCACACAGCTTAAGCACAATGGTGATCACAGACTTCACACACCCACACACACAGACAGACCATCTTTTGAGAGTGGTTAATTTCTGCCACACACAAACATCTGGGAGTCGTTTCCCTGTACACAAACGCATGAACGTTCACAGCCAAAGATCTTATTCACATCACGAGCATTCTTGCTATCAGCCGTTTTTACCTTATTATCTTAATTTTTGCTGTCAGATGAGATGTAGATATTTGATGAGTGGCTTCATCAGCATTGTCCGTTACAATAACCGAGCGGGAGCATATTATCGAATGTATATTTCTTCATCTCCAGTTATTGAGATGAAAAAATTCGATGATTGGCTTCATCAGAAACTATGCGTCATCAATGTCAGAGCGGGAGCATATTATCAAATGTATATTCTACATCTCCAGTTATTAAAACTGAGACCCATTCTACGAGCTCCTTCACTGAGGGCTTGACTATTCAGATTATGCGACTGATTCCTGTGATAATTTCTTTACTCTTATCTTCCTCTTATTACTCTGGTCCTTATCACGTTACGCCTTAGCTTAACTGTAATGCAGTGATTAAGACACACATGACTTACTGTCAAGAAGTTGAGGTACCATTTTCTTAATCTTGCACAATGTCATTTAATCACCTTATCGTTACAATAAAAACTATATTAAACCATTTCATGTACCTTTAGTACTGTTCTTCACCTTAATATCTGTTCTCCCCCTTTTTGCGTCATACATCACGCAAACAAAAATCAAATTTAGCACGGAGCTTTACTACACATCAAACAACACAACAAACCCCCACACACAGGTCGTTTATCGGTGTGTATAGACACAGACACACATACAACAGCCCCAATGAACGAACCAGCGTCCAAACAAAATGAGAGATCCTCACCGTGTTGAAGCTGTTGAAGTGTAGTAGAACACAAATCGTCTCAGTTTCGTGGCGCCAAAGTCTGAGGTGTATTCTGGTCAGCCGAGAGGTTGATGTGGTTGTTGTAGAAGTTGATGATGAAGGAAAAGGACCGCGGACCCAATACTTACAAGTATATTGATATTTATTACACAAAGTAGTACAGGTCAGGACGAGCTCCAGAGACTCGGAGAAATCACACAGCCAAATGGTGAAGTCTGACAGGCCATGGTCAAACACACATTATATAGAGAGGTTAGTTCCACCCACGACTTTGGGTAACATGTCATCTCACCTAAGGCCTCCTAATAAGGACGTGTTTAGTACATGAAGATGAGAATACACTGGTCAAAGATTGTCCCTTCACCTCTAACCATTTGCTGGACAGAGGTTATTCCCTAGGTCAAAGGTCCTTCCAAAGAAGGAAATACCTACTTAAATAAACAACTGAAAGACTCTCGGAGACTGTCTGAGTCACCAAAATAAGCATCATATATATCAGCCTGTCATTCTATTTAAACACATACTAAAGTTGCTTACTCTAGTGAGTACACGACACTCTCTCTCTCTCTCTCTCTCTCTTTCTCTCTGCTAATTATTTTGTATTGAATGTCTGTCAATACATCAATTTCACCTAAATCTTAAACACTATTTCATTTTGTCACCTGCAGACAATCGTTTTCCAGAGATCCAGATCCAGACGACAGCAGAATATTCTTCCGAGAACAAATCCTCTTCAATACTACTACAACTATTATTCAATAAGAAGTCAATCGTTTTCCAGAGACGACAGCAGAATATTCTTGTGAGAACAAATCCTCTTCAATACTACTACAACTATTATTCGATAAGAAGTCAATCGTTTTCATGAGACGACAGCAGAATATTCTTGCGAGAACAAATCCTCTTCAATACTACTACAACTATTATTCAATAAGAAGTCAATCGTTTTCCAGAGACGACAGCAGAATATTCTTGCAAGAAAGAATCCTCTTCAATACTACTTCATCTACTATTCAATAAGAAGTCAACAACCAACAAAACAGACGAAAGGAAACTTTGATTCAACTCTTTGCACTCGAGTTTCTTCCGTGCATAGTTCATGTGTCCGTTGGGAAATATGCAACAACAAGACACTGTGACGAGCCTGAAAGCCGAACTCATCCGAACCTCGTCTCTGCAGAAGCAGCTGAGTGAAAAGGATGGTCTGCTGAAAAAAGAGACCATGAAACGACGTCATCGCTTCCGAGCCTACGTGGACTGCCTGTATGAGCTCACTGCGTGTCAAGCCAAGTGTGAGAAACTTGAGGCAAGTCTGCACCAGGAGCAACCTCAGCCCGAGACGAGCTGGGGCAGACAGATGGAGGTGGAGGAGGAGAACCAGGTTCTAAAGGAGGAGGTCGACCTGCTGAAGGTTGGACAGAGAAGGCTGGAGGATGAGCTGCTACAAAAGAACCAGCTCATCGTGAGTGCCAATGAGAAAAAAAGAGCTCAAACCAGCGCTCATATTGACTGCCTGGCCTTACTCACGGCTAAAGAAATGGAGCTGAAGAAGAGTCAGGCAGAGACACTCCAGTTGAAGCTGCAGCAGACACCTCTTGAGAGACTGAGCTTCAGAGAGGAGGAGGTGGACAACCAGGCTCTGAAGGAGCAGGACAACCTGCCGAAGGTCGGCCCGAGGAGGCAGGAGGTGAAGCTGCAGCAGACACCTCTTGAGAGACTGAGCTTCAGAGAGGAGGAGGTGGACAATCAGAACCAGGCTCTAAAGGAGCAGGACAACCTGCCGAAGGTCGGCCAGAGGATGCAGGAGGTGAAGCTGCAGCAGACTAGATCTGAGAGACTGAGCTGCAGAATGGTGGAGGCAGAGACGACCTGGAGCAGAGAGGTGGAGGTGGACAAGGAGAACCGGTTTCTCAAGGAGCAGCTCAACCTGCCGAAGGTCAGAAAGAGACGCTCGAGGTGAAGCTTCAGCAGACTTGATCTGAGAGACTGAACTGCAGAGAGGTGGAGCCAGAGACGAGCTGGAGTAGAGGAGGAGGTGGACAAGGAGAACTAGGCTCCCAAGAAATTGGTCAACCTGCCGAAGGCCGAACTGAGGAGGCAGGAGGTGAAGCTGCAGCAGACTCGATCTGAAAGACTGAGCTGCAGAAAGGTGGAGGCAGAGACGAGCTTTAAAAAGCTCAGTGAGACAGAGAACGAGCTGAAGTTTGTTGAGAGGATGTGGAGGAGAGAGGAGCAGCAGCTGGGGACAGTGAAGGTCTAGAAGAAAGACAAACTCCTGAACCAGCAGACAAGCATTGTACAAAGAAGAGAGGGATGTGAAGATAATGGTTTGTCCAAAATATTTTAATGACCATTATAGGTTTAGGTTGAAGGTGTGGCCGAGCTTACCTGTAAAAGATGTGTGGTCCATATGCATTAGTCTTATTTTACTTAAGTAACTGTGATACTAAACCGTTTAATTTATGTTCATAGTATTTATTCAAACTCAGACGCTATTATAGATGTATTAGTGACTGCATTGTTATGTAAATGTGCACATTCAGGCCTGCTAACACTGAATATTGTCTTGATTGACTAATCTGCTGAATACTTTCTTAAATTCATAAAAACAGTGAATGATATAAGATAGAGTGAAGCATCAATTTCTCTTATTTTGAATGTTAGAACTGCGATGTTTGAAGTGTTTGTTGGAGAAGAAGGGCTTAAACGATTTATAGTTGATGTAAAAAGTTGTCATTGTCTTTGAATCGATTGTTTCAGACCTACAGACCGACATGAATATTTTAATGATGTAAATATGTTTAATTTTGTAAATAAATATAACAAGTAAGATAACATTTACCTGTGTATGTCTTTCTGAACGTAGATACAGGATTCATGGCTCTGATCAATTAACACAGTGTTGGAGTTACACACATCAGTGTGAATGGTTTAGTGTGCTACTGTTCACAACAACACAGCAACACAAGACCAACAATGTTTCTTACATTTTTTACAATTGGTTTTATTTATATATTAAAGACTTGTAGAATGATATATTTGAGAGTCTGAAATGTGACAAGTGTATTTTGTATATTGAGGTTACAACCCCAAAAGACAGGGCCTATGAACGACTTGGTCAAATTAACACCACAAACAAGCACAAAGCCAATAATCCCAGTGAAGTTTGTTCTAGGGAAGGAACTGGGGACAATGGCTGACATTCCCACTTTCTAACACTGCTCCAATAACCCTGCCACACACGGTAATCCCATCACCACACACACACCAACAGAGAACGTAGACCCCACACACACTCACACATCCAGGACTTTTTAGCTCAGTGCAGTCCCTATAAGCTACATGCTAAGCCCTCTGCCATACAAGCCAGATCCTCTCGACTCGGCGCTGAGTCTTCTTGAAAAGAATCTTAGCACTGGCAGTCAGCCCGTACACTGCACTGCCTTTTCAGACCACATGGCTCAGTGTGTGAGTGTGAGAGAGAGGACTGCTATCTGCAGAAAGTCCACTTTTCAGGAACAGAAGGGGAAAGGGTTTATTCTCAAAGAAAATTAAAAACTTATTAAAAACTTCAAATCTGTCCATCCTCCAGTCGAAGGTAAAGCATCGACTAATCAGCAAACAAAAGTTATCGCCTTCGCCTCGGTAATTGCACGTAGAAAAACTTTCTTTTTGTGGGACTCCCCTCTGCCACTATGATTTAAAGATCTGCTGCATGACACTTTATGTCTCTTGAAATTGGAATAGAAATAAAGTTCCCCTCCGATAAGTTCTATTCCTGATGGGAACTGCTGATCGACTTTGCGGCTCGCCTTCCCCCAAGCGATATGCCGCCATAGCATCTCATCTCTTGGCTCTCTACCCCAGGTCCACGCCTCGCTACCTGTGCACAACACTTACAGCCAGACCCCCACATTTAGACTGTGCATGTGTGGTGTCGCCTGGAGTAAGCATCCCATATGTCAATTTATTTATTTTCCTTTTCTCAAATAGATCTCTGTGTCCGGCATATTCTTGGAGTTCTCACTGTGTCTTTATTTCACAGATAGGACTTATGGTTTCTGAATTATAGTTGTTTGAGTGCTGCACTCAGAGTTTAGATTTGTCTGTTCCCAGTGGGGAGAGAACAGGTGCATTCAGTTAGTGAGCTTTAAAGAGTCTTAATAATATAATTAAATAGCATTAAATAACATTAGATAATATTTTATTATCAGTCATAACATTATTATTTCAAATGTAAATCAAATATAGTCATCAAAATATCTTAGTAAGAAAAAAAGTATTGTTGTTGTGACAACAGGATGAATCTGATTGGTCTATTTGGAATGGAGCCCTCTGATTGGCTGTTGATTTCTTTAAATACGGTTAAAGTGTAAGACAGTTGCTGTTGCACTCTGACCTTGACTGAGGTAAGTCATGTCTCACTGTCTCTCAGTATTTACCCAGTATGCTAACCTATACAATTCAGGCTCATAATTTAAGTTTGAAATGAAACCACTGTATAATATGAAGTTGCTGCTGTTGCCCGCTGCTGTTACATATTGATAATGTGCTGTGTTCTGTTGGTTTTATGACAAATGTGGGAATGTTGTTGCTGGCTTGTTTTGTATTTTGTGCTGCTTATATTAATGAGTGATACGTGATAACGTGATGCTAAGTAAGGTTAGGTCGCCTAGGCCAGGCAGAGTGAGGCATTGTGGAAAAAACACCTGTAGCACCAGGATATTTTCACATTTCACATCTTATTCTACCAAACGATGTGATTTTTGTAACATTGGGAAGATTAACCTTTGTGTTTAACTTTGGTATGTAATACAAAGTAAAAAAAAAAAAAACTGCCATTACTGCCAATCGAATTCACATTCAAATTCAAATCAAAGCATCTGGTTGCCATGGTGATTGATGAGGGATGCTTTCCCAGTCATTTATTTCAAAAAATGTTTTTTTTACTAGTGATCTCACAAATCTATCTGTGTGTCCGGCATATTCTTGGAGTTCTCACTGTGTCTTTATTTCACAGATAGGACTCATGGTTTCTGAATTATAGTTGTTTGAGTGATGCACTCAGAGTTTAGATTTGTCTGTTCCCAGTGGGGAGAGAACAGGTGCATTCAGTTAGTGAGCTTTAAAGAGTCTTAATAATAAAATTAAATAGCATTAAATAACATTAGATAATATTTTGTTATCAGTCATAACATTATTATTTCAAATGTAAATCAAGTAGTCATCAAAATATCTTAGTAAGAAAAAAGTATTGTTGTTGTGACAACAGGATGAATCTGATTGGTCTATTTGGAATGGAGCCCTCTGATTGGCTGTTGATTTCTTTAAATACTGTTAAAGTGTAAGACAGTTGCTGTTGCACTCTGACCTTGACTGAGGTAAGTCATGTCTCACTCTCTCTCAGTATTTACCCAGCATGCTAACCAATACAATTCAGGCTCATAATTTAAGTTTGAAATGAAACCACTGTATAATATGAAGTTGCTGCTGTTGCCCGCTGCTGTTACATATTGATAATGTGCTGTGTTCTGTTGGTTTTATGACAAATGTGGGAATGTTGTTGCTGGCTTGTTTTGTATTTTGTGCTGCTTATATTAATTTGTGATACGTGATAACGTGATGCTAAGTAAGGTTAGGTCGCCTAGGCCAGGCAGAGTGAGGCATTGTGGAAAAAACACCTGTAGCACCAGGATATTTTCACATTTCACATCTTATTCTACCAAACGATGTGATTTTTGTAACATTGGGAAGATTAACCTTTGTGTTTAACTTTGGTATGTAATACAAAGTAAAAAAAAAAAAAACTGCCATTACTGCCAATCGAATTCACATTCAAATTCAAATCAAAGCATCTGGTTGCCATGGTGATTGATGAGGGATGCTTTCCCAGTCATTTATTTCAAAAAATGTTTTTTTTACTAGTGATCTCACAAATCTATCTGTGTGTCCGGCATATTCTTGGAGTTCTCACTGTGTCTTTATTTCACAGATAGGACTCATGGTTTCTGAATTATAGTTGTTTGAGTGCTGCACTCAGAGTTTAGATTTGTCTGTTCCCAGTGGGGAGAGAACAGGTGCATTCAGTTAGTGAGCTTTAAAGAGTCTTAATAATAAAATTAAATAGCATTAAATAACATTAGATAATATTTTGTTATCAGTCATAACATTATTATTTCAAATGTAAATCAAGTAGTCATCAAAATATCTTAGTAAGAAAAAAGTATTGTTGTTGTGACAACAGGATGAATCTGATTGGTCTATTTGGAATGGAGCCCTCTGATTGGCTGTTGATTTCTTTAAATACGGTTAAAGTGTAAGACAGTTGCTGTTGCACTCTGACCTTGACTGAGGTAAGTCATGTCTCACTGTCTCTCAGTATTTACCCAGCATGCTAACCAATACAATTCAGGCTCATAATTTAAGTTTGAAATGAAACCACTGTATAATATGAAGTTGCTGCTGTTGCCCGCTGCTGTTACATATTGATAATGTGCTGTGTTCTGTTGGTTTTATGACAAATGTGGGAATGTTGTTACTGGCTTGTTTTGTATTTTGTGCTGCTTATATTAATTTGTGATACGTGATAACGTGATGCTAAGTAAGGTTAGGTCGCCTAGGCCAGGCAGAGTGAGGCATTGTGGAAAAAACACCTGTAGCACCAGGATATTTTCACATTTCACATCTTATTCTACCAAACGATGTGATTTTTGTAACATTGGGAAGATTAACCTTTGTGTTTAACTTTGGTATGTAATACAAAGTAAAAAAAAAAAAACTGCCATTACTGCCAATCGAATTCACATTCAAATTCAAATCAAAGCATCTGGTTGCCATGGTGATTGATGAGGGATGCTTTCCCAGTCATTTATTTCAAAAAATGTTTTTTTTACTAGTGATCTCACAAATCTATCTGTGTGTCCGGCATATTCTTGGAGTTCTCACTGTGTCTTTATTTCACAGATAGGACTCATGGTTTCTGAATTATAGTTGTTTGAGTGATGCACTCAGAGTTTAGATTTGTCTGTTCCCAGTGGGGAGAGAACAGGTGCATTCAGTTAGTGAGCTTTAAAGAGTCTTAATAATATAATTAAATAGCATTAAATAACATTAGATAATATTTTGTTATCAGTCATAACATTATTATTTCAAATGTAAATCAAGTAGTCATCAAAATATCTTAGTAAGAAAAAAGTATTGTTGTTGTGACAACAGGATGAATCTGATTGGTCTATTTGGAATGGAGCCCTCTGATTGGCTGTTGATTTCTTTAAATACGGTTAAAGTGTAAGACAGTTGCTGTTGCACTCTGACCTTGACTGAGGTAAGTCATGTCTCACTGTCTCTCAGTATTTACCCAGCATGCTAACCAATACAATTCAGGCTCATAATTTAAGTTTGAAATGAAACCACTGTATAATATGAAGTTGCTGCTGTTGCCCGCTGCTGTTACATATTGATAATGTGCTGTGTTCTGTTGGTTTTATGACAAATGTGGGAATGTTGTTGCTGGCTTGTTTTGTATTTTGTGCTGCTTATATTAATGAGTGATACGTGATAACGTGATGCTAAGTAAGGTTAGGTCGCCTAGGCCAGGCAGAGTGAGGCATTGTGGAAAAAACACCTGTAGCACCAGGATATTTTCACATTTCACATCTTATTCTACCAAACGATGTGATTTTTGTAACATTGGGAAGATTAACCTTTGTGTTTAACTTTGGTATGTAATACAAAGTAAAAAAAAAAAAAACTGCCATTACTGCCAATCGAATTCACATTCAAATTCAAATCAAAGCATCTGGTTGCCATGGTGATTGATGAGGGATGCTTTCACAGTCATTTATTTCAAAAAATGTTTTTTTTACTAGTGATCTCACAAATCTATCTGTGTGTCCGGCATATTCTTGGAGTTCTCACTGTGTCTTTATTTCACAGATAGGACTCATGGTTTCTGAATTATAGTTGTTTGAGTGCTGCACTCAGAGTTTAGATTTGTCTGTTCCCAGTGGGGAGAGAACAGGTGCATTCAGTTAGTGAGCTTTAAAGAGTTTTTAAAGCTCTCTCTCTCTCTCTCTCTCTCTCTCTCTCTCTCTCTCTCTCTCTCTCTCTCTCTCTCTCTCTCTCTCTCTCTCTCTCTCTCTCTCTCTCTCTCTCTCTCTCTCTCTCTCTCTCTCTCTCTCTCTCTCTCTGTCTCTGTCTCTGTCTCTGTCTCTGTCTCTCTCTCTCTCTCTCTCTCTCTCTCACTCTCTCTCTCTCTCTCTCTGCTAATTATTTTGTATTGAATGTCTGTCAATACATCAATTTCACCTAAATCTTAAACACTATTTCATTTTGTCACCTGCAGACAATCGTTTTCCAGAGATCCAGATCCAGACGACAGCAGAATATTCTTCCGAGAACAAATCCTCTTCAATACTACTACAACTATTATTCAATAAGAAGTCAATCGTTTTCCAGAGACGACAGCAGAATATTCTTGTGAGAACAAATCCTCTTCAATACTACTACAACTATTATTCGATAAGAAGTCAATCGTTTTCCAGACGACAGCAGAATATTCTTGCGAGAACAAATCCTCTTCAATACTACTACAACTATTATTCAATAAGAAGTCAATCGTTTTCCAGAGACGACAGCAGAATATTCTTGCAAGAAAGAATCCTCTTCAATACTACTTCATCTACTATTCAATAAGAAGTCAACAACCAACAAAACAGACGAAAGGAAACTTTGATTCAACTCTTTGCACTCGAGTTTCTTCCGTGCATAGTTCATGTGTCTGTTGGGAAATATGCAACAACAAGACACTGTGACGAGCCTGAAAGCCGAACTCATCCGAGCCATGGATGAGATAAAGGCTCTCAAAGATGGAACCTCGTCTCTGCAGAAGCAGCTGAGTGAAAAGGATGGTCTGCTGAAAAAAGAGACCAGGAAACGACGTCATCGCTTCCGAGCCTACGTGGACTGCCTGTATGAGCTCACTGTGTGTCGAGCCAAGTGTGAGAGACTTGAGGCAAGTCTGCACCAGGAGCAACCTCAGCCCGAGACGAGCTGGGGCAGACAGATGGAGGTGGAGGAGGAGAACCAGGTTCTAAAGGAGGAGGTCGACCTGCTGAAGGTTGGACAGAGAGGGCTGGAGGATGAGCTGCTACAAAAGAACCAGCTCATCGTGAGTGCCAATGAGAAAAAAAGAGCTCAAACCAGCGCTCATATTGACTGCCTGGCCTTACTCACGGCTAAAGAAATGGAGCTGAAGAAGAGTCAGGCAGAGACACTCCAGTTGAAGCTGCAGCAGACACCTCTTGAGAGACTGAGCTTCAGAGAGGAGGAGGTGGACAACCAGGCTCTGAAGGAGCAGGACAACCTGCCGAAGGTCGGCCCGAGGAGGCAGGAGGTGAAGCTGCAGCAGACACCTCTTGAGAGACTGAGCTTCAGAGAAGAGGAGGTGGACAATCAGAACCAGGCTCTGAAGGAGCAGGACAACCTGCCGAAGGTCGGCCAGAGGATGCAGGAGGTGAAGCTGCAGCAGACTAGATCTGAGAGACTGAGCTGCAGAATGGTGGAGGCAGAGACGACCTGGAGCAGAGAGGTGGAGGTGGACAAGGAGAACCGGTTTCTCAAGGAGCAGCTCAACCTGCCGAAGGTCAGAAAGAGACGTTCGAGGTGAAGCTTCAGCAGACTTGATCTGAGAGACTGAACTGCAGAGAGGTGGAGCCAGAGACGAGCTGGAGTAGAGGAGGAGGTGGACAAGGAGAACTAGGCTCCCAAGAAATTGGTCAACCTGACGAAGGCCGAACTGAGGAGGCAGGAGGTGAAGCTGCAGCAGACTCGATCTGAAAGACTGAGCTGCAGAAAGGTGGAGGCAGAGACGAGCTTTAAAAAGCTCAGTGAGACAGAGAACGAGCTGAAGTTTGTTGAGAGGATGTGGAGGAGAGAGGAGCAGCAGCTGGGGACAGTGAAGGTCTAGAAGAAAGACAAACTCCTGAACCAGCAGACAAGCATTGTACAAAGAAGAGAGGGATGTGAAGATAATGGTTTGTCCAAAATATTTTAATGACCATTATAGGTTTAGGTTGAAGGTGTGGCCGAGCTTACCTGTAAAAGATGTGTGGTCCATATGCATTAGTCTTATTTTACTTAAGTAACTGTGATACTAAACCGTTTAATTTATGTTCATAGTATTTATTCAAACTCAGACGCTATTATAGATGTATTAGTGACTGCATTGTTATGTAAATGTGCACATTCAGGCCTGCTAACACTGAATATTGTCTTGATTGACTAATCTGCTGAATACTTTCTTAAATTCATAAAAACAGTGAATGATATAAGATAGAGTGAAGCATCAATTTCTCTTATTTTGAATGTTAGAACTGCGATGTTTGAAGTGTTTGTTGGAGAAGAAGGGCTTAAACGATTTATAGTTGATGTAAAAAGTTGTCATTGTCTTTGAATCGATTGTTTCAGACCTACAGACCGACATGAATATTTTAATGATGTAAATATGTTTAATTTTGTAAATAAATATAACAAGTAAGATAACATCTACCTGTGTATGTCTTTCTGAACGTAGATACAGGATTCATGGCTCTGATCAATTAACACAGTGTTGGAGTTACACACATCAGTGTGAATGGTTTAGTGTGCTACTGTTCACAACAACACAGCAACACAAGACCAACAATGTTTCTTACATTTTTTACAATTGGTTTTATTTATATATTTGTTGCGGGTGGAAATCAAAGGCAGGAGGCGTCGTTCTCAAGTTAAAATTAAGCAGGTTTATTCAGAGGTCACAGGTCAGGAAACTGCGGTGTCTGAGAAATGATCATGCATGGTCCACTGATCCTGAACAGGAAAAATGGCAGTGAGGCAGAGTACGCAGAAAGCTTATATATTGATACTGGGCATGATAGAGGTCCTTCTTCGATTGGGATTGGTCGGATCTCGTCGGGTCGTCCTCCTGGCGTCGTTTGGTCCTCCTCCTGGCGTTGCGTGATGACGTGCAAGCCGTGTTGCGGTTACTAAAGTTCATGAGCATATTGCCTCGCGTGTGCGCTTATTTTATGTGTGTGTGAAGTGAAGTGAGGTCATAGAAAACTGTGAGAAAGGCATGAAAACCTCTAGTCTAATCTGTCCGCTGTGTGTGTGTGAGGGAGTCTCAGAACTAATATAATGAAGTGATTCATGAAGCCAGAGGTTTGAAAACCTGTTATCTGTCCGCTATGCCAGACTACCTTTTTAAGGAGTATGAAACATTCTGAGGTTGAGAAGCAGGAGAAGAACTATGTGTTATGTTTTGTGTGTTTACGCTATGTGTATCTGACTACACGTTAAAGTGTGTGTATGTGTGTGAACAGTGCTGTATTGTCAACAAATCCCCCTTTCCGCACCTGATAGGTGCGGACAACACTGGGAAGGCAAAGGGCAGAAAAGGGCAAGGCAGAAAAACAAACCCAACTTAATACTCAGTAAAACACAAAAACAAAAACGTCAAAACATAGCTGTGATTCTTTGAATCACAGCCAGCAAACAAAAAATCTCAAAACAAACCTGACTGTAAACATTCGGAACAAACTGAACCCAAACAATGTCAGACTGACTTTGCCCCAGGAGAGGCAGCTCCTGTAACTCTGTTTGATGTCTAATGTAGCCAAGGAAATTATGCTTTAATACAGAACGAGAAGTGAGAACAGGTGAAAGATTCATTATTATCACTAAGCAGCAACAGTTATTGAAATCATTTGTATGAAGTATAATATCTAGCTAAAACTGTTTCTATCTTTATTGCTTAAGAGTTCAATCAGACACAGACTATAGTTAAAAAGTTGAAATCCCTCCAGACTCTCTTTTAATCCCCCTTTAGGGTGTGACCACTTACTGGCGAGTTCATGTTCCCCTCAACCTTTATCCCATCCAGTGCAAACCCGTCCCCCTCCTCATCATCATCGTCGCGTCGTCATCTCCATCTTCCTCAGCTTCAGCTTCACAGCATCAGTTTCCCCTTCAGCATCCACAGCAACCACAGCAACCACAGCATCCACAGCACCCATAGCACCCATCCCCAGTTCAGCATCCACAGAACAGCTGGGGATGAGGCACGTTTTCCTTCATCAGTGCAGAGTCTACAGCTATGTCATGTCATGGTGCATAGAGGTGGAGAGGGCACTGGTCACCCAGCCATCAGGGGCAGTTTGGAAAAAATGTCTTTCAATCACTTCCTATCAGTACACACATAACCCTCCCTGCCAGTAGAAGGGGCCAGGGCCATTCGTTTCTGTGTGACCATAGGAGCAGGAGCGAGCTGTTCAGATATCAGCTTTTTTCAGATCTGCTCCAAGAACAAAATTATCAAGAATTGTCAGTGAGGCTTTTTCAGTCTTTAAGAGTCAATGATCTGGATCTTAGCCTTGTAAAGATCCTTTCGTGGAATTAATACTTGCCAACAGGCCATGTGTTTGAGCTTGCACTGTACCAAGCCAGGCGCAGGGCGTATTGTCGGTCGTGGTGGAGGAGGTGGAGTTAACACCGGATGGGAGTGAGTTGTGGAATTCATGAAGCCCAGTTCCCAGAGTTTGAAAGGAAGACAAACAGAAAATTATTAATTTACTGCGATGCGTAATTGAGATTAAAGTAGATTATATAACTTTATAATTAAAAGAAACAAACAAAATAATCGAATCAAAACATACATACCCTCTTTTGGTATTCAACAATTTCATAAAACCTTTGAGGTGTGGTCGGCCAAATCAGTGGACATTAAAAATAAAAGGTTAAACAAGTTGAATTTCAATGAGCAGCAGATATGACAGCGTTTGAGTATTTGAGTTCAAACCATTTTCCAAAATTCATTTGACTGCTCCATAACACGATAATTCAGAAGCTTTGACGTCAAACTGTCCTGTGATAAAACAGGAATCACATACAAAATACAAATGTGTGAGAGATTAGATTCAATCAAACGTCTCAGAGTTGACAGCTGAAACAATTCAAAACAATTTAAAAGTTATTCTGCCACAATTTCCTTCATGATGAAATAAAAACAATAATTGGAGCTTAACATCACCTTTCAAATTAAGAGCCTTAGATGTTAAGATAACTGGTGAAACAAAACAACAAAATAAAAACCTTCTTTCCAGAGTTTGAAAGTTAAAGGGTCCAAAATAAATTGAAATCTAATTAAAGATATGACATTCTATAAACTGTGTAAACAGAGGGGCTTGTATTATGGCTTGTGCTTTTCATTTAAGATGAAACCGGCTATGAGTTAAAGTGTATTTGACCTTTAACTGGATTTTAATTTATTCTTCTTCAATGGTGAAACATATTTATTTTCGGACTCTCCAGCGTTACATGGGGGTTGAATCAAACTTCTAGTTTAAATTCCAACTGTAAATAGATTTGACATGTCTTGACTATTGAATTCTTAATGGATGATTTGAATATGGAATTAAAGCAACTACAGGTGAAAACAAAGAAATATCTAATTCTAGGCAGCACAGAATTTAGTTTAAAGTTAAGTTAGAATTTCTCATCCTAATATGATTGAGACAGCTCATATAGAAAGCACATTATTCAGCTCTAAGAAAATAAAAGTCAATGAAACAGCATTTCAACAACCAACTACCTGTGTCAGGTAGAAACTAAATAAGATATTTAAATGATTGGATTTCATGTAGAACTTTAGAGGCCAAAACCTTTCTCCTTTCCTCTTATAGATATATTGGAAATATCTGAAAGAACAAATTTGTGCCAAAAAGTGTAATTTTAACAATTCCCTCTGGAATTCTTTACTTCTGAATGAAGCAATAGTAAAAACCAAACAAACAAACAACATAGAAACAAACAACCAAGACTCTTTGTGATCTTAACGCCAGTTGTAAGCTGTAAGGCTGCTGGCCTTCCACAGATGGTTTACCCGACTCCCAAACATTCTTATCTCCCCCTTTTCATCCTCTGCTGTGCACATACTAAATCTTTCTATTCCCACTTCTCTTCCCTACTTTCTTAACCACTCAAGCTTTACATTCTATTATCCATCTCAGAGCAAGATATCACTGGCCAGATTCAGCTCACTCCTAAAGATCTTTCTTCCTCCTAAACTTTAACTTTCTTGTCTTACTTCATCTCTCAAACCTTCAGTCAACATCCTTAATCTTTCTTTGGCAAGTCCTAAACACATTTACCCCTCCCACCCATACATACAACATATATCAGATGGCAAGCGTAAATACCACCTCTAGTTAAGGAAAAAAGTCGTTTTTCAGTCAGTTTGTCGCTCCGTCAGTTTTTTCTGTGTCTTCAGTCAGCCAGCTGACCTTGACACATATTTTCTCTCGTTTCCACACACACAAACACTCCTACTCCCACACACATGTAAGGAGTTAAATTTCGGGCAGAGACCGCACTCCCTCTTTTGAGATACAACGGGCCGCGACCCAACGTTTTCTACCAGTCACTCAGTCCAACAGCCACACACTTCCATTCATACTAGTTACTTCACATCCTCTCTATATTATATAATCTAAAGTAGTATAATAATTTTTATATAAGTAATTTCCTCTTTCAAATCCTTATTCGTAACAGCCTTCCGTTATTTGTGCGCAATTGAAACAATGGTGTGTCTGGTTTGTAAAGCTCCTGTTGCATTATTCAAATCAGTTCTTATTTCAGCCAATGGGCGGGAAGGTGAAGGTGCTGGGGTACAATGTGTCAGGTGGTGCCAAGGTGCGCCTGATTTACCTTTGACCTGGGCCGAGTGTGAAGTAACCTCCTTCACTTCGTACGGTCCAGTCCACCTGGGTTCTGGCCACTTTCTCTTTATCGTGAACCTTGACTCTTACCCAGTCACCAACTTTTACCTTCGGTTCTGCAGCTTCCTCCGGATCAGTCGCCAGGGCCCTGGTGACCTGATTGGAGAGAGCTGCAGTAAGAGCAGTTAAAATCTTCATATAACTTGACATTTCAATCTCAAAACATCCACAGGTGGCACGTGACCTCCATCCCTGGGTGGTGTCAGGGCTCCAACACTGATTGTCATATATATTGTCTTTTTAAGTGGGATACCGAATTTGAGTTAGCTACTGCTCACACAACAAACCTGCAGATCAGGCATAGTTATTTACAGTGTTTGTGTAAAATTTTATTTTAGAGTGAGAGACCTTATTGGTGTGAAAATTGAAACTAGTACTCAAACACAGACCTGAAGATCAGGCACAGATATTTACAGTGTTTGTGTAAAATTTGAACTACTACTCAAACACAGACCTGAAGATCAGGCATATGTATTTACAGTGTTTGTGTAAAATTTTATTTTAGAGTGAGAGACCTTATTGGTGTGAAAATTGAAACTAGTACTCAAACACAGACCTGAAGATCAGGCACAGTTATTTACAGTGTTTGTGTAAAATTTGAACTACTACTCAAACACAGACCTGAAGATCAGGCACAGTTATTTACAGTGTTTGTGTAAAATTTTATTTTAGAGTGAGAGACCTTATTGGTGTGAAAATTGAAACTAGTACTCAAACACAGACCTGAAGATCAGGCACAGATATTTACAGTGTTTGTGTAAAATTTGAACTACTACTCAAACACAGACCTGAAGATCAGGCACAGATATTTACAGTGTTTGTGTAAAATTTTATTTTAGAGTGAGAGACCTTATTGGTGTGAAAATTGAAACTAGTACTCAAACACAGACCTGAAGATCAGGCACAGATATTTACAGTGTTTGTGTAAAATTTGAACTACTACTCAAACACAGACCTGAAGATCAGGCACAGATATTTACAGTGTTTGTGTAAAATTTTATTTTAGAGTGAGAGACCTTATTGGTGTGAAAATTGAAACTAGTACTCAAACACAGACCTGAAGATCAGGCACAGATATGTACAGTGTTTGTGTAAAATTTGAACTACTACTCAAACACAGACCTGAAGATCAGGCACAGATATTTACAGTGTTTGTGTAAAATTTTATTTTAGAGTGAGAGACCTTATTGGTGTGAAAATTGAAACTTGTACTCAAACACAGACCTGAAGATCAGGCACAGATATTTACAGTGTTTGTGTAAAATTTGAACTACTACTCAAACACAGACCTGAAGATCAGGCACAGATATTTACAGTGTTTGTGTAAAATTTTATTTTAGAGTGAGAGACCTTATTGGTGTGAAAATTGAAACTAGTACTCAAACACAGACCTGAAGATCAGGCACAGATATTTACAGTGTTTGTGTAAAATTTTATTTTAGAGTGAGAGACCTTATTGGTGTGAAAATTGAAACTAGTACTCAAACACAGACCTGAAGATCAGGCACAGTTATTTACAGTGTTTGTGTAAAATTTGAACTACTACTCAAACACAGACCTGAAGATCAGGCACAGATATTTACAGTGTTTGTGTAAAATTTGAACTAAAATACAACCGTCACCATTGCATAATACACAGCATTTTCAGGCCATTTTAATTACTTTGTTAAATTTATCATATGTACTTGTATACACCTCAGTACTACTGATCAAAAATTTGGGTTTTCTATCACGACAATATGCAGATTTCAATTAAATAGGCTCTGCTCACCTTTTAATAGTACAGCGCTGTTTGATCAGTTTCCCAAGGCGATACAAGTCACTTCAGGACGGTTCTTTCCCGTCCCAGAGACGGCCTCCTCCCCGACCTGTTGTTTCCACTCCGCTCTTCCAATCGTCTTAAACCATCCTCTGCTACCATTTTGTTGCGGGTGGAAATCAAAGGCAGGAGGCGTCGTTCTCAAGTTAAAATTAAGCAGGTTTATTCAGAGGTCACAGGTCAGGAAACTGCGGTGTCTGAGAAATGATCATGCATGGTCCACTGATCCTGAACAGGAAAAATGGCAGTGAGGCAGAGTACGCAGAAAGCTTATATATTGATACTGGGCATGATAGAGGTCCTTCTTCGATTGGGATTGGTCGGATCTCGTCGGGTCGTCCTCCTGGCGTCGTTTGGTCCTCCTCCTGGCGTTGCGTGATGACGTGCAAGCCGTGTTGCGGTTACTAAAGTTCATGAGCATATTGCCTCGCGTGTGCGCTTATTTTATGTGTGTGTGAAGTGAAGTGAGGTCATAGAAAACTGTGAGAAAGGCATGAAAACCTCTAGTCTAATCTGTCCGCTGTGTGTGTGTGTGAGGGAGTCTCAGAACTAATATAATGAAGTGATTCATGAAGCCAGAGGTTTGAAAACCTGTTATCTGTCCGCTATGCCAGACTCCCTTTTTAAGGAGTATGAAACATTCTGAGGTTGAGAAGCAGGAGAAAAACTATGTGTTATGTTTGTGTGTTTACGCTATGTGTATCTGACTACACGTAAAAGTGTGTGTATGTGTGTGAACAGTGCTGTATTGTCAACATATTAAAGACTTGTAGAATGATATATTTGAGAGTCTGAAATGTGACAAGTGTATTTTGTATATTGAGGTTACAACCCCAAAAGACAGGGCCTATGAACGACTTGGTCAAATGAACACCACAAACAAGCACAAAGCCAATAATCCCAGTGAAGTTTGTTCTAGGGAAGGAACTGGGGACAATGGCTGACATTCCCACTTTCTAACACTGCTCCAATAACCCTGCCACACACGGTAATCCCATCACCACACACACACCAACAGAGAACGCAGACCCCACACACACTCACACATCCAGGACTTTTTAGCTCAGTGCAGTCCCTATAAGCTACATGCTAAGCCCTCTGCCATACAAGCCAGATCCTCTCGACTCGGCGCTGAGTCTTCTTGAAAAGAATCTTAGCACTGGCAGTCAGCCCGTACACTGCACTGCCTTTTCAGACCACAGGGCTCAGTGTGTGAGTGTGAGAGAGAGGACTGCTATCTGCAGAAAGTCCACTTTTCAGGAACAGAAGGGGAAAGGGTTTATTCTCAAAGAAAATTAAAAACTTATTAAAAACTTCAAATCTGTCCATCCTCCAGTCGAAGGTAAAGCATCGACTAATCAGCAAACAAAAGTTATCGCCTTCGCCTCGGTAATTGCACGTAGAAAAACTTTCTTTTTGTGGGACTCCCCTCTGCCACTATGATTTAAAGATCTGCTGCATGACACTTTATGTCTCTTGAAATTGGAATAGAAATAAAGTTCCCCTCCGATAAGTTCTATTCCTGATGGGGACTGCTGATCGACTTTGCGGCTCGCCTTCCCCCAAGCGATATGCCGCCATAGCACCTCATCTCGTGGCTCTCTACCCCAGGTCCACGCCTCGCTACCTGTGCACAACACTTACAGCCAGACCCCCACATTTAGACTGTGCATGTGTGGTGTCGCCTGGAGTAAGCATCCCATATGTCAATTTATTTATTTTCCTTTTCTCAAATAGATCTCTGTGTCCGGCATATTCTTGGAGTTCTCACTGTGTCTTTATTTCACAGATAGGACTTATGGTTTCTGAATTATAGTTGTTTGAGTGCTGTACTCAGAGTTTAGATTTGTCTGTTCCCAGTGGGGAGAGAACAGGTGCATTCAGTTAGTGAGCTTTAAAGAGTCTTAATAATATAATTAAATAGCATTAAATAACATTAGATAATATTTTATTATCAGTCATAACATTATTATTTCAAATGTAAATCAAATATAGTCATCAAAATATCTTAGTAAGAAAAAAAGTATTGTTGTTGTGACAACAGGATGAATCTGATTGGTCTATTTGGAATGGAGCCCTCTGATTGGCTGTTGATTTCTTTAAATACGGTTAAAGTGTAAGACAGTTGCTGTTGCACTCTGACCTTGACTGAGGTAAGTCATGTCTCACTGTCTCTCAGTATTTACCCAGCATGCTAACCTATACAATTCAGGCTCATAATTTAAGTTTGAAATGAAACCACTGTATAATATGAAGTTGCTGCTGTTGCCCGCTGCTGTTACATATTGATAATGTGCTGTGTTCTGTTGGTTTTATGACAAATGTGGGAATGTTGTTGCTGGCTTGTTTTGTATTTTTTGCTGCTTATATTAATGAGTGATACGTGATAACGTGATGCTAAGTAGGGTTAGGTCGCCTAGGCCAGGCAGAGTGAGGCATTGTGGAAAAAACACCTGTAGCACCAGGATATTTTCACATTTCACATCTTATTCTACCAAACGATGTGATTTTTGTAACATTGGGAAGATTAACCTTTGTGTTTAACTTTGGTATGTAAGACAAAGTAAAAAAAAAAACAACTGCCATTATTGCCAATCAAATTCACATTCAAATTCAAATCAAAGCATCTGGTTGCCATGGTGATTGATGAGGGAGATTTCCCAGTCATTTATTTCAAAAAATGCTTTTTTTACTAGTGATCTCACAAATCTATCTGTGTGTCCGGCATATTCTTGGAGTTCTCACTGTGTCTTTATTTCACAGATAGGACTCATGGTTTCTGAATTATAGTTGTTTGAGTGATGCACTCAGAGTTTAGATTTGTCTGTTCCCAGTGGGGAGAGAACAGGTGCATTCAGTTAGTGAGCTTTAAAGAGTCTAAATAATATAATTAAATAGCATTAAATAACATTAGATAATATTTTGTTATCAGTCAGAACATTATTATTTCAAATGTAAATCAAGTAGTCATCAAAATATCTTAGTAAGAAAAAAGTATTGTTGTTGTGACAACAGGATGAATCTGATTGGTCTATTTGGAATGGAGCCCTCTGATTGGCTGTTGATTTCTTTAAATACGGTTAAAGTGTAAGACAGTTGCTGTTGCACTCTGACCTTGACTGAGGTAAGTCATGTCTCACTCTCTCTCAGTATTTACCCAGCATGCTAACCAATACAATTCAGGCTCATAATTTAAGTTTGAAATGAAACCACTGTATAATATGAAGTTGCTGCTGTTGCCCGCTGCTGTTACATATTGATAATGTGCTGTGTTCTGTTGGTTTTATGACAAATGTGGGAATGTTGTTGCTGGCTTGTTTTGTATTTTGTGCTGCTTATATTAATTTGTGATACGTGATAACGTGATGCTAAGTAAGGTTAGGTCGCCTAGGCCAGGCAGAGTGAGGCATTGTGGAAAAAACACCTGTAGCACCAGGATATTTTCACATTTCACATCTTATTCTACCAAACGATGTGATTTTTGTAACATTGGGAAGATTAACCTTTGTGTTTAACTTTGGTATGTAATACAAAGTAAAAAAAAAAAAACTGCCATTACTGCCAATCGAATTCACATTCAAATTCAAATCAAAGCATCTGGTTGCCATGGTGATTGATGAGGGATGCTTTCCCAGTCATTTATTTCAAAAAATGTTTTTTTTACTAGTGATCTCACAAATCTATCTGTGTGTCCGGCATATTCTTGGAGTTCTCACTGTGTCTTTATTTCACAGATAGGACTCATGGTTTCTGAATTATAGTTGTTTGAGTGCTGCACTCAGAGTTTAGATTTGTCTGTTCCCAGTGGGGAGAGAACAGGTGCATTCAGTTAGTGAGCTTTAAAGAGTTTTTAAAGCTCTCTCTCTCTCTCTCTCTCTCTCTCTCTCTCTCTCGCTCTCTCTCTCTCTCGCTCTCTCTCTCTCTCTCTCTCTCTGCTAATTATTTTGTATTGAATGTCTGTCAATACATCAATTTCACCTAAATCTTAAACACTATTTCATTTTGTCACCTGCAGACAATCGTTTTCCAGATATCCAGATCCAGACGACAGCAGAATATTCTTCCGAGAACAAATCCTCTTCAATACTACTACAACTATTATTCAATAAGAAGTCAATCGTTTTCCAGAGACGACAGCAGAATATTCTTGTGAGAACAAATCCTCTTCAATACTACTACAACTATTATTCGATAAGAAGTCAATCGTTTTCCAGAGACGACAGCAGAATATTCTTGCAAGAACGAATCCTCTTCAATACTACTTCATCTACTATTCAATATGAAGTCAACAACCAACAAAACAGACGAAAGGAAACTTTGATTCAACTCTTTGCACTCGAGTTTCTTCCGTTTATAGTTCATGTGTCCGTTGGGAAATATGCAACAACAAGACACTGTGACGAGCCTGAAAGCCGAACTCATCCGTGCCATGGATGAGATAAAGGCTCTCAAAGATGGAACCTCGTCTCTGCAGAAGCAGCTGAGTGAAAAGGATGGTCTGCTGAAAAAAGAGACCATGAAACGACGTCATCGCTTCCGAGCCTACGTGGACTGCCTGTATGAGCTCACTGCGTGTCAAGCCAAGTGTGAGAAACTTGAGGCAAGTCTGCACCAGGAGCAACCTCAGCCCGAGACGAGCTGGGGCAGACAGATGGAGGTGGAGGAGGAGAACCAGGTTCTAAAGGAGGAGGTCGACCTGCTGAAGGTTGGACAGAGAAGGCTGGAGGATGAGCTGCTACAAAAGAACCAGCTCATCGTGAGTGCCAATGAGAAAAAAAGAGCTCAAACCAGCGCTCATATTGACTGCCTGGCCTTACTCACGGCTAAAGAAATGGAGCTGAAGAAGAGTCAGGCAGAGACACTCCAGTTGAAGCTGCAGCAGACACCTCTTGAGAGACTGAGCTTCAGAGAGGAGGAGGTGGACAACCAGGCTCTGAAGGAGCAGGACAACCTGCCGAAGGTCGGCCCGAGGAGGCAGGAGGTGAAGCTGCAGCAGACACCTCTTGAGAGACTGAGCTTCAGAGAGGAGGAGGTGGACAATCAGAACCAGGCTCTAAAGGAGCAGGACAACCTGCCGAAGGTCGGCCAGAGGATGCAGGAGGTGAAGCTGCAGCAGACTAGATCTGAGAGACTGAGCTGCAGAATGGTGGAGGCAGAGACGACCTGGAGCAGAGAGGTGGAGGTGGACAAGGAGAACCGGTTTCTCAAGGAGCAGCTCAACCTGCCGAAGGTCAGAAAGAGACGCTCGAGGTGAAGCTTCAGCAGACTTGATCTGAGAGACTGAACTGCAGAGAGGTGGAGCCAGAGACGAGCTGGAGTAGAGGAGGAGGTGGACAAGGAGAACTAGGCTCCCAAGAAATTGGTCAACCTGCCGAAGGCCGAACTGAGGAGGCAGGAGGTGAAGCTGCAGCAGACTCGATCTGAAAGACTGAGCTGCAGAAAGGTGGAGGCAGAGACGAGCTTTAAAAAGCTCAGTGAGACAGAGAACGAGCTGAAGTTTGTTGAGAGGATGTGGAGGAGAGAGGAGCAGCAGCTGGGGACAGTGAAGGTCTAGAAGAAAGACAAACTCCTGAACCAGCAGACAAGCATTGTACAAAGAAGAGAGGGATGTGAAGATAATGGTTTGTCCAAAATATTTTAATGACCATTATAGGTTTAGGTTGAAGGTGTGGCCGAGCTTACCTGTAAAAGATGTGTGGTCCATATGCATTAGTCTTATTTTACTTAAGTAACTGTGATACTAAACCGTTTAATTTATGTTCATAGTATTTATTCAAACTCAGACGCTATTATAGATGTATTAGTGACTGCATTGTTATGTAAATGTGCACATTCAGGCCTGCTAACACTGAATATTGTCTTGATTGACTAATCTGCTGAATACTTTCTTAAATTCATAAAAACAGTGAATGATATAAGATAGAGTGAAGCATCAATTTCTCTTATTTTGAATGTTAGAACTGCGATGTTTGAAGTGTTTGTTGGAGAAGAAGGGCTTAAACGATTTATAGTTGATGTAAAAAGTTGTCATTGTCTTTGAATCGATTGTTTCAGACCTACAGACCGACATGAATATTTTAATGATGTAAATATGTTTAATTTTGTAAATAAATATAACAAGTAAGATAACATCTACCTGTGTATGTCTTTCTGAACGTAGATACAGGATTCATGGCTCTGATCAATTAACACAGTGTTGGAGTTACACACATCAGTGTGAATGGTTTAGTGTGCTACTGTTCACAACAACACAGCAACACAAGACCAACAATGTTTCTTACATTTTTTACAATTGGTTTTATTTATATATTAAAGACTTGTAGAATGATATATTTGAGAGTCTGAAATGTGACAAGTGTATTTTGTATATTGAGGTTACAACCCCAAAAGACAGGGCCTATGAACGACTTGGTCAAATTAACAGCACAAACAAGCACAGAGCCAATAATCCCAGTGAAGTTTGTTCTAGGGAAGGAACTGGGGACAATGTTCGACATTCTCACTTACTAACACTGCTCCAATAACCCTGCCACACACGGTAATCCCATCACCACACACACACCAACAGAGAACGTAGACCCCACACACACTCACACATCCAGGACTTTTTAGCTCAGTGCAGTCCCTATAAACTACATGCTAAGGCCTCTGCCATACAAGCCAGATCCTCTCGACTCGGCGCTGAGTCTTCTTGAAAAGAATCTTAGCACTGGCAGTCAGCCCGTACACTGCACTGCCTTTTCAGACCACAGGGCTCAGTGTATGAGTGTGAGAGAGAGGACTGCTATCTGCAGAAAGTCCACTTTTCAGGAACAGAAGGGGAGAGGGTTTATTCTCAAAGAAAAAAAATGATTTGTTTTATTAAAAACTTCAAATCTGTCCATCCTCCAGTCGAAGGTAAAGCATCGACTAATCAGCAAACAAAAGTTATCGCCTTCGCCTCGGTAATTGCACGTAGAAAAACTTTCTTTTTGTGGGACTCCCCTCTGCCACTATGATTTAAAGATCTGCTGCATGACACTTTATGTCTCTTGAAATTGGAATAGAAATAAAGTTCCCCTCCGATAAGTTCTATTCCTGATGGGAACTGCTGATCGACTTTGCGGCTCGCCTTCCCCCAAGCGATATGTCGCCATAGCATCTCATCTCTTGGCTCTCTACCCCAGGTCCACGCCTCGCTACCTGTGCACAACACTTACAGCCAGACCCCCACATTTAGACTGTGCATGTGTGGTGTCGCCTGGAGTAAGCATCCCATATGTCAATTTATTTATTTTCCTTTTCTCAAATAGATCTCTGTGTCCGGCATATTCTTGGAGTTCTCACTGTGTCTTTATTTCACAGATAGGACTTATGGTTTCTGAATTATAGTTGTTTGAGTGCTGCACTCAGAGTTTAGATTTGTCTGTTCCCAGTGGGGAGAGAACAGGTGCATTCAGTTAGTGAGCTTTAAAGAGTCTTAATAATATAATTAAATAGCATTAAATAACATTAGATAATATTTTATTATCAGTCATAACATTATTATTTCAAATGTAATTCAAATATAGTCATCAAAATATCTTAGTAAGAAAAAAAGTATTGTTGTTGTGACAACAGGATGAATCTGATTGGTCTATTTGGAATGGAGCCCTCTGATTGGCTGTTGATTTCTTTAAATACGGTTAAAGTGTAAGACAGTTGCTGTTGCACTCTGACCTTGACTGAGGTAAGTCATGCCTCACTCTCTCTCAGTATTTACCCAGCATGCTAACCTATACAATTCAGGCTCATAATTTAAGTTTGAAATGAAACCACTGTATAATATGAAGTTGCTGCTGTTGCCCGCTGCTGTTACATATTGATAATGTGCTGTGTTCTGTTGGTTTTATGACAAATGTGGGAATGTTGTTGCTGGCTTGTTTTGTATTTTGTGCTGCTTATATTAATGAGTGATACGTGATAACGTGATGCTAAGTAAGGTTAGGT
The DNA here is from genome assembly GCF_963576545.1 of Limanda limanda. Lineage (NCBI taxonomy): Eukaryota > Metazoa > Chordata > Actinopteri > Pleuronectiformes > Pleuronectidae > Limanda > Limanda limanda. The sequence continues at coordinate 25,343,979 of NC_083643.1, forward strand.
CGCCTAGGCCAGGCAGAGTGAGGCATTGTGGAAAAAACACCTGTAGCACCAGAATATTTTCACATTTCACATCTTATTCTACCAAACGATGTGATTTTTGTAACATTGGGAAGATTAACCTTTGTGTTTAACTTTGGTATGTAATACAAAGTAAAAAAAAAAAAAACTGCCATTACTGCCAATCGAATTCACATTCAAATTCAAATCAAAGCATCTGGTTGCCATGGTGATTGATGAGGGATGCTTTCCCAGTCATTTATTTCAAAAAATGTTTTTTTTACTAGTGATCTCACAAATCTATCTGTGTGTCCGGCATATTCTTGGAGTTCTCACTGTGTCTTTATTTCACAGATAGGACTCATGGTTTCTGAATTATAGTTGTTTGAGTGCTGCACTCAGAGTTTAGATTTGTCTGTTCCCAGTGGGGAGAGAACAGGTGCATTCAGTTAGTGAGCTTTAAAGAGTTTTTAAAGCTCTCTCTCTCTCTCTCTCTCTCTCTCTCTCTCTCTCTCTCTCTCTCTCTCTCTCTCTGCTAATTATTTTGTATTGAATGTCTGTCAATACATCAATTTCACCTAAATCTTAAACACTATTTCATTTTGTCACCTGCAGACAATCGTTTTCCAGAGATCCAGATCCAGACGACAGCAGAATATTCTTCCGAGAACAAATCCTCTTCAATACTACTACAACTATTATTCGATAAGAAGTCAATCGTTTTCCAGAGACGACAGCAGAATATTCTTGCAAGAACGAATCCTCTTCAATACTACTTCATCTACTATTCAATAAGAAGTCAACAACCAACAAAACAGACGAAAGGAAACTTTGATTCAACTCTTTGCACTCGAGTTTCTTCCGTGCATAGTTCATGTGTCCGTTGGGAAATATGCAACAACAAGACACTGTGACGAGCCTGAAAGCCGAACTCATCCGAGCCATGGATGAGATAAAGGCTCTCAAAGATGGAACCTCGTCTCTGCAGAAGCAGCTGAGTGAAAAGGATGGTCTGCTGAAAAAAGAGACCAGGAAACGACGTCATCGCTTCCGAGCCTACGTGGACTGCCTGTATGAGCTCACTGCGTGTCAAGCCAAGTGTGAGAGACTTGAGGCAAGTCTGCACCAGGAGCAACTTCAGCCCGAGACGAGCTGGGGCAGACAGATGGAGGTGGAGGAGGAGAACCAGGTTCTAAAGGAGGAGGTCGACCTGCTGAAGGTTGGACAGAGAAGGCTGGAGGATGAGCTGCTACAAAAGAACCAGCTCATCGTGAGTGCCAATGAGAAAAAAAGAGCTCAAACCAGCGCTCATATTGACTGCCTGGCCTTACTCACGGCTAAAGAAATGGAGCTGAAGAAGAGTCAGGCAGAGACACTCCAGTTGAAGCTGCAGCAGACACCTCTTGAGAGACTGAGCCTCAGAGAGGAGGAGGTGGACAATCAGAACCAGGCTCTGAAGGAGCAGGACAACCTGCCGAAGGTCGGCCAGAGGATGCAGGAGGTGAAGCTGCAGCAGACTAGATCTGAGAGACTGAGCTGCAGAATGGTGGAGGCAGAGACGACCTGGAGCAGAGAGGTGGAGGTGGACAAGGAGAACCGGTTTCTCAAGGAGCAGCTCAACCTGCCGAAGGTCAGAAAGAGACGTTCGAGGTGAAGCTTCAGCAGACTTGATCTGAGAGACTGAACTGCAGAGAGGTGGAGCCAGAGACGAGCTGGAGTAGAGGAGGAGGTGGACAAGGAGAACTAGGCTCCCAAGAAATTGGTCAACCTGACGAAGGCCGAACTGAGGAGGCAGGAGGTGAAGCTGCAGCAGACTCGATCTGAAAGACTGAGCTGCAGAAAGGTGGAGGCAGAGACGAGCTTTAAAAAGCTCACTGAGACAGAGAACGAGCTGAAGTTTGTTGAGAGGATGTGGAGGAGAGAGGAGCAGCAGCTGGGGACAGTGAAGGTCTAGAAGAAAGACAAACTCCTGAACCAGCAGACAAGCATTGTACAAGGAAGAGAGGGATGTGAAGATAATGGTTTGTCCAAAATATTTTAATGACCATTATAGGTTTAGGTTGAAGGTGTGGCCGAGCTTACCTGTAAAAGATGTGTGGTCCATATGCATATTAGTCTTATTTTACTTAAGTAACTGTGATACTAAACCGTTTAATTTATGTTCATAGTATTTATTCAAACTCAGACGCTATTATAGATGTATTAGTGACTGCATTGTTATGTAAATGTGCACATTCAGGCCTGCTAACACTGAATATTTTCTTGATTGACTAATCTGCTGAATACTTTCTTAAATTCATAAAAACAGTGAATGATATAAGATAGAGTGAAGCATCAATTTCTCTTATTTTGAATGTTAGAACTGCGATGTTTGAAGTGTTTGTTGGAGAAGAAGGGCTTAAACGATTTATAGTTGATGTAAAAAGTTGTCATTGTCTTTGAATCGATTGTTTCAGACCTACAGACCGACATGAATATTTTAATGATGTAAATATGTTTAATTTTGTAAATAAATATAACAAGTAAGATAACATCTACCTGTGTATGTCTTTCTGAACGTAGATACAGGATTCATGGCTCTGATCAATTAACACAGTGTTGGAGTTACACACATCAGTGTGAATGGTTTAGTGTGCTACTGTTCACAACAACACAGCAACACAAGACCAACAATGTTTCTTACATTTTTTACAATTGGTTTTATTTATATATTAAAGACTTGTAGAATGATATATTTGAGAGTCTGAAATGTGACAAGTGTATTTTGTATATTGAGGTTACAACCCCAAAAGACAGGGCCTATGAACGATTTGGTCAAATTAACACCACAAACAAGCACAAAGCCAATAATCCTAGTGAAGTTTGTTCTAGGGAAGGAACTGGGGACAATGGCTGACATTCCCACTTACTAACACTGCTCCAATAACCCTGCCACACACGGTAATCCCATCACCACACACACACCAACAGAGAACGTAGACCCCACACACACTCACACATCCAGGACTTTTTAGCTCAGTGCAGTCCCTATAAGCTACATGCTAAGCCCTCTGCCATACAAGCCAGATCCTCTCGACTCGGCGCTGAGTCTTCTTGAAAAGAATCTTAGCACTTGCAGTCAGCCCGTACACTGCACTGCCTTTTCAGACCACAGGGCTCAGTGTGTGAGTGTGAGAGAGAGGACTGCTATCTACAGAAAGTCCACTTTTCAGGAACAGAAGGGGAAAGGGTTTATTCTCAAAGAAAATTAAAAACTTATTAAAAACTTCAAATCTGTCCATCCTCCAGTCGAAGGTAAAGCATCGACTAATCAGCAAACAAAAGTTATCGCCTTCGCCTCGGTAATTGCACGTAGAAAAACTTTCTTTTTGTGGGACTCCCCTCTGCCACTATGATTTAAAGATCTGCTGCATGACACTTTATGTCTCTTGAAATTGGAATAGAAATAAAGTTCCCCTCCGATAGGTTCTATTCCTGATGGGAACTGCTGATCGACTTTGAGGCTCGCCTTCCCCCAAGCGATATGTCGCCATAGCATCTCATCTCTTGGCTCTCTACCCCAGGTCCACGCCTCGCTACCTGTGCACAACACTTACAGCCAGACCCCCACATTTAGACTGTGCATGTGTGGTGTCGCCTGGAGTAAGCATCCCATATGTCAATTTATATATTTTCCTTTTCTCAAATAGATCTCTGTGTCCGGCATATTCTTGGAGTTCTCACTGTGTCTTTATTTCACAGATAGGACTCATGGTTTCTGAATTATAGTTGTTTGAGTGCTGCACTCAGAGTTTAGATTTGTCTGTTCCCAGTGGGGAGAGAACAGGTGCATTCAGTTAGTGAGCTTTAAAGAGTCTTAATAATATAATTAAATAGCATTAAATAACATTAGATAATATTTTATTATCAGTCATAACATTATTATTTCAAATGTAAATCAAATATAGTCATCAAAATATCTTAGTAAGAAAAAAAGTATTGTTGTTGTGACAACAGGATGAATCTGATTGGTCTATTTGGAATGGAGCCCTCTGATTGGCTGTTGATTTCTTTAAATACTGTTAAAGTGTAAGATAGTTGCTGTTGCACTCTGACCTTGACTGAGGTAAGTCATGTCTCACTCTCTCTCAGTATTTACCCAGCATGCTAACCAATACAATTCAGGCTCATAATTTAAGTTTGAAATGAAACCACTGTATAATATGAAGTTGCTGCTGTTGCCCGCTGCTGTTACATATTGATAATGTGCTCTGTTCTGTTGGTTTTATGACAAATGTGGGAATGTTGTTGCTGGCTTGTTTTGTATTTTGTGCTGCTTATATTAATGAGTGATACGTGATAACGTGATGCTAAGTAAGGTTAGGTCGCCTAGGCCAGGCAGAGTGAGGCATTGTGGAAAAAACACCTGTAGCACCAGGATATTTTCACATTTCACATCTTATTCTAACAAACGATGTGATTTTTGTAACATTGGGAAGATTAACCTTTGTGTTTAACTTTGGTATGTAATACAAAGTAAAAAAAAAAAAAAACTGCCATTACTGCCAATCGAATTCACATTCAAATTCAAATCAAAGCATCTGGTTGCCATGGTGATTGATGAGGGATGCTTTCCCAGTCATTTATTTCAAAAAATGCTTTTTTTACTAGTGATCTCACAAATCTATCTGTGTGTCCGGCATATTCTTGGAGTTCTCACTGTGTCTTTATTTCACAGATAGGACTCATGGTTTCTGAATTATAGTTGTTTGAGTGCTGCACTCAGAGTTTAGATTTGTCTGTTCCCAGTGGGGAGAGAACAGGTGCATTCAGTTAGTGAGCTTTAAAGAGTTTTTAAAGCTCTCTCTCTCTCTCTCTCTCTCTCTCTCTCTCTCTCTCTCTCTCTCTCTCTCTCTCTCTCTCTCTCTCTCTCTCTCTCTCTCTCTCTCTCTCTCTCTCTCTCTCTCTCTCTCTCTCTCTCTCTCTCTCTCTCTCTCTCTCTCTCTCTCTCTCTCTCTCTCTCTCTGCTAATTATTTTGTATTGAATGTCTGTCAATACATCAATTTCACCTAAATCTTAAACACTATTTCATTTTGTCACCTGCAGACAATCGTTTTCCAGAGATCCAGATCCAGACGACAGCAGAATATTCTTCCGAGAACAAATCCTCTTCAATACTACTACAACTATTATTCGATAAGAAGTCAATCGTTTTCCAGAGACGACAGCAGAATATTCTTGCAAGAACAAATCCTCTTCAATACTACTTCATCTACTATTCAATAAGAAGTCAACAACCAACAAAACAGACGAAAGGAAACTTTGATTCAACTCTTTGCACTCGAGTTTCTTCCGTGCATAGTTCATGTGTCCGTTGGGAAATATGCAACAACAAGACACTGTGACGAGCCTGAAAGCCAAACTCATCCGAGCCATGGATGAGATAAAGGCTCTCAAAGATGGAACCTCGTCTCTGCAGAAGCAGCTGAGTGAAAAGGATGGTCTGCTGAAAAAAGAGACCAGGAAACGACGTCATCGCTTCCGAGCCTACGTGGACTGCCTGTATGAGCTCACTGCGTGTCAAGCCAAGTGTGAGAGACTTGAGGCAAGTCTGCACCAGGAGCAACTTCAGCCCGAGACGAGCTGGGGCAGACAGATGGAGGTGGAGGAGGAGAACCAGGTTCTAAAGGAGGAGGTCGACCTGCTGAAGGTTGGACAGAGAAGGCTGGAGGATGAGCTGCTACAAAAGAACCAGCTCATCGTGAGTGCCAATGAGAAAAAAAGAGCTCAAACCAGCGCTCATATTGACTGCCTGGCCTTACTCACGGCTAAAGAAATGGAGCTGAAGAAGAGTCAGGCAGAGACACTCCAGTTGAAGCTGCAGCAGACACCTCTTGAGAGACTGAGCTTCAGAGAGGAGGAGGTGGACAATCAGAACCAGGCTCTGAAGGAGCAGGACAACCTGCCGAAGGTCGGCCAGAGGAGGCAGGAGGTGAAGCTGCAGCAGACTAGATCTGAGAGACTGAGCTGCAGAATGGTGGAGGCAGAGACGACCTGGAGCAGAGAGGTGGAGGTGGACAAGGAGAACCGGTTTCTCAAGGAGCAGCTCAACCTGCCGAAGGTCAGAAAGAGACGTTCGAGGTGAAGCTTCAGCAGACTTGATCTGAGAGACTGAACTGCAGAGAGGTGGAGCCAGAGACGAGCTGGAGTAGAGGAGGAGGTGGACAAGGAGAACTAGGCTCCCAAGAAATTGGTCAACCTGACGAAGGCCGAACTGAGGAGGCAGGAGGTGAAGCTGCAGCAGACTCGATCTGAAAGACTGAGCTGCAGAAAGGTGGAGGCAGAGACGAGCTTTAAAAAGCTCAGTGAGACAGAGAACGAGCTGAAGTTTGTTGAGAGGATGTGGAGGAGAGAGGAGCAGCAGCTGGGGACAGTGAAGGTCTAGAAGAAAGACAAACTCCTGAACCAGCAGACAAGCATTGTACAAGGAAGAGAGGGATGTGAAGATAATGGTTTGTCCAAAATATTTTAATGACCATTATAGGTTTAGGTTGAAGGTGTGGCCGAGCTTACCTGTAAAAGATGTGTGGTCCATATGCATATTAGTCTTATTTTACTTAAGTAACTGTGATACTAAACCGTTTAATTTATGTTCATAGTATTTATTCAAACTCAGACGCTATTATAGATGTATTAGTGACTGCATTGTTATGTAAATGTGCACATTCAGGCCTGCTAACACTGAATATTTTCTTGATTGACTAATCTGCTGAATACTTTCTTAAATTCATAAAAACAGTGAATGATATAAGATAGAGTGAAGCATCAATTTCTCTTATTTTGAATGTTAGAACTGCGATGTTTGAAGTGTTTGTTGGAGAAGAAGGGCTTAAACGATTTATAGTTGATGTAAAAAGTTGTCATTGTCTTTGAATCGATTGTTTCAGACCTACAGACCGACATGAATATTTTAATGATGTAAATATGTTTAATTTTGTAAATAAATATAACAAGTAAGATAACATCTACCTGTGTATGTCTTTCTGAACGTAGATACAGGATTCATGGCTCTGATCAATTAACACAGTGTTGGAGTTACACACATCAGTGTGAATGGTTTAGTGTGCTACTGTTCACAACAACACAGCAACACAAGACCAACAATGTTTCTTACATTTTTTACAATTGGTTTCATTTATATATTAAAGACTTGTAGAATGATATATTTGAGAGTCTGAAATGTGACAAGTGTATTTTGTATATTGAGGTTACAACCCCAAAAGACAGGGCCTATGAACGATTTGGTCAAATTAACACCACAAACAAGCACAAAGCCAATAATCCCAGTGAAGTTTGTTCTAGGGAAGGAACTGGGGACAATGGCTGACATTCCCACTTACTACCACTGCTCCAATAACCCTGCCACACACAGTAATCCCATCACCACACACACACCAACAGAGAACGTAGACCCCACACACACTCACACATCCAGGACTTTTTAGCTCAGTGCAGTCCCTATAAGCTACATGCTAAGCCCTCTGCCATACAAGTCAGATCCTCTCGACTCGGCACTGAGTCTTCTTGAAAAGAATCTTAGCACTTGCAGTCAGCCCGTACACTGCACTGCCTTTTCAGACCACAGGGCTCAGTGTGTGAGTGTGAGAGAGAGGACTGCTATCTACAGAAAGTCCACTTTTCAGGAACAGAAGGGGAAAGGGTTTATTCTCAAAGAAAATTAAAAACTTATTAAAAACTTCAAATCTGTCCATCCTCCAGTCGAAGGTAAAGCATCGACTAATCAGCAAACAAAAGTTATCGCCTTCGCCTCGGTAATTGCACGTAGAAAAACTTTCTTTTTGTGGGACTCCCCTCTGCCACTATGATTTAAAGATCTGCTGCATGACACTTTATGTCTCTTGAAATTGGAATAGAAATAAAGTTCCCCTCCGATAGGTTCTATTCCTGATGGGAACTGCTGATCGACTTTGAGGCTCGCCTTCCCCCAAGCGATATGTCGCCATAGCATCTCATCTCTTGGCTCTCTACCCCAGGTCCACGCCTCGCTACCTGTGCACAACACTTACAGCCAGACCCCCACATTTAGACTGTGCATGTGTGGTGTCGCCTGGAGTAAGCATCCCATATGTCAATTTATTTATTTTCCTTTTCTCAAATAGATCTCTGTGTCCGGCATATTCTTGGAGTTCTCACTGTGTCTTTATTTCACAGATAGGACTCATGGTTTCTGAATTATAGTTGTTTGAGTGCTGCACTCAGAGTTTAGATTTGTCTGTTCCCAGTGGGGAGAGAACAGGTGCATTCAGTTAGTGAGCTTTAAAGAGTCTTAATAATATAATTAAATAGCATTAAATAACATTAGATAATATTTTATTATCAGTCATAACATCGTTATTTCAAATGTAAATCAAATATAGTCATCAAAATATCTTAGTAAGAAAAAAAGTATTGTTGTTGTGACAACAGGATGAATCTGATTGGTCTATTTGGAATGGAGCCCTCTGATTGGCTGTTGATTTCTTTAAATACTGTTAAAGTGTAAGACAGTTGCTGTTGCACTCTGACCTTGACTGAGGTAAGTCATGTCTCACTCTCTCTCAGTATTTACCCAGCATGCTAACCAATACAATTCAGGCTCATAATTTAAGTTTGAAATGAAACCACTGTATAATATGAAGTTGCTGCTGTTGCCCGCTGCTGTTACATATTGATAATGTGCTGTGTTCTGTTGGTTTTATGACAAATGTGGGAATGTTGTTGCTGGCTTGTTTTGTATTTTGTGCTGCTTATATTAATGAGTGATACGTGATAACGTGATGCTAAGTAAGGTTAGGTCGCCTAGGCCAGGCAGAGTGAGGCATTGTGGAAAAAACACCTGTAGCACCAGGATATTTTCACATTTCACATCTTATTCTACCAAACGATGTGATTTTTGTAACATTGGGAAGATTAACCTTTGTGTTTAACTTTGGTATGTAATACAAAGTAAAAAAAAAAAAAAACTGCCATTACTGCCAATCGAATTCACATTCAAATTCAAATCAAAGCATCTGGTTGCCATGGTGATTGATGAGGGATGCTTTCCCAGTCATTTATTTCAAAAAATGTTTTTTTTACTAGTGATCTCACAAATCTATCTGTGTGTCCGGCATATTCTTGGAGTTCTCACTGTGTCTTTATTTCACAGATAGGACTCATGGTTTCTGAATTATAGTTGTTTGAGTGATGCACTCAGAGTTTAGATTTGTCTGTTCCCAGTGGGGAGAGAACAGGTGCATTCAGTTAGTGAGCTTTAAAGAGTTTTTAAAGCTCTCTCTCTCTCTCTCTCTCTCTCTCTCTCTCTCTCTCTCTCTCTCTCTCTCTCTCTCTCTCTCTCTCTCTCTCTCTCTCTCTCTCTCTCTCTCTCTCTCTCTCTCTCTCTCTCTCTCTCTCTCTCTCTCTCTCTCTCTCTCTCTCTCTCTCTCTCTCTCTCTCTCTCTCTCTCTCTCTCTCTCTCTCTCTCTCTCTCTCTCTCTGCTAATTATTTTGTATTGAATGTCTGTCAATACATCAATTTCACCTAAATCTTAAACACTATTTCATTTTGTCACCTGCAGACAATCGTTTTCCAGAGATCCAGATCCAGACGACAGCAGAATATTCTTCCGAGAACAAATCCTCTTCAATACTACTACAACTATTATTCGATAAGAAGTCAATCGTTTTCCAGAGACGACAGCAGAATATTCTTGCAAGAACGAATCCTCTTCAATACTACTTCATCTACTATTCAATAAGAAGTCAACAACCAACAAAACAGACGAAAGGAAACTTTGATTCAACTCTTTGCACTCGAGTTTCTTCCGTGCATAGTTCATGTGTCCGTTGGGAAATATGCAACAACAAGACACTGTGACGAGCCTGAAAGCCGAACTCATCCGAGCCATGGATGAGATAAAGGCTCTCAAAGATGGAACCTCGTCTCTGCAGAAGCAGCTGAGTGAAAAGGATGGTCTGCTGAAAAAAGAGACCAGGAAACGACGTCATCGCTTCCGAGCCTACGTGGACTGCCTGTATGAGCTCACTGCGTGTCAAGCCAAGTGTGAGAGACTTGAGGCAAGTCTGCACCAGGAGCGACCTCAGCCCAAGACGAGCTGGGAAAGGGCAGCCAAAGTGGAAGGAATAAAAGGAGAACAGCTGCTGGAGGTGCAGTGATACTGTGAGTTCACTACCCGTGCCAAAACTGGTACCAGTCAATTAGGACCAAATTAAACTGGATTCTCTGTAATTGTCGTGAGCTTCACTTGGATTTTTGCATTGCTGCGAATTTTTTTGGGAATTGTACTCTGGGGTTGGCAGGAAAAATTCCAACCACGGATAATGTCCAGATATTTGTGTCCTCACATACAAAACCCTTTAAAAGTATTCAGGAATTTTTTCAGTGCATGTCCAAAAGCAGCTTGATTTACTAATATTAACAGCAGCTGATTAATCGATCACTTCCAGGTGACTGGCTGAATTACCTTGACATTTTGTACAGACATGTATGGTCCCTTGAAGATGCACCTGTTAAGGTTTGTTAGATCTAGGACCCCACAGCAGACACGGAAAGAGAAGTTGAGGTTTAAGTTAATAAAGTTTATTTCCAGGTAACATGGAAACAGGTAGTAGTGGCAGTAAGCTGGCTTGTAGAACCCGAGTGGAAGCGAGGAGCGGCGAAGCACACGACGGTCGACAACATAGTATAATCCGGCGCTGGAGTGGAGAGCGAGCCAGGCATATATGGAGGAGATAATGATGATTGGAATCCGGTGTGCCTCATCTGCCGTCGCCAGGAGCCACACCACGCCCCCTGACACACACAACACACAGGAGGAACACAACAGAGAAGGAGGAGAACAAAACAACAACAACTCACAACCCACAATCCACAGTACCCTACCCTTCTATTGACTAATCAACAAAAGGATAACAATTTTCACTCAAATATATGGATTGAGACCAAAACAAATTCAAGTTTTGCTTCTTTACTAATAATATGTGGACTTTATGAAGGGATTTTATCAAAGAAACTATTCTGTCCTGTATCCTATATATATACCTCCTGGAAAAGCAAATATCTAAACCCCCCCTGGCCAGGAGAAATACCCCGGCTGAGAGGGCCTCAGGAAGTACTCCTCGCTAAGCAAAGAGATTTGTAGGAAAGGGGAGAAGCTCTCTACAGCATATGCCATGATTTATTCTAGATTTACTCTAGACTCTGAGATCATGCCTCCTCAGTTACTGGATTTGATGTGTGTATCTGTGACAGCGAGTCTTTGTCTGTATACAAATAACATGTGACTGGGGATACCCCGTCCGGTGCTCCACTCGCACATCGGACTGACGGCTGCTCTGATTCAACCAAATCCCCTTAAATATCAACCAGTAACATACACTAATGCTGTGTAAGTCAAAACATCCAGGCCTGAGTGATGTTCGCTGCTCAAAACAATTCATCTGGACATGTAGGGCATTTGCACATCAGTTTGTTGTTTGGGTAAAAAAGGAAAATACACGCTGAGGAAGACGTTTAATTTGAGATACGCTGCATTAATTTCTGCGAGGATGAACTTTTCCTTACCTCTCTCCACTCATTCATTCTCTAAATGTTTCTTGATAGCCGGTAAAGTGGCAAAGAAAAGTAACCCATCCTGCCACTGACATACTTCTTCATCTGTGGTATTTGAGCTCAATTTGTGACCGTGTAAGTGAGGAGCTGGTGTCTAAACACACCAAACAAAAGAGAGGAAACAAATCTACCAGCTCGAGAGACAGGTATCTCAAGGCCATTCATTTCACCTGATAGACTCAGACAGCTGTGAAATTTGGGCTGTTCCAAATCTAAGGTAAACACAAACAGGGAAATACCCACACACAGGCAGGGGAGCGTGGGGAGTTTCAGCAGCCGATGATGTAAGTCAACGACATTTAAAGCGAGAAAACACATCTCTGCTATAGTAACTGATCAACTCCAATGTATCAGCCACGAATGATAAACCAGAATCAGCCATTTTCGCTTTCAAGTTATTTGAATTTCTCAGAAATGAAGGTGACACCATTCCTTTTCTTTAACAACAATATTTGTTGTAGAATAAATGATCTATTGTGTATTATTACTGGCAAACATTCTTTGTTTGATTCCTAACTCAAGTGTGAACTGAACTGCTCTGTCACAATGCTCACTGACTGGGGGGGGGGGACTTTGGTGTCGCTGCGTTGAGCATTGACTCAACAAATGAAAGTCTTTATGGCAGGTTATCATGGGGCACTTGATACCACTTTGAGGAAGGTCAATGGCCGGTTTTAAACCTGAGTGTGCAGTGCCAGGTGTAATCACACCTCTGGATGTGGGAGAGCAATTGCAGACTGGGGACCTCATCTAGATGAACAAACATTAGCCCCGGGAGGTCATAGGAATGGCTAGATTAAATGGTTTCCGATAGAAAGGATGGAAAAGACCAACATTTGGAACTCCGCTCTGCAACAGCAGTGAAATTAAAGAGAATTTAAGACACATACCGTTAATCCAGTGTATGCTCAGAGTCTAGCTTGTTTGAACTTGAAAGGCGGGACGGACATTTTTTAGGAGAAACTAGGCTCTGAATATCAGAAAAAAATGTTTTATCTCTGAAAATGTCAGAGCTTGGAACCTTTCTGAAGGTTCAATCGGCATTAACTCTCAGGTCAAACTCTGCAGCTGACACAGGTTTTGAATAGGCTTCGGCAATAATTTGAATTGACAGTGAGGTGAGTCTCTGTGTGTTCATGACGTCGAACATAAACCGTCATGGAAAGAAAACAGAGATCAAACTTCCCCACTGGCAGTGGAAAAAAAGTGAATGACCTATTTTTAACTGGGTTTACCCATATTTAAAAACATGCAAACGTGATAATTTGGGTGTGAAAGAGGTATTACACTCTTCTCGTGGCAAACAAGAACGAGGACGCAGCAGCTCCAGAGATGTTATGATGAGAAGATACAGTATTTTTCAGATTTTGATCTGGTATTTGTGACTTGGCACATTCTTAACATACAAACTCATAGGAAAGCATTTTTAGTGTTTTGCCGGGGCCTGTGTGAAACCCGCTAACTGCGATCTTAAGGCCAATTTATGCCTCTCCGTTATTTCTATTACGGACAGATAAGACCACCCTATCCGTCGTGAAACGCCCTCTCCGAGCGCCTCCGACAGCTTTTCGTACACGTCTGATTTTTCTAACTATCCGTCTTCATGTTGGAGACCCGACGGACCGCTCTTGGCTGTGATTTGTCCGCGAACGACATCATTTCCGTATGACGTCATTTCCGTATTTCCGGACCTTAAACTTCCTGTTTACATGTAGCAACAAACACGAACACAACTATGATTCTACGATTAATGTGACGTGTGTGTTAAGCCAGCGGAGTTGTCTGGCTGACGGTGGCTCGTTAGAGCACTGACGGCATGTGTGCACGGTCACAGACGGTTATAACGAGCTTTCAAAACGGCGCTAGCAGGCTAGGCTAGCTAGCGGGCTAGCCACCATGCTAACTGCGGTGGTAACAGTGCAAGAACCCGCCGTCACGACTTTAATTCCACTTCTATCATGACACTGTTTCTATAATACCGTCAGGTTAGAAGCAAACACTGGATAGTAGTTGTTAGTGCCAGGAGTCCCTGCTGACTGTGTGTGGAAGCTGGAGAGGAGCTAGGTCCGGGTAGCTTCTAGCTACATGTAGCCTCAAGCAGATTCAAGCTGTGGAATCAGCAACACAGTTCGGAAACAAGACCGGGGAACCGCTGCGCTAAGAAACGATTACATCAGCATCTTGACACGCTGGGTGTCACTTTATTTAGTTCTGTTAGTTGCCATGGTTCAGTGTGTGGGACGCAAGCTAACATGTCAACAGAGACACGTGGACTTCTTCTTCCCAAATGGGGTAGGCTTCTCTGAGCTCGTCTTCCGTTGCGCCACCTATGGGTTTGGCGGGGAATTGTTTTTAGACGGATAGTCGTCGGAGAAGTAAAAATCAAAAAGACTCTTTGTCCCCCGCTGAGACCTCTCCGAGAAACGGATATGTAGAAGTATATAAGAGCCTTTAGAAGCAAGTAGCTTGTAAGCTTCTGCCAATAAATAATAAACAAATTGCTGTTTTTTTTGGTTTTGCTCATTCTCCGTATGAGGAATCTGAAGACTCTGTACCCATATCTGATGTGTGGCTGCAAGAAATGTCAAAGTCACTGCAACTGGAGAGACTGGGATTATATAATGAACATAAAAGACGATATGGGACCCTGAAGTTAACTGGAGGTGGGGAAACAATTTTTTGAATCTGATGTGAAGAACCTAGCTTAGTGTCCCTTTTTGTAATCACCACCATATACCTACTTTAACTGTGACTTTGGTTGTAATTGTGTTATACATGATGTGCTGTGTTACTTTTTGAGGTTTCTTCCTTTTCTTCTGTCAGTTTGTAATCTGGCTATGCAGGAAAAAATAAACACAATTATGACATTTTACAACCATGTGCAAATAAAACTGTACGCCTCGATTTATGCACCATCATCTCAGTGTATTGTCACTCATACAAATAATGTGAAGGGACTTTTCAGAATTCAACAGTCTAATTTGCTGTATCTGCACATCAGGGCTTTGGCTCCACAGTAGAAACATAAATCACAGTGCGCTGCAGGAACATTTACCCTGGGGGGACGTTCCTGAACTTATGTTTCAGAAACCTTTGTTGGAAAAGCACATTGTGTCTGTGTCTGTCAAGTTTCCCCTCAGTTATAAGTAACTACGTGCTGGTTTCGGATAACTGGCCTATTTAATTAGGTAGAGACATGCAAACATAACGTTCGTCTTAGCCTGTTAAAACATTTGTTGAATACAAATAGCCGTCAGCTATGTAAGTAGCTAGTGACATGTTGGAGCAGAAATGGAAAAACCAACAGTTTTATGAAGCCGTGTGACACATATGTAAAACAAGCTGTGAGGTTAAATAGTTACAATGCATAATAAAAGGTTAAAATAAGTTGAAAATGGTAAAGAGTTGGTACAATACACTCCAGCTTTGATGTCAAGTCAGAGTCAAACCAGAAGTATGAATGAATGGTTGTAGTATTGCATGTAAAGCCCTTTGAGATGCATTTCTTGTATGAAAGGTGCTATACAAATAAAGTTTATTATAATATTATTATCATTATTAAGACTACAAAAATCGTATGTCCTGCCGAGTTTGTCTTTCTTCAACTCTCCTGAATAATACTCCAAACTTGTAGTGACCCAGCTGAACTCAGGGGCTGCTGTTCTCACGTGTTGGAGATGTTCAAAGAGCTGACATGGGGCAGAAGAGCAGCTTTCATGCAGGAGTCCGACTGGGGGGAGGGAATCCACTCTTATCCTGGGAGACTTGCATCAGCCTCTGGTAGTGCTTGTGTGGTGGATGTGTCATTTTCTAAATTATCAGTGAAGTCTGCGACCTGTTGCTTTGGTCTTTGGGTTGTTTTCTCACTGGGGTTCCGGGTTTGGACAGCAGAGGGGGTTGCAGGAGAAGATTCTGAGATAAGAGATAAACCTTAGTTCTATTATATCACACACATGCAGCCTGATCTGCATGAGGTGTTGGGGGCCATAGAAACTTTCAAAAGGCCAGTATCCGGCTACTGGTTAAATTGGCCTGCAAAACAATTAGTGATAAACTGTAGTTTCCAAGTGGTAGTAAAAAGGCTGCTTGTGTAAAAGAAAACATGTTTCTCGGTGTCCATGTCCACCCTGTGGACCAAATAGTCAGAGGCAGAACAAGTCTAACAAAGACCAAGAAACTCATTTCTCTTTAAATATTAACATTTATTTAAGTATACAATTTAGTCTTCTCATTGCCCCGCCACCCCCACCCTTTTCACAGGTTCAGTGTCAGTATCTTGGCTTCTCAATGCAGCATTAAGCCTCGCTGGAGGACGGTAAAAACTCAAGAGACAAACGGGTAAAACAAGCATTGATTATTTCTTTGCAGTTTACAGATGGAGGATCACGGGCATCGCCAAACCTACAAGCTGCTTGCAAATGCCACATTTGGTTCAATATTATTTGCTTTTTTAAAAATATTTTTTCTCCATGCGGAGGCATTTACAATCGCATTGCATATAATGATAACTTTGTTGACTGAAGGACGGAGCAGGATGGTGACTAGATTGTATCACTTCGTTTTTTTTCATTATTTGTCTTGAATACTGACCGAAGCTTTGTTGATGTTTCCTCCATCAGAGAATAACGGAATGATGAATGAAAACACAGACCATTTCACAAAATGTCACAGGTGTGTTAGAATTGATGTGTTTAGACATTAATTCAAAGAAATGTGCTGACTTGAACATCAGTCATGTTTTTATTTTAAGGTTGCGTTACCGCAAACCGTAAGCTTTTCAAAAGTGTCCACCGCCACTATATTCTGCATGAAATGACATAAAATTATCTTTTGACAAACACACACCCGAAAAACGCAAAACTCTACTATCATCAAAACTGAAGCCCCATTTTTAATAACGTTAAAAAAATTAAAAGTTGAAAACAATCTATTTCAGGCAACTAAGTCGTCATGTTTTGGTCAACAAATGTCTTCATGAAAAAAATAATACAGCTAAACTACAACTACAATTTAATAGTAAACTTGAAGATATGAAAAGAAGCACAGTAAGAAAATAGTGTTATCTTGCATTTAAGCTGACCTCTATCCAACACAAAGAGGATCCTGCCTGTTTGGTCGCACATACGTCTCCCTTTTAAGTTTCTCAAACAAGGAAGGAAAACATGAAGAAATGAACACGTAAAAATATTTCCCAAGGATCTTTTGAGGACTCAGATCCCCTCAGTGGAGCAGCTAGTGTTTTAAATGGTTGATTATTGATCATGAAATGTAGTAGGCTGCATCCCCACATTGTGCTGATGAAGATTTAAGTGCTTTCTGATGAAAGATGATCTGGGGGAGAGGAAGGTCTATAACGACAAGGGCGGGTGATGAACCTTACACATTTAACTGATGAGGTATTGCACAGATTAATTATTAGGATCATAAAAAAAGCAAATAGGCAAAAATAAATATACAGCAAATTCATACAACATTTACATTACAATTTTAGTCAGATTCTGGAAGATTTCTACAAGATATTTTAGTGTCAGCGATAGGTTGGGGGTTTGCAGGATATTCATCACTAGTCATCCCACTCCTCGTCATCCTCAAAATCCTCATCTTCGTCGTCATCCTCGTCTTCGTCTGAGAAAAGAAAACACAAAAGAAATGTAAAAAGAAAGTGTTGAAATCCTGAGAATAGAAAACCTTTTCACATAACCTCAGCAGGACGGAAACCCCAGGGTGAACAGGAGAATTGGAGCTCTGCCTTAAAGGGGAAGTGGTTTGACCGTTTGGAAAATATGTTTATTTAGGTTCCTACTGAAAGTTTGATTGACACCACTCTCATGTGTGCATAGTTATTACAATGCAGTGACCAGCAGACAGCGAAGTTAGCTTACCACAAAGACTGAAAACAAGTGGTTACAGCTAGCTTGAATGTCATGAGGGTTTCTGTTGGTTACCACCAAGGTGTAATAACACAAGTGATTTTTTCTTTTTAACAATTTTTACACAAATAACCCAGACATGAGCATCAGGTTTTGATCTTATCATCCAACACACTGCAAGAAGGTGAATAAGCACATTTCCCAAAAATGTGGAATTAGGTATCCTTGTTTCTTGGGATAAGGTCTAAGGGCAACTAAGGAACCCAGGATGCTGTAGCTACGTGCCAAGTGTGTACCAGGTGATACACAGCCCATCAGCAGAGCTACCTGAGGAATGGATGGCTTTGCTCCTCTTCTGCATCACCTCCATGAGCGCGCCGACGATGCCGGCAGTGGGAGCCGACGATGGAGGGCTTGACTCGGGAAGATCCGGCACCTGAAGACAAACAAACAGACTCGGTTTGTAACAGGTACACTCGCATAGAGTATAACAGAGATTTTCATGTGTAGGTAACTTGTATGCGTTTTGCACATTTCTCAACAGATCATATTTAAAAATGTTGGTGTGCATCGACAGTACAAACTTGGAGTTAGTGATTTAGACATGGAATGTACACAGAGACCTGGTGCAGTGTCAGTTGGCTGAATTAGCCATTAGCAGATCCTTGCACTCTGTTGTGGGAATCGGACTGTGATTGTCTTACTGTCTTGAGCTGGATTCCCTGTCGGATCTGGTCCAGCAGGGCGTCTCTTCCTGGTTTAGTGGCCGTCACTTTGGGGTTCGGGTCCACCTTCTTCAGCTGGGTTCCTCCTCTGATCTGGTCAAGCAGCGCTGACTTCCCGCCTGGGCTCGGCGAATGGG
Source organism: Limanda limanda (assembly GCF_963576545.1). Classification (NCBI taxonomy): domain Eukaryota; kingdom Metazoa; phylum Chordata; class Actinopteri; order Pleuronectiformes; family Pleuronectidae; genus Limanda; species Limanda limanda. The sequence continues at coordinate 25,362,359 of NC_083643.1, forward strand.
GCGAGTCTCCACCCCTACCATCCAGCTCTGGAGGAGGGCCGGGCGGCGGAGGAGGAGGAGGAGGTGGCGGCGGCGGAGCAGCGACAGAGCCAACACGGCTGCTGACCGGAGATGGCTGGGCAAGTGGGGGAGGCGGAGGGGGTGGGGCTTGGGGGGCGATGGAAGAGTGCAAGGCCGGAGGAGGAGGTGGTGGAGGCTGGTGGTGGTGGTGATGGTGTGGAGGAGGAGGGGGCTGGTGACCTCCTCTGGTGGGAGGCGGAGGGGGGGGCGGGGCACCCAGAGTTCCAGGTCTGGAGGGAGGAGGAGGAGGAGGAGCTGAGGCGGGTGCTCTGGACGGAGGAGGGGGAGGAGGGGCTCCCCGACCCCCTCTGGATGGTGGAGGAGGCGGTGGAGCCGAGTTATGGGGTGGTGGAGGAGGAGGAGGGGGTCCGCCACGAGACGGGGGTGGAGGGGGTGCTGCAGGGGTGGGGTGGGGGATAAGGGATAGGAGATCAGGTTGTATCAATGAACCTCAAAATGACATCACACAGGCAACTGTGTCACATATTCAGCTGCTACGCACACAGTCTCCAAGGTTTCACTGGAGGATACAGCCAAGATACTAAACTCAAGTCACACAGACTCTTAACAGAGACATTGCACTGCACACCTTCTCCTCACTGCTGCTCACAGTACAGGAGGGATTCTACACGTGACACAAAATGTCAACAAAAGAAGAAACATGAATGTGTTAATGTGATCCAAGCTTGGGGACGGAGAGCCCAATGTTTGTTTCGTGCATTCATTCAAGAAACAGTCTCCTCACATAATTATGTTTTCATCTCCCACCATTGTTGTTTCCATAAGTTCTAAAGCTTGTCATGTTTTCCGCATGTCATCAATACAGTGCCCAATCTTTACAAATAGGCGGTTGCTTTGTCTTATACTAGTTGCAACTTTTTTCTGAAAGTGAGCTATGTTCAACCAGGTTTTATAATCAATGTTTTTAATAGGATTAAAAGTTTTGTGACTGTCAAAAAGCGTGGTTTACATGCAAGTTGGAATGATTTACTTAACTTTCGTTATTGTTTTTCTTCAGACCCTGAAAAGACACTGTGTTTTTACTTTGAAGATAATTTTCCAAAAAGGAAACAATTCTTTGAATGTTGTAGTGATGCAAGGTATACCAATACCAGCAAGGTACCGGGATACCAGCCATTAAAAATATACGATACATAATTCTATTAGTATTGGCACTTTCCCTCTTCTCTCCACCTTCAAACCAGTGCAGGTTAACATGAATACATTCTGGACTGAAACCGTCACCAAATATAAAAAAGCAAATTTAAGGTCTGCAGATGAAACACTTCTGTCTGAGACATGAATAAAGGCAGCATGAAGGAAATGATTGTAACAGATAAAGCTTTGAAAGGAATTATCTTTTGTTATATTGCTGTATATACACTTCTGATTTGATGCTTTCAGACGTCATGTCCTCTACTATTTACACTGTGGTTACCATCATAAAACTCTAAAAACAAGAAAAACATCATCTCTGTCAGACCTAACGTAAATGACTGAATCACAGTTGGATTAAAATGCATTAACCAGTGATTTATTCATGCAGTGTTATGATTCAAACACATTCACACTGATAGATTCCATTTTGACTGTATGGATGAAAGAGGACTTCACCATTCAACATTAATACTTCCATTCCCTTTAATATCCGATATTTAATTTGAACTGACTTGTGAAACCTTTGATAGTAACTTGTGTTCACTTCAAAGGTTTTTCCACATTGGCAGAGGAAAAGAAAATCTTTTGAGTGAAAAAATGACATCCATCAAAAATGACAACTAAGACAGAGGCACAAAGCAGCTCAAAACAATTACTTCCATAATGGGGTTTTTAAGCCTATAGAGTTTAAGTTAGATCTGTCCAGTTTTTCTTTAAAATGCAGCAAATATTCACATAAGGAGTTGCAAGAATATCGGTGCTTTGACATTGTGCAATGTGATAAAAAGATATGAAGATTATTTCTAGCTTCAGACACTGATGAAAGGCTTTATTCTCCAACAGAACCTGCCATTACGGATCAGTTTGATACATCAAAGACATCAGTGTGTGTGCGCGCGTGTTCATTTGTTCTCACCTTGCCTCCTCAGCTCGTTCTTGACGGCCTCCACCCCTCCCTTCTTCTCAATGAAGTCGTAGATGACCTTGGACGTCTCACGATCCTTTAGCTGAGCCTCGGAGATGCCGCACATGTCAAACAGGTTTTTCAGTTCAGGGTCCAGGTTGTTCAGCTGCAGCATTAAAAAACATGGAGAATATTTCAAAAACACAGCAGGACAGTGCAGAGGACCAATGACGGTATTGGGATGTCACAATACCAAACATGTCGTAGTCAATACCGATACCATGAAATTTCCACAATTCTCGATACCCAATTTGATACCACGGCAAAAATCAAAAACAGATCAATAAATCCCATTAACTTCAACACACACTGCTTTATAAAAATATATGAACATACAAAAACAACCCTGTCTATGTAGCCTTCAAGTGGCATTGAACCTCTCTTCCGTTTGCAAAAGTGTGTGTGTGTGTGTGTGTCTGTGTGTTGCACTCTGTCACTGTCTAAATAAGTGTCTCATAAACTCCAGAGCAAACTAAACAAACACAAAGTAAACCTGAAGCACTGCACGGGTCCCAAATAACCTCTGATTAGTGATGGTGCCAGCTCCCGCTCTTTTGGGATGAAACCATCTGGATCAAAAAGTTACCCCCATTCCAGTTGTTAAAATTGTCCACGAATGACATTATACCTTTTTGATACACCGCTCTCCCTCTGATAGAAACCACTGATATGTTCATCCTTTTCAAAGTAAAAAAAATCATCAGTTTTCTGATCCTCTTTAACTGGCTCTGTTCTAAGAATTTTCATTTTATCCACGGACAGCAGAGCCTCCTCCTCTAAAGTGAGGCGTACACAGCAGCGTTCACAGTGTTAGTGTGACATCTGGTGGCCAACAGGTAGAAATACCATCTGCCTCCAAACTGGCAACAAACCACTCAGCTGCTGTCCACCATGACCAGCTTCTGCTGTATGACTGACGTGTTCAAGATGGTTTGGTGTGCTCAGTTTATCATGAGGCAGTTAAAGGCAGAGAGAGGGAAGCAGTCAGCCTGTTGCTTGTTCAGCGAGTCAGTCCGCGCATTAGCTCATTACTGGACAAACTCAATATTGACACGCATCAGCAGCTCTTGTTTCACAGAGGAAATACTTAAGGTTTCTAAACAGCCTCCGTCTTATAACGATAATTATTTGTCAAGCCTTAAAGAGACACTGGACTCTTAAATGTTTTAGAGCTGGAAAACTAAATGATATGACTGCTTTTAAATGAAATACATTAATGCTGGTTTTAACATCACATTCGTCATCAAAATCGAACTAAAGCTGATTGCTAGAAAACGTAGATTACATTGCTTGAGCAAGTGAATTGCTATGTCGGATGTGTGTGTGTGTGTGTGTGTGTGTGTGTGTGTGTGTGTGTGTGTGTGTGAGATCGGTCATAGTATTTTTTCACGGGACTATGATTTTTCTGCCACAAGGTGACTATGTAAGTTTTAATATGCATTACCACAATTGTCTGTGAAATAGTTGCTTTTTGAGTTGTTTCTAGAAGAGCACAACCTCAAATAATTTCTCCAGTTTGCAGCCCTCTAATGACTTAATGAGGCCCCTGCCTGGTTCACTCTGAAACATTCTGTGTCTTTCAGCTTCCGAGAAGCAGCGAGATGTCTGTGAACATGAACAGGAAGTAACAAGAGGCTATTGTGTGATCTCATCATGCAGCCACCACACAGGTCACTATTGTGCTCCTATGAGTATGTGCAAGTGTGTGTCCATAAAGTGGCTACTCACATCAAAACCTGTGTTTGGATCCCAGCCCACGTGACCGATGTGCCTGAAAAAGACGGGGCAGATATGTGGTGAGATCACACAAGTGTTGCATAAGTACACAGATGTGCATCAATTGTTTAGTATGTGCATGTGGCCGACCATGTGCCCATGCTAAATAGTGAGCCCACACACACACAAACACACTCATGGTTCAAAGACAGTGTGGTCATTGAGCGCTTTCAGACCCAACATGTTTCCTGCTGCCATGTAGAAGAGTGTGTCAGGTCTGGCCGAGTCGGAAGTTTGCAAATGGAACGACACCTTAAATCGAAATTACGACTCGGAAATTAGGAGCAACCTTTTACTTGTGGGAGTTACTGATATTAATGTATTGGGTGTGTTAGCGGCGGGATGACGGAACCAGATGTTTTTATTTACTAGTAATTGCAAACGTTTCCAGCACAGTGTGTCCTCAGAGTCAGGGTAGGCAGTGTGTGTCAAACTAAAGCTCAGGAAAGAGGCTCCATCACGTGATAGAGTGAAACGTTTCATCACACAATCAGAGATCTTTCAGCAGCTGTACTTGCTGCAGTAAGCGGCTCCTCGCATTTTTCAAACATAACAGTCTGATCCTGGTTTGTGAAATATGCTGCTCTGCTGTCAGCTGAAAAACCCCGCCCCTTTTCTGTGCAGGCGCTCAGAACTTGATGAAGCAAAGTTGGGTTGACTTAAAGAGTTGATAACCAGCTTCATGTGACCACTTAACCTGATGGCGATTGTTAGATTAAGTTCAACTGGATATTGGAAAGATATCCTGGGTATGATGAACTATATATCCCTTAAGAATACACATGATAAGTGTGAAGAGTGAATTATATTATTTTAGATTGTTTCCTAACTGAAAACGATGAATTGCTTAACTGATAAAAAGGACAGAAAATTAACCTGCAACCTGTGTGAATGATAACTGACCAGCATTGGCCCGTTCTAGCTTCACGAATCAAAGGAGTCTTTCTTATTCTTTGATTCATATCGCTGCAAATCTGGGTTTTGAAACAAGACAGGTGCTACTATGGACATTTTTTTTCTATAGACATAACTTACTTAAAAGATTAAGTAGACGTTTGTTGTGGCCCAACCCCCGACTTTACAAAGGCCTTTCATTTCCTATCTTACAGGCAGCAATTGATTTCTTCTGTCGGTCAGCCTGTAACTATGAAAACTCACCATTTTATTTGTATAATAATAAACTTGAACTACTTTGTACTTGCTACAGATTTGTTATTGATCATTCAATGAGTTTTTTTAAAAAGTGCATTGATTGAAAATTCCATACATACCTACATACTTGAGCATACGGTATTTCATATCTTTTTTTACAGTCTAGATACTTTTTAATTATTCAATCATGTTTCCCTAGGATTTCTCACAGAGTACTGTGACCTCTGGCCTTACTGCTGATCCCCTCCTATATTTGTAATTGTATTGTCAGATTCCTTTTGGAAACTGTATCACATTCTCTGTGATGTTGAACATGTGACTCACTGGAAGTTGCTGGGTGTGCCGATGTCAGCCTTGGTCAGTTTCTTCTTGTTGCTTTTGGTCTTCTTGCTCTTGCGGGTAAAGCCGCTGTGGCTCAGTATGTTGTTGAGGTGGTACGGCTGTTGGTGGCTGTGGGAGTTGAGGAATCTCACATTGTTGATCTCTGGGTTTTTGATGTCCACCGTGGCCATGGGCAGAGCTGGACCTGCGCAGGGGGAGACGTTCACTTGTTGCAGTTATTGACAATATCTCCAATTGAACACCAAAGATAATAAACTCTAATTAGCAGGTTGTCAAGAAAAGTCCTGCTGTCCGTAAACATCCAAAGGCCTGTTTTTCACGAAAGATAATTCAAACGAGGAATAATGCATCTTCTGTGCCAGTGCTTCCCAAGCTGGGGGATATGACTCACAAGATGATTTCCAGTAATTTAATTTAAAAACAATTTCAAAGAACACATTTTATCCATAAATATTACAGAGGATGGGAAATATTAGTAAATGTAAAATAGAACCATGCAAATAGAAATGTCATCAGATTTCAGATTTTCTTTGTACCCACGATGCAGCGGGTCAATTTACAGCAGCACAGGTCACAATTGCAAGTGTCTTTGGAAATTGGAACTCCTGCTTTGATGAGATGCAGGTCTTTTGGTGTAAGAGTTACCTTTGTGCGCTTGCACTCCAGTTATTGCCAAAGACTGAATTAATTCAGTTGGAAATGCTGCACAGCCATCAATATGACCTCCCCGTTACCTGGGGGATCAATATGGCAGAGAGCTGGTGCAAACTCTGACATGTTTGATGTACAAAAACAGTGATTCTGTCAGTCAGTTCTGAGCTTTTGTGTTCCATGTTTTCTAAAATAAACATCAGGTAGGCCTCTCTGTCCTGTTGGTCAGGGCCATTCAGTCCTCGAAACCCTCGTAATCTCCACAAACCACAGCAGTATCTGACCTAACCACTAATCCATTGCTAATCCCAGTCCAAATCTCTGGACCCCCATGAATACTAGATGTCAATGACAAGACCCACAGGCATGCTTCAGCAGTGCAGAGAAACAGGATGGGACGGTTGTGTTTAAGTCAGAGTATCTGACTGAGGAGTTTCTACAAGATGAATGAAATACATCAGACTCAAACAATAACTTTACCAATTTATGACTATAGTCGATTTCCTGGGTGGCTGCTTATGTTTGAGAACTTTGGATTATTTTGCATGTCAGAAACTAGAATGACCGCACTGCAGTTCTATGCCTCTGGCAACCAGGGCAGTTTCAGTGTCCATATTTCTAGATAATAATTTTTTACAGATTCATGAGGTCAGTGTGACCTTTGACCACTGAAACGTAATCACTTCATCTTTGAGTGACAACTGCTCAAAAGTTGAAATTCCTTCAAACAAGCTAGAGATATCATATTCAAAAGCCCCAAAACATGTTTTTTGAAGCCACTGTGACCTCAGAAGGGCACATATGGGGGTGGGTGATAGCATAGCTACAGCAGCATAGATACTTCCAGTTGTAGACTTTTAGGCTTAAAACAGTGTAAATTACGCCGTTTCGATTCTAATATAAATGTCGAGTCTTGCAGACACTTGGATGACACCACACTAGCAGTATGGAGGCATGTGTTTTTTTCTGTTGTGTTATTACCTCTGAAGGAGTCACCAGTTACTTCTACCGTATTGGATTTGGCTGCAACACTGTTTAGCCCCGAAGGTCCAAAAGTCTTTTGTGAACTTAAACACTTCACCCACCCTTCCATCGGCATAGCTGTGAGTAGATGAGTGAATATACATTTTTGGGTGAACTATCCCTTTAACATATCCTACTGTTGTAGCAACTTGGGACTTGTTATGTTCAAACTTTGTGTGTCTGACTTGTAGAACACTATGTCAACATACATCTCCCAAACTAATGGGTAGCAACAGTGTCGCTCTGTTAGTCTCATGTTTCACCGCTGATATGTCAGAAAGAATCTGCGCCACTGGAGAGAAGCTTCAATGAAAGTACAAAGTCAGGCACAAATCCATGGAGTTGATTGAAGAGACGACTGATCTGTTCATCATATGTTAATCTAGCTCTTTACAGCTTCGGCGTTTGCCCACAGTCAGAGGGATTAATGAAAGTTAACTGTTCTTCTGAATGACACGCAGACACAGCTGCAGGAGAAATCTAAATGAAGGCACTGATGCACTGGGATCATTGCTCAAATATTTAGCATTTGATGTGGATCATCAGGAACAAGTTAAAAACCAGGGTGTAAAGAGTGCCACTGAACATCTCAAAAGTGGACGAAATATTATATTATATGACCCCTGTTCTGAAGGGTCGCTCAGTGTCACCACACACAAGACCAATGATGAGACCTTCACAAAGAAGGGATATACATGCTTCACAACCACTGGAGTGAGTGTGTAAATGTTGGAAAGGACTATGTAGAAAAAGAAATGTGCTAGGTTTAACAAGTCACTTCAACTTCATCAGATCAACAAGAGTCCATGAACCGACCAATCACACTTTGTATATGGAGGTGTGTGTATCCACATTTGCAAGTGAAGTGTTTTTAAAAAATGTTGGTGGCATATACATTTTTTTTTTAGGGAATAGTAGCATTTAAAACAAAAAAACTTACATAATAGTTATCTCACAAGTGTCAATTTAATTCAGGTTCACATTAAGCTAACCAATTCTAAAAACATCTCATCGGGCGTTGAGCTGCAGCAAAGTTCACACGATCTTCCTTATCAATCTAACATCTGTGATTGATCTTTAATGCAACTAGGGCTGAGACGATTCCTCAAGTAACACAAATAAATTGATTACTAAAAATCACTGATTCAAATTCTTTGACTCGAAGTTTCTTATAATCCATATACTGCCAGGGAATGTCTGTAGACGCGCTCTCTCTGCTCAGCGGCCACTGTGTTTCACAGGGATAACTATTACTGTGGCACAACGATGCATAATCGATGGAATACTTGATTACTAAAATAATTGATAGCTGCAGCCCTAAATTTAACATTTAATATTAAGTGTGGTTTGCAATCACAATACTGTTATTTGATAGATGGTTCAGTGTAGCAGTAATACTGGATATAAGGGACACCACACACCAGCAGTGTATTATGCAAGTCATGTATGTACAGAGGGACTCAGCAGAGGGATTTTATGGTCTTTTCTTCAACTGTATGCATTATATAAGCTCGATACGGCAGTACAAAACATTCATCAATTTCAAGATTTTCCGCTCTTTCATTTGCTTACATGATGCTGTGAAAAGGAACGCGGCTCTCCAAGGTTCTGGAGTTTCACTATTGGGTCCCACTGAACAAAACATGTTACAGAGCACCAAGTAACTAAGTATTAAAATGTAAAGAATGCAATTTTCAGTTTGTAGAATCATGCCATCTTTGTGTAAACACAACTCAAATTTCAATATAGCTGATCACACAATAGACTTGTTGCCATTAATTTTTATCCGTTTATTTTTTCAGATGACTTAGCTAATAAACCAATGTGACACCTTCAGAAGAATAATAAAATATATAAAAGAAAACAACCTGTTGAGGAGTGGTGACTGTGGGGATTACAGATTAGACCTGACATCACAAGAGGGTTTAAAGAGAACAACAGAGACCATGTGGTCTACATATGGCACAGATGGACTTCTTGCTGATCAGATTAACCTGAGAGGACTCCACTCTGTGTCAGTGTGAGTAAGGAAACACCAAAACTCAAATCTCCCTTCTCTGGCATTTGTCATTCAGTCACGTGAATAACATCCATTACCATAGGACATGCATGAACACGGTTTTAATCAAGGGCCTTGCTTCAACTCAGTGAGCTGCTCTGTGAAACCACTGTGTGCTGCCGATGGGCACATATACATATGTAGGGCCATGAATACATTATAGTCACTGAACGCCAACACAATACATTACCAAACAGACCCGAGAACTGCAGATCACACTCAGACTCATGTTTGTTCATCCAGGTCATAGTGACCAAAATGCCTTTGGTGTTTATGAAAAAGGAATAAAATAAAATTGTGGATGAAGTTTTAGCTGTGAAAACACAGTGTAGCTTGTATGAGTGAACTTGAGGTATGTGCAGTATTATTAAGTCGAGTGTAGGATATTTGCAATAGGCCCATGGGTCTGCTGGTTTTGTAAATATAGCAGTTAAAGGGATTTAAAACCATTTAAAACAAGAAACTATTGGCTAAGCTCTCACTTGTTCACAGATCCAGTAGTTGTGTTTTTAGCCTTTTCTCCCAGTTTGCTTTTTATTTCCTTGTTTTCTTTATGTGATAAGTCTTTGATTTTTCTTAATTTACATTTTGTCCTATTGTACTTCTCACTTTTTGGCATGGTTGAGTGAATCTTGTGTTAATGTTAGTGGACTCTATGTGATTTGCAATATAAAAGAAAGTTACAAAAACAAATATTGATATGACATGATTTCAAGATAAATAAATACAATTCAAGTATGCCACTGAGCTCTTACAACGAAATAGTTAAATAAGTCAAACTGAATCTGCATCATCAAGAGTTTAACGTACCATTTTTAGGGTCACCTCTTTTCTCTGCAAAATAGAAATTAAAAGTTATGTTTACAGAACAACATCGACAAGATTTGTCTTACCTCAATGAAATGAAAGAAATTTCGATTTTTTTTTTAAAGAGGCAAAAGATGAAGGTGAGCTCTTCAAGAGTGAGGAAGTGTGTTTAGGTTAAGTTAGTAGAAAGGCTTTGACAGGCCGATGGAAGATATGACCCTCAAAGGTGTAGAAGTTGTCCGAGACAGAAGATACCGTCTCATGTGTTGGACGACGTGGACAAAACAAGCAGAAGGACAGTTCAGGAAATCCAGAAGAGAAGCCAAAGGGTTGAAAGCAAAGGTCAGTGAGACAAAAGAGAGTTGTCACTGATGTCGTCAAGGGCCCCTTGGGCGAGAGCATGGAGGCATGATCTCATGCAGTCCGTGCTCGCGAACGTGAAAGTGGCTCCGGAGGAAAATCACACAGGACATTTAGGCTAAAAACCTGGTGTAAATGACCTGGTTTCGAGTCCAAGTTGAATTTCAGTGCTTACACCACATGTATGGAGACATTTTCTGTTGTTTTGTTACGTTTGAAGAAGAGTTTGCCAGTTACTTAAATTTTTTTGGATTTGGCTGCGACACTGTTTACCCCTGAAACACGAGAAGTGTTCTGTGGACTCAAGCACTTCACCCAGCCCTCCGTCGGCATAGGGGTGAGTTAATAATGATGAGTTTTCATGTTCGGGGGAACTATACTTTAAAGCTTGTATTTACTCCTTTTGAGATGCAGTGGAAAACCTTATTGTGTGAAAACACAAAAACAATATAACTTCAGGAACTTTAAGTGACTAGGTTGATGACCTTTTCTAAATCAAGAATATCTAATTCTCATCTCCCTGAGCTTGGGCATTAGTGAAGCAGAGGGGTGTGGGCAAAGAGGTTAGAAGAGGAAGAGACAAGAACAGTTTCAGATGAGAAAGGTCCCACAAGCAGAGGAAGCGGAGACCCCCCCCCCCCCCCCCCCCAGAAACACTCACCAGTTTTGCGTTGCCGTCGGTTGAGCAGGTCGTTGATGGCGACTCTGAATCTTTTGGCTTCTTCTTCGCTTGCGAAATTCAGACCAATCTGACAGGTCTGTTAGGAAGGAGAGCGACAGATGATTAAAGGGACTATTTTCTTTAACCTGTAAAGACCTGATGCAACAGCATGTATAGACCTTTTCGGTGAATGTTTCATTGCACCAAACCTTCACCTCCTGTTCACTTCCAATCCGTGCGAGACAGGGGGCGAATAAAAGATTCACTTCCTGTGGCGAATCAAACAACATAAAGAAACCAGACAGCTCGGATGTTGGGATTTTCCTATCCCCTACTTGAAAATTATATATGTATTGGACTGTGTTTCCAGGTAAAAAAGTGCAATTTTTATTTTCTACAATGTCATAATTTTTAAGACATCTCAGCAGAGTTGCTTGTTTCATTGGTTTTTCAAAAAACTGTTAAAAAAAAGTTTTTGGAAACGACAGCGATTTACAAAGAAAGCCAAGTGTTTAAGCCATCCATTTTTGTATTGATTTAATGTCTAGGTCTGCTTCAGAGCCTGATCATTTAAAGTTCTTCTAAACATCTTCTATGCTTCCAGCTCTTCAGAAGAGCCTCAGGTTTCAAGGGATTGTCTTCAAACAACGCTCAGGTTTTAGAATGAGTTTCTATATGGCTCATTTGGTCTTATTGAGTTAAATAAAAAAATATTCATCAGAAATAAAGACAGATAACTTTGCATTTAAAAAAATTACTCTCACATAAAAACTAGGGCTGGGCAACGATTAAAAGTTTTAATCGCGATTAATCGCATGATTTCCCTGATTAATCACGATTAATCGCATTTGTATACGTAAAATCCAATAATGAACTAAAAAGTAGTGTATAGCGCAATTTTATTTTCAATGTTCTGCCATATGAACGAAAGTGCCATAACATTTGTTATGCAAACACTTTTAACATCAGCATTTAATACAGTAGCAGTTAAATAAAATATTCAGTGTAAATCTCAACTTAACAATGTTATCAAAGCAAATACAAAATTAAAGCTCAATGCCACTGCCAGGCATTAATGTTATCCTCTTCGTTATGAAAAATGTATACTCCTCCCTGCGTCTAACGTAGTCTGCCGAAGCATCGCTCCGCTAGCTGTTTCGTTGAGTGATTTGCTGATATCAACTGTGTGTTTTGCATTCCGGTGATATTTTAGACTGGAAGTACTCCGGTGATAAGAAAATTCACCTTGGCAGTGGCTACAAATTACTTTGGTTCTGTCGACTCCGCCGTCTGGAAGAACTTTAAAATGAAAATGGCCATGTAAAAGCTCCGTACCCTTATCCATGGTTGTTTATCCGCCAATTATTTTCTTTTTTCCGGTTCCGCAACAGTCAGCAACAGACTTTCACAAAATAAAAGCCTGACTTTCACAATAAAACAATAAATAATCAAACCTGAGTTAATGCGAGATAAAATAATTGTCTGAGTTAAATAAGTGATGAGTTAACTCGATTAAAACGAGTTAACTTGCCCAGCCCTAATAAAAACACTTATAAATAAACTTTGAATAATTTAAATTATCATCAGAGACCGTCTAGTGTCACTCATACTGTTGATTCACTTAAAGGTGTTTGATCAACACAACTTTGAAAAATAATAAAATATTGTGACGTGTGAGTCACATGGGGCTGAAAATAAAAAAAATAAAGATTAGATTTGATAATTGATTTATCTGTTGATAATGTTTTGGGGATTAATTAATCAATTATTAATTAAGTGTGTGAACATTTTACGTTTAAACCTCAAAGAAAACAGTTGTGCTGCTGTTCCATGTCAAGTCACCTTAACACAGTTGGTAGCAAACGGTCTCTGAAGGATTTATTGCAAGTTCTCACACTTTTGACGACTTGTCACTGGTGTATCTGAGAGGTGCTTCTCTATTCCATTTTTCAAATGTTTATTCCTGAGAGGAGATGGTGTCATCACGTGAGCTGAACAAGGCACAGGATTGGCTGGTTTACTGCCCACACCTCAGAAGACGCTGCCAGAGTGTTCCGTGTATTCTAACAGACCGAATTAATCAATTACTAAATTAGTTGCCATCAATTTTTATGATCGATTAGTTGTTTCAGTCCTACAGTCACACCATAAATGAATGCTGCCCACAGCAAAAGTGGATGTTTTCATTACAAGCCACTGCTTAGTTCAGCGACCTTTTGTTCTGTTTGATTTGTGCATCTCTATAAATAAAGACTGATCGTTTAACTTTCTGAAAATCAATAGCAGCAGCTTGTTTAAAGGGCGCACACATCCTGAACGCTGAGGCTGCTTCGCATTAGTGTCTGTGGCAGCAGATTATTTTTTTTGAAGACAAGACTGTGTGTAAACACTTTTGATGATTATAACACTTGATTTAATGGAGAAGAAACCGATCAGCGAGACCAGCTGCCATGGACATTTTGGTTTTGAGGAGATTTTTAAAAGAGTTGCACACGTACGTCGCCTGCAAACGAGATGAAGTAGGATCTGGCGCTGCTGATGGAGAAGCTGTGGTACAATTCTTGTTCAAACATGGTTTTCCCTTCCTGCAAAAAACACAAGATGGAAGAATAAATATCAGTAGAATTTTCTTAAAAAGAACCGAACCTTCATTATGGTTATTCTGGTTGATTTGCTTTTCAGAAGACATAAACGTATTAACAGAAATAAATCTATACAGAACTGACATTATTTTGTCTTAAATTTGAATAAAAGAACTTGAAAGCAGTGGTATATTTTGTTCTCATACACATATCCAGACAGATCCAGGGCCTGTGTAAACATCAGACAGTAAACGTAGCAGGTCAATCTGGTCCATTGTGGTTGCATCTATATTACAGCATCGTATTAATCACTTCAGTGATTCACTATAGTGTATGGGTGCAGTCTGGCTAAAACCCACAACATGCAAAGCTTGAATATAAATTAAGGCTGCAACTGACAACTAGTTTGATAATCTATTAACTGGCGATTAATTGATTATTAATCAGATAAAAAGACAAGCTACATTTTAACCAGACAAGCTGAACCAAGCTGTTATCATGTCTGTTTTACACAAAACCTGTCAATACAACATCTTCCAGCAGGTTGTTTTTTTGCTTCAGAACATGACCTCTGTGAAACATTGTTCACATCATTACAGTATGCACCTTAAATTTGTTTTATGATCTACCAGAAAACCCGAGAGAAGAAGCAGAATAATGTCTCCACCACGTTTTTACTTTAGGAGTGTTCTTTAAAGGCTTTAATGTAATGGCTTTTGGCAACTTGGGTCGTACGCTGGACTGTTAGTGGTGTTTGCCTCAGTCGTCACGTGAGCTACACAAGGCACAGCACGGGCTTGTTTACTGCCCCCACCTCAGGAGACGTTGCCACAGTGTTTTATAATAGACCGATTATCAGATATAAAATTAGTTCCTAACTATTTTTATTATCAATTTTTAACTATCCTCTGGTACCGAGTTTATTGGCGTTTCCTTTCCAGACTGGTCTCACTCACTTTGATGTCAAACACTCTGATGAAGTAGGATCTCTGTGGGTTATCTTTGATGAGACAGGCCACTCCGCAGCATCTCTTCCCCCAGCTGGCATTGCGCTCGGCCACGTACACCTGGACCACCGCCGAACACAGAGTCTGAACAGACATAGGTCAGAGGACAGGACAGTCATTATCCAATCAGTATGGGTCTTTAAGAAATTAATAGTGTTTCAACAATCAATAAAAGCAGTGAAGTTGTTCAGTCAGGAGAATTTGAATTGCTTGGCTGTAATATCCCTTCATTGCGTCTGGATTTTACAGACGCATCTAGTTCCTGGTAAAAAGCCTCCAAACTTCACATATGTGATAGAGCAGCCATCAACTATAGGAAGAAATGGACATGATTCAAAACCTTTCAACTGTGATAAGGGCTAGAGATAGCATGCACCTGCTTACAACAGCAGTACAGATAACCACGTCCCACGTGTAAATATCTTAAATGTGGATCAGGGTCACCTCTTTTCTCATCAAAGTGGATCTTAAATGTGCAGAATAACATGGATTAACTCTTTACTTGAATTCTAGAAAAATCTAGAATAACAACCTTGCAGTTGTATGTTTCTGTTGACCAATCAAGTTGCGGTTTACCTCCCCATCTGTCCAGACTCATGTAATAAAATGTGTATTGAAGACATGTTCCCCTTATCGATAGTTCCATATTAAATCAGATTGATACGTATTTGTTTACTGGCCATTTGCCACAGGCTTGGCAACGTTGCGGTAATTAAACCTCTTGAAAAGCCAACTGTTGACCCAGATGTTTTAGCGAATTAGAGACCCATATCAAACATTCCCTTCATTTCTAAAATCCCTACAATATTAAGGAACGGCACTAGGCTGGTTTAAGTTGTATCAGATAGATTCCAATTTGTTAATGTTAACAATGACTCCATGCACACAAAAGTTTGTTATGGAGTTCCACAAGATTTTGTCCTTGGACCGATACTTTTCACTTTATGACCAGATAGTCACCTTGGTTGGTATTAGTTTTGCCCCCAGCTCTACTATGAGGGACCTTGGAGTTTGACCAGGACATGTTATTTGACCCACATATAAAACAAGTCTGTAGGACAGCTTTCTTCCACCTGAGGAATATTCTAAAAATTTAAAAACATCTTGTCTCAGAAGGATGCTTAGAAACTATTCCATTCATTTGTTAACTCTAGACTGGATTACTGTAATTCTTTACAGTCAAGATGTTTCAGTAAGTCTGTGAAAAGCCTCCAGCTGGTCCAAAACGCTGCAGCATGAGTGATGACAGGAACAAGGAGAGATCATATTACTCCGGTCTCTGCATTGGCTCCCTGTAAAATTCTGAATAGAATTCAAGATCCTGCTCCTCAAAGCCCTAAATAATCAAGCCCTTTCATATATCAAAGACCTCATAACACCATATAGTCCCAATAGATCACTTTGCTGCTGAAATAGGGGCTCTCTTATGGTTCCTAGAATCTGTAAGAGTAGAATGGAAAGTAGAGCCTTCAGCTTAACTTTTTCTGCACAGGTTTAAATGTTGAACAAAAAAGATGTAGGTAGCTTCACAGAGTTGGAAACATTAAACATCTTGTCGTCCATCTTGTTATCCTGTCGGGACATCATTTTGGACTCGGAGCTAAGGCTACATGTTATTTTGAGTATCAATCTTTAAATTGTTGTTGCAATTAATCTATAAATGTTTCAGTCATTAAAGACTGTGACCACATCAACAATAGTATTGTGGATTCTCTAAATTGTTTTCCTCCATGCTCGCTTACTTGTCCAAATCCAGTATGCATCAGAAATGTGCCACCTTAGGAAGCATTAGCAAATAGCAGCTGCATGTTTTATGACATTATGTCTTCTTACAGAGGGGGGGATAAAACAGAAACAATGACTGAACTGGAAAAATCACCTGCTTCCTGAACTCATCTGGGAAGAAATATTTTGTGTTCCAAGAATTATCAATAACAACAATGCCCCCTGCTGTTGTTTGATGAGAATGTGTGCAAACTCTGGATAAGACATGAGTCACTATGACATTTTTTACCAGTACTGAAAATGATATATTGTTGAAATCGAATTGAATCTCATCAACATAATGCCATGACAGGGGAAAAAATACCCATCACAGTTTTTTCGTAAACCAAATATATTCCATCTACACTCATAAAAACAGCAAATCTCCCAATTTGAGAAACTGCAAGCAAAGAATGATTGGCATTTCTGGCTTAATGAATAAGTTGAGATTTTGAAATCATTTCGTTTTAAGTTCTCAATACATTTTCAATGGACTAACACTCCTGGCCCTCTTTAAAAATTGTAATATGGGACCACATCCCAATACTAGGCACCATACTCTATTAACATCCAATTTGTATATTTTAGACCAATGAAGTTTGCCATCACAATTTCCTAAACTCCCAAGTTAACATATTTACACAGTGCATGTTGTCTGGCCAACAGTCCAAGTTTCAATCAGGAGCCTGATCATTTTAGATTTTCATGGCAGTGACAATGAATGCTCTGTTGATAAAATAATCACAATATTAAAAAATCCTTTTAGCTCAGAATGAAACTTTGTTGTGTGGTCAAAAAATGTGCGTGGTGTGTCCAGAAATGTTCAAAATTGCTAAATACAAAGAGCTTGTGTTACTAATGTGACTTGAATGAATGTTGTAATTTTATCTTTATATTTTCTACTTATATTTTTATCTTCCATTTATTTGTGTCCGAGTTGCTGTATTCCTGCAAATTAAACGCTTGTTTAGATAAGAGCTATATTATTTTGTTTAATTATAAAAAACTAAATAAAAATGAATGAATCAAATATGAACTTATAACTACTAGAGTTGATGTTATCAAGGCTTTTCAATTTTCAATTTCTAGTCTCAGTTACAACCTGCCGTTCACATTTACTCATGTGCTTCCAAGTTCAGACTTGATGCAGTTGAACCTCACACAGTGTTTTCATCGGCCAGGACCTGTATCGTGGAGTTATACAGAAGAGGATGATGAACTAAACAAATACAAACGTCGTAGCCATATATTGACAACTATTAAAGCACATGAGACAGTCAAAACGTCAGGGACTCTGCAGGGTGCCCGATCCACTGTAGGTCCGGCAGACACATGTTTCTGCTGCCTCACATAGACCAAGGGGGGGGTGAAGAGACAGCACAGGACGGACATGGTTTTGTCTGCTCTGGGTGGACAGACCTGCTCCTCTGGGACCCTGCAGGTGATAAACAGGGGGGAACTTACGGCGCATTTCCTGCCCAGGTAGCCGAACAGGCACTCGTTCTCCTGCGGGGTCAGGAGGATGGAGCCGATGTTTGCGACCCTGCGAGGCGGCGGGTGGCTGTTCATGGCTCGGAATTCTTCTGTCAAACCCCCGAAACGATGCGGTTCTGCCCGGACGGGTTCAGCAAACTACTGATTACAGAAGATCCATGCGGGCTCCGGTTGCTGTGGCCTGCAACCGGATCATCTCCGCTGGGTCCGACTCCGGGCTGCAGGGCGGAGGAGGATGCGGAGCGTTTCCCTCGGCTCGGTCCTGCTCGAGAAAGAACCCCAGCTCCTCCTCAGGGTGTTAAAACAAGAAAGCAATGGCCGGTTCAGAGTCTGCAGGAGGAGAAATGCTCAACTGTCACACAGAAAGTCCTGCAGCTGCAGCGGCGATGCGTACATCCAACATGGCAGCAAGACGGGGCAGACCAATTTGAAAACGAGAGGAGAGGGGGGTGTTGCTTTGGACAAACTACAATCACTCCCTGTAATGTGGATAATGTTACGAAGCTGGTGAACGGACAGAGATAAACATACCAGTTAAGCTTGTTCTCACGTTAAATGCGTTTATGGTGAGTCTTGTGGCTCGCTACGAGGCTAATATGTCGTTGCTAAGACAAAATGGTTCGGTCCGATGTGGCAGCAGGAATGCAGCTCTGCGGAGGGAAAGGTAGGAGTGACGTAGAAAGGGAGGGGCCAGATGGTGTCTGTGGAAACGTTGATAAATAATTTATTAAAAACTGAATATTTATATTCATAGTAGGATATGAAATATGATAGTATCAGAATAAAATATTCTGTACATATGATGGTTTTGTTAAGGGAAAAAGTAAAATATTCTGATGACATAAGAAATAATAACAAGTCTCCATTTATCCAGACAGAAAGCACATACTTATTATAAAACAACAATGATAATTATACATAAGAGTTCCATTGTAGCAAAAATAAAGGTAAGTAAAAACAAAAACATGATTATAATTAGTGACCTGTACAGACAAGGATGTGGTGCTGAGGAAAGTAGTGGAACTAAGTACCCATTGCCAAAACAGGCATGGTCCTGCAGAAACCCTGGAACTAAAAGTTAGTTTTTTCTCAAATACTCAGTATTAGAAGCATTAACCAATTACTGATCATTTCAATCGTACACTTCTTTACCACATCTTGCATATTTGACACAAATATGTCAGTTCGGAACCTTGTTGTACAGAAATTATAGCAAGTTGAAAAAATAGGCCTGAAATTGAACTTTTTTAACTTTTGTTTGTAATCAACTCCTAATTACTGATTACCCTGATACTACAGATGGACATGTTTAATTGCTTTTTTGGGACATTGTATAAGTCATTGTATAGGTGGATGTACTAAAAGGAGAACAATTGAGTGTAGGTTGACCACCTCTGTCGTCAAGAGGACACCTACTCCTGAGGTGCAAAATTTATCCTTTAAGTTGTGGTTTGGTTTCCACCTGCTGCAGAGAAAATTATCTAATTCATTAGCTTCTAAACCAGATAGTCTCTAACTAACTATAACAACATTGTTATCGTATTGCGAATTTAAAATGCTATAGCCAGAATACCAACACAATGAGCTGCTCTTAAGGTCCATAGCGGAAGGCAAATGCAGTCTGGTGGTTTATTTCTCTTGGCTCATCATTATGAATGACACTTTTCACAAACAAGAACTCAGGTGATCCAAAAATATAAAGATAAACCCCAAGCTCCATTTCCTTTTCATGTATCTTTATGCATTTCTTGTCCATTTCCACACCCTGTTATCCTTTCAAGATTTAATGTAAACTTTCCTGTTTTAATGTTTGCTTGTTTTTATAAAGTTTTTGCAGGATGTCCTTGCAAGAGAGAGGAAAACAACTCTCACTGTCTAATCATAGAGCAAGACCATTAGAATCCAATTTGCATAAGCATCAGTTGGAGTTGGGTTAGGTTCTTACAGTGGCCAATCACTGGTGCAACTGGTAATTTGCGAATAACTGTGATGATTTCAGTCTGTCAATGTACCGTATCTGTTTGGTCAAAACAAAGCCCAGAGGCCCTTCCGGTCCTCCCGATCAATTGACAAGACCCACCTCTCTCCAAATCTCATCAGTTAGCTGCTGCTCTGTCATATCAAAGTTCAATGAACTTATTTGGTCTTAAATTAAAGCAAATAAAATGAAGGCGAAGGTTGTGATGGCAGTGGTGGCAGATGGACAGACGGCAGCGGAGGTGGGCATCCCGCAGGTCTCACCCGCCTGCTGCAGGGTTAAAGCCCGTCAGCGGAATTAACAACTAATTCTAATCTGCAGACCAGCTGCTCCTGCAATCTATTGTATGAAACACTGAGCAGAGGCCAAACAGGACGAGTTACCATTCACATTTATTAGAGAACTTGTATTTCAAGACTGACATCCTTCTAATGTTTCTAGAACTTGCAGTGTTCATTACATCCACAAGCTAAAGATGTTGGATTTAACAAACTGCACCTGAGCCTTGCCAGGTCAGAATCCAAAAGTTTGTCTTGAAGGTGATCATCAACACAGATGATCTCATTAAGGTTTCTTCCTCTACAGGGCAGGAAATGAATCTGGAAATTTAAGGATTATCTGACTATAGACAATTATATTTTTAGCCAAATTTGTTGCCTTAATATCATATTGAAATAGCAAGCTGCATTGCAATTCAAAGTCTTATAGCATATCCCCAGAAAATGAATCCCACTGACATTAATGATCCTCTCGGCTGTTTGTGTCAGTTAGCATGCTAACATGGTAAACTGAGACAGTGAAAATGGCTAATGTTACACCTAGTAACATAACATCGCTCTGCCTAGTCTCACAGAATAGGCTGTACATTCCTAATCGTGCTATCTTCTTGACTGAAGTGTGGAAAATAAGTTATTATAAAGTTGAGGCAAGGCAATTCAAAGTGCTTTACGTAATGCATCTAAACATATAAAAAGGAAAATTGCAAATGCTGGTCAAATGTAAATTAATACAGAATAAACCTTATGTAAAATTTGTATTAAAATAAGACAGAGAAATTACATGAGGAAAAGATGTTCATGTGAGTAAAGATTTTCAAATACAATGCAAAATGATTTCTGACTAATTCGTCTTGTTTCACACACACCTGTGAACCCCAGTTTATCCCGGTTTGAACAGATGGTGAAGTGTAGAAGGGGGATATAATAATATATAGTATATAATATGAAAATATATCACATTCAAATAAAAATGATTGCTTCAGTGTATTCTAGTCTATATATGCTCCTGTAGGGGAATACAAGATAGTAAGCTTTTAAAAAGTATTGAAATGTTTTTGTTTTTTTCTGTAAATAATAAAATTAAAATCCGTACATTCCAAGGAATATTAATTTTAAAGCAGTGGTGCAAAGAAACTTATTGATTTAAAAAATTGCCATGACTACCAGGCTCTCCCTGTCAATGGTTAATACGCATTTACTTAATATACAGTACATTGCTTACCTTTAGTACTAGTAATAATACACACAATAAGAGAGGGACAAACACAAAAGCAGTAAGTTTAAGGACCTTATCACTAAGTAAAGTGCGTTAAATTGTATGCACTGTCAGGCTTGTAAAGATGTCTTTAGTCACACATTTAAAAATACTATATGCATTGTATCCCTTCTAAAATTCTTACGTTGTCCCAGTTAAATTTGTCAAACCATCAATTATTTAACTGATGGTTATTCATGTATTTCTTAAATGACACCACTAGATGGCAGAAGAAACTCGGCTGTCAAACCTAAGCTTTCATCTGGTTTCACATAAACCAACCATAAAGAGCCTGAAGATGATACATAAATAAACCCCAGCTGGGGGAACCCATGAATGTTACAGGGTCAAATAAAAGGCACCAACAACAAACAGTTAATGTTTGGTTACCACAACAGCTAAAATGTCCTGGTCGACCTAAGAATTTGCATCATTAAAAAAATGTAAAACACTGAACAAAATCTAGTAATTCAGTACGTTATGAAATTAAGTTTATTCTGATTAGAACAATGATATATAAAGAAACTGATCATAATGAGCAGATTTTCTGGAAAAATAAATACTATAGGAGAAAATTTGTCCAACACCTATCTTAATAAATTCATCAGCTTTAAGTGACGTTTGCACAACAATATCTAAATCTTGCCCACTTTCTGCAGTGGTTAATAAAAGATTCTCTGTGGCTGGAATAACCTTTAACCAGGTTTTTTTTTAAAGAAAGACAAACAGAAGCACACCAACAACGACTAAATCATTTCTAAATGTCTCATATTATTTTGTCAATATTCACTATACAGATTTGTCTGTGTTGTCTACAGTCTTGTCTGACAGGAGATTGGTTATTTTTTGGACAGTCTCAGAGGTTTTGTTGTTCATTTCAAATCAAGTGCCTGTATTCAACCAGGGAGACTCTTTTACTTACAAATAAAAAGTGCCTTATATATGTTCAAACTGGAGTGGCTGACAGGTGGCGCTATTCCTGATGCACCAGGCTGGTTTGTTGGACCAATGTTTAGTTTAACTAAACTTTATTTAAAGGAGACATATTATGCCCATTTTACCAAAAGTTTATGTGGTTCCTTGAGGTCTTAACGAAATTTCTGTAACATATTTTGGTCAAAATACCACAAGGATAATTTAAAACAGCACCCATTTTACCCTGTCTACAAGGTCTGGGATCACACGGACTATAGGCATCTGTGTTTTTTGTTGCAGGGCCTACACATGTGTTTGCATATGTTGTTGTTTTGCATCTCTTTTTCTCTGACCCAGATGTGGATGTTTTCATGAGGTCACATTCTTGTATAGCTCTCTTACTGTTATTTATGTTTGATCTGCTTTTGTCCACTTTGGACAATTCTAATGCAATACGTGAAAATTATTTATTTATATGGAAGCAATGTTTTGAAATGGTGTCAGTGCAGTGAGTGTGGTTGGTAAGGTTAATGACAAACTTATTATTGCAATCATAATGAGAAACATGTTTTTTTCAAGTTTTGTTCTTTATAAAGCCAATGTGGATGGAAAAAAATGAAATGTGTGTTGGTGGATTATGTGAACTGGGATACCTAAAAAGACTGAAGTTATTGACATTTAATTGTTTGCATATACATAAGTATGAAGATGGTAATCAGACAGATATGTTTTTTTTCATACACTGCTCAAAAAAAATTAAAGGAACACTTTTTTATCAGGGTATGGCATGAATTCAATTGCACTTTTTTGATAATTATCTGGTCAGTTAAGTAGCAGAGGGGGTTGTTAATCAGTTTCAGCTGCATTGGTGTTGATGGAATTAACAACAGGTGCACTGGAGGGGCAACAATGAGACGAGTGGAGTGGTTTTGCATGTGGAGGCCATTTCAAGTTTCTCCCTCTTGATCACTTCGACTGGTTTTTCATTAGTGTTGGCTTTAGCTAGAGTCATTATCTCTACTGGGAGCATGAGGCGATTTCTTAACCCAACAGAAGTTGCACAGATTGTCCAACTCCTCCAGGATGGCACATCCATGCGTGCCGTTGCAAGGAGATTTGATGTGTCTCCCAGCATAATCTCCAGAACATGTAGGAGATTCCAGGAGACAGGCAGTTACTCTAGGAGAGCTGGACAGGGCTGTAGAAGGTCCTCAACCCATCAGCAAGACCGATATCTGCTGCTTTGTGCAAGGAGGAATAGGTTGAGCACTGCCCAAGCCCTACAGAATGACCTCCAGCAAGCCACTGGTGTGAATGTCTCTGCCCAAACAGTCAGAAACAGACTTCATGAGGGTGGCCTCAGGGTGCGACGTCCTGTATTGTGCCCTGTGCTCACTGCCCAGCACCGTGGAGCTCGATTGGCATTTGCTATAGAACACCAGAATGGGCATGTCCGCCACTGGCGCCCTGTCCTTTTCACAGATGAGAGCAGGTTCACCCTGAGCACCTGTGATAGACGTGAAAGGGTCTGGAGAAGCCAAGGAGAACGCTATGCTGCCTGCAACATCGTTCAGCATGACCGGTTTGGTGGTGGGTCAGTGATGGTCTGGGGAGGCATATCCATGGAGGGAGGCACAGACCTAGAGAACGGCAGTCTTACTGCCATTAGGTATTGGGATGAAATCCTTGAACCCATGGTCAGACCCTACGCTGGTGCAGTAGGTCCTGGGTTCCTCCTGATGCATGATAATGCCCGGCCTCATGTGCCAAGGGTATGCAGGCAGTACCTGGAGGATTAAGAAATTGATGCAATTGAATGGCCCTCACGATCACCTGACCTAAACCCGATAGAACACCTCTGGGACATTATGTTTCGGTCCATCAGACGCCGCCAGGTTGCTCCTCAGAGTTAACAGGAGCTCCCTGATGCCCTTAGACAGATCTGGGAAGACATCCCACAAGACACCATCCGTTGTCTCATTAGGAGCATGCCGCAACATTGTCAAGCATGCATACAAGCACGTGGGGGCCACACAAGATATTGAGAAGCATTTTGAGTTGCAGAAATTGAATTTTGGCAAAATGGACAAGGCTGCCACATCACTTTTTCACTATGATTTTTCGGGGTGTCTATAAAATTGAGCCCTATGTAGACTGAAAACTTTTATTTCCATCAAAGATGTGGCATCCTTTTGTTCCTAAAACATTAAACTGTCCATATCAGTATAAATATCCAACATAATTTTCTTTCACAATGAGATGTGATGTGTTTTTAAAGTGTTCCTTTAATTTTTTTGAGCAGTGTATTTTTTGTCTATGTAGTTTTCCTCTAGGTCAGGGGTTTTCAACAGGGGGTCCGCGGCCCCCTGGTGGTCCCCGAAACTCGCTTTGATATTTCAACACATTTTCAGATTACTCTTGAATATTGTGAAAAATATTTAAAATAAGAAAAAATATGTCTAAAATAATATAAAGGTGATGAGGGGAACCTTGAAACCGGTTTGGGGCTAGAAACTGCCAGGAGTTCTCCTCTGTGCATGCGTGTTAAAGGTAGATGTAGAAGAACGGTTGAGCTAGCTGAGGTAGAAAAACTCTCAGGTCTTGGAGATGTAGTTTGTATGATGGGAATTTTTATTTTCCCAAAAAGAAGGCCCAAAAGGGCAGAATTAATAATAAAAATATTAAATAAAACAAAGAGCGAAAAGCAAATACTTTGTAATAAGAAAAATAAATTGGCATAATAGCCAAAAAAATTAATTGTAACAGTCACGTTCGCTGGTCCTTTATCACTCAGAGATGCGATGGCTGTCTCGCGGCGCTCGCCTGTGTGTTTGAACTACGTGGCGCTATCTATGATTTCTTTTGCGAGAAGAATTGTACTGATAGCCACCGGTTAACCAAGCTGGCGCACCTCACAGATGTTTTTGCGGAGCTTAACAAGTTCAACAGCTCCATGCAAGGGGGAGATGCAAACGTCATGCAGCCCTACGAAAAGCTCAACGCATTCTTCAAAAAACTTTCAAGGTGGATAGAACGAGTGGAGAGTGGTAACTTGGCGATGTTTTCTTCAGTTGAAGAATACTCTGACAGCACTGACATCAACAACACTATATGTGAGCATTTGAGGAAGCTTGTGCGTCAATTCCAAAAGTACTTCACTGATTCTGATGAGTGGCGCCGTGACAGCAAATGGATCCTGCTCCCATTCAGTGACGATGCAGCAGTAGGGTCAAATCAGCTGATTGAGATGTCCACAGACTCTGTCAGGAGGAATATGTATGACACACAGCCCCTTGTTAAGTTCTGGATAAGTTGCCAGACAGAATTTCTACAGCTTGCTGCAAAAGCAATGAGGTGTCTTTTGCCCTTTCCAACAACCTACCTGTGTGAGAGCAGTTTTTCTACACTGGCGTACTTGATGAATAAGTACAGGGCAAGGCTTGAACCATAGAATGACATGAGACTGTTGCTGTCTACCATTTCGCCACGAATAGACATGCTGTGTGGACTTCACCATGTCCAGTTATCACACTGATAGGTCTCCCCTCTCTCCACACACACACAGAAGTTCTACTCACCCACCACCCTAACACTAGCAGTAGGTGGGATTTGCTGCTGGTGATCATGAGGTTAAACTTAAGTAGGTCTCAATTGTTTGTGTGATATTGTATGATTATCATTTGTAACATATTCTGCATTACTTTGGCATCTTCCCTCTTCAGTTGTAGCCCCAGTTTATGTTAATCGTTTTTGATCACCGTTACTTTAACATGTCAGCTACATGTCAGTAAATTTAAGTCATGAACGTTATATATTGATGTTCATATGGTTCTGAGATGCCGTACAACTACAAACTGCATTTTAATTTTGTTTTCAATTCTTAAGCACTGAAAATCAACTGTTTTTGTTGTTTTTTACAAAGATTTTTCTAGATTTGTTTGAGGTTTTTAAATAAAACGAACATGGAAAACCAAATGTTAAAACTCCCTTCTATCCACATGCACGCACGCGCACACACACACGTAGGCATGCACGCGCGTAGGCACATCAGTGGGCCGCGGATTATTTCTAGTCAGAATAGTGGTCTCTGGGACAAAACCAGTTGAAAACCCCTGCTCTAGGTGATCCTGAGAGGCTAGACCTGTGGATGCTCAACATGAAGAGACAGAACTGGACTCTGCATTAGAATTTGGGTCTACATTTGCAGTCAACATTTTGAGAGACAACACTTGAGCATTGGCATAAGGGTACACAGAAATGTTTTAATAACTTCTAAGAAAACAAGCAAGTTGATTGTTACATAACAACTAAAATTTTAGCATGAACTGCATACTGTACATTCCTACTCTATTTGCACTGAATTTTAAACCACATTGGCATACAGATGTTTTTATCTACAGAACTTGAACACACAAGCATTTTGTATCAATAACACTCAAAAAAATTTAGGGAAGGGCATGCCTGAAGAACAACGCTGTGCCTACCATTTTCTCACACTCCAAGGGCAAGGAGGGAGAGGTAAGTATAATGGAGGTTAGTGACATTCCTGTTGGACTAAGGAGTTTGCAGATGTAGACAATGGCAGTAGTGGCAAAATTCTTACTGACGATCAGGGCAATGTTGTTATGATGGCAGACACACCTGAACAGGCTGTTGTTCCTCAAGATGCAATGGACGACGACAGTTCTCTGACAGTTAATGTATTTGACTCTGTTGTTGTGGGTACCAGCATTCAGGCAGAAATTCCTACTGGAAAATGTACAGACTCAGCTTTAGATCACTCTCATACAGTTTCAACACAGCTTCCTGGCTGCTTAACGAGTGATCACAGCTATACTTTTTTCCGTCTTCAAGAGCCCTTAAACGTAAAGCTTCTGCTGCAGAGGTAATGCTGTGTGCAGCCTGCAACAGGGTGAGGATGAATTTCCAGATGACTAGGCGACTGAAGGCAAGAGTTTCTTCCTTGAAAAATATTATAGAGGTTCTTCAAAACAAACTCCTAATTTCAAGTGAATGTGCCGCTCTTCTTTATGGCCTTGATTATGTTGAAGCAATTCGCAACTACGCTGCACTTCTACTCTCCAAAGACTCCGAGAGAAGTTTCACTTGGCTCTGCCTCATCCTCAGACCATCTGAAATTGGTACAGTAGCATCTCTGCAGAACCCGAATTTACTACTGCTTCATTCATAGCTTTAAAAGAACATGTTGCTGAGCAGAAGGACGGAAAACACACAGTTTGTGCATTATTGATGGATGAAATGTACATTCATAAGCAAACAGAGTTCGGTGGAGACAACATTTATGGCTATGTTGACATCGTTGCTGGTGAGATGGAAAATGTGGCAACACAAGCATTGGTTCTTATGGTTGTTGTAATCAATGAGTCCTGGAAGATTCCCATTGCTTACTTCCTTATCAACAGCATGACAGGAGCAGAGAGAGCAAACGTCATTCGAGAGAGCCTTTTTAGGCTCCATGAAATAGGAGTTAGGGTTGTGTCCTTGACATGTGATGGTCCCTCTCAAAACTTCACAATGATCAGAGAGCTTGGTGCCAACATAGATATCATTGACATGAGATCTTACTTTATCCATCCCTAGGATCACACACAAAAAAACGTTGTGCTCTTGGATCCATGGCACATGCTCAAACTTCTTCGAAATGTTTTTTCAACAGTTGAGGTTCTGGTTAGAGAAGATGGCCAACAGATAAAGTGGCAGTACATTGAGGAGCTAAAAAAACTTCAGGACAAGGAAGCCTTGTGTCTCGGCAACAAATTAAAAATGGCGCACATTCAGTGGCGCAATCAAAAAATGAAAGTCCATCTTGCAGCCCAGCTCTTCAGTCGCAGTGTGGCTGATGCCCTTGACTATTGTGAGCAGGAGCTTAAATATTCACAGTTTAGTGGATGTGCTGCCACCCTTTCAGTGTCTGCCCACAATTGATGCAGCCTTTGATGTCCTTAACAGACGTAACCCACTTGGAATAGGACAGAAAGCACCCATCAAACCAGCAACTAAACACCGTGCCAAAGCCATTGTAGATTAAACTGAGTCACTTCTCCGAGGGCTTAAAGTTAAAGACAAATGCAACAGACTTGTACACTTGTATTCAACTCAGAAAAAGACACCCATCTATGGGTTCATTGCTTGTTGCAGAAGTGTCATAGGCATCTACGAAGACCTGCTAGAGCAGCCAGCTGCCCCATGCCGATACATTCTGACTAACAAACTCAGTCAAGAGTCCACTTGGAGCTGTTCTTCTCTGCTATCAGAGCCATGTAAGACCGTTCCGAGGGGCATTTAAGCGCCTACTTGTGAGGCACCAGGTGAAAAGGGGCACAGGTAACTGTCTCCTTCTTGACAATACCACCATCCTTGATTCAGCACCTGCAGCTGTTAATATTGCACACAGGGTGGATGTGGAGCCTGTGGAAGTGCTTGTACCAAGAATGATGTGTTCTCTTACCTTCCAGATGTTGACAATCTGTCTGAATACAAGGAGGCAGCCATATCTTCCATCACAGGCTTCATTGTGAAAAAGATGAAACAGAGGGTCACATGTATGCCTTGCTCAGAAGCACTCACCTCAGAGGATTCAGTGAATGATGGCAAGACTCCACGTGGAAAAGGAACAACAGCTCCTATTGTTACCCAGGTTCTTTCTGATTGTTCTGAAAATAATCTCTTCCCACAGCCACATGTTTGACATGTTGGAGCTAATCATGTCCATGTTGTGGTGATGGCTTCTGCGTGGTATTGCAAAATTAGATTGAACCAAATAGCAAGAAGAGAGACACAAAAAATGAAAAAAGGCAAGGTAGTCCGCACAAAACTTGTGAATCCATTTTTATGGAGAATAAGTTGTTTGGTCATTTCTGAGGCTGGTGGTTTGCATCTTGGGTGCGGCAGAACATAAAAGGGATATTCTCTATCTTGTCCTATGTTCTAAACCGGGACACCTTATAACTTTGTTGCCTCTGACAGTAGGTGTTTAGTTTAAAAAGGCACAGAGGTAATGATGTCTGATCTTCTGAGCGTGCTACATGCCTTTCATAGAACTGCCATACAAGCCAGTCAGATTTAACTTAAGCTTCAGTGTACCCACAGGTTCAGCTTGTAACGCTATTGCGATTAAAAGCCTGAAACCCCTGATTACACAAAGGAAGCTATGTCACTAACATTGACCGAAGTCTGCATAAATGAAACCAAAAGTGCTATTGATGTGGTAACTGTCATATAAAATACAAATGCAAACTACCTGTTCATTTTTATGAACATAGTTTAAAGAATTGTTTTTATAAGTCAAGGAACAGTTCACTGTTTATTAAAAATTCACCCAAAAGATATATATAATGCAAAGCACTTAAAAAAAAAAAAATTTATTCTGAAGTTTCATGCAAACAGTTTGCTAAATGCACAGTTCAAATCCAAAGTTCTGTGGATAATGTTTTACATATATTCTGCTTATTGAAGTGTGTTATAGTAAAACAGTAAGTTAGTATTGTAGTTCAAGTTTTGGGGAAGTTCTAAATATTCTCAGTTATACCTAGAGCTTCTGTGGCATTCAATGATACTGTGTTATTTAATGTTGTCACCATCACCCACCCTCTCTTTTCCCCTTTGTACATGTGTTCGCCAATGTTGTGTCTTAGTATTTTATGTTTTCTTTCTGTCTTTATGTCCCTGTACATACGTATTGTAACCGCGATTTTTAGTTTGTTGTTTGTGTTATATGTTCCCTCTTGTGGCCTGCACCTTGACGTGGGGAGTAGGCCTTCAGCCAAGACAGGCCAAAGTGAACAATACTAAGACCAACATGATGTTTACCGTAGGAAAAGAGGTTGAGGGCATCAATTGTTTCACGATGAGATTTAGTCAAATTTAAGACACTACACTGCATGAAAAGAGTTTGTGTCAGTAAGTGTCGCAGGACATTTTGGGAGAATTTTTGGTTAACGGCTGTTCACAGGAATCTGCAGGCAGTACAGAAAACTCTCAGGAATTGACGCGGGATACCAGCTTCTGGCAGTTTTACAATCCTGGGAATGTTGGGAGGTGAACCCCCTTCTCCTAAGCCTAGGGGAGGCTTTCACATGCAAATGACAATGCTCTGAGCTTTGCAAATGCAAATCAGGATAGTTTCCCCCAGTGCAGATAACACCTAAACTATCTGGTGTTTAATCACACCAGGCTTAAAATAAATATAAAACTGAAATGTAAATTGTTTCCCTAAGGTAAGTAAGTGTGCTATAATGAATTACATTGTATATCATGAGCAAAGGTCAATGCTTTGAATTTTCTTTTGAAAAACTGCACTTTATTTCAACATTTTATTATAATCCAAAATAATGAGGCTCAGTAAATCTATTTCCCTGGACAGGACTGACAACCCACCTCTTCAATCTTAATTGCCCATGAACACTATCCTATATCTCAAATACTCTGCAGAGTGGCATGATTACAGTTACTTTTTCACTTATGTTGGTTAAATGCACAATGGATGTGTTAATTACACATCTACCAGCAATCTGCTCAACAGGAAGAAATTATGCTGGGTATGATGTGTCTGTGCCCTAAAAGCTACAAATTTCTAGTGGCTTTCCTTAAAAATATCTGTCCGGATGGGGATGAAGCCAGGAATCTTGGGCAATGACATGTTTAATTGCAGTACATTTTCTCATGACATTAAGAACTATGAACTGCTTTATAATGCCTGGTCGCTGTTCGGTTAAATTGTCTTATTGTTATAAACTTTGTCAGTATTCCGTTAAAACACTCAACCCTTTTAACCAAAGCAACTTACTATAAGTGCATTCAACTATGAGGGTACAACACAGAACAGCAAGAATCATGTAGGCTTAAGTACATTTACTTAACACCACAAAGAATAAACTGGTCCTCAGTCACATACTCATCCCATATAAAAGTACCATTTAAAATCTGTTATAACCTGCTCAAATGTGAAACGGACATTTGTGAAATTTTACTCTGAAAACGTTACGTCAGTCGTTAGCGTTATCACCTGATGACCGTGTTTTGCTTGGTCCGACCCTCAGTCTATGGGTCTGACGAATGTCTCTGTTTTCGGTGTAAATAACTTGCTGAAGTCGACAGGACACTGTTTCCCGGGAGGAGAAGATGAATGCGTTGGAAAGTAAAGCCGTGGGCCCAGTGTGGACGAGTCGAGGCGGAGAAGACAGGCCCAAATTTAGGGTAAGACCTAAGCTACAGAGAGAAGCCATTGCTATCTGCTAAGCTAACTCTTAGATCTGGATTGCGTTATAACTGTTGGATTAGCGAGAAAGTTGTTAAAAAAAGAATAGAGTATTGAGTGCTTGAGCAGAACTAGTGCAAATATGTATGAACTGCTTAACGTTAACAGTTTGCTCTCATTAAGCTTTCTCATTTTGTCCTGTTGTATTCTGAAGGAAAATCAATGGCCGGAGCCACGAACCGGAGTGAAGGTAAGATTAAATAAGAGACTCACTGTGCTGTGTAAAATACATTCTCCAGGTTTACTTTATCTGATCCATTTCATCATTGTGTTTTCACAGCCTGAGCCAACACAACGAGGCAGTCACTGCACATTAGGCCGCATTAGGCTGCAATGCTGAAAATGACGCCATTGTATGTAAGGAATTGTTTTTGTATGATTTTTTTTTGTGCTGTGGATCTTCAAACGGTGATGCAGCGAGGCTACCTTGCCGCTCTTGCAGCAACATTGAGAAGTTCAGGAGTCGTCAGAGAAGAAAGAGGGTAAGGTTAGATTCATTAAATAATTTTTCAGTTGCATGTATAGATGTATGTTGTCATTGAACTGTGCTAATTGTACTGATTGTGTTTACAGCTGATTAAAGCGTGACAGACGACATGGATCCATCCTTCCACAAGCCCGGAGCTTGCCGACCTGTGTGCCACACTTCAAATACGACTAGAAGCTACACCGGATCTCAAAGCTACATACCACAGACGGCTATACACTGGAGAGTCCCACAAAGAACGTATGACCCAGAGGCGGCAAAGAGACATTTCAAGCTTCACCTGAGTTTTTCACTGGCTAGGCCAGTTGTTTTTGAACAATATTTGTGCTGTATGTAAATAAAGCTTTGACTCAACATATACCTTGTTCATGTTTTTCGCCTGTACAATATGTTCAACATAACATCAAGCATCACATGAACAAATGTTTAATCTTCATTAACTGCAGTGCTTTTGGTAAAGGCTTACTAATAAATAATATGTATTAATATATACATTATTGGTAACAACTATATTAATTATTATGATTCATATTGTGTGGCAGGGGGTTTACCCACGTGTCTACTACAATGACCCAGGGTGACCAATAGCAGCAGATCTACCAGCCAATCATGAGTGACTTTTCGTAGCTAGAACTGTGGTTTCCTCCAATGGTGAAACGAGAGAAGCTCTCACCAGCGGCTTCACTCCGATTCATATGCTATTTAGATTGCACCTTCTTCTCTAGACCCCTCCCACCGTGGTATATTTCCATAATGAATATTAGGTGAGTTTAAAGAGGTTTCCTTTGACGGAAATTCTGCTTTTCGTCTTGTGATAAGCTAAACATCTAGCTAGCTAGCTCATCATGTCTCAAGTCTAAACTGAACACTCGAAAATACAGAAAGGAGTGGGAATCAAACCTCGAATTCAAAGGCTGGTTGAAGCCATTTATTGGAGATGATACACGGGCATACTGCCTGTGTTGTACGCAGAGATGGGCAGTATTTCTATTTCTTGTATTTGAAATACGTATTTCAATTACTTTGAGTATTTTGTAATTTGTATTTGATAGGGCCGATAAAAAAATCAAATGTAATTTGTAACAAAATACTTTAGAGTGGAGTAATTTTGTATTTAAAATACTCAAGATACTTTCTCCACGAAATCCCAAACCAATTCACGAGTTCACCCATTATTCAAAATGAGCTGGCTACCACCACGATTGTCAGGAGAAAAGAAGGCGAATCCACCAGCTTATGCTCCACTCAGCTGAAGATCTTGGCCTGGTGGCAGAGAGTGAAACGGCTTCCTCCAATCTCCAAGATGATGAGGAAGATGACTTCTTTGTTTTCTCAGCTGAAGAAACTCAAGTCCAGGAAAGACAGGAGATCACAAGCCACAGCAAAGCTGAGTTAGAGACCCTTCGTTTTCTGGAGGACACCAGAAAAGACCTGCTTTCTCTTCAGCAGTAACCACTTATCAAGCTCCTTTTTGTTCGATTTAACACAACCCTCCCCTCTCCAGCTCCAGTTGAGAGACTGTTCTCGTTTGCAGGAATAATATTCCATCCGCACAGGAGGCGGTTAACAACAGAAATATTTGAAAAGTGAGTTGTTCTTAAAGGCAACTAAACTGGCTACTCAGTGGTTGGGTCTCAAGAACCAAAATGGAAGGATTATTATGTCATAAGGATGTCAGGGTGAACCTGTATGAGACACTTAACACTGTAATATAGAACTATGTGGCCTACCATGCCACTGGCCAAGGTACAGTAAAAGAGAAGTAAGTAGGCTACTCACTTGATAAGTTACCTGTTCACTTTTGTATTGATTTACTTTACCTTTTATTTTTATTCATTTTTCTGTGCAGAACTTGATGTACAGTAATTTATTTAGGCTCTTTACCTGTGTACAACTGGTTTTAATTCTATATTTTGCTTTTATAGTATACATAGGCCTTATGTGTGATAATATTCATATGTGATGAATAATTTCTTGATACAAAGCCAAAGTTTATGGGCTGTTAAGTCCCATTAATATATACACTACCGTTCAAAAGTTTGGGATCTTTTAGAAATTAGCTAATTTTTCAAAGAAAAGCAATGTTTCAATGAAGATAACATTAAATTAATCAGATATACACTCTATACATTGTTAATGTGGTAAATGACTATTCTAGGTGGAAACGTCTGGTTTTTAATGAAATATCTACATAGGTGTATAGAGGCCCATTTCCAGCAACTATCACTCCAGTGCTCTTATGGTACATTGTGTTTGCTTATCGCCTTAGAAGACGAATGGACGATTAGAAAACCCCTGAAAACCCTTAGCTGGTGAGAGAAGCTATAAAACTGAACTTCCTTTGAGCTAGTTGAGTATCTGGAGCATCACATGTGTGGGTTCGATTATATCTATCTCCACTGGCATCCATAACAAGTCCCCATCCGACCGATTATGGCCAGAAAAAGAGAACTTTCATGTGAAACTCGCCGGTCTATTCTTGTTCTTAGAAATGAAGGCTATTCCATGCGAAGAAACTGAAAATGTCCTACAAGGGTGTATACTACTCCCTTCAGAGAACAGCACAAACGGGCTCTAACCAGAGTAGAAAGAGAAGTGGGAGGCCCCGGTGCACAACTCTGCAAGAAGACAAGTATATTAGAGTCTCTAGTTTGGTTTGAGCAATAGACGCCTCACAGGTCCTCAACTGGCAGCTTCTTTAAATGGTACCCGCAAAGTGGGAGATTTGTACAAGGTAAAATGGATTTAAAATAAGGAAGGCTATCACTCCATTTTGCAACGCCATGCCATACCCTGTGGACAGCGCTTGATTGGAGCCAATTTCCTCCTACAACAGGACAATGACCCAAAGCACACCTCCACATGATGCAAGCACTATTTAGGGAAATGCAGGCAGCTGGTATATTCTGTTTGTAATGGAGTGGCCAGCACAGTCACCAGATCTCAACCCCATTGAGCTGTTGTGGGAGCAGGTTGACCTTATGGTACGCAAGAAGTGCCCATCAAGCCAATCCAACTTGTGGGAGGGGCTTCAGGAAGCGTGGGGGGAAATTTCTACAGATTACCTCAACAACTGAACAGCTAGAAAATGCCAAAGGTCTGCAATGCTGTAATTGCTGGAAATGGAGCATTCTTTGAAGAACAAAATTAATATTTCATATAAAAATCATTATTGCTAACCTTGTCAATCTCTTGACTATATTTTCTATTCATTTTGCAACTCATTTGATAAATAAAAGTGTGAGTTTTCATGATGTATTTTTTGATGTATTTTTGCCCATCTCTGATTGTACGGCTGATTTCTACGAAATTTTGTGATATAAAAGAACACAGGACAATTCCAAAACATATTCAAAAGGCAAAGCCTTACAACAGTTCCAACCAAAGCAAGCTGCCATTAATGAGTCAAAAAATGGATTGCAAAAAAAGGCTGAAGCCACCATGGAATTGG
The DNA here is from genome assembly GCF_963576545.1 of Limanda limanda. Lineage (NCBI taxonomy): Eukaryota > Metazoa > Chordata > Actinopteri > Pleuronectiformes > Pleuronectidae > Limanda > Limanda limanda. The sequence goes on from NC_083643.1 coordinate 25,397,860, forward strand.
CTATTGCTGATCATAGTTCCATGTAGTGGTCCTCAAGACATCTTGTATCTGACTTTTTTGAAGTCAGTGCTCAGTGCTGGGTGAGGTACAGTTGGCCATCAAGGCTTTTGAGGGAGAGCAGGTAGATCCTCTTAAATTTCTTGATAGCTTAAAGTCTGTGAGTAACAGAGTGCTGAATCCACTGGGAAATATTGATGTACTCAAAGAGCCAATTGATGGATACATCAGTCCCAAACCGTACCTTGGTTACCTTTTTGAGTCAAAGGCAGCTGAGCTTCATCTTGAGCCTGAGGAGAAGAACTTTGTCCGAAAGCGGTGTGTAGCCTTCAACATCTCCCTCACTAAGGAGTTGAGGGTGAGACTGCCGGAAAAAATCGAAGCATTGCAGTACATGTCAGTTTACAATGTAGAGGAAACTCTAATAAGAGCCTGGGAGAAATAGAAAAAATAACCAAGCTTCTTTGCTACTCTCCTGCAGAGATAGACAAGATTGTCCAGCAATGGCGTGCCATCCATCTTAGTAAATGGGATGAAACAAAAAATGCAGTGAAGTTCAGGGATGCAGCTGATATCAGCCTGTTTCAGGAACTTGCCATGGCCGCTGTGTCTGTGTTGTCCTTGCCACACTCCAATGCTGAAGTTGAGAGATTGGTAAAAAGCAAACGATTCTAACTGGCGGCAGTGGACAATAACTGTGGACTATAGTGGATCCCATCCTGATGCTGGATCGTGATCTTGCTGCTGACCAGAGACTATGATTGCAGCAGGACTGCTTCACATATAGTATTGAAAAAATGTTTACCCTCATCGATGCTGCTAAAAACTTTAATCCTGATGATGTTTTCTTAAACACTTGACATCTATTGCACTTCTGTCCGTCCTGGGAGAGGGATCCTCACATGTGGCTCTCTCTGAGGTTTCTACATATTTTTACCTGTTAAAAAGGTTTTTAGTAGTTTTTCCTTACTCTTGTTGAGGGTTAAGGACAGAGGATGTCACACCATGTTAAAGCCCTATGAGACGAATTGTGATTTGTGAATGTGGGCTATACAAATAAAACTTGATTGATTGATATAATCTGCTGTCAACACTGGGCTGACTAGCTACGTGGGGGGCGGGGGTTTCTATGTCAACAAAATGGCGACGGCTTGGTTTGCGAATAAGGCTAATAAACGATTCTGCATGAATGAGTTTACTAGCTAGGGCTGCAGGTTTGTTCACTTTCAGGTTCCTCTTGACATTTGTTGTGTTCTTCCAACCTATTTTGAAGCCACAAGGTTCCTCTCCTGTTATTGCGGTGCCTTGTGTTTTATTTTCTGTCAAGTTATAATTAAAGAGTGTCCAGATATCTATAAGTATAATGAGTTAAAAGGAGGCCTTATGTGCCACTCAAGGGACTAGAACTAGAATGAGGTAAAAGGGAAGTCGTGCAATGTGTCCAGAGGTCAGTAAGGTATTAAACAAAAGTGCAAAACAGGCAACAGCGTAGCACAAAGAGGCGAAGCCCCAGGCCGGATTAGTAGGGTCGTAACACCACCAACACCTGCAAAAGGATCCAGCTCTCGCAAGATGAAGCCACCACCCTTAGGCCCCCGCCCGAGCAGCCGCAGCCTGGTCTTTGGTCTGGGGGCCAGCATCACCCATACAGATGCCATCATCACTGGTGCCAAGATGCCAAGTGGTCGCCAGATTTTGCGGTGCATGATGTACAACTGTGACTCACAACTGCATGCCAAGCGACCAGGTTTGAATGGAGCCTTGTCACGGTTTCAGGCATCCAAGGTCGTTTTGGAGCAGGTGCAGCCATTTCATGGAAAGGCCAATATTCCAGTGGTGAGCTATCGTCGAGCATGCGACAAGATGGTGGCACTTCTCGACGCTAACAACAAGTTGCGGCACATTCCGCAGGCCAGGCGCTCCAGTGAGGCTACAGCTCGACTGGTGGTTGCAATGGAGCACAGGCTGGACTCCACATTCCCGCTGTGGTCCCCAAACGGCGAGCAGCTGATCCGCAATCCGGAGGACATTGATTTCCTGGCCAGCATGAAGGGTGACAGAGTGGCCAGATTTGCAGCGTTTGATCCCAAAATGCAATCCAAGGTGAAGCGGCAACAGGAGCACGAAGCAGCCCAGCAGGCATACCTAGCCAAAGAGCAGCAGGAGATGACTGCGACATACAATATGGCGGTGTTGGAAAGCGACAGTGATGAGGACTGCAACGCCGATGAAACAGCTGCTCTACCGGCAGAGAACACACCCACCCGCAAGTGTAAGAAGACTTGCCCCAAAGCCTTCATTCCATCAGACATCCTCAGCCGGCCGAGTCTTGTGTGCAAGCTAGACCAGGACTAGAACTCAATTTCAATGTTGTTCTTTTTGTTCTTAAATAAATACATGTTGTTCTATTGAAAATAAATGTTCTCAAAAATAATTTCTTGCGTTTTTTTAAATTGCCTAGGAAAACACCCAAAACATTTTTTAACATGCTGTGTTCCACCTCTTAATCTAAATGAATTTCCCCAAAACTTTGTCATTAGTCATTTTTATCTGTGTCCGAACAAAATGCAACCCTAGACGGTTTAATATGTTGAGATTAAATTTTGGCATTGCAATTTGATGCACCCTATTGGACGTAGAGCTAGCAATTCCACCCCACATAAGTCCTTAATTAAATTTGATATTCTAACATTTAACGATACAGAACAAAATTTCTCTATGTAATGGGGGTCTAGACAAAGCATTAAAGTAGCTCTGTCTTAGGGTAGAGCTAATGTGGATCCTTCTAATTAGTCATTTTTATCTGTGTCCGAACAAAATGCAACCCTAGACGGTTTAATATGTTGAGATTAAATTTTGGCATTGCAATTTGATGCACCCTATTGGACGTAGAGCTAGCAATTCCACCCCACATAAGTCTTTTAATTAAATTTGATATTCTAACATTTAACGATACAGAACAAAATTTCTCTATGTAATGGGGGTCTAGACAAAGCATTAAAGTAGCTCTGTCTTAGGGTAGAGCTAATGTGGATCCTTCTAAATAAACAATAAAGTCATGTAGTTATTTTGAGAAGTTGTAACAATTCGCCTTGTTTAGGAACACCCTAAAAAATGTGACCAATGGTTACTCAAAAAAATGATGGCAAGAAAGTGACAAGTGATATAATTGAGTAGATTTTAATTACTACAACTTTGATTAAAAAGTATTGAATAATTTAACTACTTTTAAACATAAAAAAAGATTTAAATTAACTAAGTTACTAAGCAAAATTGATTTAGATTTACTGAATGTTCAGTGGAAATGGATTTATTTTTACTCAAGATTTGGTGTAAATTAATTTGTTTTTACTGAAAATCTGGTGTAAAATTGTTTTAAATTTACTGAAAATCTGCTGTAAATTGTTTTACATTTACTGAATATTCGGTGGAAATTGATCTATTTTTACTGAAAATCTGGTATAAATGTATTTATATTTACTGAAAATCTGCTGTAAATTGATTAATATTTACTGAATATTCAGTGGAAATTGATCTATTTTTACTGAAAATCTGGTGTAAATGTATTTATACCTACTGAAAATCTGCTGTAAATTGATTAATATTTACTGAATATTCGGTGGAAATTGATCTATTTTTACTGAAAATCTGGTGTAAATGTATTTATATTTACTGAAAATCTGCTGTAAATTGATTAATATTTACTGAATATTCGGTGTAAATTGATTTATTTTTACTGAAAATCTGGTGTAAATTTATTTATATTTACTGATTATCTGGGTAAAATTTGTTTAACCTTACTAAATATTAGGATATAAATGATTTGGATTCACTTAATAATATTAACTATATCAACTAATTTTGCATATTGTTCAACACAATTACGCTGCTATTCTTATTTATCTCTACGTGATTAAATAATGTTTTAATTCAAGTATTAAATTGCTTCACAATACTTTAAATCAATATATTCAATAATATTGGATGTCACTTTGTTGCCAAAATTTGTCTATCTACCCCAATCAATACCATGACTTTTGGTGGCACAAGTTACTTCAGTAGGATCAACAGATCACCATGTATAACAAGAACAGTAGGTAAACATTTATTTGTGCAACTTTGCTTAAACATGTTTATTCAACATTTTTGAAGTGCAAATGCAAAAATACAAAAAAAACAAGAAAGGAGTTATACAAATATTATGAAAAACATGTATATGTACAATAGGGATACAATTTATACTGCTAATCCGGGACAAGGTCTTGGATACTTTTTGACTTAAAATTCCTCAGTAAAAATTTTTAAATTTGCATCCCTAGTGTGCACAGTGGACAAAGTTTAAGAACAGTTGCATAGTAAAAAACATAATGCCCCTCCCCTCAAATGAGTATGGTTGAGACGGGACAATCCCTCAACACAGAAACTGTGGGATTTAACACAGCCTTGAAGCAAAACATAACAAGTAACTTTAAACTTGAAGAAGAGGGACCCTTTCAAATGAAATGAAATTTGTTTTGTCAATGTCAAAACTGTTGATGTTTTGCCATTGACCTTACAAACTTCCCTTCATTTTTAAGCTAGCAGCTTGTTCTTGAGGCTGTTTACTTTTGGGGACAGCTTTGAACAATCCTGTTCCAGGAAGAGTTTCTGGAAGGCTTCGAAAGTGTACCTGAGCTCCTTAGGATAAGCAAGATTCACTGCATATGTCAGTCCAACGAGCATGGAGCAAGCCCTTGGAAAATTGGTCAGTGCAGTCAGAACTGTTACGCGTTCCACCACGATACCAACTTTGTCGGCACCCTCTGATGTATTAATCTTGAAGATCTTCATCTTTTGGTCAGCAAGGTCCTGTGAAACACTGTCTTCATCAGCATCCTGAAAGAGTAAAAACATTGTGTTTCTCAGACTATACAGCCAAATGTGAATGTCCTAATTGAATATCAAACCCTTTGGACAATAAAATCTATTGAAATGGCCTGTCACAGCCTATTTCACCATTTATAACGCTAAAAAAAAAAAAATCTGAGATCATGTAATTGCAAAAGTATATTGCTATCCAAGATAACTTAAAAAGGATCAAACCAGCTCACCAACAAATGATAAAAATTAAGTGACACCAGAGATGATGGTCTGAACTGACTATTGTAGATATTTGTTAATTAAATTTTAAAATGAAATCAATGGATACCTACATAAATTATTTTCTATTAATGATGGTGGACAGACTCTTGTCTCCGCGCCCCGCGTGCGTCAGGGCTCCCGTGCAGGTGTGGGAGGATCTCCTCGCGAGCCCTCTCCCAAGCGCTGGCTGGCCCCCGCCGGGCGCATTTCCTCCGTGGTGCGCCGCGACGGCTCCCGGTCGGCTTGGAAAGGCTCGGGGCGGGAGGAACGGAGACCACGGCGAAAAAAGTTTCACAAAAGCGTTCGGGGGGACGAAGGCGGGCGGAAGCCTGCCTGCGACAGCCCCAGCCGCGGAGACACGGGGGTCTCCGAGCGGTCTGACACAGGGGTCTCCGCGGAGACACGGGGTCTCAATTGGCTCAGGCACCGAAGTCAGAGTCACGAGTCAGAGTGTGTCTGTTTTGTATTTATTTTTATTTATTTAAGTATAGTGTAAACTTTTGTTAATAGTTCATATATTATTCATAGTTTTAAGCTAAAAAGTTTTTGTATTTATTTATATTTATAATCTACTTTAAACAGTTCATATATTTGGCAATAAAAAAGTCTTTCTTAAATGTCTTCCAGATGTCCAGTTCCAGTGTTCTTTAAAAATAAAAGTTTATTGATCTTCGAAAGGGTGTACTTGCATTATTATGCCATTATCATTATATAAGTTGAAAATGGTGTCAAAACGGCAATATTATCGCTTATCGCAATAATTTCTGGGGCAATTAATCGCACAGAAAAATGTGTTATCGTGACAGGCCTACAAACTAGTGATGCTTACACAACAAGAATGGGACAAACTGCAGAGACTGGAGTCTCTTCTAGATCCCTGCAAGTAAGCAATCCATGATAATGTGACTATTAGGCTAATATTAAGTTGAACTGATTAAATTCAAATTATATTTGTGTACCTGTTCTAATAACTTAACTCTCTCTCTCACCTCCTCCATCTTTTTGTGTGTGTGTGTGCGTGTGTGTGTCTGTGTCTGTTTTTCCACTGAAGGTATGTAACGGAAATTCTGGGTGGGGAGGCCTATGTCTCCTGCTCTGTGGTACTGCCTGCACTCTGCCACCTGCGTCATGTAATGGAAGTCACCGAAGATGACCCTGCATATGTGGTGAAATTTAAGACGGCATTCAAGACAGACCTAGCCTCCCGTCAAAAAAATACCAACAATGAATGGCTCAAGATTGCAACAGCGCTGAATCCACGTTTTAAAGACCTGAAGAGCCTACCCAAGAGTGAGAGACCAGAGGTGTGGACCACACTTGAAAGATTGCTGCAGGAACAGTCACCCAGGGCCAGGAGGGCTCCACAAGCTGCTGAAGATGGGCCACCCAAGAAGAAAATTAGCCTTCTGGTAATGGGCTCAGATTCTGAATCAGAGGAAGAGGTGCAGCAGCCTCACAGAGCTCTACACAGGTACAGAGCAGAGCCCAGCATTGGTATGGAGGACTGCCCCTTGGAGTGGTGGTCATCTCATTCAGGAGCCCATGAGCAGCTGGCCTCACTAGCTCGCAAATATCTAGCCTCTCCCGCATCCACGGTTCCATGTGAAAGACTGTTCTCAGTCGCAGGACACATTGTGCAAAAGAAGCGGTCAGCTTTACTGTCAGAGAACGTGAACAAGTTAGTATGCCTCACCAACTGGCTAAAGGAAGACTAGCTAAGAGGGCCTTTAGAGGCATTAGATTGTGTCATGGTGTGGTTAATGTTTGTTTGACAAAATAGAGAAAAATGTTCCACAATATTAGAAATTATTTGGGCTTCTTAGCCATTGTTTTTATGTTTGATTTAAAAAGAAAAATGTTTTATTCAACCATATGAATAAAAAAGAACATGTTAAATGTATATATCCGTCTTTTGTCATAAATCGTTTTGTTCTCACAAAAATATACCGCGAAAATCGGTAATATGTGATTAATCATGATTAATCCACAGAAACCTGTGATTAATTTGATTAAAATTTTTAATCATTTCACAGCCCTAATCTAAACACAGCTAAATATGCAAAACGAACAGTACAATCTTTAACAATGGACTAGGAATTTTTTAATTGTCATGCTCCTGTAACTCACATGAGATGCCTCAAACAGAGCGGGTCATCTGGCTTTGATGTCCTCTATGCTGGGCGATAGGTTGACGATTTCGTTTCTTCTGTGTGCAAATGTTTTGGACATTGTTTCTTTTATCAGTTTGTTGTTGTCCTTTTTCTTTAATTCAGTTAGCAACTTAACCCTCTCTTGTTCTTGACTGTCTTCATCCTCTCCTGCCGGGTAAGGGGGTAGGTAGTTTACCTCTGCCTTTCGAGGCTTTTTTACACCTTTTGCTGACCTCTGGTCCCCAGGGCTCTTGCATTTCAGTGCATTGCACATCACCTCAGGAACACCGTAGCTTCTGAGTTTGGTGCTATAATTTGCCTTAACTTTTGAGGTAGTCAGAAGGGTTCCATTCTTAGTAAGGTCTTCATTGGCTCTTTCAAGGTACATTTCAGTTTCATACGCAAACTGTGGTATGGGGAACTGCTTTGGCCATGACTGGCTTCGTTCACTGGTACTTTGCCTAGGCAGGATAATAGTGTCCGATGAAGAAGTTGCTGACTCTTCATTCGACCCTGCATATGATGCAGTTGACTGCTGACCAACGGAAGTGTCCGAACTTACGTCAAGCGGACTAAAGGTTAAAATAATTGGGGCAGCTTGAACAACCCTTATGGTGTCCTTGTGTTTAATTTGGTCACTTTGCAGAGAGTGAAGAAATCTTCGAATTCCGGGTCCAAATACTGCAGACTGAAGTCGTCAGAAACTCCAAAGGTCTCCTTCACAACTGTTTGAAGCTCCTCCACAGTGGGTGGGATTCCTAATGGAAGGACCAACTTTTCAATCTGGTCATCAAGCAATACTCGAAGCTTTGCCTCCATCTCTGCCATCCTGACAAGAATGTAAATAGAAAAAGTTTTAATATCATTACAAGCATAAGCTTATTGATGACAGGACATTCAGGGAATAATGTAATGTGTGTGGAGTGTGCCACCAGAATGAATTTTGTTACAAATTATGAATTCATTATTAATTAAAGAGAATGTGTAATTAATTTAAATCAAAACTAATATTAAGTTCAAAATGTTTCCTTATTCTGTCTTAAATAATAAATCAATAACATAATTTATAATGTTATTATGTTATGAAGTTGTAGTCTTTGAAAAATAAAAAATTATTAAATTATTTTTTATAAAACAATTTTAACTCTATTTATCATTACATTTAATCACGTGTGTTGGACTGACTTATGTTTTACGTGGCACCCTACTTATGCATCATAAAATTTAGGAGCTTTCTTTAATTGTACATTTTTAAGTAGGAAACATATATCATAAAAATATACAAGAGGCAGAAATATGCAAAAAAAAAAAAAATTACCTAAAATGAACAGCAGATGTGACGTTTGAGTACCACCAAGCGTTTTCCTTCCACACTGTATGCAGCCAATGGGTACACATCATCAAGTTTCTGCTGCTCCAACAGAGCCATTGTCCTCGAGTTGAAAAGATCTTCGATGCTCTTCATACCAGGCAGCAAGTAACTTTACAATAAAATGTACACAGTTGTCCAAAATGGCTATCTGAATAATCTCAGCAAAGTCAGGTAGTCCACCAGTAGAGCCATAAAACAAGATCATCCCTGCACGGTACCTTGTTCCATAGTAGGTGACAGTGGTAGCTAACTCAGGGCTCCAGACTAACTTTTTGGCTTAGGAGCACTGTGCTCCTAACCCAGAAAAATTGGGAGCACCAGCAAAAATCTAGGCGCACCACTATAAAACGTTGGGCAAACCAAGTAATACTACTATTGATCAATGTTAACAACCTGGAATAACATGTTTGAACAGATTATAAAAGGTAAGGCATGACCTTGCTTAGATAAAGGCCTACATTGATAGGTGGAAAATAATTGCACGGTATTTTAGGTGGTTTAGATGGTAGGGGAAGTAGGACAAATCACACCATTTGTTTTAACCAAATTCTTTATTACTCAGACTGCTCTTGTACCTGCAGTCAACTGTTGAAAAATAAATAACAAGAATATTATAACATTAAGAAACCATGGTGACACTCACAGATCAGGATTGATTTTGACATTAATAGCTATAAATATAATCAGTTTTACAGTCATGATCAGTAGAACAACATATTACTATCTACCAGAGGTGGGACCAAGTCATTTTTTTTGCAAGTCCCAAGTAAGTCTCAAGTCTTTGCCCTCAAGTCCCAAGTCAAGACAGGCAAGTCCCGAGTCAAGTCCAAAGTCAAGACTGACAAGTCTCAAGTCAAGTCCAAGTCCTGCAGTTTGAGTTTCGAGTCCTTTCAAGTCCTTTTGATCACAGAGTAATAATATATTTACACAGATCATGTATGCTTTTAAAATCTTTATTTATTTATTAAAACTTGCGGGAGCCGCTCCTATACAGTGCAAAAAAGGACAACGGCTCATAAATCCAACCAAAAACAGTTATTTTTAATTAAAGGAGATCTTTACAAATTTAAGTGCAATGACATTAAACATGTCAAACATTAAACATTTAACATGTCAACACAACATTTAAGAACTTTGGGGAGGACATGTCAAGACATGAACCACATGACAGCTAAAATAAAAAGTTAAAATGCCGCTGTGCCACTGTATATTTAAACTTTTGGTTAAACTTTGGTCCACCTTTAGAGCACTAGTCTACAAACTTCTTGTTGAGTTTTAGCAGCAGCTGATTTTCAAGTTGAGTAAAGCTCATCCAGGTTCACTTTGCAGTGAACAGCAATCCAGCACAGCTGAAGAGTCACCCGCAGGCGGCCGAGGCAGGTAGGCCAGTAGGCTATTGAGTTTCAGGCAGTGTTGTCCATGAACGAGTTCATTTTTATGAGAACGTTGAACTAAACGCAACTTAATGACAAATAATGAATTTGAACGGTAAACACGTTCATATTATCTGAGGTCAAGCTGAAACGTTACGTAATGTTTTCCTTCTCCTGAGGAGAGACGCTGTCTAAAACGAATGCTTGCACCATGTCGTTGCGATTGTTGTTGTGTTTATTTGAAATGAAATGCAGTCTTACAGGGCAAAATACCGTCTGAAAGTTGCAATTCCGTTTTTCAACTTTTTTTTGTTGAGGGGGGGGGCTCTTGCATAGAGCCCCAAATATGCTAGGACTGCCCCCGTGTAGCGCAGTGATTCTCTGTATGGTGCGCTCCCCCACCGGTGCGGTGCGGAGGCATAACAGGCTGGCGACCGGGAGGAGACAATGCGAGGCGGATCTAATACTATAGCCGAACTAATGTTTTGACGTCAGCATCTCTTTAACGGCGGAGCAGTAAACAAATCGCTCTTTCGCCGTAGCCAGCGGTCTGCACCCGCGGCTCTGCAGCCCCTCCGCAGTGGATCCCTGTGCAGTGTTGTGCCTGTCGCGCATATTTTTCGCGAACAGTGAACTTTACGATCAGTTTTCATATGTTGATTGTGCACGTTAGGGAACGTCATCCACTCTATGCAGCATCTACCACTGCAGTGAGAATTGCCTTGCCTTTCGTTACTTTACACCCCTGACGCACACATACACAATGAAAGATACAGAGCGTTCCTTAATAACATACTTTTTAATCTTTGGGTTTTGGGGAAAGGAGCAAGTCTTATCAAGTCAAAAGGCTCAAGTCCAAGTGAAGTCACGAGTCATTGATGTTCAAGTCCAAGTCGAGTTGCAAGTCTCTTTACATTTTGTCAAGTCGAGTCTAAAGTCATCAAATTCATGACTCGAGTCTGACTCGAGTCCAAGTCATGTGACTCGAGTCCACACCTCTGCTATCTACTACATGTGCCATAGTGTTACAACACTATATATATAATGTCCTTTAAGTTTCTTACTTACTCAACATCGTACATGTACAAAAGAAAAAACAACAACGTTAACAGTCAGCTCATTAGACAGGGCAGGGACGGCTGAACTCCGGTCTGCTGGCTCTACGGCCGGCTCTGATCCACTTCCTTACAGAAGGAGGTGGATCAAAGTCCTCCAGTGAAGGACCATCCGCAGAGATGCGGATTAAATCCTCCACGGTGCCCACACCCATGCTGGCTCTAGTGGAGCTCTTGATTCGTCTCTGAGCGGAGAAGCCCCTCTCACACTGCGCCGATGAAATTGGATCTGCTAGCGCTGCCAGCGATAGCGCTTCCGGGTTCTGTGTAAGCGGGCGAGTGACAGCAACTATCATTCTATCGCTTGTGTCAGAGTAGTTTATTTGATCGCTTGTTTCTGTCAGGGGACTAGTTTTCGCCAGCGGGGCGTGGATCTTATTATTTCTAGCGCTCATACCAGCTTATGACTTGGTTCTGCAGCCCATTATCTAGGCGCACACCTGAAATTTTTGCTTATATTTATAGGCGCACGCGTGCGACCGTGATTTCAAATCAAGTCGCACGGCCAAAATTCCAGTCGCATATGCGACCAGATCAGTCGCAGTCACGAGCCCTGTAACTGCACAGTAGACAGAAGTGGTGATGTTTCTCTTAAAGCTTCCTGTATGTCTGAATGCAGCACTTCTAGAGGCACTACAGATATTTTTGTGACACACAATGGCAGTTTAACATCTGTATGCAAGTGGTATGCCATAAACATCTGATGTCTTTTAGAAAGGGTCAACAAAACATTCCTGAAATTCTTGGAGTGCCTCACAACTTGCTTAAAAAAGCTGTGTTTAGCTTCAAAGCGCATTGTCCAAACACCAACCAGAGGCCCATGTTTTTCAATCAATGCAGGATAATGCTCTAAAAAATGGTGTTTGGGTGTCAACGTTTCTTCAGGAAAAACTGCCAAGAATCTGTCACGATGTTCAGATATTTTGAAGTCAGGGTACGCAATAGATTCAACTGTGTGAACAGGTGCAACCACTAACTCAACTATGTCTTTTAACGTCATAAGAACCTGCCAGGCAGAATCACCCTCAGGTACCCGCGAACCAACAATGAGTGGCAGCAACCTTATTAGGGCCCAATTTTCATGGGCATTTCCACCTATAGTTCTGCGTTTAATGTAGCTCTGAGGGATAGCATGAGGGCTGTTGACTTTGTCTGAGCCTTTATAGGGAAAACTTGTGATTAACTCGTTCAGTAAAGTGAAACTAAAGTACTTCTTTTTGGTAAAAGTCTGTAAACACAATGCTAGTTCCCTTGGGACAATGCCTTCAAACAGATCATGTAAAATATCTGGTGGGTACCCAGAGACAAAGTGAAAGTGATTCAATTTATCGGTCAATGGGCAGGAACGCTTTACGCCAAAGCAATGCGTTAAATTTGGGGTGTCTCTTACAGTTTGTACATGCAAACTATGATCCTTTTTTGTCCGAGGTGGAAACACTCCAGTCCGCACTTCGTGTGTCTGGTACTCGGAAGAATGTCCAAGACAAAATTTACAGATGTAGGGCCCTCTGAAACTTTCAACAAGTCCACTGATCGAATGTGCACCAAGGTTATCGGCTACAACACAGTGTACAGTCCCCTTAATATTTTTTCCAACACTGGAAATGAAAATCCCTTCCTGTTCGAGAGTGGCAAGATCTTTCAAGAGTAGTTCCAAAACAGTTTTGTATCCAAACTGCTTGACATCGACAGCTTTGCAAAGTAAAGCTAGTTGTACTGACGTTAATACAGATTGCAACTTGGACGGAACATTTGCCAAAACCCAATAAACTGCGGTTATTTTGTGTATTTCTCGAAGTTCCAAGTGGGTTACACACCTCAAAGTCATCAACATAAAGGATTATAGATAGTTTTGGTTCTTCTCCAGCATAGAAGTCATTTTGTTTGAAAGATTTGCCATCAAATATTGACTTAATATATTCAGTAGTGTTTGATTGTCTGGATAAGATTCCCTCGGCAATGTCTTTATTCTTCAAAACTTCCTGCAAAGTCTTGAGAACAGGCATATATTGAAAAGTCTTCTTCTGAGAATCAAGAATATATTCAACAGGATCAACACACTGGAAATGCTCCTTAAAATACCTTCTTCTCTTAAAAGCAGAACCAAGTGGGCCACCTGCTCCAAGTGCTGTACTAATGGGATGTAAGTTACACAACTGTTCTGCCAAGTCAGTTATGATGGCTTGATCAATAGTGCATTTATTACACTTCAATGTTGAATCAAGTATGTTCCTAACAACTGCAACAGATGCTGAAGATGAAATTAACTGAAGGTCTTCAACCAAGGCATCAATGCAACTCACTGAGGCATTATAGATGCTTTCTAGCTTCAGCAGTAGTAAGCCAATCCTTTGAAGAACTAAGTAGGATGCACTTTCCTGATCACAATCTAAACCCTCACCATCACTGGCCTCTGGTAAATCTGAATGATCAACAGTTTGATTATGGTGACTTGCCTTCACTTCTTGCTTAAAATCACTCAAAGAATAGGATTTGTGTCTTCTGCTTTTGTGTTTCAGAAATGTATTGTATATATTTGTCCTAAAGTTACATCCTTCAAATACACAAAAGACAGTTTTGTGGCTCTTTAGATGATTTCCAATATGCTGAAAGTAGTCCTTCTCTGTATAACAACAAGCATCGCAATCTAAACACTTAAAAGCAGAGCAGATTCCTGGCTCTAGACTTTCAGCTGTATGGTATCTGGACAAATGGGTGTGAAGGGCACTCCGTGTTTTAAATGTGCAAGGGCAGTTTACATGTAGACACGGCTGGGATTGCCCATGACCAAATGTTGCGTGTTGCAGTCTGTAGTGCTTAAGTAGATTTCCCTTTGTGGCAGACAAAGCCTTGCAGATCTTACACTGCCATCCCATAGGTGAAAACCTAAAGACATAAGAAAAACAAGTAGCCTTTATCACTAATAGTACGCATACTTAAATAAAACAATGTAATGTTAGAGATTTGGACATGAGGAAGCAACGGGCCAATGTGATGCTGTTTGACGAAAGCCTGAACCACTATTTACAGTCCAAACAGATGGATTTGCATGTGAGGCTATGGGATGGCGCCAATGTGAAGACCAAATACATCGGCTCTGAGTTCATGGGCCATTCATCTGCGCTTGATGTCGTTGGGAAAATGACTAACCTGCTGTCAGAGATTGGAGTCACCAACCTTATCCAAATCTCTATGGACGGCCCGGATGTGAACTGGAAAGTGTTCGAAATACTCCAGACAAGTGTGCAAAAGGATGTGAGAAAGTCGCTTGTCAACATTGGTTCGTGTGGGTTGCATATACTCCACAACGCATTCAGGTTGGGAAGTTGAACACGCACTCTCCAGCATTTACTGGCTGTTCCACGACTGCCCGGCTCGTCATGAAGATTTTGTGACGGCAACTGGTTGCAGCACCAACATGCTACGATTTTGTAATCACCGATGGATTGAAAATGTCAACGTGTCGGAACGAGGAATGCTGCTCTGGCCGCACGTAAAAGCCTACGTTGAGATGGTAGGAAAAGGTGAAGTCATTTGAGGCTCTGAAGGACCGCTGTGCAGATCCACTCTTCACCGTGAAAGTGCAAATCTTCAATAGCGTTGCACGAGAGGTCACTCCTTTCCTCACCGCCTACCAAACGGACAAACCTATGCTTCCCTTCCTCAGTGAGGACATGTTCAAACTGATGAAAGGTAAGCGTTAACATATTTTGAAGGAATACATGTACATATTTGTTTGAAGCATTGCAATAAAACAGAATTATATTTTGGCTTTTAAATATGTCTTGTAACATTTTGAAAATCTTAATTAGTCTTGGAGTAATATGTTGGATAAATGCAATAGGTTAATAGAACACTGCCACATAACTGAATGATACGGAGCCCCCCAGGGGACACGGGGGGGGAAAAATGATGGGTGGAAAAAAAAGAGGACGGACTTTTGCGAGATCTCGCGAAAGTTTTGCGAGATCCCGCAAACAAAGTATTCTGGACCAGACCGGTGTTTTGTTGATGAAGGAAGAGGAGCAATGGAAGACGACTTGGAGAGCTTCTTGAATTCAAGAGAGGTCCCAAAAGAGGACATAAATCGAATGAAGAGAGACAAGGTGGGCTTATATCATATCAGACCCCGAGTCAGTGACAGGGTATAAGCTAGGGCTAATGTTTAATGCTCATTACTTCCCTGCTCTAAGCAGTTTGTATGTACAGTCTATGATAGACTGGTTATAAAAAGGCTCTAATGTTAGTCCTACGACCATAACGTTGTGTCGTTAGGCGTTTCATTTTACTTTGCTTTATGTAGAGCTACGTGTGCATACTGTAGCCATAGTAACTATGGACGCCATGGCTAGTTGTGCATTCTGTAGAGGCTGGAACAATGAAATACAACGAAACTGTATCGTGACCACCAGGTTTATCACATGAATACAAATACGAAAAAGAAAATAATGCGTGTAGTGTGTCACGTACTGTGGTACAAGTGTCTTAAACAGCTAGGTTTTCATCTTGCTTGTCCTAGTAATGAATAAGCTTTGCATAGCATAGATTTAACCGTAGCTTATTTTTTTTCATAATCTAGTGTTTGTCAGACCTAAACAAAACCAAAAAATACATCAACACATTTCTGCAGCAGAATAAATACATGTACTGTCACTTGCAGGGGTGTTCATTTACTATTAAACTCGAAACTGCACCCAATTAAATAAAAAACTAGATTTCTGCTTGAAATGGATGTAATGGACTTTGTGTGAAGTAGGCCAGCTTTCTATTTAGCATCTCTGTTACATTACTGTAATACCAGCTATGTCCAGGTGCATTGAAACACTGTAGTGACACTGTTTTGAAAGGGGAGGGTTATGGCTTTGGATCTGTGTGTGTGTGTGTTTATCATTCATGTTCAAAGCAAGCATCTCAAAAATGTCTTCTAATATTTTATGTTTGCAGATTGACAAGGCAGTGTTACAGATGATGAGTGATGACCAGATGGCCAAATATGTCACATCCTACGGTGACCGGATAGCTGTCCTTTCATTTTGTAAAGAAACAGAGACCGCTCAATGCAGCACAGAGAAGGAGACAGTTTTACAAAGACTAAGGGACAAAATAGGAACACGCAAAATGAAAGCAAAAACAAAAGGTGTGTTTCAAAAGACAGGTGAGGGGATGTCAAGACAAAGAAATGCTGCAGGAGGAAAGTCCTCAAGGAAGATTGAAATTGGATGGCTTCATTTTGGCAGTAATGACTACCAGCAAGTGAGAACCAGGAATGGTGGAGGAACAAGGCATATGAGTGTGGACAAAACGACAACTGTTGCACAGATTTTGGACATAGGGAAGGACCTCTTTTTTCCAAATGGGCGCTCAACAAAAGGGCAAGCTGCTGATTTTACATTCCATGTGTGTGATTTTAAAAGACACAAAATTCCCCTTAATGATACTGTTGGCAGACTCTATGAACAAACTGGGCTGAAGTGGCTGAGATTTTACATTTGCACAAAAGAAGAAGGCCCTTCAATAGATTTATCTGAAGGAGCAGATTTACAGCTGGCTGATGGATGTCACACGGATTCAGAAGATTTGATAACTGATCAGCTGGATGACAATGACGGTGACAAAAGCTATGAGGTATGTGGCAGTATGAAATATATTTGTAATCAATAAAATTATGATAATGGCTGGGACAGATGGAACAAATTAGCCTGAAGATTACACTTAAGGTAATAACTCATTTAAACTTGTACTTTGCAGTTGTATTCCCTAAGAGAGAGAGATAAGTTAGTCATTTACTTGCACCCCTGTAGGTGCAAGTAAATCAGTTTTATATGTGTTTGTTGTTGACATATGTGGTCAGACACATTTTTCGTTACATTTGTTTATTCATAAATGCATTTATTTGATTTTATTACATTATTATTACTGTATTTGTACAGGCTTTATTGGTGTAGACTTAAGTGGGTGCTATTTTGAGCCACATGTGTTTTTTGTACACCATTTAATATTATAATAATATGATTTTATTTATTACTGCTGACAACAACATTCTTCTGTCTTTCATTTGTTTCCAGATGCAACCAAGATCCGAACAACAAACCATTGATCTGACCAGGCAGATCTTCAGACAAATGGACTGAGCATCTGTAATGTCTTCTACCCAGAATCCTCTTCTGTTGCCCAGATGTAACCTGGGCTCTTTTTTTTTTGCTGCCTGCCGATATAATCTAATAAAAAAGGCTGCAGCACAATATAATGGGAGTCATCATGTCTGTCTGTGTTGCTTCCTGTCCAGACATTCATTAACAGATGTGCAGTCATTGTCCCAGCGTGTGGAAGGTACTTCTCTCTAAAAGGCTTGTCTTTCTGTAAATATATTTCTATCACCTGTAGAGACGACAACTCATGCATGTCTTCAAGGAAACTGTCTGAACAGGTCTCTTCTCCTAATGATGGCTGGCTTTCATCCAACCTTTGCGTGCAGCCATGGAAAACAACAGTAATACTACTGACTTCCAATAAGGACATTTTGTCCAAACTCTCTTTCTCCTGTATTTTATAGGAGAGGTAAAACGTGTAAGTGTGAAAAGGGGAGGGAAACACCGCAAAGGGTTGAATGTGGACTGGCGATGCCTCAGTACATGGGGTCCCGGCTGTACCAGATCAGCTGTGCAGTGCCCCAAAACATGTTATTGTTTGAACATATTCTGACCATATTTGCTGAGATACACTATTAAAGAACAAAGTGGCGAAGAAAAGACTACAAAAAAAAAGACGACTACTGCCTCTCTAAAACCCAAAACATGTTTAAAAGCACTGAAAACACAAGACGTTACACATAATTTAAATGCATTTAGACAAAATAGATCAATATGTAGAAAAAGTTCCATTAGTGCAGCTGCTATGTGTGTGTTTCAGGAACGTTTACAGTGCTTTAATGTGTCTGAACAGTCTTGGATCGATAGGTTTGACTAGACCAGGGGTAGGCAACCTTTACTAACGAAAGAGCCAATTTGCCCCCTCTTCCCCCAAATTAAGTTTGTCTGGAGCTGCAAAACATGTTTGATAACACAGGTTATACAGTTATATATAGTTATACAACATATATAAAAACTATAGTTTGTTGCATTTATTAAATTATAGAACGACAATAAAAAAACTGTTGACATTTTATTGCTATTTTTACCTGTTACAAAAAAGGAAAACACCAAACTCTTATGAAGAGGAGAACAAAATACATGTGTAAGCCTTCTTTGATATAAATGAAAAACAGAACTATGATTTTTTTCGCTCATCTTCAGCTTGGTACTTTTCAGCAGAGGCTGTGCGCTTGCTCTGGAAATGTCTTTAAACATTACATTTTTTGTTGTTTGCCAATTCCTCGCCACATATCAAGCATACAGGTAAACCTGCATCATTGGCAGTGAAAAAAAAACGTAAGAGCAGGTCAGACTGGAGACAGAAACTGAGGCTCGGTACAAACCACCTGCAGCTTCTGCTCTGATCAAGAAGCTGTGGTGCTGATCAATGAGCAGCTGTGACCATCGAAACTCTGTGTTTTCACTGTTTCTGCTGTTAGGAAGCAGCCGGTCAGTCACGTGAACAAGCTCTGATCTCACTGTGTGCCTCTCTGAGCGAGTGAGCGGAGCGGGGGGCAGAGCCCCGGGGCCTGTGTGTGTGTCCACTGTCTGGGAGTGCCCACACATACATATTTGGCCGCTACTTGTACTTCATGACGGCCTGATACGATGATGATTTAAAAAATGAAAGTGAACATGATGTTCATCATATGAAAACTGATTTGTTAAGTTCACTGTTCGCGAAAAAGATGCGCAACATGCACAGCACTGTACAGGGAGCCACTGCAGAGGGGCTGAAGAGCCGCATGCGGCTTCACAATCGCCGGGTTGCCGACCCCTGGACTAGACTTTGTTCATATCTGAAGTTTTTATGAGGTTGCGTGCTGTCTGCACACAAATAATTCAGCTTAATGCAGGTGTGAAGTTTCTGAAAGCTTGCATGTTAGCACGTGCTAGATAAATATTGGACTGATGAAAAAGCTGTGTGGATGCCGGCCAGTACTCTTGTTCCCACAGCTCTGAGTGTCTAGAACTAACATCCACCTGCTCTACTCAGCTTTTCCAATATTTCCACAGCTGACAGGAACTGCTTCACCTCCACCATAGTCAGCCTTATGAAACCAAGCGGCTGTTGGTGGTGCAGTTTGTGTGAGTGCGGTGGGGTCGTCCGATTTCCTGCTTGTGCTGCAGCATCGCTCAGGAGCACCAGTTCAATCGGTTGATGTAAAATGATTAGACAGTGGTTGTTGTGCACAGAGAATGAGAATGAAAGTGATCCAACAGTGAAAGTTCTGATGGAGTTCTGTTAACTATGGTTTTCTGATCCTGAGACACAAACTGACAACAGGCCCCAGGGAAAGAGTACGTTTCGCCAACAACTATTACTGTGCAGGTTATTTGTATTGTAAGAACTTTCAAAGTAGAACAGCTTTTCTGTGGCGCAATAAAAACAGGATACAGATTTTTTCAAATAAAATAAACTTGATAAAGGATTGATGTCTAAAGTGATGAATATTCTTTAAGTGAGATGTAGGGTGCATGGTCCAAAAACTTCTGACTTGTGTCATGTTTTACAGTGCATATGTGCAGAAAGAAACAGTCTGTAATGTGTTGTAAATTACATTCTATTAAAGTATTATAAGGATCTAACAGTGGGAAATAATGCAGTGTCCTGGAAGCTGTTTCTGTGGCTACCAGCATTGGATAACAAAGAATTAAATGTTCTGATCACAGTCCGAATTGGTGTGAGAGGAAGAATACAGTTTTATTCCATGTTCGCTGTAAACTCAGTAGTAGGTTTATTAGGCCACTACTAGCCCATATGTGTGGGTCAGAAGTGTTGATAATGCTCATTCAATGGCCTGATTGCAGTCTCATCACTTATCTCAGACAAAAGGTCAGTTAAGAGACTAGGATGTTTCAATCCAGGGAACCAATGTTATAGAATTGCTGTTTACTGGACAGTATCTGTAAAAGGTCATCTGTAATCTTTGATGCAAAGGACATACAAAAATATCCAAGAAATCACAACTATGATTTTTCCATCACAGCAGGGAAAGACTAAACTCAGTCAAGTTACTATTACACTTTCCATCTCTATCTTCTTTTAGCTGGTCTGCCCCGTTACAAAGGTCAGTCCAAATGGAAAATGAATAGGGCCCGAACTTTGCCTTGTGTCGCACAGCATTCAGGGCTAAAAGTAAATCCTACACACTGAAGAAACAGCTTATGTTCACATATTTCTGCAGCACAGTCTCCAGCTGAAGGAATTTGATCTAATACAAGATTATATCAATTTAAATGTAAGTTAATATTTTGCAAGAGTAAACCATGTCACAGTCATCTTCAGGTGATAGGGCGTATGGCTTTTAGGAAGTAAACCTTTGTGTTGATTCAGTCTGTTGGTGCAGACATAAACTGATGATTCTGTACATTTCTGAGATGCTGATGCAGAGGTGCGGTGGTAATAAGAGTCCATTTATAATCCTCCAGATGTTTCCTAAGCTGTGCAGATGGCTGAGAAATGCTTGGCTGACTTCAACACCTTTTACAAGGTCACTACAGTGTCAAGAATCGGGCTGCCACTGAAGACCCTGAGAGTCTAGTATCCTGGGGCAGGTAAGGTACATTGAACAATTTAAAAAAAATTGCTATTTTATTTGATAGCGTTATGGCAATCTAGTTGAATTTTAAATTTTAAAAAAGGTTTTTCTTACAGTTCCTGGCAAACATGTTTTCCTGTTTTCAAATCAGTGGTAGATTTTAGATCTTTTTTTCAGGATCCATAAAGGGACTACAATGTACACATAGGCACAATTATATCTTCAAGAATCCTTGATTCAGAAAGCTGCACATTTAAGATATCCCTTGTTTGTAGTTAGTTCTGTAGCTTTGAGCAAAGTCAAACGTTATTGAATATACTGTATTTTGGAAAAAGGTCCTTTGCTGTAAAAAAGCTTAGAGAATAAAAAAATCTTAATAAATTGTGACATTTTTTGTTTGGATTGTGATAGTGACTTAGCAGAGAACCACCCACTGCATTGTGCATGTGTAAAGGGCAACCTGCAGAGAAAGTCCAGACCCAATTCTCCAGAGATCCTCTGAAAACGGCTTATGACTGTTTTCTGTGATTTATCAGGGGTTCTGGTTTTGGGCATTAGTAACCAAGGGGGACTTTGGAGGCTACCAGACCCCTTAATTAAGACATGGGACCCATGAAAACCTCTGTGCAGTATGTCTGGTAAAGTGATTGAAAAAATAGCCCCTTATAAAAAGGTTTATTGGTTTACAGCATATATGCCGGATACAGTGTGTAGTTAGTTGTGTGGTAAGTGTGACCTTCTCTGTTTTGAACATATGGCACAAGACCCCATGTTTTTAAAGACTAATTGCAAACCGATATGCAAAATGTTCTGTTGCTTATATCTAAGCTTTTTTTTTTTTAAATCTATGGTTCTTTCAAGAATCTGACTTCATCACAAAAATATCACTTTTTCTTCTCTTGTAATAATCTGTGTATTGGGAATATTACAGACAGTTCAGACACACACACTCACTCACTCTCTAACTCGCTCACTCAACTAATCAATCAATCAATCAATCAGACTCAATCAGCCAACCTTGTCGAGTCACCGGATACATCCCGTCAAAGATGTAATGGCCTGAGAGAGAACACACATCTGCAAAGGTAGTGGTTCCTGAAACCTTGAGGCTTGAGTGGCTGGCAAACATCAGCAAACACTTACCAGAGTTAGCTTTGGAGCCCAAATTGCTGATGATGTCAACCAAAGAGTCGAGCAACAGTTACATAGAGGTAGCTACACAAATATGACTGCAGGTTGTGTATGTCTCCGTCAAAGTACGACACTGAACATGATTTTTCACCTGTTCAATTCAGCTGGACTCAAGATTGACCTCCAGCTCCTGCGTGAAGGTGAACCTCTTCAGCTGGATGATCAAAACACTGATGACAGAGGAGGAGACAGCAGGAAGAGGGTTGGATCACAAATGGACAAGTGTAAATGTACCAGAATTGATGCATTTTCAAATGAAAACGTAGCGGGGATGTAGCAACAATATTTCGCCATTCACACACACACATTCATACAGTGCATCTACGTGCAGCCCTTTCTTTATCACACATTGGTTACACACTGCTGGCCTAGCCGTCAGGAGCAATAGGGGGATCGGCATTTTGCTCAAAGACACTTCAGCATGGAAGACTAGGATCCAACGCCCATACAACTGGTCAGAGGAAAGCTCGCTCTTCCTCTCGAACCAAAGCTGCATCATTCACCTTCAATGGATGTGAAGTTACTCACTTTGCTAGAGTCGAGACTGAGGAGCGCTTGGTCGACTCCTCAGCATCACACTTACATTTATACTCAAAATGTCTCTCCTTTGACAAGAAACACGAAGCTGAGGCAGATTTTAGTTAAAATCTTCTCATGACGACACAGACACATTAGTATATAATTATGGTGGGATACATATTTGACTCAGTTTAAGTTACTCCTGTAAGCAGTCACTCACTGAGCCTCCAGGGAGAGCTGGATCTCCCTCATGGACTCGCCACCACATCTCCTGAAGAAAGAGAATATTCAAATGAAAACAAAGTCACAACACATCATGAACGTTTTGTATCATTAGTGGACAATGTTGATGACAATGTAATTTGATGAATGAAGTGACCTAAACCACCACAACAAACCAGAAGGAGTTTAAGTTATTTTATCTTTTTCTTTAAATCACAATAATCAATGGAGATGGGGTCAGCTCAAACTGCCCCAACTGGTGCAGGCTATAGGCAGAAAAAAGGAATGATTGGTTGACTTAAAATGTATTTTTCCTCCAGTTAAAAGAAATTTAATAAAAATAAAAACCCACCTAGTTTGCAATTCACACATTCATAACACAGCAGGAGATTCTCTGTTCAGATGTGTTCAAAACAGCAACAAATCCTCCAGATTCTGGAGAAGGGAAGTGCAGCAGAAAGAGGCAGGAAGCACAAACACTGGCATTGGCTCTGATCACCACAAACTCTCTTGACATCTTCGTGGTGTTGTGTATGTGTTTGACATCACTTTCCGCCTGGAAATATTTGTAAAACTTTAGTTTTTACATTTTTTGAGTCTGTTGCATCTTAGAAACGTCATTAACAAGAACTCTAACTTAGACAAGTACTTTATTAGGAAAATACCAATGACTGAACACCAGAATCCGAATTTGAAAAGTGAACAGAATAGAAATAAGAGAAAATATGTATTAAAATTACATAAAGCAGACAATACAATATAGGGCATCGAAAGATAAATAATCAGAAAAATAATAAAGTATGTAAAATTTAAACAAACATTGAAGTATCACACCCTCCTTGCTGTGAACTTCATATTGTGAAGGCCAACATCCAGGGAACATACACGTCTGTATACTGTCTTGTTTGTTTCACTAAATCAGAGTCCTATTGGACACAGTTGGGGAGGGGCCAAACCAACAATGGTAGGGCATCTCTGACCCAATAAAACCCAGGGGACCTGAAAGAGGGGGAATCAGACAATTGAGCAGTTTTTCAGACAGACAATCTTTGTCTAAAACCCTAGAGGTGAGGAAATCATTTAAAAAGGAGGCTTTGGTTCGCAGCATGGTCAGCAGAGACGGAAAGGTATGTCAAATTCATCATAAAACAGTTTTGTTTCATTTAAATCTTAAGATACATTGACCTCTATCAGAATTTCCTCTATTAATTAATCTTTTTTTTTTTTGTTAATGTTGTGTTTTGGCAACAATCTTTCACTCGAAGATTGCCACGGTGTTCTGGTCGGATGTTCTAATCTTTGAGTGATATTTATTTCATGCTCAGGTTAGTGATCTATTGTAAAACTGATTGCAAGCCTGACAAGTGGACTGGTCCTGCACTCACGGTAAAATACTGTTTTTTTGCCTCCTATCAATCATTTGGTCAGTCGAGTTTAATTGCAGCAGTAATGTTTGAAAAACTGTTCCACAAAAAAACAAATAAACAGACAGACTGTTGGACAGATGGACTTAATGACTGATCTGTGAAGGCAAAAGTGTAAAAGGCAGTTTCCCGTTGTTGCAGCAGTGACGTGTCTGAGCGCTGGTGTTAATCAAAGCCATTCAAATCACATCTGGAAAGTGCAGCAGGGAGACCACAGCCTGAAAAACACATGTGAACGTAATCAAGACTCCGCTGAAAGCTGGAAATGAACCAAATATAATCAGTGTGTGTGAGTGCAACGGGCCGTAAAAAGGCTTCTCCAGGCTTCAAATGAACGAGGTTGCTTGAGGTGTCGACAAACCAACAAGCACTGTGTTTGAAGCTGACTGAGGCTTAAACTGAGCAGCAAATGTATCGTTCACCTGTGTTATTGAGTGACACAGACCAAACGCCCTAGCCCCCCGATTGATGAACAGATTACTCAATATCTACCTACCAATTCCACAAACGTCTGTCTGTATGTGGAATGCAAATCTAACGAATCGTTCTTCTCCTCAGCTTCTCACTTGGCATGTCAAGTGTAAATAGCCTTAGAAAGTGCAGTGCCGAGTTTGGTGGCAACTAGTGCTCCATAGTCAGTGGGGGCGGGACAGTGTGCCTTCATTCCAAGTTGAACATGTCTTCTTCCACACCCTCAGATAAACTACAGCAGTGGTCAGCAGTTGGCATCAAATATTACATCTTCAATGCAGATAAACCAGGTACGAAGAACTTCACTCTGCACCATAGACTGTATATAAAAAGCTCTGCACACAACGTACAGCACACAAACAATACAAGTGTCACTATATAGTAGAGCTGTTTGAGGAGAACTCACTAATGACAAGGAAATATTCTGAAGTAGTTCCAGAGCATCAACACAGGACTAGAGAACAGAACATTCCAAACCAGCAGGTTTACAAGAGCACTGCACCTGATGAATTGGCTATATTTAGTCCTATTAGTAGTGGAGCTAAAAATGTAGAGTTTGATCTGAGGGCGGCACAAGAGGAAAGGTCATCGGGTCATCACACTCTAAAGGATAGTTCCTCTGCTGAAACGTGGAAGTCAAAACTAAAGACGTGTTGGATGCCCAGCTATATTTGTGTCTAGAATGTTGAACATATCAGGAGCTATTTTGAACACACAGATGAATTTGTAAGCTATAGCCACATATCTCTTGTTTAGTTGAATATCACACACCTTGTTGAAAGTTAAAAGTAAATTCAATGCATGTGTGTAGTTTTTTTTCAGATTGCCTTTTGTACATTGTAACTTCCCCCTTTTCTACATTATATCTTCACAGTATTGTGGATAAGTTGACATACTGCTACTCACTGAGATGTGTTGTATCTCCTGGCACTGTTTTTAACTTGGAGCTGTTTATCACTGCGGGCAGGTTGGATGGTTAACCACACCTGTCATCAGCGGCCCGTCAGCCTATCGCTGCGTATATACTGTAAATGGGTGTGGTGGCCGTTTTTAAGCATTTTGAGCGGATGAAGACCTGACATGGATCATTTGTGGTTTGGAGTCAGTGTGTAGACTCTACTTTATTCATTGATGCGGCATTTTAAGAAGTCTCTGACCTACAGTAAGAGATCCAGTGCAATTACATCCCTTCAATTATGTTTGTGTCTGAATCCAGGTTTTTTTGCATCCATAGTAGTTATACTTTAAAGAAAAAGTCAAATACAGTTAATGCATTAGGTTTGTCAACAAAATGTCTGGGTGCAAGCGCACAGTGTGAGCTGAAGCAGAGCAAATATGAACACAAGCAGGGGCTATTTGAGAGCAAGTGCAGGGTTTTAAGTGAGCTTTATGTGAATGTGAAAATCAAGTCCTCCTCCAAAAAATTAAAGACCAAGCTCTTGAAAAAATGAAAACAAAATCATGGTTGCTATATAATAACAGGAGAAAATTTGTTTTATGAGGCTCAGAGTGTGAGCGCTGAAGTGTCGGAAAACTGTCTGGTTTTGCTGCTTTTGTCTTTGATGGCAATTCATGCTCCTGTTTTGGTCTGATCCCATCCATCACAGTTTGCATCAGGTCTAACTATCATCCAGTCAAATGGGACCAGCTCTGGCATTCCTCAGCTCTCAAACAGATAATCAGGTATCTTTTATTTAAGGGTACGTTATGGATCAGACCCACGAAGACATCTAGTCTGGAGAATACTGTGTTAAATCCGCTCACTTATTAAGCAACTCCACACATGTTTGGAGTAAAATCAGCAGTCTGACTCAGAGTTTCTGAGGTTTTAAAGCCCCCCCTCCCCCCTTATAACACACACACACACACACACACACACACACACACACACACACACACACACACACACACACACACACACACACACACACACACACACACACACACACACACACACACACACACACACACACACACACACACACACACACACACACACACACACACACACACACAGACCCATGCACACACCACCACCATCATGTGTGGTGTTTCTGGCTGCTGGACATTAACTCTGGATCATTAACTGTTAATTCAAGGCCCGGCTTCATATTTTCCAGACTACACTGTGCAAGCTGGTCACGAATCAAAAGTATCATCCAGACTCAGCCGGAGACCCCAGAACACAGCATCTCCACATTTGCGCACACTGCACCACTGATAAGCCAACGCAGATACAAATCCAGCAAACACAGGCACAAAATCAGTTTGATCACAGTTTATAACCTCCCACCATTACATTTGTCAAGAACATCAGCTTGTCCTGATCCTTAAAGTCTTTTCTTTCATCGAGAGAAACATAAAAACAATGTTGTGTCAGAAAGAAATATTATTCAGATCTTTTCTCATCATAATTACAACAATAGGAATAAGCAGCTCTACAATGCAATTAAAGTTAAGTTTGTTCTCATGGTGACTTTTCATCTGGGACTTGTTGGACTATCCTCAGTTATTATCAAACTTTACTAAGTATGTGGCCAAAAAAGTGCACAGTTAAAGCCAACAATTTGATTAACGCAACAGGAAGTCGGCCATTTTGGATTTAGTGACCATTTTGGCTGGTTTAAACCACAGATATGAACACTAGATATCTCAGCCGCGTTGCCGGCCAACGGAGACGAACGTCACCACATGGCGGCCATCTTGTTGCGGGAGGCTCTCTCACCCATAACATTGTGTTGGTAGTGGTAAATAACCATAACTTGCTCAATTTTCAACCGATTTTGAAACGGTCTGGTTTGTTATAAACGTCAGAGATGTAGATATGACACTGTGTACTTATGTTAATTTTTTTTTTTTTTTTTTTTTTTAAAGTAATAATTTATGCAGTGTCATAACTACATCTCTGACGTTTATAACAAACCAGACCGTTTCAAAATCTGTTGAAAATTGAGCAAGTTATGGTTATTTACAACTACCAACACAATGTTATGGGTGAGAGAGCCTCCCGCAACAAGATGGCCGCCATGTGGTGACGTCCGGCTCCGTCGAGCGAGATATCTAGTCTTTATATATATCTATGGTTTAAACATTGTGTATTTTAACAAACTCCTCCTAGAGCTTTCATCAGATTAACTTCAAATTCAGTGAATGTCATCTTAACAAGATGGTGAGTTTTCTTCACAGGTTGTGACCATGGCGTCACATTTTGATGAATCGCCATCAAAACTCGAGGTTGTTGTATCTCGAACATACATGGTCAAATCTAATCCAAAATGTACGTGTATGACAAGAGTCCCTACTTGATGACATCTACACAGAAATCATGACTTCAAATCACAGTGCCACCGGGTGGCAACAGGAAATGTCTTATTTTTTGCACGTCTTACACTTGGATTAATTCCTCCTCATACATTAACCACTATGTCAAAACTTTGTAAAAGGCATTGATGATGAAGTCCTATGTAAACTGTGATTTTTTTTTGAACACCATATTAGTGTTCTGGGGTCAAATTTCAACAGGTCGACGTGACACATTTAACTGCTGTAACTTCAGTCTACTTTGATCAATCTCCATCAAACTATATTTGTGTAATATCAAAAAAAAGAGTCATGATCCTCTGTGCATTGTCAAATCTACACTTGATGGCTAGCACCATAATACCTTGTGTTTGTTTGATTAGCTCTAGAGTTTATAAGACACATGTAACGTGACGCACAAAGTTAGGACTTTAGTGTTAAAATGAGCGGAATGATCAGGGGCCATGTTCCAACATCATCGATTACTCAGCACACACACGCCTGCAGACAAAAGTTCTTGCCACAGATTATGACTTTTAACTTCATTGTTCTAGAACATCGGTTTCCAAACTGGGGTACGCATACACCACAGTAAATTCATTGTATTTGTAAACCTGCTTGGCAATAAAACCAGATCGTGATTCTGATTCTGATGAAGACTCCAGTCATGTGCATTGAGAGCAGAGGGAGGACGCTGGCAGGCAGGTCAGTTAGTGACAGGCAGGTACGTCAGCAAATCATTTCATTTGTTCAGAAGGATGAGATTGTGAGGGTTTCAGAACCAATTCGCCAATTCGCCATTCCTCTAAGACTCATACTGACATGGGAGATATAGACTTGGCAAGTTCGCTAGCTTGGAGAGCCTTTGTTGCTTCTTCAGCAGCCCTCTGCTGGTAAAAATTATGTATTTTTCAGAACAATAATATGATACACGGAAGTAAACAGCCCAGTCAGAAGGCTGGTGTGACTGGTTGGTAAGTTGCTTAGTAGTCCACATTAATATTGCTGAAGCAGTCACCAAAGAGATGAGGATTTTCTGGTTATCCTGAATATCCCTCTCTTTTCTTAATTTATGGCAATTCATTTAGTAGTTATAATTGTTGAAATATGTCAATCTGGACTGACTATCTGCTGTCCACAGAGCCAACCAACTATGGTGGCAAAACATTAGGATGGTTAACTCAGTGTGACAGCTCACCCCCCTCTGTCCACATCTGGATCCAATTAGTTGAGTTCAGCTTCTTTTCACCGGTTTGTTGTCTCTGTGTGAGACAAAACATCAAACTGCGTCTCCTGTGTCAGTCTTGACTCAGACTTTTTGTTTTGGGGGGTCCAGCGGCTCTGGGTCTCTCGATGGTTTGGTGGACAGACTGACTGGCTTAACCGCACTTTGTTTGTTTTGGATCAGCATAACCAGAATAACCATAACTCAGGGAGGATTATGAAACACACACAGCCTTAAGAAATACTTCACAAAGCTGAAGCAGACACGAGGGAAGTTCTAAAGAATTCCAACCCTCCTAAAAAGCTTTGCGGGGAAAATTTTGACAATTTATTTGTGAGTATGTAAACTCTCAACTCCTCAACCTTTCACTGTCATCTCCTTCAGCTCTCCACTCACTGATCCACATCCATGATTACTGCGATCATAAAGTTCTTTTGCCATTAAAGTCATCAGAAAACTTCAGCTCTGGGCCAGCACCTCCTCAGATGAATGAAAAGTTGAAATGATTGTAAGCGCCTCAGCCCACTAGTGGTTTCCTGCAACCCTGCTCTGGTTACAATCCTGCAAAGAGAATGATGAGAGATTTTCCGTTGCGTCCTCGGAGGAAACCTCAGTGGTCGTGTTTCCCAAGAGCTGGGTCACAATGTCTTTTTCCCCCCCGACTTTGGAAAACATTAAATATGGATTGCTTGCATATGAGGGGGCGCCAATAGCAATTATATGGGGACAGTGTGTGTATGTGTGTTAGGAGGCTCTTACATAAACAGCTGAGGGAATAGTTTCAGAAGAATGATAAAAAAGACAGTTTAACATGTGTTTTACTATGTACTGTATGTACAACTGAGAAGACAGTATACACAGAATATACTTTAAACTAATAGATATGGTTCCACAATAAAAATACACATTTTGTTGAAACATATTTCTGCTGTTATGTGAAACTTACAGCAGAAAAATGTATGGATCCTGTTGTCTAAACTGTAACTTTACTTAATACTGCTTCAAGACAGCAATTCATTTTTTGAGGTTATATCATGAAGAACTGCTGAAAACAATCAATTAACTCTATAATCAGAGTGTGCATTTCATTTGAATGCATTCTGTTGCTTCTCTTTTCAGCAAGTACATAAACTGTGGTTGCAGTGGTTGGGAGCAGTATAAAAAAATATGTTGATGATCTCAACCCGACCTGTCATTGTTTTCATGGCTAAATGAATGTCGCTGAGTATCTTGCTAGTTAAGTAGGAATATGATGTTCACATTCTGAATTTCTTCACTGCTACCAGACCACTGGCCGGTCTAGGAATTTTCTAAATCAAGGGCCATGGAAGGGCCTTCCTTTACACAGATGGGCCAATTACATGTCCAACTTCCATGCACAATTGCTGATTTAATAATTATCACATTTGAGTAGTTCCTTGATACTGTTAGCTCTATAGTTTTAAAGCAAAGCCAAACATCACTGAATAAATTAAAAATACTTTGAAAATAAAAAAACAAATTGTCTTATTATTATTAGTATTGTTAGCCAGTGACTAGTTTATATATATAAAAAAATACTACTTTCGGTACAGGGCACTGTAGGGGCCAACAGATTCCAGCCCACAGTCTGACCCTGGTAAAAGCATTGCTTATAATGGATGTGAAATGATGAGAAGAAAAGGAAAAGAGGGAACTTATCCTGATTGCTCTTCCTGTCCACAATGTCTCTGCTGATCTATGATTTGAACTAGCATCTTTTCCATTCCAGTCCATCAGAGAACAGGGGAGCTTTGTGTTTTGCTCTATTGTGTAATTTGGAGCATTCACTTCAGTGACTTCATCTCATGTGTCCTGCCACAGGCCTGCTTTATTATCTATGTTCACTGAAGCACATAATGTCTTCATTTCCTCTCTAAATGTGTAATTTCTCCTCTCTCCCTGTGTAGGACCACTAATTGCTCCATGAAGAATCGGGGGCCATGGCACAGATGGGGCTCCCATCTCCTTGCGATGGCCTTATGGGTTGGCATTGGAGTAAAGCTCCAAGTTGGGGGTGACCAGATGAAGCCGGCCCGTGCACCTCTGATCCCCCATCGGCCTTTTGTTGTCGTGTGGAATGCACCTACGGAGTCCTGTCGCCTACGATTCAAAGTAGACCTGGACCTCAGTGTTTTTGATATCGTAGCAAACCACAACGAAACCCTCAGTGGACCAAATGTCACCATATTCTATCACAGCCACCTGGGATACTACCCATACTACTCCAACTCTGGGTTCCCCATTAATGGTGGGTTGCCACAGAACCAGAGCATCTCCAAACACCTGAGTAAGGCCCGGACTGATATTGACAAGCTTATCCCACACAAGGATTTTCGAGGCTTGGGTGTCATTGACTGGGAGAACTGGAGGCCACAGTGGGTCAGAAACTGGGGCTCCAAGGACATATACCGCAATAAGTCCAAGGAACAAATCCGGAAACTTCACCCAAACTGGCCAGAGAGCAAGGTAGAGAAAGAAGCAAAGGAAAGTTTCGAAAGAGCCGGGCAAGACTTTATGAACTTGACCTTAGCTCTGGCTGAGGGTCGCAGGCCGAATGGGCTGTGGGGGTTTTACCTGTTCCCAGACTGCTACAACTATGGGTATAAGGAGCATCCACAACAGTACACTGGCGAATGTCCAAATGTCGAGCACGTTCGCAATGACCACCTGATGTGGCTGTGGAAGGAGAGCTCAGCCCTCTACCCATCCATCTACCTTGACTATGAGCTCAAGTCCTCACCGAACACTGTCAAGTTTGTCCACTATCGAGTCAAGGAAGCCATGAGGATTGCGTCTATTGCCCGTACAGACTTCACATTGCCTGTGTTTGTCTACTCCAGACCTTTCTATGCCTACACCTTTGTGGTTCTTTCTGAGGTAAGTTTTTTGTCTTAAGACAGATGCTTAGGGCATCTGCTCACAAGACATCTTGAATAAGAAGAAAACCACTAAATTAAATAAAATGCCCATAAAAATTCTTAAAGTAACCTCAAACCTGAAACTAGTGTGTTTGTAGAAGGTGATTGTAGAATAAATGTCGTGAAAAAGCAGGGAGAGTGGCTGAATTTTAATTTCGCCAGTGTAAAATATCTGTCTGTTTAAGAGTGACCTGCTTCATACCATTGGGGAGAGTGCCGCTTTGGGAGCATCAGGCGTCGTCCTCTGGGGATCATCAGAATACTCTCGAACACAGGTAATGGTAACTAATGGTAAACATCAAAAAATATTTCAAAATGATGAGTTAGCATTGACTTAAGTGGTGCTTAGTTGTTTTTTATTCAACAACATGGACTACAAAGGTCTTTAAATATATTTCAACATGAAATTAATTTACCCCTCCCATACATAAAAATTCTATGGTAAATTTTCTTAAAGCGCTTAAAATGAAGCATTAGAAGAGAGTGTGTCGGCTATACCTCTCATCCCATCGTCTCTGTATTGTGTAGAACGACAAGAAAGAAAGAGAAAAAATAAAAGCAGTATTAATGAATGTATGAAATGCATATCCAAATGAAAATCCCGATCTAGTGAATGCCTTGGCAGAGCAATCTCTGAATTCCAAAGTTTGTAGTTAGGTATGAAATTAAAAAACATAGCTATATATAATATACATTTTAACGGACTTATGATTGTGTTTTCCCTTCTGCCTCCTACAGAGGAACTGTCTGACAGTGAAGAAGTATATCGACGGCCCTCTGGGACATTATGTTATCAATGTCACATCAGCTGCTAAGTTGTGCAGCAAAGCATTGTGCAAGAAGAATGGCAGGTGCGTCCGCAAGAGCCTCGACTCAAACGCTTACCTGCACCTGAATCCACGCTTCTTCAACATCCATCGCAGGCCGACACCCAGGGGCCCCCAATTCCACGTCAGCGGTCACCTCAACAACTATGACATCCTGGACATGAAGAACAAGTTCACCTGCCAGTGCTACCAGGGCTGGACGGGGGTTCATTGCGAGATGCCCCAGGCCCCCCCTCCACCTCCCTCGCCTCAGCCTGCTATCCCTCTGCCGCACCCCCACGAGAACAGCCTGCTGGGGGATATCTTGCTCCTCTTATCCCTCCATTTCTCTTGTCTCTGCCTCATTATCTTCCTGGGTCTTTGTCTGATAATTAAGTGTCTCAATCTGTAGCCAACAAGCCTCAAGCCAGTGTGTGTTAGTTCACAGTGTGATCAGCTGCAGTTTCTCAAATGTCCAATAGATGTTGTTACAAGAAAACTCAGACTTTCCTGAACACAATAGGAAAACCTCCAACTTTGCAAATTCAGCTCTCACTTACCGACTTCACTTCATCTAATGTGTACCTTAGTTGTGGAAATTTTGGCCTGAAGGAATATTACACCAAAAATCATGTTTTATATAACTAACAACCCAGCAGACTAACATGTTGCCCTGTAAAGTTTGTAACTTGCCCATTTGCAATGGATGATGTTAAAGATTTTATGTAAAAAACATCCATAAAAACTTCAGAAACCACTGCCACCGCAATTACCTCTAAATTTTTTATCCAGACCCAGGATGTGGTGAAAGCAGGCTCATAAGAAGGTAGACAGAGATCTCTCTCTTTATCCATGTCCTTCAGCTTGATCGGGGGCCCCAACCCACATCAAATGAATTCTTTAGAACCAGTGCCTCAACTGCAGGCTCCTTCCAAGCTTATCACTCTGTCCTTCAGCCTGAGCAGAAACATTACAGGTCTCTGTTTGCCGAGTGTACACTGCCTTTGTTGCTGCTGAAAACTGGAAGGAGCAACGAGGGGGAGTGAATTATCATTCAGATGTTTCTGATTTCACAAGTTTCTATGGATGGTTCAATACCTGTTATTTTTATTTTGCTGTGTCTCGTGTTGATCCATTACACCTGTGGTGAATCCAAACAAATCTATTGCAGCAAGCTCCAAATATTTCAGATCTTACACAGGGTGAATATCTTCAGATGTAAATGTTAACTAGCTTCAAATTAGCTACTGCATTATGAATGGAACACTGGATTTACAATTGTACATGGTGTTGGAATCCCATGAACCTTCTGCTTTAGGTCTACTGCAGAAGAAGATGCTCTTTTGAATGTGTCATTGTCTGTTGCTGTTAAATTCTTTACATGAAACTGTAAACATCAGAGGGATCGGTCTACACGTATACGTGACCCACGGAGGTTGTTGCCATTTTGGACTGTGTTGACCACAAAGGCAGATAATTCAGATTTATCTTGTGTTTTCCTTACCGCTGTCACCTAAAAGTAGTGCTGCAGTTTGACACAACAAGAAAGATTCAATGCACCTTGGTTTTTAACATGTATATCAATAGCTGTTCAGTTGAGTTGAAGCCTGATATTTAGGCATTGGACTTCTTGTCATTTGCACTCGTCATTTTGAATTTGAAAAGCAATTGAAGATCAAAGAATCCTGGCCTAGCCTAAGAAGGATCCAAACGTTGGATAATGATAGATCTATTGGCTGCATTCGGAGGAAACTTTTGGCTATTCTCACCTGGTGTTAACATGTGTTTTTTGTGATCCGATCTCAAGTAGACACCTCTAAGTACAGGTGTAAACGTATTCAGATCTTATCACTTATCTGTACCAATATGCTGATTTGGTTTTGGCCATCGCCAAAATATCAACACTGACCAAGACATCATGACTGTTGTTTTCTTAAATTGATTAAATCTCTCCTTACTGCAGATGCAGGAGACTCATTCAGAACCTCCTTACTACTCTCTCTCATGCCGACATACAGACACACAATATCGGACGCATCTGTACACTCAAACTGGGTCAAAATTTGGTCGTAATACAAATGACATACGTGTTCATTTGCATGTAGAGCATGGAAGTGAGATCCGATCACGATTGATTAATTGTGAAGAAAGAGCTGCTAGAGTCCTCCATTGTTAGCCATTGTGTTTTCTGATGCTGGAAAGTCCAGAAGAAAACACAACAGCACCCTTCAAACTCATGTGCAGCTCACTCTGACTACAGTGACAACTTGTGCTAAACTATGATATTACAGTTGCTGTTGAGAGCAGGGTTTTGGGGCTGTAGTCTTCATTAGTCTGCTTTTAATCTACTGCATTTGTCTTTTTCACTGGCATCTAAATAAAAGAGATAAATAGAAGAAATCAGTCTCGTAAATTTTTGTGCGGCAATGACATTTGGAATGATTTAGAGAACACATGAGAGAAAAACTGCTGTAAAACTATAAAAACCTAAAAAAACAATTGGTCAATCAACAGAGCCCTTCAGAAGACATTTCATTTGGTCCAAAGTCTCAATCGTTAATTTGGGATAATGACTGTTATGAGGCTGACATCACAGACAGCCCTCCATCAGGCTGCTGAGTGCACATGTATTTTGGTGGTGACAGTTCGTGTCAAATGAGTCACAGTGTGCCGTGGCAGGGTCACATGACCAAACACCACAACAATAGTCCCTGTGTGTCCCATGGGAAAGGGAAGGACAACCCTATGTCAAATGCTGTTTCTGTTGATGAGGACGGAGCAGCGAGCTTCTGTTGTGACTGGTGGTTTGAGTTTCACGCCTCTTAAATAGAAAAACTGTCGAAATAGAGTCAACAGGGGATTAGAGGAAGTGTTGAAGTCAGCTGATTCCTCAACAGCTCAAACTGAACTGGAGCTTGAGAGACCCTTTACTAATCTGCTGCTGCTAGAGGATCAGAAATCTGCATGTTTTTTACCTGGAGATTAGCTGTGGTGCTGTGTGTTTGATAAACCCCTCACCTTATTTACCTTATTTACCACAAAGTCAAGGGAAGAAATAGCTCAGCTTTATTTAGGGTACCTGGCATCATGGATTCTCAAAAATACCAGGCCATTTTAAAGAGGAATGTGATGCCTTCTGTTGACAAATCGAACCTTGGTGATCATTGTACTTTCCAGCAAGACAATGATCCCAGGCACACCTCCAAGTCATCCAAAGCTTAGTTGAGAAAAAGATCCTGGAACGTCCTGGAGTGGCTTTCTCAGTCACCAGATTTGAATCGGATTGAAAATCTTTGGTGGGATTTAAAGAAGGCAGTTGCAGCACAGAAGCCATCAAACATCACTGAGCTAGAGTCTTTTGCACGTGAAGAATGGGCAAAGATTCCGATCGAGAGGTAAAAGAAACTCGTCAGCACTTTCCGAAAACGTTTGTTAGAAGTTATAAAAGCCAAAGGATGCGCAACAAAGTACTAAAGCTGGGGGTTGAATAATACTGCACATGCACATGTGTTAAAAGAGTTACATTTTTAATTAGAACTTCAAAGTTAAGTCACCTTCTGTTGTCAAAATAACTCAAATATGTATCAATAAATATTTTTGGTTGTTTAATGAGGTTTGTGGCAGTGGTGCTTGCCACGGGGCTCTCACCCACACAGCCAGAGACAAACACGTTGCTTTTAAACATATTTATTTAAGCCAAAACATGAACTTTAAACATCAACTTAAACTTCTGAGCTTTCCTAGCTCAGCAGCTAGCTCCGAGTCCTCTGGTCTCGGCAGTGTTGGAGTTCCAGAGTCCTCTCGAGTCAGCTCAGACGCTGCCTTTTATGATTGAGGACCAATCAGCTAACAGCTCTCACCTGTGCTGATTGATCCTCCATGGAGCAGGTTAGGGTGCTCTACCAGCCCCCTTACCTCCACAAGGTTTTTTTGTCATTTATTGTCATTATCTTTCATCCACATAACTTTAATGTCTTCTGAGGTGTTGAATATTTCTGATCGTAACTGTACCTGCCAATGTAGCAGCTAACAGCATCTGCAGAAACAGAAAAGCTTGCTGTTCATGGGATTTAGTTTGATGAAATGTAATAACTTTGGTGATGCCTTAACTTAACTAGGTTATAGAACACCTGCAAAATCACGTTCCAGTTAACATTTGTAACAATGCATGCTTACATATTAAATAAATTAAGATGTTAAACATGGTAAACTTTGAAACAGGAAACACAGCTTGTTAAATCTATTTGAGCATCCATCAAGCAGTGTGGAGTCTGGTTGCTCTTCAAATGTTTGTGAGTCTCTTCATAGCTGAATTGTGGGTGTGATGAGTTATAATAAATCAAAGCCTTTGAGGTGCATTTGTGTTTTTGGACTATATTAATAAAAATGACTTGAGATGACATTTTCCTGGCGCTAAACAAGCAAGTGTTTTGATTTTGACCTTTAGGTGGCGCTAGAATAAAAGCAGATCAAATCCCCA
This sequence comes from Limanda limanda, assembly GCF_963576545.1. Taxonomy (NCBI): domain Eukaryota; kingdom Metazoa; phylum Chordata; class Actinopteri; order Pleuronectiformes; family Pleuronectidae; genus Limanda; species Limanda limanda. The sequence continues at coordinate 25,435,238 of NC_083643.1, forward strand.
CCGTCATTAGGATTCATCCTGTGTGCACACTGTATGTCTGAACTCAATTTCAGGGGCTTCGACGTTCATGATGAGTAAATGCGGCTCTTTCCAACCATAAGCTGACTTGGCTGAATCATTGCGTCAGTGCGTCTTTGTTGCTGTTATTATTGGATTATGATGATTGGCAGCCAAGAAGCCAACAGCCGTAACATCTGCAGTTCACAGTTCTCTCAGTTTCATGTCAGATCATTTTTCTTCTTCACCTTCTAAATTCCAGCCTGACAACGTGAGGACAGAGAAAACAATGCTGCGTGTGACAGTTCTATCAGAGAATAAGTTCTTTCCTTCCACTGTTTTTACATAACCACATCTGAGGAGTTGATGTTTTAAAAACAATGAATACTTGATCCACTTCATAAAATAAACTCTGAGGTTCATCATTCAATGTGTCCTAAATACACAGAAACCAAACACCTGTAATTTGACAGACCTCAGGCTTCACTTTGCTCCTGTACTTATACTAACTAATAACCATAATCAGCTGCAGCACAGTGTCAGCAGCTTTCAGCTCATCTGCAGTGAAGCTGGCACAGACTCAACATGAGGTTTGTTCTCCGTAGAGCTAAAAGTCTCTACTTAAAATATGAAAGCTAATTAAAGAATAAGCACAGCTCCCTTCTGTAGTCTCTGTTGTCATCAAAACCCATAAAAAGGACGCAACCTATTGTCCAAAACTTTCTGATTTCTCTACCCTGTCTTCGACCCTCAAACCAAATCCCACTGGTTCCCACCAATATTTTAAAAACTGCTCACAACAATTGTCTTCTTAAAAATGGCTCAGAAAAAGTTGGACAAAGTTTTTTACCAATCAGTAGGAGGCTATGTCTTCACCCCTGTCCTTTGTTGGTTATTTCGTTTTTTGGTTTTAAACAAGATTGCACGGAAAATAAGCACAAAACGTGGTGGAAGGACTTGGGTCAGGAAAGAACCCATTACAGATCAGCGTGCGGATTCTGGAATCTTTCTTCACTTTCTTTAACATTGCTAGATGGAGCTTTTTTTTTTTACATTTTCACCATTTTCTCAGAGAATAATTAATTGATAATTGAAATTGTGCAGTTTGATTGACTTTGAGGTGACTGTTGGGCCTTAGTGGAGGTTATGCTCTCTAGTGCCAGTCAGTTTTACCTTTAGCCTCACCATACCCTCAGATTTGGCTTTTAACATTATTGCGATTAAAAGGCAACACGTGATGACGCCAAGGTACAATTGAAGATTATTATTATTATTTTTATTATTACAACCAGTGTGACAGAGCTCAAATGTGATGGTTGCACAGGTGTTCCTGGTCTCTCTCTACCATCCACCATTTATTTGCAGAAATCTTCTTCAAACCACAATACCCATCAACTAATAAATTGATTTGGAAAAAAAAGCAAAAGGCCAGTGTCTGTGGCTCTCGCACCACTGTATTGAACACCTGTCTACCTGTCTGTCACTAATCAACCTTACTGCCTGCATGCACCCTGCCAGTGTTGTCACTGTGCATAGCAGTTGTCAATGGCAGAATGTATGAACTGAGTCCAACTTCTGTCTTCACCTCTGATTGGCTGTTTATCAGCGGTTCGTTATCCAACTCTGCAACTTCTGCTTCAGCTTCATCTGCTGCTGCTGCCGATTACAGGGCTCAGGGTAAAGCAGCTAAACATTTCTGACTTGAGTAAACAAACAATTAACCCGATCTAAACTCTCACGACTGATGTTTCACCTCCAAAACAGCCTCAGGTGGAAACAAAACATTCATATCAGCTTCACTTCCGTCTCTCTGTAAGCTGAGAATGATGACTGACTGGTAAAACACATCATTTACCTCCTTTAAAAATAAAAGTATGTATTGAAAAAAAGAAGATAAACCTACAAAGTTACTTGTGATCTCATTCAGCAACAGGTTTGAGGCTTGACTGAAGAAAAGCTCAGAATTTCATTTTCACCTTGATCCTTTTCCAATAAAAATGTCAGTGTGGATGTGTCTGTCAGTATCAATCGGTTTTGTCCTTTGTAGACAGATTTATGATGTAGTTTTAAAATGCAGCAATAATGTTTTATATTGCGGTTCAGATTGTGTTTGCAAGTTTAAAGCTATATGTTATTTCCTAATTTGCTTTTTGTCAGTGTTTCACATTTTACAACCAAAAGCATTTTCTGAGTTGTGCTCATGACAAGAAAACCAAAAGTGTAACAATAAATTACCAACAACCATTTTTGAAATAGTGGGAATGAAAACTGAGAATATGTGTTGAAACAAGACTAAGAGCCAACAGCACTGCCAAGATCCCTGTGAGGCCGCACTGAGACAGTGGTTACATTACATGTCATTTGGCGTTCAGCATAGTGCTGTTGAAATACAGTATTTATCTACAAACCACAAATATCAACCTCATGGTGGCGCTAGAAAAAAAGGCAGACGATCACAAAGTTTAGTAGGATTCATTCTGTTGACACCGTGGATATCTGACATAATTTTCTGCAGTGGTGAACTGACCAACCAACTGACGCTGCTTCGATGTCATGGGACTATGACTAAAGTAAACATCAGTGCAAAACTTGCATTGCATAAACTAGAGACCATCTTGCAATGTGATCACACCAGTCTGTCGGTCAAACAACATCATAACTACATGAATATATATTAGTGCTCAGAGATCACAGGTGAAACTTCTGTTTGATCTCCACGACTCACCTGTACAGTTTCAGGACTACATCTTGACCATAGACTCTATAAATAATTGAATGACATGACGGCCTCTCAAAAGTGAAGCCAAAGCATCTCCATTGCCACCTAGTGGCTGGCAGTGGTATAGTTTATATTAGTCCTTCTCCATGTTACCAGATGGGACATGGGCCAAACTGAAAAGTTCAACTACATGGTAAATCATTTTTCCAAAGATGCTTTCTGTCATTTTAGGTAGTTCTCATCACAATGATGTTTGTTCAAGTACTCATATTTTCGGTTAAGGTAATAAATATGCGCTTTATTTGCCTTAGTTTCATAAATATCTCGTCAGAAGCACTTGTCATGGTCCAGCATTGGTAAAGGAAATATGGCGTAAGCACATGGAGTCACCAATAACATTAAGAGAGATCCTGTGGTGATGCCTGATGGCCAAATTGCATGGCCTTGAGCAGCAGGTCCCTGGTTTGACCTCCTGCTCTGTCAGCCATACAATTTCCTGTGTTTAATTTGCCTATTTCTCTTCCCCCTTTATTTCCTGTCTCTCCTACACTGTGCTATAAACATTTAAAACGTAAAAATGCCCCTATGATAATAGTAAAAGGAACATTTTCCATCGTAATCCCCAAAAACGTAAAATCACTCGGAAGCGTTTTCTAGTAGCTACAGTGAGAAGGGACTCAGATCAGAGTGAGTAGGAGTCGTCCCCTCCAGTAAAAACATGAACTCTGCGTCAGTCTGTTGATTTTGAATCTAGTCTTCTGCTCAGATCGTGATCCTACATCAACATACAACAACTCTGTGCAGCTCCTCTAGGGCCATAAAATGCAGAGCTAGCTTGGCGGGCGAGAATGGCATCAGAAACAATAATAATGCTGTGGGAGTAAAACTGGCAGCTTTGCAACAGAACACACTGCTTGTGAAATCCACTGACATGTGAGAAACAAACCACAAGAGGAGTGGAGGAGACAGCTGACTCCTGCTGCTCACGGTTTGTTTAAAATGTGCTCATGACCGCGGATAGTAGACTAATTCTCAGTCCCTGGAGGTCAAAGGTCAGAGCCACGGAAGACTAGCCAAGATGAAAGAAGTCCTGCTTGTTTACTCCTACGTGATGGTCTGATAATAGCAACAGAGACGAGGTTGGACGCTGGTTTTAACAGCAAATGATAATTATGCTGTACTGTAAACTGTTCAGATTAGATGATTGACGGGTGCAGTTTGTGTTTTTTACCTTTTACAGTTTCAAAACAATATTGTCTTTATGAATTAATCCTTCAGTTTGGTTGTTGTGCTTTTATATTTGTGTGATTGCATGCAAATGTTTTATCCAACTGCCCCTGAACATCACACACCCCAATGATCTCCAGGCTGCAATCAATCAAGTGGCAACAGGAATGGCATAAAGACTTGCAGGCAGACATGGAAGACAACATTGGGATCAGGCCCAGGATGAGCAAGGCCAGTTTGCAGCTCTGCTTTACAAAGAGGACTTCTGAGAGGGCAGGAAAACAGAGGAACAGGAAACCACAGAGAGCCAGCCGAAGCTATAGCGTGACCCTGTCGGACTGGACCATCTGCACGTTCTGGAGAAACACAGGATGGCTGGTGGTCCAGGACGGCTGGTGACCGCCATGCATGCATCGTGTTTTTTGGTTTGTTTGCTAATTTAAGATAGTTGCATTAACTAATAACACCAAGAAGAGGTAAGACTGGAAATAGAGCACAAGTGAGTTCAAATAGTGAGTTTTGCTTAGGAACCTTCCTAACTGAGTGAAATGAGCCTGAAGTATTTGAGCAGCTGCCATAATAAGAGCTGTTCGAATTTTCTCAATGATTTTGAAAGGAGCTTTGATGCTTCCTAACTTGTTCCTTTAGTATAGGAAGCATCAGACCATCCTTCATGAAAGTAAAGGAGAAAATGCTGCCTCACAATTCATTGCGACAGCAACATTTAAAGCGACACAACCTTGTAGTTAGTCCTGAAGAGTTGTCAGCATTATGCAGCAAGAGCTCAGCACCCTAAGGAATAAGCTGTGATTTCCTTTGGTTAAAAGAAAGTTTAAATTGCTAAATTGCTACAAAGGTTTTTGGATCTTATTTTTTAATATGTTTGTCAAAAAGACAAAAGTGAAGAAAAAAAACTTTTGACAAATTGATTGTTTTCACTCAAGGCACCAGTGGAAGGAAGGACATTTAAAAACTTAAGGAGAGATTGAAAATGATTTGCAGTAGGATAAGATATGTGTAATGTTTAGATAAAAACTAAAGGAACCAACACTCTGAGCACTCAATAAGATGGAGTGCCGACTTTCATCTGCAGCCACCACAGAAATCAGTTTCCATTTTCCATTCTTTTAAATTAAATTTCTGTCGACCTTCGTTTTGCAGGAGCAGGCGCCATGCCCGGTTTTCAGATGAAAATCAGTTTTGCTTCTCAGAAAAACCCTTCATATCTTACAGTATGTACTGAACGTGAACCGACCCTGAACCATCGCTTCCTCCTCGGGCAACTTGATGCCTCATTACAGCTGAGGCCATTAAAGCGGCGGGAGGATCTGTGCTGTCTGAGCCACCATTTTTATAACACAGTCCATATGTTCGTGTGGAGGCTAGGACCGCCACAGCCGCGGACGCTGAGGTTTCCATGCAGTGGGGGGAGGGTTAGGCGGCGATGGTGAGGGGGGTTGTGTGGGTTCGGGGTGGGCCGTTCATCCACAGAGGTGATGGAAACTAATCTGCAGGCAGGATCACAACGCCAGGCCAGAGGAATCCAAATACACTACCCACCCACCCAACACCACCAACACCCCACTTCACTCCACCCTCTGTGGGAATGTGGTTTCCTTTACACACACACACACACACACACACACATTTGGGTTTAGGTGTTATGAAGTCAGGCTGTAGGTGTGTTTTTTTTCTGCAGCTAGCATTTATTAGAGCATTTGTATGAGAACAAAGTGTGTATATATGTTTGTATGGTTCATTGTGTCCATAAGTGTTTGTGCAATGTTCATTGGAGCTGTTGACCTTGAGATCGAGGACACCATTGGACAGACATGTATCGTTGTAATTTTACTTTAGATTTTAAGACTGGTTACGTAGTTATTCACCTTTGACTCTGATAATCTAAAGAGGCCATTTTCTCTATTATAAGACATTTTATAAACTCAACAATCTATTTATAAAAAACCTGAGCCGCTGTCTTTTCCTTGAATACCTTTTTGAAGAATCACGGTGCAGTTTTTTTGATGTTCAAAACACAATGTCAATATGCAAAACACGCTTTCAGCAGGTTTCTGCAGCCAAGGGGCCTGACGAAGCTTAAGTCAGCTTACTGTGGACAAGGCTAATGTTATTAGAACCTGGATAGACAAAAAGCAAACAATCTGTTATTTGACCATGTGGAGAGTGGACACAAAAAACCCCTGAGACAATTAATTCATTTCATTCAATGTTGCAGCTTAAGGGAATTATAAGACCACTAGCCAAAAATATTGAATGCATAAAGAAAAACTATAAATATCACACTGCGGTTGTGTGCCTCCAACAACCAGAACAGCTGCAGTCTACATAATTTTGTTTCCAAAGTCATATACTGTAGATCACAGTGATGTTTGACCACTGAAATCCATCCATCTTTGAAGTGAAAACTGGTCAACTTGTGAAAAACATGAAAATTCCCTTACGTGCTAATTGAGGCATTGTTTTAAAGAGGCTAAAAACATGTTTAGTGAGACCAACATTTAATCACTTCTTCTCTGAGTCCAGATAAAGCCTTGTACCAAGGTGAAGAAATTCAAGGCGTTCATGAGATATGGCATTCACAGGGTTGAAAAATGGGCTTTGTGAGGTCACAGCGACTTTGACCTTTGACCACGAAAATCGTTGGCTACATAACAATACAATAACTAAAGGGAAGCATGTAAATGTTTTATTTTTGGTTAGTTTTTGATAAATTCATTTTCTAGCAGAAGTGACTTGTAACAGCTCCAACTCCATGAATACTCGGTTTGCAAATCAAACACTTGACCTTTTTTATCACTGAAAAGCTTTAGAACATTTATTGTTCCTAAACTCTTTGGCTTGTGTAGCTCTTTTTTATTGAAAACAGCTTTGGGTTATTCAGATAAAGTTAACATCCTCAGGGACCTGCTGCTCACAATCAGAAAACACACTTTAAACACAGATGACTTCTCCAAACACTGTCACGCGTAATTGCAGTTCAAGTAATTACAACCCACAATCTGTCACAGCTGATGGAGATTCACATTTGTTGTCAGAACGTCCCAGGCTGCAGATTCTACCTTCGGCCTGACGAGTGCTGAAACACACAAACTGTTTGTGTGTGTGTGCTGTTCACAGTGTGTGCTGAATATAAAACAGCACAATGTAAGAATTTCTCACAGGTACACCCAGGGTCACCCTACAAGTCGGAGGCATAATTCATTTTTTAATCACCATGGTAAATACAATTTGCTGTTCTTGTTATGTCTATAAGTTTATACCGTCCTCTGAAGGCAGAAAGGATTGCCCCCCCCCCCTCCAATCAGCTGGAGATGATTAACCAGGTTGTCATCTGTCCTGCTCATCTAGCAGCACCAAAAGAAGAAGCGATGGTGGCTCTTCAGTCTTTTGAGCTCTTTAAAACAAATAGTCCTAGCCAGGTAGAATTAGTCTAGACCGAAGATTATTGAGATTTGACAAATTACGAAAGAATTCGGAGTAGCTTTGTTTCAGAAATTTGTGACCTCACGCACATACAGGACTGCTGCATGAGGATCAGTGGTCATAAGGTGTGTGTTGCGCATGAGCCTTTACTGCCCACCTAACTGAACCTGTCCTAGTAACACCATGCTGTCCCTCCCCGATTTGACAGCCTGTTGCAGACTGATGGCCTGTTTTTGTTCACCGTCTCCAAAAGCCTTATAAAACAACCTGACAGTCCTTTTAGTTAAATCCAAACTTTACCAGGAAGAAGAAAATATGCCTATAGAAAGCCTCAAGTTTGTAGAGGTAACAGAAAAATAAACAATTAATGAAATTAATTAGAATGCTAATCTGAAACTAATTCCAGAAACGTCTGTTTGTATGTATCTCAAATATCTCAAGACACGTGACATCTGCAAGGGCCAAGGAAGTGTAATTTTGAAGTTGCAATGTAGACACACAACATGTTCATTATTTATAAAAGTGAAATAAACAGATGACCCTTGTTCTCAACAGCCCATTCGTGATAACAGGTGCATTCGTGACAACAACTGATTCCCCAGTTCAGTGTACTGCGTACTGAGGTGAGCTCCACAGAACTTTAAAAAAACAGGTGAACAGCTCTTTGTGCAGCAGCGGTGATGCAGCAGCAGTGTTGTTCAGACTGCGTCGGAGTCTTCCTGCGGCTCAATTACTGCAGAGTACTCTAGGACTTTCAGAAAGAAAGCTGACTGCAAGCGAACTGCCCTTTCAAAACAGGCAGGTTTTGAACTGGCACTGCGCTAGCTTTCCTAATTTTGAATTTGCACCACTTTAAGTTTCTTCTTAGCATGGAAACACTCTCTGATGTTCAAAGCTCATAATGAATGAACACAGAGGATCCAAGATGTTAATAAACACAAGTTTTGCTGATGCCGGGAGCGAGTCAGGTTTCTCTTTTAATAATATGTTCTGTCATAATCTAACAGGACCGTGTACAATTTAACATACAAACTATGCTGCGTCTCGCTCTCTGCTACATGAAAGTGCTGTTTAGTTGGATGACATATTACTCATATGAAAACACACGGCTAAGAAAAGGGAAAATCCATGTGTATATTTAACGGAGGGACTTGCAGGGACCGGGTTCACTGTAACTTTTGTCTCCTTGGTTGTAAATATGCGTGGTAAACCACTGGAATCTCTGCTCGGGCTGGGTTCAAGTGCTGGGTCCACATGTAATGTCATTTAATCAGCACAGTGACACTCTGCTGCAATGAGAATACAAATTAAAGAAGAATACATGCATTTGAAAATACTAGTTAACTCTGCTTCTGACAGTCTGATGATTTCCTGTTTTTTCTGCTCCACACATTTCTCAGGGCTTGTTGAGGTCGTGTGTTTTTTACTTATTAAATTGCTCTAAAAGCGACATAGTGACACAGGGTTTCCCATTAGAGTCTTCAGAGAAAAAAGTCAGAGAAAGGACTGGTAAAAAAATATACCTTAGCATAGTTTAGTCAGGAAGACTTTACCCCCATTTACTCTATCTTAATTTTCTCACTCTCTCTCTGCTTATTAATCAGTTGATAGTGGGCGTTTCTGAATGGCCAATCAGATTCCGCCACAGTCTCTTCCAGCCAATCATGGGGCTGCTGTCAGACCTTAAATCCATTCTCCTCTCTTCCGCAGTCAGCCGTCATTCAGTGAGGCGTATAAAACCACTTCCACCCCAATCTCCTCCAGTCTTCAGCAGAATCACCATCGGTTTATCTGGCTCCTCAACCTCAACCAGTGTCCAGACCCCAAGGTGGATTCCTGTACTATACGTTCTGCTTCACCCCCATCAATCCTGATGATATCACATAGGGGTCTAAAACGGCAAAAGACTATACCAGTCACGTCACTTTCTCTGTGTGCATGTGAATAAATATTTGTTAAAATGTTGAATCGAAGTCTCTACTGATTGAAGTTCAGCTTTTGGTGCAGATGACTCCCCAGGTGATGCTTTATTTGGTCAGTTACCTTCAAATCCCAAAACTACTGGTTAGAACAGGAGTTAAACCTGTTTCCTGGGAAAACTTTATTTGTCCATTGTCAAATATAAGAAGTCATCTACTGTTTATGTTGAACCTTCACAACTCAGAGTGGTGGTCCAAAAGTCCTAGACCACGGCATATCTTGTTTCATGGTCAAAATGCCTGTAGTTGAAATATTAACCATCAAGTTTTGTTTCTGTCAGAAAGTCAGGTATGGTAAAAAGAACAGAACAGAACATTTTGTGGTGGATGTAGACTTTTCACAAAGCAAGCTGGCGTTCGTATCAGGTTTCAAGTTTTGAATTTGTTAACTTGGTTAGGATTCCGCTCGTATAGAAAGCCCTGAAGGCTCCTGTGTGCCTGTGCTTCCAATCTTACAGTTTATTCATAAGTTACCCAGATATTTGTGTTTAGAAAAACAACTAAAAACACTTAACACACATTTCATTCATATTCACCAAATTGTAGATGAAAAATGCACTTTCCTGTCCTGGTTTCAATGTTAATATGACATAAATGTTTTCCTGAATTCAGACTTGATTGTAGAAACATAAAGTTTTATCCACACAGACACACACACATCAGGAAAATTGTTGTTGACAACTGTGTGTTAACGTCTTTCTTCCCCTCTGATCCTGATTGAAGTGGATGAGTTGAGACTTTTCCTTCAGAGAGGATCAGACCTTAGAGGAGCTCAGCAAACTCACAGGGATTTAAAATCTCTCTCTCTCTCTCTCTCTCTCTCTCTCTCTCTCTCTCTCTCTCTCTCTCTCTCTCTCTCTCTCTCTCTCTCTCTCTCTCTCTCTCTCTCTCCCCCCTCTCTTCTCTTGCCTGTGTGTCTCGCTGTCTCTCGTCACCCTCCCTCGCTGCACTCTAATCGCTGTGTTGTGGTCGTGAGGCTCTCTCCTCCCTCTGCTCTCCTCTCTGGGCTGTATATAAGTGTGTTTCACTGGCCTGTGTTTCACAGTGACAGACTGAATGCAGGCCTGATGGCTGTACGGCGCTGAGGTCCATCATGACCCCGGAAAAGAGGCCCCCTGCGGACTGCTAATTATCTGGTGATGTGCAGCATCTACAGGTGAGCTGTTAAAATCAGGGAGCAACTTTCCCCTGTGGTTACATAGTTGCATCTCTATCAGGCTAAAATTAGAAAATCAAGTTGCTCTGGAGTATCTTTTATTTTGCCGCACAAAGATTAAGATAAGGTGTATTTTTAAACCCAGGGTTGCTGGAGCATGGATTTGAGCTACTGTTTTGGGTGATGCAGGAAAAGGGAAGAGGAGGAGAAAAGGGGAGGGCCCCTGTCATGTCAGGAATGTTGGGTCACCCCTACCAACTCTCTCGCAGTGAAGAAACGTTTTCTCATTTCGAAATTGGACACACGGGAGCACGCTATTCTTAAGTCTCAGTGGGTTAAGTGTTTTGCTAAGAAGGCTAAAAATCTTGGTAAAGTTTCAGTCATTTAGCAGATGCGCTGTCTCACAACAACTTACAGCAAATGGTGAGACATGCAGACAACACGGGAGGTCATGGTTTCCAAGGAACGTCAAAGAGAGCACAAGTTCATCAGAGGAGGCTATAAAAAGTCCCTCACTGTTTATGGGAGCGTGCTGTTTTCCAGTCTGCCCTCTCCGCACAGAGACAGAGCGTTAGAGTGTCTGAGGTTAAAGATCAGACGCTGAGCCGGGAGTCTTGATTAGCTGACAGGATTTCAGGACTGCTTTAAGCTCCGTGCTGAAGTGAGATGCGGAAAGATCTTTATTGTCTTAAGCCACTCAATAAGATACTGATTCACACAGGGCCAGGTCAATATGTCAAGCAAATTGTGGAAAAAGTATTGCAATCATCCAAGGTACAAATATTGATGTAACAAAGTAATCCTTTACAATCCTGTTCTCCAAATTTAACTTTCAAACTCAAACTACTCATAATGCAGAAGGAGGTTTTTGAAAGCGTTAAATTATGGGCTGCCACAGTGCTGAAATATATATTTTCTTATATGCACAAAGTGATAATTTGTGGGAAAACAGTGTCTTTCATGTTTTACACTAAATACATGGTTGTTTTAAGGAGGAAGTTATTAAAAATGTCTGGGTATGTTAGTGTGTTAGTGTTTATCAAAATGGCATTTGCCTCAAAAATAATGAATAGAGTATATATCTATTTCTCATCTCTAATGTTGTATAGGTAAAAATGAATACATAGTTTTGTTGCTGAAATTGTTCAGGTCTTATAGCTGAGCCCATAAAACAATGCAGATCATGACATCATCATCCCCTTCGAAAATCCATTTATTATTCCCTAAAAGTTTGAAAAATGTGAAAAGACTAAAAACCTTGCATCTTTAAAGTGATAAACAAATTTTGGATCCGTAGCTTTGTCCTGAATTGAATGGTTTCCAGTGTTTCCCATAAATGATCTGGAATATGGCAGCCCGCCGTATCGTAATCTGTCCAGAACAGTTTCATAATTAACCAAATTTATTTTACACTTCTCATTACAAGAGATTTTAAACTTGGTGTGTGCAGCGAACTTTGCTGCGTGCTTGCTCACAGTGTTGGGTTACTGCATGTTAGTACTATGGTCCATAACGTTTTTACCATAAACACAGACAGTCAGACCTCATAGTCTCAGCTGCAGTTGTGGCATCAATGCAGTTCTTTCAATTACAATATAATTTGTCTTTAACTCTTTAGTTTTGTACCTGCCACTCGGAATCTGTTGTGCGTGAGAGTGACCTTTGTGTGCATGTGTGACAGAAGGACACTGTAGATTGAAGAAGTTCTGTGGAAACGCTGGGTTTATTTCTTGACCACCAAGTTCATGAATATCTGCTCAGTAGTTTCTGCATAATCCTGCTTACAAACAAACAGTTGGGAAAGAGCTACTTGGTAGAACTACCAAAACAAAGATCCTAAGACTGTCAAGTTGCTCTTGTTTTTATCAGATTCTGGGTAGAATTTTCCTTCCTTTATTTAATTTTTGATCTATTCATTTTGTCTTCTCTCTTCTTCATGAGATCATCCATCTGTTTTCTCTATTTGACAAATCCACCCCAAACAGAGGGATTTCTGGAGCCTCGGTGCTCACCAGGCGCTGGATTAACTTTGGCTCAGTCGAGTGGAAAGATTTCTGCCTTGGTGGTTCCCGCTCTCCGGCTTTTGTTTGTGAGGAACATGAATCACGACCACATTCAGAATACCACCAGGAATATTTGTTAGAATATGCCTCTCTTTGCTCTGGTTAACATGGTGCAACCAGCTTTGTGTGTGATTCATGGAAAGTCCTGATTCAGAGTCGTGTTACAGTTTGGAGGATTTTCATGGTCTGTTTTCAGCTGAAGCATTGCATGGGCCCCTCTGTGTGTTGTGGCCTCTATTGGTCTGGTGAAACTGTTGAAAAGACTTTTAAATACTCAATCATTAGGCTCTTGATGTGCTGTTTGCTCTGACTTCTGAATCTCTGTCTCTCATTAAACTTGTTCCTGGGGGGGGGGGGGGGGTTCAGCTCCACAACAGCACACTGTAAATATTTCTGATAGAAATTAAGACCTTGGTGATATTGACAGAATTGCACATCAATTAAACAGTGAATAGATAAATCACTGCTGCTCTGGTGAGGATTTACAGTTTCGTCATGAGGGTCATGAAACAGATACAGTGTTGTGGTTTTGTCCAAATCCACGAAGTCATCTTTGTGACTATAGTTGTTCCACAGCGTTCAGTCGTCTCTGTGCTGCTGCTGACTCCCTCGCTCTGTTGAGCTGTGACGTTTAGCCCAGAATGATCTGTTTGTTAAAGGCTGCTAAAATATGGCTTTGGATTATTCTACTGCAGCGTGAAATGTTCATTACCGTCATGCCATTTGAAGCTCAACACAATTGGAATCAGCCTGTGTAAATAGTGATGTGACTTGGTGTTAGAACATATTTACATGACAGATGGCTTATGTGACAAAATCTGGTATTTTGGCGTCTGGCCTTCAGCCAGGCATCAGGGGTTCGGCTCGATTCCCACACATCAAACCCAGCGAGTGCCTCTTCCTCTCCTGGCATCTCTGAATGTGCTCAGTGTTCTCATCTTTCTCTCCTCTCAGAAGTGCCTCCATCACACTGTCAGCTTCATTTACCCCTGAGTTCAAAAAGCTTTCTTTGGGTACCAAGTCCTTGGTGAAATGAGACCCTGTGAGGTTGCTAATGTTGTTGAGGTTGTGCAGCGGTACTCTGAGCCGTGCACCAACAATAAAAGTCTTTACTTCAATCCTCATTTGAACACACGGATAGGACATCATACTTGGAGCTTCTATAAACTGTGCAGGTGTTCCAACATTCCTCCCTGTTATTTTCCTCTTGACCTTTGCCCTGCGTCATCTTCTGGTTTATGGATGCTGCTAAGAGAGGCCGACCAACCCTCTGAGGCTCAATTTCACCCAAGTTTTCCAGCAGAGAAAATGAAAATTAGACGCTCTCGCTTTTTTCTCTCTTGTATTTGCTGAATGAGTGGAGCCATGCCACAAGAACCACAGACGTCAACAAACTCTTATCTTAATCGATGCCAGACCGAGCCACGGCTCCAAGCTCCTCTTGATAGATAATTCACGTCAACCCAAAGCCGAACTTTAAACATGAGCTTAAGTGTGTTTAATCTGAGACTGCTTCCTCCAGCTTTTATCATGATAAGAACCATCAACTGAAGCACATGAAGGTTTTGGTCCAGTGCAGCCTTTCTGGTTGACCCAGACTGTGGTCACAAGTTTCTTTTGTTTTTTTGTGTGCCTATGATTACATTTAAATTGCCTAACAATCAGACCATCTACAGTTTGGGAGAGTGTGGTTCCCCGAAACATAACAGCACTGGCTCTGTGTACACGCACTGTGTTTTTGGGCTGGAACAATACGTTGGTCAATCAGTTAGTCGCAAGAGAAAATTACTCTGCAGCTGCTTGATAATTCATGAATAATTTCAATCCTCCCTGGTTGTTGGACTTTTAGTCTGATATATCAAATCAATCTATTTGAATTGAAATGGAAATTGAATAGATAAAGTGCAAATGTGTGCTGCACAGGTAATAATGGACCTATCCATACAAGGTCCCCCATGGCTACTGTTTTTACCACATTTTACATGAAGAATCATGACCCAGCAGTATGACATACTATACAACTCTGGACTGTATGTCATACTGTATGTATTATAGCCTTCATGTAGACTATTGATCAGTACTGACGCACCTGAGATAGCTAACTGGAAATTGCAGCTGTAATAACTAGCTACTGACCAGGTAAATCACATCACTGGCAAACACTGTAAGACTTGAATGATACTATACAGTCAGAAGTACAGTAGAATGTTCTGATTCAATGATCCAGTGTGATATGCTTGAGAAAAGCAGAGTTAACATACATCAATGATTGGATATAAATTGGAAACTGTTGATTTGAAACAAAGTATCGGACTTTTTGCATCTTTTCATGCACCAACATTCACTGCTGATGTCTTATTGACAATGACCACAATCTTTCTTCAACCTTAAACTAGTAGCTTTAGTTGCCTAAACTTTACCAAACCATAGGAGACAGATCAGAAAAGGTTTAGATGAAATGTCTTTGATGTTTTATTAGAGGCTGACCAGCAAGTTTATAAAAGTAAGGCAGAAAACATAATTAGAGCCCGAGCACCGACAGTGTGAAGGTTATTCAGTTATTCAGGCTTGTACATACTGAACCTGAAAACTCACCAAACTTCGCAGGCGCGTCAGACCTGATGAAAATGTACGTATTTTAGAGTAATTCAAAATGGGCTTGGCAAAATGGCTCAACAGTGCTTCGTAGCCCTCATTAAAATGTGGGTTCCGAAAACGATTTGATCTTATCTGTTAAATTCTCTCTAGGTTCTGATAGCTATCAATAAATAAAGCTGTCTGGGGGGGAAAAGTCGGCTTCTAGCAGTTGTTGTTCAGTGCTTTAGGGGTGTAGCTTTGACAAGAGGGCTGATGGGAGGAGATGAGATGTATCAGTTGCATTTCTTTTTGTATGTGTAGGCTGCTCTTGCTTACTTTTTTAGGATTGCCAACCCTGGCTTTAAAGCACACATGTAGCAGCTGTCTGATATAGTCTTACAATCTTGCAGATTGTACAAACAATTATCACAAAGTTACTCTTTTAAAATTCTTTCAAAAGCTTGTTCCGATTATTTCATACTTGAATAAACTAGAATTTTAAGCTTTTCAGAGGTGCACAACCCATGTGTACAAATCAATGTTGCATAATGATAGTTAACTATAAACAGTGGTCTTTGATGGTGTCCAGACAGCCAGCGTAGCATTATGGAGGTCTGGGATTTCATGCTAAATCTGAAAAATCATGGGGAATCAACCTAAAAAGAGAAATAAAACAGGTTTATGAGCTCAGTTAGAGAAGTAAAACAGGCTAAAAGCAAGTTAAATAATGGTCATAATCAGAAACATTCCTATCATCAAATCATGTCGGCTTTGCTGTCTGCCAGGCTTCATATGGAAGCAGTTTCAGCTCGAACAGAGGACCATTAAGCGGCCATACATGCATACATTTACTGCAACACTGCAGAACATTCTCAGGGAAAGCTGCAGTCAAATTATTTCCAAACCAGCAGGAAGAGACTGGCAGGAACATAAAGAGTGGAAAAGGCTTTGATTCCAAACCGACATAACTCTGAGGGGAAAAAAGGAACAAATAACATTTAAATAACCAAACCTGTACAGTAGTTTAAGAGCTCTAGAATGATGGAACATTTTCTCTAATCCTGCTGTCATCCAGAGCTACAAATTGTGTACATTGAACTGATGAGATTGTATTTTCATCAGAGGAGGTGTAAAATATAATATGATCTTTATTTAAACGGTTTCAGCTGCTACTAAGTAACTAAAAGACACCTTTTAAAAACATTCTTCTCTGTGACGCGAATGGCATCTTATGTTAATGTTATTAAAAACATGAGTATAAGTTTTAAAATAATTCTGCAGATAAATAAATTGAGCATGTAATAATTGGTTGTCTGTAGTTGATTTGTCTCTTTGTGAATATTTTGTAACTTTTAACAGATCTTTATGACTTTCAAGCAAGAATAACAAGCAGACACTTCATACAGAGGCTCTAGGTCTAGAATGTATGGTCCATTCAGTAATCCAAACATATAAGCATACACGCTATCTTTAAGATGGGAATGGGTTAAATGGATTCAATGCTTTAAGGTTGAGCTTAAGAGTCCCTGTTAACACAGTAGCATGTTTAATTTTAATAACAGTTTGACTTAAAATTTCCGAGATGGTTGAAACATTTTGAAGGTGTAATGTGACTTGGTGAGGTGTTCACGACACAAAGTGCACACAAAGGATGAAGGCTGGGGCAGGGAAGAATATTTACAGGCGCACGGATGCTTCTAAAGGGAACTGAAACATGAGATGAGACAACTGACAGAGGAGTTAGAACACGGACACAAGGAGGCAGGGATCCGTGGCCACAGGGGCCGACAACAACAAGTTCAAAGTCCAAAAAGTTCAAAGACTATAAAGAGAGAAATATTGCAACTTTTAGAAGCGATCAAAATCCGAATAATGCCCCAAAGCGAGACAGACTTTTGAAGCTATAAAAGAAATGTTGTGAAAGTCAGGGAATAAAAAATCAACACTAGATAGGTATGTGGGGTAAAAAGTCAACTCTTGAAATTCCCTCAGTGGCAAAGAAAGAAACCAGGCTGAGCACATTTAACTGCAGAAATCAGACTTCTGATTTGTGCGTCTGCTGTTCTTCAACTGGATGTTTGGTTCCAGCAGCTGGATGTGCGACGCAGAGACACAGCATACAGTGAACCTCACTGAGACATTTGGCAGGAAGGCCTGTCATTGTGGCCTGAGGCTTCAGCTCTGGTCACAGGGAGACTTGCTGTGGACAGGAACGCAGCGGTCTGTACAGCTGAAGTCCTTGTTCCAGTCACTGGGTGTCAACTGATTTCCTCTTTGTGACCTCTGACCCCTGTTAGCCCTGGACATTAGCCAAAAACTATTTAGAGCGAGTCTCTGAGGACAGCACTGATCGGGAGATTCAAATGTTTCAATTAATCAATCAATCAATCTATCTATCTATCTATCTATCTATCTATCTATCTATCTATCTATCTATCTATCTATCTATCTATCTATCTATCTATCTATCTATCTATCTATCTATCTATCTATCTATCTATCTATCTATCTATCTATCTATCTATCTATCTATCTATCTATCTATCTATCTATCTATCTATCTATCTATCTATCTATCTATCTATCTATCTATCTATCTATCTATCTATCTATCTATCTATCTATCTATCTATCTATCTATCTATCTATCTATCTATCTATCTATCTATCTATCTATCTATCTATCTATCTATCTATCTATCTATCTATCTATCTATCTATCTATCTATAATTACTACACAAGGTTGTGCAGACTGTTTAGGGTGCTAAATACATCCCAGATGTTTTTACAGGCTTAAGGATGGAAACCCACCTCAGCTTATCAAATGTTACAAGCAAATGCTAAAGTTTTCATGATCTGCGTAAAAGATGTTAATTTACATGGCAGACGTTGTGTGGGACCAGTTTGAGGTGCATTTAGAGGAATCGCTGAGCTCATCATAAACTCGACTATAAACTCAGTGAACAAAAAAAATACAAATACAGTTAGAAAGTCTGAGGAAGTTGATGAAACTTCACACTGATACTGTACAATAGGGAGATATGTTTTCATCCAACATCATTTATGTTTTTTTCACATTAAAACCATCACAAATTACCAATAAAAACCTGCTTATACTGAGAAATTATATTTGTCTTGATGAACATGAGAGGGTTACAATTTTGTTTTTACTATATATGTCAAAATTGTGTTCAAATACCTCACATTATTTACATAATCACTTATTAAAGAATTCATCTTTATTTACTTTTTTGAATTTTCAAGAACTAAACTGGTATCAGATATTTGACGTTGTTCAAACACTGTCAGCTCTCTCTGGACCAGATGGGTGGAGCAGACTGACATAATTACTGACATTGGCATTCCCAAATATCTGAAGCTCATCCCCATTTGTACAACTTAAAGGTTTAGTGTGTAAGAGTTGGGTGAAAGGGATCTATTGGTAGAAATTTTATATAAAAAAAAACCTAGTTATGTTGTGTGATTGTCCAATTTGCAAGAATTTTTTTCTTTACCCTAGAATGGGCCCCTTATTTTTAAATACTTCATATTTACATCGGGAGAGGGTCCTCTCTACAGGGGCCATGTTTTGTTTACAGTAGCCTAGACTGGACAAACTAAACACCTTTCCAGTTTTTATGACAACTGAAGGTTACCACAGGTTCTCGTTCATGTTTGGAAGGGGAGGGTGAGGTGATGGGTATTCAGCACCACTAGATGTCACTAAATCCCACACACTGAACTTAAAAAAACATAAAAAATAAACCAAACAAATATATGCACAATTCAATTGTAATAAAAACCTTGTAAGAACTGCTCCCCAATACTAAATAAATTACAGGCGTAGAATGAGAGAGAGAAGCCAGAGAATGAACAGAAAATGAATGAATAAAACGGTCAAGCTAAATTAAGGTTGGGAAAACTCAGCTATACCAGTTTAATCAATCAAATATTTACTTGTATCCTCCTTGTGTTTCCATCCCTCCATCTCCCTCTCTTTAGGATGATTGACAGCTGCTCCTCCTGAACCCCAGAATGCCTGTGGTGCCAGTGGGCGGGACATCCTCCTCCCACCGTGTTGTACCTGTTGCCCTCACCTGCTCGTGGCTGTTTCTGCTCTTTCACATTACCTTTGGTGAGAAACCTGCCAAACTGCCCTTGATCAATCGGAAGCCCTTCATCGCGGCCTGGAACGCCCCTCTCGACATGTGCACCATCAAGTACAATGTCACCGCCAACCTCGACCGTCTTTTCCACATCCATGGGAGCCCACGTGCTGGTTGGACAGGCCAGAATGTCACCATTTTCTATGCGAACCGGCTGGGAAACTACCCTTACTACACCCCGCACGGCGACCCTGTGCATGGAGGCCTACCACAGAACTGCAGCCTGGACATGCACCTGCTGAAGGCCTACCAGGACATCAACCACTTCATCCCTGCAGAGGACTTCCGTGGCTTGGCTGTCATCGACTGGGAGTACTGGCGGCCTCAGTGGAGCCGTAACTGGCACAAAAAGGACATCTACCGGCAAAAGTCTAGGGAGCTGACCGCCAAGGCTTACGTCAACGTGACGGCGGCGCAGGTGGAGGAGCTGGCACGGCGGAGATTTGAGAAGAGTGCCAGGGCATTCATGCAGAGGACTATTCAGCTGGGGACACGCCTTCGCCCCAATGGGCTCTGGGGTTTCTACCTCTACCCTGACTGCCACAACTACAACATGCATGATCAGAACTACACAGGCTTCTGCCCCCTGCTGGAGAGCATGAGGAACGACGAGCTGGGGTGGTTGTGGAACAGCAGCACGGCGCTCTTTCCCTCGGTGGCAATCAGGAAAAGTCACACAAACAGTATTGGCAACCTTCACTTCTCCCAGCACAGGATCAGAGAGTCGCTCCGTGTTGCCTCGCTTACCTCGAAAGAGTATGACCTCCCCACATACGTGTACCTGAGGCTGGGATACCGGGATGAGGCCATGGCCTTCCTCACAGCAGTAAGATACATGGTTTACAACAGAATTAAGTATGAGCAAAATGTAGATTGGGCATTTGCCACTCTACTGATGAACAAAGGAATAGTTAATTTCCCAAAACAAAGTGTTTCAATTAAGAGATTTCCCCCCTCATTTGTTCAAACCCAGTGAAGTTTAAAGGTTTCACATGACAAAGGATGATCTACTTTCCCTGTCATGAGACACAAAATCCAGCTTAGTTTACTCCGAGCCAATCGCCTTATCCTATTCGGGAATTATAAAAGTAGTCTTACATACAATGTTAACGGTGCCATGATGTTAGAGTGTTACTGTGCCTGGACAGGACTGAAAGGTTGGACCTCTTCATGTATCTAATGTCACAGGTATTTGGTTTTTAAATGAGTATTAAATGAGTATTTCAGGCCACTACGATGTGTTTATATGTATACTGTATATGCAGCACAAAAAAACACTTTTAAATGTGTGGTATCTCTTTGAACATCTGAAATCAAAGTCTTTCACTGTATTTACTTGTTTTTGTTTTAAACAAACAAAAATCTACCAACTTGACTCACAGTCAACTAATGACAGTATAGCAGATGTACAAAATAACATGGACGTGGCCTCAAATAGAACTCACAGGCTAACAAGCTCTGAGTCTGCAGTTCATCATGTACAGGGTGAGGCTGAGGGTAAGTCTGTGACCAACTGCACTTCTTAGAGCTAAACTTTGTCACACAGTACTGAGTGAGTTTTTTAAGACTTTTAAATTTGAGCAGACTTGGTAGGAAAGGCAAAGTTTCTGCAACAGGTCACTGTGATCAGTGCTATCACAAAAAGACAATGGAGCAGAAAGAACAGTGAGTGCACAGGGGGGAAACAGGGAAGACTTAGAGGAAAACTAAATCTAGAATGAGGGAGTAAAGCGATTTCAAAGATGTCTACTGTCATAAAAACATGTTGGACGGTGGTACAAAGCGGTGTGTATGTTCCTGACAGTTCATTTATTTGTGTTTACACATCATTAGAATGAGCTATAACTAAAATTATAAACTGTGATCCAGTACTCTCAACCAGTTATTTGTTGGTACTTGGTAGAGGTCCAGAGTCCTAAAAAGGGTTTTTAAGTCTAAACCTATAATAAAGGTAATCACACAGAAATCAATAAACTAAGTAACGATAGAAAACTCTTAAACTGTCTTCCACTTCCCACTCTTCACTTTGAAATATGATAGGTTCAGTTGATTTATTATTACTGTTGTATTCAACCCCTTGAGATTTGTTTTTCATTTTACTTATTGTGTTTTTATGCTTTATGTTAAATGTATGCACCTTTTTACCAAAGAAAATTCCAGGTAGGTGTAAACCTACTTGGCAATAACTCCTTTCTTCTGAAGATGACAGTCCTGACGAGTAGCTTCATAGGCCAGAACCAAACTAAAGCATTTTATACAAAGATGCTCATTGAAGACATATCAATATATAAATCTGTCCTGACAGCAGGATGTCCATACTGACAGTGAACTTCCTGAAGTTCCGTACTGCCATCTTGTGGAGATGCACAGAAAAAACGGCCTAGAGTCACAACTACAAGCTGTGTTGCTGTGGTTTATTTTTATACCAAAACAGCCTCAGTACTCTACACACTCTGTGAGCAGTGTTTGAAATAAGTTTTGAAATATCTGTGTTGAAATATTTGAGTCATTAGCTAAGTTGTTTCTTAACTTGACAGTGAAAAAATGTTGCACACTTGTCATATAAATTTATGTATTTGTTTTTCTGTTCAGAATTCAGATAGCTGTGTCTTTTTGAATTTAGTACATTAAATACAAAGTTTAAATTGTAAACTGTTCTGTGAACGATGTGACATTAAACAGCAGTATGTCATGTCAGCGTCATGTCATAAGCGGTCCCATCATGTTATAAAAATTCTTAAATCAAATATCTCCCTTGTATATTCACTGTGCCTGTGTCATATCAGTATGTTTGATATTCAACGTGTGTCAGTGTGTCCATGAGTTGTGACCTCTGCACCTGCTCTTTGTGTTTTCCTGCAGAAAGACTTGATCCACACCATCGGGGAGAGTGCTGCTCTGGGTGCTGCGGGATTTGTCATTTGGGGCGACCTGAACTTGACCTCATCCAGGGTGGGTGTCCTCTTTTTCTAATCATTCTCCTTCTTTTGCGTCAAAAAAATAAATGCTCATGGGTCACAGAAGGAGAGCATCCTCTAAAATCTCTGTCCCAGCTAATGACACAGATTATCGAAACAGGTCATATGTGTTGTTTGGGTGGAGATCCTTCTACTACTTGGAACCTTTTGTGCTGTTGAGTCCTTTAAAGTCTAAATTTGTATTTTTCTGTGAGAAACAATCTTTTCTCAGAGGCCTTGATTTTTTTGTAAATCCAGACAAACCGCCCCTGGAATAGTCAGACAATAGGATGTTGACATTGTGTGGCCGCTGTGTGTTTGACATTTGGAAAAGTATAATGCATGTATGTTTTGGCTCGCTGTGATCCTGTCTGCATGAAAGAAGAAGTATCGAATTATCGAGCTGCTTAAAAAAATGTGCTGTATAATCTATCTATGATCTATCTTCCTCTCTTCTTCTTCTCTCTTCTCCCTCAAGCTTTTCAACCTTATCTCCTTAAACAGTATTAGCTTAGCTTGGAAAAATCCCTGATTTCAACCATCATAATCTTGGAACACTTTTACTGCAACCGGGATTTTTTTTAGCCACTATGGGGCCAAACAACTGTTTGCATCTCATTTGATCCGTGTTGCTTTGTCTCCACAGTCTAACTGCTCCAAAGTGAAGACATTCCTGAGCTACCGCCTGGGTAAGTACATCATGAACGTGACGCGAGCAGCTGAGGTCTGCAGCGACTTCTTGTGCCAGAGCAACGGCCGCTGCGTCCGGCGGGACCCCCGCGCCCGCCATTATCTCCACCTGAGCGCCAAAAGCTACAAAATCAGTTCCTCTAGCAATGTGGAGTTCACTGTCACCGGGTGGCACTCTCAACACGACCTGCAGCTGCTGACAGAGAGGTTTCGCTGTCACTGTTACGAAGGTCACGAGGGCGAAACCTGCGAAAGCATCAACAAAGTGAAGGAGGATGATGGGCCGTGGAGGGAGGGGGAGAAGGACGAGCAGGAGAGGAGGAGGACGGAGTGGGAGTTCGAGCAGGATGAACAACGGGAAATAGGGAAGAGTGCGGCGCCCCCAGGTGGCTTCAGCCTTCACATCATGTTGCTGCTGCTCCTGTTAAACTTAGCGTTTGTAAAGACAGTCGTATGATGCACGCTGACAAAAGGAGGAGTCATTTTTCAAGCTGAGTAAAGACTTTACTTTTCAATGATCACGATGTCCGGCCAAGTAAGTGAGGAAATTACTAAGTTCTAATTCTGCCTAATCATTTAGTCTTAAAAATGTCAAACAACATAGTAGGCTAAGGCTGCATGCTAACATGCTAATAATAACAATGGCAACAGCTAATGCTCAGCAGCAACATGTTAACTATGTTTACAATTGTAGTTTGGCATGTTAGCATGTTAAGATTTGCTATAATGGTCACTGTTGCAGTGATTTGGCCATTAAAAAAGTATTGAACAAAAGACGAAAATCAACCTGTTAATGGCGCTAAAAGTTCAGGGATGACCAAAGGGATCCTAACGGGGGGCATGCAAATCTGGACTATATTTCCTAGCAAAACATGCAAAAGCTGCTGATTTTTCACTAAAAGCCAGAAACATCAAACGGTGGCACTACATGAGAAGGCAAGGATCAACAAAGTCATTAAGGTTCGTCAAATAAGGACCGTGAATGTCTGCACTAAACTTAAAGGCAAATAATCATGTAGCCCATAGTATCTGCCCCAAACCAAGCTAATGGGATGTTGGCTGTGGCTTTGTACTGTATATACCAGACAGACATGACTGTGTGTTAAGGTCTTCTAACTCTGTGAAAAAGTGTATTTCTGAAATATAAGAAGAGTTCCTTCAAAGTTCAGCCAAAGGCTGCAGAGAGCAGAATACAACCTTTAAAGGAATGGTTAAAGGTGGTTAGTGTGAAATGAATGTTGAAAAGCGACAAATGTGTGGCAATAACCACTTCCTTATTAAGGAGTGTGTGATGGAACAGAGGTTTGGCGCGTTGACAGATGAAGGTTTGGTTGATTGTGTCACTCACTGTTCAACTAAACTATCAACTGAATGTTGCAGCAGTTTCTGCAACAACCTGCACTTCATCTTTAGCCGACAACTGCATCAGTTTTTCGAGGAATGTTAATCAGTAGATATATAAATATAGAGTTGTGGTTTATTAAAGTGTGGCATGAGTCACCTTCAGCAAAATAAATGTTTGACATGGTGATTCATCCTCTCTGCAGAGCTGAGGAATAGGATCAGAGGGATCACGTTTTTTTTACTTTGACATAACTTTGCGAGGCAGCTGGATTTCTTGCCAAATCCATCTTATTCAGAACCACAGTGGTTCGTACCAATCTGCATTCTATGAGGGGGGAACTACTCGCAGCTACAGGCTTGTCTTAGGTGTGTGGCAATAGCAAGAAACAACTGTTCATTAACAACAATGGCAGCTCCTAAAAGGGTTAGCCGAGGCTGCTATAGCATTAGTTATATATGATTTTGAGAGTATTTCTTTATTAAAATATGAAGAAGGGCACTAAGGGTTTTTGTGATGAATCAAACTAGACTCAACGACCGTGATAGACGGCAAAAGACAGATGATTCATCCACTCACCTGCCAAGATCTACTTGAAAGTGTTGCCTGCTCTTTTCCAGACAAATTTCCAATGAAGCCTTCTCACATGATTCTGTGCAACCAACCATTTGATGTGCCTGCTTTTAAATGGTGCACAGTAAAATCTGGCTTTACTGCAGGAAAAGCATCTTGTTTGCCTCTCAGAGGAATCTGAGGAAACTGTGCTGCACACATCATATGTGGAAAGATAATCAATAAGATCTGACGCTTTGTTTGTTGTATTTTTGAAGACATTTATTTCTGATAGGAAACCTGTTTATTTCCTCAACATTAAGCTGTTATTTCACTTGTTATTAAATACATACAATGTTTTAGTACTGTTGCTTACTCTATACTCTTGAACTGCTCAGATCAGGAAACGCCACATATTTGAGCCTGTGTGGGACATGGCGTGCACATGTTATAGGTACTAATAATCAGTATAACTGTATTTTCTTTTCATTTTTGTTGGTTTTGTTACTCAAAACCAAACCCAAGATATTGTGCAGAAGTTACTATATCCTAGTCTGGAAGAATGGGATTAACAGGTTGGGTCAGGTTTGGGATTTTCATTCATCTCAATGTGGCTGCACGGCTTCTGTCTCTTATTATTCATTCTTATTAAAATTGACAAGGACCTGAGAAAAAAGGTTCTCCCTGGTTTGTTGATGGCTCCAGTTTTGATCTGACTCCTTCTCTATCCTTGAAACAGCTGTGAAACCTGAGGATCTAACTGCAACAGACATAACAGCCATTCACCATTTCACTTCATTATGACATTTGTCTCAAGGGCTGCAGTCAGCGTTTATCTGTGGCAGCCGGCATACTGGAAGTACAGTACAGAGAATAAAAGACAGTTGCTTGAATGCTAAAGTGAGTAGTTGTTAACTTGACAAGGACCTCCTGTTGGTTGCATTATGATTAGTGCCTGTCGGGTCATTGTCAGAATGTGTGTGAGTGGCATCGAGTTAAAGTTTTGGAAAACCAAAAACTCTACAATCTATGGTTTGAGGGGGTAAGAATAAAATAAGTGCAGCTCCCATTTCTCCAATTTGACAAACTAGGATGCTGAAATATTTCTACATTTCCCAGCTTGCATTCGACCACTGTGTGTGTTCACAGAGTTCGTGGAGTGTATTCTAGAGGCAGCATGATTCATGATAGAAAGTCAATGGAAAGACACAATTAGATGCAGATTTTTACACAAAGACAAGAGGAAGAAGAGGGACTGTGGGGACCATACTGCACAGTGCTATGTTCCACAAAGCTCCTGCATTCATAATAGATAGTTTCCATGCTCTGCTTAAAAAGAAGGTTGAGGTAGATATTTGACACAAAGTGTTCAGATTGATCTATAGTTCTGTTTTACTGTTGAACTTGCTGGACCTAATTCTGGCAGTTGAAGTTTTGAATATCAGTCTGTTACACAATTCTTATAGGAGATCATACTCACTCACCAAAGTTAAATACAGCAAGAACAGATTTTAAGGGTGAGGAGTGGGACTGAAACAGGAAAAATTCTCTCTACATCCAAGTCAGTGAACCGTCAAACTCATTTGAAGCTGCAATCTTAAGGTTGAGAAAAAGTTGTGATGGTGATGCTTTAACTCAGTTCATGCCCTGTAAAATATTTTGTGTCTTTCCATTGACCTTACAAACTAAATTCAATTTTGCACTCAGTCAGAAACATTATTAACTGTGTCTCCATCCATTTTTGTCCAAACCAAATTGAATCACAGACCACAGATCTAAATCATTTAAACTCAAACTCAAACCAGACCCAGAACAGAGGTGGCCCTGAATCTTGGTTTTGGTCATTCCATCCAAAACACAATAAATAAAGGTTGAGTTTGTTTGAAGTGAAACATGTAGCATCTGGCATGACTCTCTGTGACATTGATCCTGGTTTATAATGAACCGTTATTTTCATCTCAAACAAGCCTCTCATCATGATGCTGTAACTGTTTCCTTTACTGTTTTTTGTTTTGTTTTTTATTTTTTACCCTTAAGATTGTAAACCAAATATGCAACACGGAAAAATGTTACCTGAATGTAAATGCACTGCAAATAAAGACTTCTCTTATGTTCTATGTGTTTTATCTGTGCATATACATTTCTTGGGAGTTGTTGCAGACCATGTTCAAACGATCAAAGCAACTATCTTCACT
This sequence comes from Limanda limanda, assembly GCF_963576545.1. Classification (NCBI taxonomy): domain Eukaryota; kingdom Metazoa; phylum Chordata; class Actinopteri; order Pleuronectiformes; family Pleuronectidae; genus Limanda; species Limanda limanda. The sequence continues at coordinate 25,462,303 of NC_083643.1, forward strand.
TTGTGCAACATGTGCATACTGTGCATGATGAGCATTACAGATTCACAGGGCTACAAGTGTGGATGCAGACTTTCATTTTATTGCTCTTTCTTCTTTGCCAAATACATCCTAAGGTGGAAATAGTCACTCTACTCTTTTCAAAGCAACAAACCGCAAACAGGAATCATACATGAGCTGTGTGGTCCAAACACTGAGGACAGAAAAGAGGAAGAGGTGTGGACACAGAGATGGTTATCTCTTCTTTCTCACCAAGGATGACTGTTGAAACCCAGAGACTGTTTCATCTGAAGGAAACTAACAACCACATGCAGCTACTGTTCAGCATAAATTGTAAACATAAACATAAATTGTCCCTTTGTCAGCCATTAAACCTTTATACCCCTCAGAACAAAGATAATCAAACGGATCAGTCACCAATGAGCAAATTCTGTTGATCAGCAACTCTGACAACAATATTTAGTGATATGAAGTGTCACAGGTTGGACATCTTGATCCCACTAATAGGTGGACAAGGCAATTATGAAAATTCTGTCTCTCATCTTAAACCAAGTAAATCAAAAATTGACATACATCATAAATATGTAAATCAAAAAATCCTTTAGACTACAACAGCAGAATAAAGCTCAACTGAGTCCTGAGTTTCTACCAATGCCCATACAGTTTTTAGTCATTTGTGTATTATCAAAATATTAAAGAATCTTTTATAAATATCAAAATATCAAACATTTTAAATGCAAACTGGAATCATCAACTAAGTCAAGCCAAATAGAATCAATTGAATTTTAAGTGACCACTGAATTACTAAACATAAACTGAAGTCCTGCAAGGCCTTGCACTCAGGCCACACTACTGCAAGATGAAAATGTATGTTAAGCATGAGGCTTATTTAAGATGTCTGCATGTAAAGAAGAGGCCACTATTCTGCGTACACTCCTCGCATCATAAAGGTACAAAGATGCCTTCTATGGCAGCTATCAATACTGTTATTTCATCAATTTACTTGATATTTTGTGAAACTCAGTAGTAGAGTTCTAAATGAGTTGAGCCCGAACCTGAAAAGACCAGGAAATGTTCTTCCTAATTTTGATCCATCATAGTCTATCATTTGAAAGATGGGGCCCCAACCTGTGTAGATGTGCGAAACACTGGACCCAAGCCCAACCAGAAACAGATCTGAAGTTAACATTAATTCACAAAACCAAACTTTATGTCTTGCCTAATGTAATGTAATTGTCAGCAGCGTATATAATCCATCCTTCAAGAAAGTACATCAAGGTTTTCTGTTTATTTTGCTGATTCACAGGGATGGAGGAACAACACAACTTGTTTACAATCAGCTTTGTATTTTTGTTGCTGTATATCAAAGATAGCTTTGACTATTTGCCTTTCTCCAGACGTTTGAACTCTTCTTTTGCAGCACTTTCTCATCCTACAATGTTGCAGGGTACGACACACATACACACACACACACAGGACTTTCTTCAATGCTGTCGGTCACAGCCAGGACTGGGTCTTCTCAGGTTATTACACATGTTCAACAGACCCAGGACCGTGGTAATAGAACACGACTGAGTAGTGATCTTCTTAGGTCCAACCGAACCATAGAACCCAAGACCCAGGAGCTGTATGAGTCAGTGAGGTCCAGACCTGTACTCAGAAGCAAAATATAAACACAACAAACAGAAATGCAAACTCTCCAACCACAATAGATATCTAAGATGAGGTGAAATATTGCCAAGCCTAACTATAGCCCATATTGTTGCCTTAATGACATTGTTGTACATATTTGTGCTAATAACTGAACACTTTAATAGGTGAGTGCCACAAAATGTATCAGCTACTGATAGCTACCAGTGATAAAAAAGTACTATCTGTCTGTAGTTTTTATTATTTAATTATACACAATAAAACATGTAAAATAACAAATATAGGCTTTAATACAACAGCCTGACAGCGTACAGCTGACCCCTGAATCACCAACTCATTCAACAACAGACTGAACAAGGGGTGCAGGCCTTTACGTCAGGAAATCAGATAACCATCGATCAGAGTGAAGAAACTTTTCTCTGACACATGAATCAGCAATCAAACACAGAGAAGTTCAGAAACAGAGAACAATCCTTCACGGACCACTGAAGAGAGCAGCAGGTAGGATCCTATGAAATGTTGGAAAACTATTTGTAATCCAGATTTCACATATATCTTGTAAGAGACCGGAGGTTTTAATTGACACTTTTAAATAATGTGAAATCAATGATTTTAACAGCTTTGACGAAGCTGTGTGGCCCGGGCGATACAGTTTGTGATGATGTTGAAGCAACAGTCAACTGTTAGATTGATTTTGTATTAATGCTTGATTATATTTATTTAAAGAGGTTTGTGATCTGATAATGAAGAGACAACCCTATTTCTATAACATATTAAGTCTTTGGGTAATGAGCAATAGCTCCATATGAAACCATATTTATAGTTGTCATATCTTTAGACAGATACTTTTCCTCTGGTCAGTGGAGTTTTGACCTCAGAGAAGCTCAAAGCTGCAAGATAATGAAATTGCATATGAGTTTATCATCTCCCAAACAAATTATTCCCTCAGTTTGTTTATTATTGTTTCTCAGAGAAATTTCCTATGGTACAACTGAAAACTCAACTGAAACAAACTCCTGTAATATGACTTATAATCGTATAAGGAAAGGAATTAAAGGCCACTGTGGAATTAAAACATTCGCTTTGTTTTTCAGGTCTCATATTTTCCAGCTGCTTTTCTGCAAATGTTTATTATATAGGCCCAAACAAGGTTAGCTGGTAATTAGCTGAAAAAGCTATTAGTTATAAGTTAAGTGATAAAGGTTTGGTTGTTAAAACTATCTACGAATAATCAATATATATAAAAAAAAGTGTCAGGGTAAATGTAAAATTGGCTAGTTCACAAACAGATGTCATATTCAGAAACCTTGGATCAACTTGGTACAATGGGACTATGCCAGACATAGATATCACCTCAGTGTATTTCTGTGGTTGACAAAAAAAAGTTTGATTTATGTAAGATGAAAAGCAATAGCCCTGCATCGTAGCTTGTTTTTTGAAGTTGATGACCCGTCTCACATATAGGTTTTTGGGTATTTTACTAAGTGGTTTGGCTTAAACCAGATACTGTACAGTCTGGCGCACACTAAGATCAAGATTAATTAGACCCATCTCACACAGTGTGATCACATGGACCTGTTAAATGTCTTTAGACAAATCGAATATATTTATTGAGATAAAGTCATGGTTCTGTCAAATTCTGCGATTTGAAGTCCACCACAAAAAGGTACAACCAGGATTTGTATACACTTTCTGCATTTGAGGTAATAGCATGTATATTAATAGGAAGGGGAACTATGAGGCCAGACCGGTTAGGACTTGCTCCTAATGGTTTGAGATGGTCTCTTGCAAATTATTGGTTTTTCTGTTGTTTCTTCTCTTTCTCCACAGCCGACATGATGGCCATGCCCTTTCTGTCCTGCACCGCCCTCTGTATCATCGGATCTCTCACCACCATCCTTGCCCTCCCAACTACCGAGCCGCCACTGATCCATGACCACCCCTTTGTAGCCATATGGAACGCCCCTACAGAGCGTTGCCAACAACTGGAAATCCCCCTGGACACAGCAGCCTTCCAGGCAATGACCACGACCGTCTCCAAGCCTGGTCAATTCCTCACCATCTTCTATGAAGACCATCTTGGCCTCTACCCTAAAGTCAACACCGTTAAACGCAAGATCTACAGAGGTGGAATCCCCCAAAACGGCAACCTGACAGAACATCTAGCCAAGGCCCGGAGACAGATCGATCATAACATCTACCAAGATTCTTCTCCTGGACTGGCTGTCATTGATTGGGAGTCCTGGCGCCCCCTGTGGGACCAAAATTGGGGATCAAAACGTATTTACCAGAAACTGTCCATCACTCATGCCCTGCAGATAGCCCCATTTTTATCAACACAGCAAATTTCCAAAGAGGCCAAGACACAGTTCCAGCATGCCAGCCGGCACTTTATGGAGAGGACCATCAGTCTTGGCGTTGGTGAGCGCCCGAGCCGCCGCTGGGGCTTCTACTTGTTTCCTGACTGCTACAACTACGGCTGGAAGAAGTCTGATTACACAGGAGAGTGCTCTGAGAAGACTCAGAAGCAAAACAACCAGATGCTGTGGCTGTGGGAGCGCAGCACTGCCCTATTTCCCTCCATTTACCTCCACTCAACTCTTAAGAACTCTCCCCAGGCTGCACTTTACGTCCGCAACCGTGTCCATGAGGCGATGAGGGTGGCAATGCTGCCCGAACGTCAGTATACAGTTCCAATCTACGTCTACTCCAGGCCACTGTACAGGGATCAGAACAAGAAGTTAGAGAGCTTGGTGAGACAGTCAGATTTCTTTCAATTTGCTTGAGTAGCTGGTAAACTAACCTGAGGGTGATATGCAGTTGGCATCATTTGGTTCTTCCATTTTGATGTGATCAGGGACTTCTAATATGTCAGATGTATCACACATTATTAGCCGTTTAGTTAGATTGGATTCCCACTTTGTTTATTTTGGGTCAATACAGAACTGTTGTAGTTTTCTTAAAGCTGTTCACTTAACACTAGCGAAATCAAGTTATTTATGTAAGTTCACTCACAGACCTGCACTGCTGCAAGCATCTCGGTCATGCTTGACCTTAACACAACACTCCTAGTCCCACCTGTACAAAACTGGCTCGAAAAACAAAATAGCGTGTGAGTGTGTCTGTATTTAGCAGCATCACCACATGAAATTCGCCAGGTTGAAAATAAATTTTTATGGAAGAAAGAAATTCATTAAAAACAGGTGATTGTTAGTTTTTGCTCCAGTTCCCCCAGCAACCCTCAAAAGGATAAGATGATGGATGGATGGATTTGTATTAGTTCAGAAAGTGTTGAGTCTCCTGTGTGTTTCTTCCTCTTTCAGAGTGACCTGGTGAGCACCGTGGGAGAGTCTGCAGCTCTGGGGGCTTCTGGGGTCATAATGTGGGGAGGAACCAAAGACTACAACAACAAGGTAACCACTGCTGTGTCAAGTTCAATCACTGGTTGTACTGGTCTCCTCTCAGTCAAAAAAGGGAGTTCAAGTCTGTTAACTTTAGAGCAAGATTTGCATGAGATCATAAACATACATACTTTTTCTAAATGTATTTGTGAAAACCATTTTATTGCTTTTCATAATTTCTTGCCAAAGTAGAGAAAACCCAGACATCATCACATCAATTGAAGACAGGTCTCTGAATATGTTTGCAGCAATGATAACACATTTCACAGATATGAAAAGGGGAACAAAGATGACCAGGAAAATCAGCAAAAAATAAACTGACCTTGTTTCCTCTTTTAGGAGGAACTAAGGGCCGTGACACTGAAGTATTCGTTATCTCTGCCGACAGACGTGCTAAAGAATTATTTATCTGTAATTAGTGTGAATAATGAATCAGCACAACATTTTCTCACCAGAATGAAGGGAACTTTGTCTTCTTGTACACAGTAGACATATTTCAGCAAAGGGTTGAGTGGTTTGTATTTCAGACCCCTGAGCAATAAGAGACTCATCAGCTGCTTCATGACCTTCAATGCTATGTGACCTCTCTCATTTCTGAAACATATTACACAAATGTGGACATGCAATCTGTAACACACAGACACACACAGAAAAACACACGTTAACTTTGTCAACAGTAAATCATTTAACAGCTCAAAAGTGAATGATGGAATCTTCAAATCCTCTATAACCTTCCTAACTTTGAACTTCAATTACTTCAACATACTTTCAGCTACAGACGGAATTTAACACTTTCACATTTCAGCCTCCAGCTATATCCATCTCCAGCAATGCTGGGTTGTTTATCTGAGCTGTCAACGTTCACTATCAGCTTTCACACAAACATTATAGCCTAAAGTTATTATTACTTGCTTTACCCAATAATATTTTTCTATTACAATCCAGCTGAATAGGTGTATATGGTAAAATACATTTTCAGATCTAGTAATGAGCTTGTTATCATTGAAATGGAGAAAACATCACAAATCTCTTCTTTTATGCAGGACTACTAATTTTTACATTCCTGTGGTGACAGCACTGGTACTTTAATTTGACAAGTTCAACTTCTGATCATCTTTTAGTCAATTGAAGTTAAATATTTGATAACATGTATATAGAATTCTACTAAAAATCCAAACCATTGGAGAGATAAAAATAGAAATCCTTTAACCTCTTCTTCAGCTTGTAAATCAGACACATGTGACAAAAAATCTGCTCTGAATTTGTTGTTGTTGTTTGAAAATGAGAACAAAAGACTTTGTATGTATGGCTTAATCAATGGTTTAAGGACTAAACCAAACCTCTAAATGTCCTTTTCCCTCTGTGCTTATATACCTGAGTCTGATGTGTAAACCCCACCCACTCCCTGCAGGCTGCCTGTGAGTCTCTCTCCGAGTACCTGACGTCTACCTTGAACCCGTACATTGCTAATGTGACGGCGGCCACCATGCTTTGCAGTGAGCTCCTTTGCCAAGGGAAAGGCCGCTGTGTCAGGAAGGACTACGACTCCTCCCAGTACCTGCACCTGAACCCCACCCACTTCCGCCTCCTGCGTGCCAACAGGAAGTACGTGGCGATTGGTCTACCCTCCTCCGCCGACCTCGATGCCTGGGCTGGAAACTTCACCTGTCAGTGCTATGCAGGGGGGACCTGTTCCCCAAAACTCTCCCAAACGATCGAGATCAAACAGATTTGGGTTTAACCACAGAAAATGTTCCCTTATGTGGCATTAACTGCTTATAGCGTTATTTCAACTATGCAAACAAAATAGAATTCTATAAGAAATTAAATCAAGCTCAATATGAAAGTCTGTCCACAGAGATGGTCATTAATTAAGAAACAGTGAGAACTGAAGTAAAAACTGTGACATTATAACCAATTAGTTCCCATGATAAGTCAGTGTAAAAATGCCTACAGGACCGAGACCAGTCCACCTCAATAACAACTAAATGTCAGAGACGAGTTTCAAAGCAAAATAACTAGAATGGTCAGCAGTAGTGCATATAACAGCTTGATAATCCAATCAAGCTGCACCAAATGTCACAGAGTCATAGATACCAGTTCTCTTAATATGTCTGATTGCTTTTATCAAGACATGGGAAATATTCCCAAGGAAAACAGTAAAAATGTTGAGAATCATCACAATAGTAAAGGATGACCTGGTTTCTTCCCTGGCCCTTCCACCGATTTCATTTTATATTATTCTATTTTCTTATAGCTTATTTCATTTGAACTACTGGTATTCTGATGTATTACATGTTGCTGTCTTCCTCTTGTACCTAATACTTTGTGCAGCTCTTTGGTCAACTTATCTTGCATGTGCTGTATAAATAAAATTGACATAGAACAAGTTTTGTGGAAAACTGTTTAGCTGTTTTTGTGTAATCTTGTTTACAAACAAACAAACCAACCAACCAACCAATGGACTGGGGTGAAAACATTACCTCCATAATTTAAGTGAAAAACATAAGAGACCCAACTACAGCCCTGATTTCAGAACAATTTCACTGTGCAATTCGATGCTGGTTACAGTAAGTGTTTTATATCAGTACCCCTATCCAGAACTACCATTTTGATAAACCATTGAGGGTTACATGAATTTTGTTTTTTTTTATTTGCTAGACCAAGAGGTGTCAAAACCTAGCCAGGTCTTGCTGTTTTTAGAAGAACTTTTAATTCTCAACAGGCTTCTCTCACTGCAGTCATTTTGACTTGTCTTTTGCCAGGAAGGTGTAATTAATAACATGACTGATGGATCCTTTCTATTTAGGTGTGTCAGTAAAATGGCATGTTCCAAATCAAGGGTTCGGCAGTGGCATACCTGAAATATTATGCTATTTATTTCTCCATTTGACAAGATAAATCATCAGTTGTTTGAATTCCTGCTCCTCTGCGAGCAAGTGTAAGAGCTTTGGGGTAAGGTGGGGTGAAGGGTTGGTCATCGTACTTAGGGATTAAAGTTTTCGGCGAGTCAGGGTAAAAATGTATGTGTGAAGTGGTTTTGTGTAGAGGCGAGGTTAAATGGCTTGACCGCACCCTTTAACACCAGCTACAGCAGCACACTTCACCTATGATGCATAACACTTGGTTGCAGCAAGTATGATGCCGTTAGCAGTTAGTTGAAACCTAAACTTTTTAACTTGGAGGTTATTTTTTTAAACTACAACCATTGTATCAGAGTCCTGGCATAAAAATATCGACATAATATTGTCTGTGTATATTCTCAGTCATCCAGGTATCCTCAGAAGTTAAGTACACTGTGCACACTTGTACAAACTTCTGGGACTACATCATATTGCTTGGTCACAGTTATAGTGCCACCTACTGGGCAAGGGAAACAACAAGCAGCTGAGTAATTTTTTTCATTTTTGTTAATCCTGAAATTTAGATCTACCATGAGTTAATTCACTTTATACAGACATCCATGCTTCAGTGTGAACATTGAAAACAAATTGATAGTACATACTTTCTTTATCTGCCATGGAACAGTGCCTCCTAACAAATATGTGTCTCTATCCTAACTGCAGAAGCAAAGAGATGCCGATTGTGTAATCGTGACTGGATTGTGTTTTTGCAATATGTAATAACATGATAATTTACATATTTGGTGAATTCCAAATACTAAGATACTGAATTCATCAATAAAATATTAACAGACTACTTGTTATTTTCAGTATAGTATCAACTTGTACTGACTGTTTAATGGTCATGTCTAGACTTGTGCCGCACTTGGTTAAGGTTGGATCCTGGTCTGGTTTATTACCCGTCTTTTACCGGCGGTTGTTGTCTTAATACAGACAATAAAACCAAACTTCTTCTTATGATTAATTTGCAGTTATTATAACAAAGCCATTGATTATATTTCCTATGAAACCTATTTTCCTTTGCAGTTTAGTTGTATAAAAACACAACTTCTAAGAGAAGGCCTCTACAGCACAAGAAGCCTTCAGCCCCGTCCGATGCTTGCAGAATACTCCGGGAGGATCAGCCAAACCAAATGTGGACATGGCTCTCATGTTAATCACATCTCAGCTACTGCAATCTGTGAGTGTGATCATTTTCTTAAGAATTGTCAGTGCAACTTGGGGTCAAAGTTCAACATATTTCATAATTGGACTTTTTGCCTTTGTGCACAAAACATATAAATGATGAAGCCAGGAAAAATGGCACATGTTCAAACTTTAATAAACACCTTGTGCTGTAATTAAATGACAGTACCTGGCATGGAATCTCACAGGCAATATGCCTGTGAAAACGGCTGAATGTTACTATGATTCAACAGGACTGCTACAGATGGACACACACACACAAAATAACAAAGGAGTCTGATAGTTTATTACACTCTTCTTCTTATCACACAACAGTAACTAAACAGTCAACACTTAACCAAAGATCACATTACTTCCATATGGATTTTATGTGTTTGCAACACATTAAACAATCTTAACAGAAAATAATCATTCCTACAAAGACTAATTCATAATTTAGTCTGGCAGAATCCGATGTAGACCTCTTTCTTTTGTTCGATCCTTCTTGATGAAATGCATCTGAGAACCAGTTGATTCAGTAGAGTTGGGTTTGACCATCGGCAGGAGTTGATGGAGCCGGTCGAACTTCCACTTTACGTGATTCTGCATTCTGGTGATGAAACCAGGTAGATTTCCTTCAGCTTAGTGCATTTCTAACCCAAAGCTGACCAAGTTCAAACTCTCACTGCATTCCTTGCGTGTTTGGACAGAAGCCTCAAACATGAGTGGCAGTTTGTCCACACACATTGTCCTCATCCTGGAGCTACCGCTGTTATCCTCCTCCTGGCAGGACGGAGGGAGCTGGGTCTCAGCCTGAAAAACATCAGGACATCGCAATAAAACCCAGAACACCTCAGGGCTGCAGATCTCTCAGCTCTTACAAGTTTCCACAAGTGTCCTGCCTGTAAGGTCGCAGCGTATTTAAAGAGGAACTATTTAGACTCCCAAAGGAGTGTGAGGGTGTTGTTTATTGGGAACAGGTAATCATACCAGGACTTACTGAGTGTGCAGTTTCAACAGCGGGAGGTGGGACCCCAAAGCAGGTTGGTGCTCAGTTTATGATGTCTCCTTTCACTGTCTCATTTGGGTTCAAAGGTTTATTGGTGTTTTTTCGAGAGTAAAAGTGGAGAAAGTTACAAGGTGAAGAGTTTAGCTGCAGCAGTGACACAGTTTCCCCTCAAATTTAACTTGACAAAAGTCTGAAAGGACAGAAATCATAAAACCGTCAGACTGATTGGTTGCTTGTAACCTGCCTGGAGACAAACATACTGTAGCTCCACTTCAGATTTTTGACCTCATAAAGATATTAATGTTAACACTGTGTAGAGCGTGTAAAACTATGAGTCGATGCTGTGAACAGTGATCACTGTCCTAACACCTTCTTATTCTATTTAATAAAAATAGAATAAATACAGTCAGCAAGACAGCTGAACAGATTAGAGTTTGTAAAATGCTCAAAGTGTAGATGATAGTTTTCTCAGAGGCTAAAGATTTGAAAGTAAGAGACTGTGGACATCAAACTATAATTAGAACTGAATGTATCTGTAGCATCTGTGTCCGATTTCAATTCGCTCCGTGTTTTTTCAAATCCCGGCTCAAGTAACAGAGAAGAGCCGATGAAAGCTGATGCGGACACTGATCTTTGGTAGTAAAATTGGACCAACTCATTCATATTGGTAAAATGAATTGAGACTTTCTGCCTGATTTTATGCTGAAATGCCCAGATTTGACATCTTGGGCTCTAATTTTCTATTGTAAACTACAAATTCCATTAATCATTAATAATCTTGGATTATGTTGTAACTCTGATTGCATTTCTTCACATTTTCAAACAACAGAGAATGACTTTGTTCATTCAGGATGAATTATGCCTTTGCCCTCAGGAGGCAAAGTGCTTATCAGGTCCACATCCTCAGTCAGTGACGGAGGGAAAAGTGTTCCCATCTTAGTGTGCTGCTGGTTTGTTTTATGCCTTCAACTGAGGACAACACTGTCATATTTCATCTCTATTATGCAACAATGGGAAATCCAGACAATTACAGAGTCACCTTTTTTTCATCAGGATATTAAAAACACATAAATCTCTCCTAAGTCAGGAGATTTAGTGCCGATTCGATGCTGTCACGAAAATATTTCCAACTCCGTTTTTTAACTTGAACTGATGCCACGGATCTGCTCAGCTGGAAAAAAAATTAAGCCAACACTAAGAATCAACTGCTGGTTGAATAAATATGCCATATGGTTGATAATGTAGGAAATTCCAAAATGAAAGAAACAATGGAGCTCTGAGAGTTCTGTAAATATCATTCACTACAAAATATTAAATGATATATGTTGCAAAATAATTAAGATAATGTTATAAAATAAATTTAAAGGTTATACTTTCTTTTAACAATGAAATTAAGTTGATTTTATTAATTTGATGAAATAACACAAATCTTTGATGAACAAAACCTTTATACATTTTTTTTTTTGAAGAAACAATTTTTTGCTTTGATGATGGCAGAATGCATGAAAGTTAAAATGCAAATAGCTATCTATCTAACAGTGAGATTTGTTTGCGGGGTACTGCTGCATTCCTTCTTAACTAAAAACGTGTTCTCACTCAGCCAGGCAATCACATCTCTCTCTACGTTGTTAGCCTTCCAACCAAAGCTGTAGATTTGACCTTCATTGCAGAAACAATACTGAGTCTACAGCCATGCTAGATGCTATATCAGGCTGCATGGTAACAACCACACAATACTAATGTGTTTATAATGAGCAACAACAATCAGTGACCAACCAACACTTCCATCCACAAAACTACTAGCAAGCATGGCTTTAAGTAACTTTTTATTATTATTAAATTAAATCTTTTCAATGCATTATGGATGGAGAAGGGAACTGTTCTCACCCTAACTTTGATTCTGTGTGTTAGCTCATACATTTTTTGAGATGAACATTTAGATATTTCCACTGGTGAAATATTTTCTTTTCTTTAGTTTCTATGAAGAGCTTTGATGGACAAAAACAATACACATTTCAAACTGAAAATATGGCATGTTCTATTCATATCACAGATTAATTTTTTAAAGAGGGGCAGAAACTCATTGTTACCTCCTAGTATTTCAGATTGATGTTTTTGTTTCCTTCTCCCCACAGATACAATTCTTGATTGAAAATGAATCAAGTAAAACTGCATCATGACAGAGGACATTTCTTCGTCTTCATCACCATGTTGACTCTGCTGAGCTCGGGCCAAGCCTTACCGAGGACGGACCCTCCCCTTCGTTCTGATCAACCCTTCCTTTTTATGTGGAATGCCCCAACTGAGCTGTGTGACAGCCGCTTTGGCATGCCCCTCGATCTCTCCTACTTCCACTTAGTCAGCAGCACGCTGAAAACTGCGACCAACCAGAGTATCTCCATATTCTACACCGACCGCTTCGGCCTCTTCCCGTACGTGGACGAAGACACTGGTAAGATTTACGATCAGGGTCTACCACAGCTGATAGACATGAATCAGCACCATGAGCTGGCCGAGGACGACATAGAGCTCTATATTCCTTCTAACCAGCCAGGTCTTGCTGTGCTTGACTTTGAGGAGTGGAGGCCACAGTGGGCTAGAAACTGGGGCAGTAAAGACATCTACAGAGAGATTTCCATAGAAACGGTCAAGAAAAAAAATGCGTCATTGTCTGACGATGAGGCGGAGGATCGGGCGAAGATCGTGTTTGAGCGTGGAGCAAAGAGGTACTTCCTCCGCTCCATCGGCATTGCAAAGAGGCTGAGGCCCAACAGACTCTGGGGTTACTACTTGTACCCTGACTGCTACAACTATGACTACAACCAGGACATGGCGGGCTACACTGGAGAGTGCCCCGCCATCGAGAAGGACAGGAACAATGAGCTGCTGTGGCTGTGGAAAGATTCCACAGCGCTCTTTCCATCCATCTATCTGGAGCTGGTGCTCAGAGACTCCCAGCAGGCTCGGCTGTATGTCCGCCATCGAATCCATGAAGCCATCAGGGTGTCAACACTCCCCAACAGTTCCTACTCCATCCCTGTATATGCCTACATCCGCCCTGTGTACAAGGACAGCACTGATGACTACATGTCAGAGGTCAGACAAACTGGTGCTCACTCAGAAACACAGGTTTTGTCACTTTGAGGCTGAATGTAGGCTATGATGCTGTGTCTTCATTCCACAGAACATACTCTGATATGTCTGATTTCGCTGCCAAGTGTCTTGCAGCCTTATCTAAAGCTCGACGTACAACAAACAGCACCCTTACCCAAACCAGAGAAATATGCATCAGGCTCTATTAGACTGATAAACTCACCTGAATGCAAGAGAAACTAACCACATACACACTTTTAAAATACAGAGGAAACATGATTGACCTTTGTTCCTTGTTTCAATGGAATAGGCCTAATAATTCACTGTGAGCCACTCTTCAAACCTCACATTGTGTCATTTTTTTCTGCCCTGCTGCCTATTACTGCTTTATATCATGTCCCTTCATCATGCGTTATTAAGCACTTGCGTTAAAACATTTTTCCAGTATCAGTTTTAGTGGGTTTCCAGTTGTAACCTCAGCCAACGAGGAACTGTTTGTCTGTTTGTCAGAAGGATTATGCAAAAACTGGAAATATGGACCAAGAAAGAATCCATTGAAATTTGTCAGTGATTTGTTCAGTAGTCGTTGCGTACTCCAGCTGAACATCAAACCAACAAACCAACAAATAAATCAATGGACAGGGAAAAAAAAAAACATCCTTTCCGGAGGTGACAATTTATGTATCTTTATAAAAAGATATTGAGGGGACTGATATCTCTGAGTGTCTAAAATACTTTTAGTGCAGCTTGATTTATTTTCAGGGGACTATTGGGCCTTGGTGGAGGAATGAGCTCTTCTGAGTCACTCTCATTCCACACATTAAATCATGATTGTGTATAATTACTTTCGTTCAAAGTATTGTTACCATCTATTTAAATCTATTGGTTTAAAATGGCTTTTTTTATATTTTAGTATCAAACTTCAATACTGAGGTTTGCAGTTTAGGAATCAATATGACTGATGTAATTTCCTGTGCTTCTCTGGCTGATTGTCTTTGTTTTTTGCAGTTTGATCTGGTCAACACTATTGGAGAAGCTGCCGCTCTTGGTGCTGCTGGCGTTGTTTCCTGGGGAGACATGAACGTCACAGCTTCAGAGGTAAAAAGCAGTGTTAGTTTAGTATTTTCCGGGGGAAGGTTTGAAACTTAAACTTCCAATAAATAAATGGTTCAACATCCTACACATTTTTAGGACTCCTGCTTTGATGCTCGACGCCACCTTGAGCAGGTCATGAACCCGTACATCCTGAATGTCTCGACGGCAACACGGCTCTGCAGCAGAGCGCTCTGCCAGGGCCGAGGTCGCTGTGTGCGGAAGCGCTGGGACGACGATGTCTTCCTCCACCTCGACCCGCGGCGTTACCGTATCCAGCGGCAGCGGCGCACTGGCCCACTCACTGTGAGCGGCGGCCTCTCGCAGGATGACATCAACTGGTTTGACCGCAGCTTTGACTGCATGTGCTACAGCGAGAAGCCGTGCAGATCAGTCATGACCTTCAATATCATCCAAGAGGCCGTCATCACCGCGGGCAATCGAGGCGCTGACAGGCCCCGCCCCCTCCTTCTGGTTGTGATTTTACTCTTTCTGAAGTGTGTTGTGATGTGAATAGTCCATGGTGATAATGTAATTACACTGCTATTTCAGCTTGTTGTTTGCTGTTTGTTATTTGTGACTGTTTTTACCAGTGTTTAAAATGTTTTGAATTCAGTTTAGCCTCATGTTCCTGTCTCGCTCTGCACCCGGGGACAAACATCTTTTGGTAATGAGATTAAAGAGTAACCCAGCTCTTTCCTGTGTAGTGTTTATGAGACGTCCCTATTTGTTGTTATGTTATTGTTCAAAGATGAAATACAAATTTTCTCTGCGCTAATATAAACTGAACTGACTTATTATCTAACTCACCATGAAATGTTATTGCTAATGTCTGGTGTTTTAACTTTACACCCTACAGCCTGGAATGAAACCAACACTTTGACAAGACTTCCCTCTTAAATAAAACTATTGAGCAATTAACACCTATTTTTTTAATTAAAAAAATAAACATAAAGAATATGTCATGCTTGTTCTACATATTTCTGTTCATGATTACCAGAGGATGATCTCTGATGCTTTGCCATCTGTCTTGTGCCATCATGAGAATGATAAGTTCTGATTGAATTGTGTCTCTATTGAAGTTATTGCCATGCAAATAAATTCAAACACCTAGGATGAATTGCAATACTTTTTATTTATGAAAGTTTTTTTCCCCCCCATCAGCTTCAGCTGTGTACTATGTGTTCCGTGTTTATTATGCATTGTGTGCTTATTGATATGCAAAACTAAGTTGAGTGATTATGATTGAAATCGTGTGTGAGCTTGTTGACACTGTTTAGTTCATGTAGCCAGATTGTTTGAAATAGACTCATTTTATCAGAATGCGGCCATGCAGTTGTTGAATACAATAAAACTGTTGAGAATAAAACACAATAAACTGAGAGCTTGCTGTATTTCCTTTGTGGTCCTTCTTCAATTTAGGCAAGGCAGACATAACACACGTATGCAATAACATCACAATCATTTATACAAGCAAAATAAACTTCAGCTAAAACAGGGTGTCTATTCATCAACCTATCTGTAAAAAAAACCTAGAAAAAAATCTGTTCAGAGATCCTGCCGGAAAGAAAGAAAACTATTTTCCCTAACGGAACTGCTTGATCTTAGGTGCCATCCACACTGTTATGGTTACTTTTAAATGACTCCTTTCTCATTTTACGTGGCCATGCAAAAAAGGCAAATGCAAAAGCCATCACCATGAAAGCACATGGTTCATCTTTGGGTTCTTCACAGACAGTTGTGTGGATGAAGCAACACATGTAGGTGAAGCTTTTCGGTAAATACCCCAATCAGGTAACTTTTTACATTGTAATATTGCTTTTTCATAATGACATCACTTATACAATATGATGAAGAAAGATTGGTTCATCAAGTAACAAGTGTGTCTCTAACCTTATTGGCTGCTATATGACATGCTGATGATGTCACAACATATAGCATTTTTGATTTACATAAGCTTTATATGAGCTTTTAGTTGGAGTTGGAGAAGATATGTAAAAAATAAAGTCACTTATCATATGACATCATATGAGGGTTGATCATTTTCTGATCATCAATTATTTGTGGGAAATTGTGTGTTTCAGACCATATTCCTGTTCACTTTTGATCAGCCCCAAAAGCTTCCACTAAGCTTGGTGAAAATCCATTCACATCATCTATCTAAAACACACACACACACACACACACACACACACACACACACACACACACACACACACACACACACACACATACACACACACACACACACATCACATACACAGACACACAAACACAGGTGAAAACAACACCCTGCTTTAGTCTCTGCCGGCATGCTGGGTAATTAAATAGTAATGATTTGTAAACAAAGAACAAAGTGATATTTCAACTTAAGGTCAGAGAGAAACAAATATATTCCTCCTGAGTATCAGTGAAGTAGCAGGATCACAAATCACTGACTGATATATTGTGCAAACACACGTTAGCTTGCACCATAAACACATGGCAAAAGACTGGCTGAAAGAGAATGAATAAAACAAATGACTTTATCAGAGATGGATACCAAAACCTGGTATAACAAAGACTAAAAGAAGAATGGATAAGCTGCATCATTGTCGGTCTCCCCTGCTGTTTGTGACACACACAAACACACTCTCTATAATCAGATTTTATATAATGACAACAGCCATTTTGTGATATCGGCTATATTTACATGCAAGATGATCACTCATCACTCAGCTTAATGAGACGCACAGAGAAGTGAACCTTATATTCACAGGGGCAGCACCGATGATTCTCTCATAGTTTCAAAGTCATTCAATGTGTTGGCGACACAGACTCCGTGGATCTGTCGCTGCTGGATGAAACCACCATGAGGAGCATCCGACTGCTGAACAGCCGACTCACCACCCTGTGTGAGAAATGAGTGACCGAAGCGTCGACTGCTCCTATTCAAGATTATTTACTGTTCAGTAAATAATTAATGTCATAATGGAACCTAGTACCAGGTAATTTTCACTGGAAAGTTAATGCTCACTGTCATCATGTAGTGAAGGGTTTGTAGTGAATTACTAGTGTTTTTTACTATCCCACTTAAATATTGCTTCTCTGCATTAAAACTTCACATTTAACATTTTTGTGAACCCGAAGAAGTATAAAACCGGTCAAGTTAACACATTAATTAGAGATTCAGAAAAAGAATTGAGAGAGTTCAGCTCACAGCTTCACAGATGTGAAACACATCTGCCTTATGTCTCTGAATTAATGTGCAGATAATTAAAAATGATACCATCCGATCAGCGTATCAAACTTTGTCATAATAATTTACAATCAATTTTAAAAACTGAAAAACAGATAATTATTCATGAAATTATATTTAACCATATGTTATTATGTTGATACTTAATCATCTTCGGGGGTATTTTTAAACAAGAAAACAAATTATGTTGAAAGTCAATTATCTGTGAAATTGTAAACAATTAAATGAAATCACAATTCTTTATTGGTTCGATGTCAAAGTGAACTGTCTGTGTTGTACTTCATGTTACTGTCCTGCAGGGGGAATCAGAGCTCTGTATCTTTTACCCACTTCAGCTTCATGCAGCTGTGTGATGTCATGTGCTCAACAGACACGTCACACAATAAACAACAATTCTCCCACTTACATATTTACTCCCGAGGTAAAACTTAGAGATCGACATACTCAAATATCAACAACCATTAAGTTTTCCCTGATATGATCCACTTAATTTGATTTTCTTTCAGACTTTATCACGACAGTCAACACAACACAACACAACACAACACAACATAAAACTGGCCTTTCCGGTACAGAACACATTCAGAGGAGGGGAAGTGTAAGAAACAGTCTTCACATTAAGCAGTGAAAGCAGGTTAAGCCAATCACTTCCTAGCAGTGATTCCAGAACATGCTACCATACTAGCAGCAACATAATACACACACACACACACACACACACACACACACACACACACACACACACACACACACACACACACACACAAACACACACCACAAATAATGTTTTTCTATTATTGCATCGCTTTTGGGACAACCACCTTTGTTCTTTGTTCAGTGAAGATTACTTTTTTGCCTAATCCTACTAAGGGAAAGTAACACTCTGACAGGGCCAACATAAAGCGACAAACAGATTTAGAGTGTCCATTCTTCATGTCTCTGGACTCTTGGAGGAAGCCAGAGTTCCCAGAGACATGGAGACATGCAAACTCAAACTGGGATTCAAACAAAGACAATTCTGGCTGTGAGGCTAAACAAACATTTCTAGAACAGGTGAAAAAAACTGTTCCAAGTCGAGTTCCAACCTTAAGCATGACAAATGATTCATGTGGGATGCCAGTTCTCTTTCTCCTGGTGGGCACGACTTCCAAAAGAGGGAAGATACATTCTAACCTAATAAACTACAGGAAAGACGATGATGA
This sequence comes from Limanda limanda, assembly GCF_963576545.1. Classification (NCBI taxonomy): domain Eukaryota; kingdom Metazoa; phylum Chordata; class Actinopteri; order Pleuronectiformes; family Pleuronectidae; genus Limanda; species Limanda limanda. The sequence continues at coordinate 25,481,052 of NC_083643.1, forward strand.
GACAAATGGCCAGCCTGCCTCCGTCTGAAGATAAAGTTGTGTGATTGGTCGGTTTTGAGCCTAGTAATGCCACCATCAATTTTCAAAGTTTAAACCTGATGAACCATTTTTTAACCTTTCACCTTCAGCTTTTTTTCAGGTAAAGCAACCTGAAGGCAAAATTAGGGACTCTGTTACTTCTAGAATAAACATACAGTAGTTGTTATTGACGTTTACACACATTTTATATATTTATAGGTGGAAGACTTGTGATATCCCAACGAGGTAAAAGTGACCTTGTAGTTACCATATTCAGTTCTTCATGTGTGTATATGTTGCCTGTGGTGTATAGCATTAGTTTACATTCAACTCCAGTTCAGCCTTGAATGGCAGAGCTTGCTTTAATTAATATTGACTCTGCAGCCAGATCTGGGTTGCCAGGTATTGTGCTGTTCGAGGTAAAAGTGTAGCTCAGATCATTTCTAAAATGCTTTATTATATGACCAAATTCAACTTTTTGTGTCTAGCATCCAGAGTAAATTGGGATTTCTTTGTTATGCTTTATTGTGCTGCACAGCGCCCTTACTCTTTTACTAATGGGAAATAAATTGCCTGCCTCAAGTCAAAATTGGATTGCTAGTATCTGTGGGGAACTCAAATCTATCTACATAAATCTTCCTGGCATTCAGGGTTCACTGGTCCTCATGGTTTTGCCTCAGTTTCAAAAAATAATCTGAAAACTCAACACAACTTAGTGTCCGTTGTAAAATAAAACTCATTCTGCATATGTGGAATGTGCAGTGGTGAAACACACTCATTGTTGACTTGTATGAATCCGTGCATCCGTGCACAGTGGGATTTAATGTGAGGACTTAAGTCTGTCTTGGTCAAACATCCCTCTCATCCATATGCAGGACTGGCAGCATCAGCTGCTCTTTCAGAAGAATCCAGCCTCTGAGTGACGGAGCTGCTCTGATCAACGGCCTGACTGTTGTGTGCTGTATGAATATTTCATGTCTGGGATCTCTTCCTGGTTTCTGTTGTGACCTGCAGATTTGACAGATCTCTACTGAAGTCACTCTGAGCTGCTGAGGAGCTGGATTTAAAAAGATTATCGTGAATATATCAAACTTTCAAGTTTTTACAGTAGTAGACATTTTGCACAATCCGGTATACATATTCTTACTCTGAAACTCATAGAGTAGCTCCCCATGTGCATTTATACATATGCAAATGTGCAGCTGTGGCTTAGGGGGACGAGTGGGTCATCCACTAATCAAAAAGTCAGTGATTCGATCCCTAGCTCTTCAAATCTGCATTTCAAGACTCCGGACAAGACACCGAACCCTAAATTACCAACAGTTTATAAATGAGTTGGGTTGTGCAGCTCCTATCTTTATAAAGTCATGGTATGAAACCTAATTTATTGTTTTGTCTCCTAAAACGTATATTTATACGTTTGTGTTTTAAGAGCCTGTGATGTCACATTAGCTGGGTTCCAGCTGAGGGGTTGCATCCTTCAGAGGAATGTGCAGGAGTCCTTCTGTTGATTCAAAAACGTTAAGGCTGAACTGAATGAAAACCTTCAGGTCAACGGAGGATTTCCTATTTCCCATCACAAGCTTTATGCCGCCCTTTGAGCTGCTGCACTTACTGCAGCTCAGTCAGCTGCCTACTACGCTGTCCGAGTTCACTAATGAAATGTAACTTATCATGTGAATAACACAACATTGACGTTGTATTGCCCCTTGTCTTTTGTAACATTTGTACAGTTGGTTAAGTTTGAAACCTAATATTTACAATAAAAAATTTATTTTTTGTTGCATTTGCTGCCACCGGGGTCTCCCATACAGAGACGGCACTTGGGTTTTTCAGCATGATTATTTTCTTTAAACAAACAAATAAATCTAAATCTCAACTTAAAGTGACAGCTTTTTTCATCTGGCCCCTGACTTTGCAGCTGAGGTTAGTTCAGTGTAGCTTCTGCTTTACGAGCTTCACTTATGTCCTCCTGAGTCTCGGTGTCTCTTCCTCTTGGAGCTCCGCTACTGCCTTTTGCATCCAGGGAGAGTTGATTGACCAACTAGACTGAGGTGTTCCAGTCCCCCTCGTCCCTGGTTCCCCTGGAGCTGCTCACTGAGCCACCTCCTCCCTGCCATATTCTCTTTTTGAAAAGAGATCCATCTTTCATCCCATCCTGAGATATACAGTCCTTAGAAGATTCATTAATTTACTTTGTTTCTTCAGAACGCGAAGACTCATTTCTCTGGTGCATATGGAGGAGTCTTGAATGGGAAGCCTCCAAAGGGTGTGGCCCCTGAACTGGGATAACCAGGTCCCATTTCCCTAGTTGTGAAGTTATTGCTCTGACTTCAATATGCTTGTATTTATGTGTTTGAATACAACATTGACATTTCTTTCTAATATTTCTAAAATAAAATAAAAAAGCAATTAAAAAGGATCAGGTGTGATAGGCATATAGCGTATATGTACGTTGATCCTAAAAATGTTTGCAATGGCTAAAAGTCTGGTGTTGGAAGATATACTTTGACATTCAGTTTGCAAGTGACTTTAGAAGCTACTATTAAAAGCTGATTGTACATTAATGGTTCATAAGGGATGACACCAGCAATCAGCAACTCATGCACCAAAATGTTATAACTTTCCAAGTTCTTGATCCAACTTGAGATTGTGTTCATGTGAATTTCTATAGACAGGATCCAATTTTTTCTGGTTACCCAACACCACATGAAGGCAAAGACGGCAACTGACTGCTTTTGAATGCATTATCCATTATTATGAACGTACAGACTTCACTTGTAAACAGTAATAGATTCACAAAGAACTTGTGCAACACAATCCAGGCACCAGATACAAACATCTCTTAAGACTTCAACTGTGTTCAAGCACACACGAGTTCTATTTTTAATACATGAGGCTGCAGTAGTTCCTTCATAGTGGTCCAGGGCAGATCTGCACACCTGCCCCTATCAGGGGCCATAAAGGGGCTACACTTGTATTATTTTTTTTTTTTCATTTTTGATAGAACTGTTAGTAAGGGATTAGTTTAATAAAAAAAAAGAATTGGACAGGACAAGGGCACCTCAGTGGCCAAACACATTTCAGTTGAGACCACTGGGACATGGGGAAACAATGGCTTGAGTGTAAATCTAGTTAAAATTAATTTGTGTTTGTTTAAAATTAATTTTGTTAATGTTACTTTGACAAAAGTTTAACTGCTCTGTAGAAAATTATAACTCAATTAGTGAAACTGGTAAACAACCTAGAATTACTTCTTATCTAATTTTTGACATCAACTGCAAACAAGTTAAAATACCAGTTGGTGTGAGCGACAAGTCATGTGCATGGTTTTTTGTCTGTATGAATCCTTTATACATTTTTCTCCGGATAAAGTAAGAATATAATTTTGCTTGAGAAAAGGTTAGGATGTCAGCAAAACCACAGATTCATTGTGAATACTGACAGCAAATGTCCTCTTAGCTTTCATGGGCTGATGATGACCCAACATGAAAAGTCTGGAAGGGGGGGGGGGGGTCATAGAAAATAAACAGTTTGGTAAGAAGACTTGGCAACAGCTGACTGAACTACAGCCTGCTCCTGGTGGAGCCTGCACCCTCTGGGATCTGGCAGCCCGGTCCGGCCCAACTCCTGCCTGCATTATTATCTGCTCTGTGGGATGGAAGCTGTGGTCAAGGGGGGATAAGAGCTTTATTGTCCTGATTCTTTTCCTTTGTTGGGGATTGCTACATTTCTAGGTCACCGGCTGTGACTGAACTCCCCGCTGCCCAACCGATGCTTCACTGAGGGAATTCACTCCCTCCCCCGTGTACCCCAGCCCCCCCCCATATTTCTCTCAGCACTGTCAGGGGGGAACGCAATTAGAAATCAGCTCCGGGCAACAACAACCAGGCTGCGATCTACCAAACGATTCCAGCGTCTGTTTTCTGTCGCAGCAGATACATTATGGATGCTGACTCAAGCGGTTTGTGAAAAGGCTCTTTCATGGTGATAATTGGGCGGACCGGCCTTCAGATCCTTTCCCCCCAATCACATTTCGCCTCATAATTATCTTCAACCTTTCACAGTGATCACTCTCACTGGGGTTAAGCTCACATTAATGTTCTTGCCTGAGGTTTGGATGCTGCTATAAGAAGCTGCAGCTAATCACTGATGATTGTGTGAGTTAAAAACTTTTATGAGACAATAATTTGAGCATATGAATGTCTGAATGTAGAAATATTTTTCAATACAATGTTTACCATCCACATGAATAGACCCAAAAGAAAACTAAACTTAAAATGCATGACTTTTCATTAAACTATAAAGATTTACGACATTTTAGCTCAAAGAGTGATTTAAATCTTTCATGTACTGATATAAAATTTGGGAATTTGGGAATTCAGAATTGTTCTGTGGACTCAAACACTTCACCCACCCCTCCACCGGCATAGTGGTGAGTAGATGGTAAATACATTTGCCACCAGAGATAATAACTCACCATGAAGGGGACAATAACGTGTTTGCAGGACTAAAAGGGATAGTTCACCGAAAAAGGAAATTTTCTCCTGACCACTATGCTGATGGAGGGGTGGGTGAAGTGTTTGAGTCCACAAAACAGTCAGTTTTTTATTTAGTCTGAAGAAGTGTTGCAGACTTTGGCTGCAACACTTCTTCACTTTTTGTTTACCCTTGAGCCACCTAAAGTTTTGTGTGGACTCAAACATTTCACCCAACCCTTGGGTGTGAACTTTCATTGTTCTGTGAACTATCCCTTTAATCCCCACCCTTCTATGCACAGTATGCATTACTTATTAGTTATCGATTCTTGACACGATTTCCAGACTCCAGTTTGAATGTTTTTACAGCTTTTCAACCAACAGACAGTGAAGCAAACACGAAACACAACATCTGAGCAGAAATAGTGAACAACACATCTGCTGTAGTCTAGCAGGAACTTCTATGGATCGCCTCAAGTTTCTCCTCTTTATCTTTCCAGGCTGATTCAGTCGGTTTTGTACAGAAACAGATTGGATGTGAGGAGTCTGCAGAGGGAGCTGGAGCAGACGTCTGGAGGGAATCTTTAGAGCGCATCAGATCACAGCGGCTGTCAGAAAGCTGCTGCCACAGTCAGTCGCCATTAAAGGTCTTCAGCCGACGGCTCGACGAGCTGCTGCCCAGTTCCAGCTGGTTGGCAGCAGAAACACTGTCACCTGCAGAGGAGAGAGGAGAAGAAGTGGGTCAACATTCAAAACACACAACGAGCAAAGACAACATATTGAATCCTCAGATGAATGGCACAAATAAGATTCTAGATATTCTCCTCTAGTCTGTGACAAGTAGAAAATAAGGAAAATGAGTAAATCACATAACACGGTAGTGGAAAGAAAAACTGCAATTTCGTAATATCTCTGCATCAAAATCGGTGGATGAGATCTACAAAGACTGTGCATGTTTGTGCAAAAACAAACATGAAGATTGATGGAACCAGCTCACTCGCTTGTTTAGTCAGGTGTATCCACCTCACAACAGAGTAAATACATTTCACAGCAAAGTGCTCAATAACCACTGGAGTTTTGGAGGAGTAATATCCTGCAAGACCCTCAACCGTCACATGTTCTTGTACCAAAACAAACATGGATAACAGCAGTCAGCGTACAAATCATTTGTGTCAATCAAAGACATATGTGCTGAACTCATGAAAAGTTAATAAAAAATGTATGGCTGTGATCCCGGATGGAGCATACATAGGGAATGGAGGAGAGTGAACTTGAAAAAGGAAGCTGACTTCTGCTAATTTACGACATTAGTTGCTTGATCAGATTTGAAAGATTAGAATCTTTAAATATCACACACTTGAGGGTTTCAACCCGACTGTCAGCACCGACTGGCCCAGACTGGAACAGACAACTTTTTCCTGTTAGTCATCACAACCAAATCCCAGTGATAAACAACAGCCGTGAGGTGTTTCCCCTCTGAATGAGCTGGAGCCAGTTCGCAGGGCTCAGTCCCATCGCCACATTGGAACTCGACACATTTTTCTCATCACCTCTGGCAAGTGGTGACAATTTGTCTGAGTTTGTCAGGCAAAAATCCAATCAGGTCAATGGGTACTGTCAGGACTGGAATAATGGGAGCAACCCCCCCCCCCCCCTGGGCACCTCCCACAGGAAGTTAGACAGACTTACATATGAAATTTGACAACCACTCTACCACTGCACTGTCTCTGCTACAACGGGACCATGGCCAAGAGAAACAATGATCTACATGTGCATGTTAAGACATTGGAGGGTAGAAAAGGGATAAAATGGATAACAGTCAGTTGGTAGTGCCATTAATTATCTATAAGATGCAGATAGAAAAGGTAAACAGCTCACTCTTGTGTTTCCTTTAAAGCAAATTCCTGGCCGCAAGTTTGAAGAACAACAGTGAATGGTACTAGTACAGAGCAGATAATGTATGTAGATGAAGTTTTCTAACTCTGCACCACAGACTGTTTATAAAAAGCTCTGCACACAACTTCCAGCTCACAAACGCTAAAAAAAAGTGACTGTATACTGTAGAACTGTTTGAGGAGGATTCACAAATGTCAAGGAATAATTCTGAAGTAGCTGCAGAGCATCAACACAGGCCTTTCTAAACAGGAAGATTTAGAATGGGCACTGCACTCGATAACATGTATAATGCAGACAGGGTTACTTAAATGCAGTCTTTGATAAATTGAATGAATTTCTGTGAACTAAATTGTTTATTAAACACAGAAATACTCACTGTGCATCCTTCATTTATTTTTGCTTAGCAATGATGACATCACAAGTGATCAATTTTAACCATAGTTGGTACAAAAGATACTTTAGGAAACAAATAATCCAACACAACACATCATTATGAAATACAATTTATGTTTAATCAGGAAAAGGATCATCTGGTAAATATTTTGTCTTGGCTTGACCAATTACAAATAAATCCAGACACAGCAAGTTTGGGTGTTATAATGATCACAACATTTTATTTGACATTTTGTTTTCAAGCACACAGCAGAAACAAGTTACCTGAATTTGCATTGTCCAAGACAAGTGGGTTTGTTACCCTGGTAACTTGGCGTCTGTCCACCAATCGGATGGCAGTGATTCCAGTGCTCTCAGGATGTCCATCTCATCTCATCTCATCCCAGAGAACAACCCTGGGAGCAGTTAGGAGAAGGTCAGTGAGCAGCTTGTTCGGCAGCGGAGCCTCAGTGTACCCGTCGTCCCATTGTTTCTAAATGAATGGGGCTGTCCAATTACTGGAGCAGGGAGCAGGGCCACCGGCCTCGTTCACAAAAGACACGAACATGCAAGTTTGGTGCCAGAGAGCAAGTCAGTGCCAAACTGGAGATTAGACTAGAATGTGGTTAAATACAACAAGTCCTCCGGGTGATCCTGGTTTGAATACAATTATACATTAATGTTACTTCACTATCCAAAGGCTGGAATGCTATAAATACAAGATTCACTTTTAATCATCTTACAATCATTTCATTTTAATCATATTTTCCATCTTTTCAATATCTTAATCTAACTTTATTGAGATATTCAGGACTTCATATGAATTCATCAAGAGCATGAGGCGTTCAGGTGAGGCAGTTTGGTATCGGACTTTTCTTGCAGCAGCACTAAAATGAAACAGCTGAATTCCTGACAATGAAACAATCTTCACCCATGTGAGTATTTAATGATCCAAATGTATATTATGTTACATACGTAAAATATATGGCATATATGCTTTTCAACAACAGATCTGATCTGTCTTTCTCCCGTTGTACAAAAATGAAGCTAGAAAACTTGTGATACAGGTGCTTCCATCTTGCACTGATGACGTCATTTGCGGCAATATTCTGGAAGAAGTGATCGTGGTGTGGAGCTGAGGTATTTAGGCCCCGCCCATACACATGCTTGACCAATCATGAGTTGCCTCAGCTGTCAATCATGACGTTTGAGGTTCTTTATATAATATTAAAGAGCCAATTCAAACCAAACTGACAGCAACCATCTTTGAGGAACACAGAGGAGTCGGAGGTTTACCTTTGGGAGCTGTCGTGTCCTCCATATTTATATACAGTCTATAATTTCAATGTCATATATGCTATATATTAAATATTGGTGAATTACCCTTATGGATAGTATGGATTTGTATTACTGTTAGAAGTATTGCACACACCCTAATTTTGTTTTCATGCCCAGTTTGCAAGTCAACACTAGTGGTTCAACCCATTCACTGTAAGAATGTGTTGAGCTTAAAGCAGTTCCACCAGAAACATGCACACACTTGTACAGAAACCTGTGAAATTGGAAGTCAGCCTTGTTCTCTACCTGTAAACACACAATCTGAGCTGCTGCACATTTATTTAAACCAGAGAGAAGCTGTTCACAGTCCAGACTGCACTGGTTCAGACCAGAAACCATCAGTGACAACTTCTCTCTGAATAACACAGCCTGGACGGGCTGTCTGTCTGTGGTACTGTGGCTCTGTTCACCGAGGCAGCCAGCTGAGAGGAAGACTCCCTCTGTCGTCAAGACAACGGTGGACGAGGACAATGGCGCGCTGTGTTCTCCTCCTGGCTGGGCGGCGACGGTGACGACGAAACGATGGCGAGAGACAAGACAGCTGAGACATTAAAAGAAGTCCTGTTTGTTGTAATGATTTTTTTTATCAGAGCAAATAGCACAAATTAAAAAATAGTAATGATGTTCTTTCATTGACAGTGGCTGCCTGATGGAGGTTCAGCTGTTTGTTGGACTGACTGTAACATGTTGTGTTGGGTCTGAACTGAACAAACAATGGCAGCTGTGTCCTCTGGATGGACAGCAACATCAACTGTCTGCTTCTTTGGGTTCATATGTTTCCTCCTCATCTTCAGCAAATAGGACCTGACCAAAATTAGCTTTGCTAAACTTTACATTTCTGTCTCCACTTCTGGTGGCTGGTAGCATCAAACTGTCCATAGTGGATGTGCTGTAGCCTCTGGTTACAGCAACATGATTTTAGTGCCTGATGTTAGACAATAACAGATGGAGCTATTGTAGGTTCTGGAAGTGAAACTCAAAACATATTTTTTTCCGATCGACTTTTATGGGTCTTAGATCTGTGGCCTGTAGCAGCATGAAAATGTATAATTAGGTCTCCGTATATGTACATTTTTTATAAAAAGTAAAAAGATAGAAACCTGTGCATGTAAAAACTTCATCTGAAAAGTAACAGCTTGTACAGCAATTTGGTCAATACAGTCATTTAGCTTGAAAGCATGCTGCACTAACAGTTGACAACAAGATGTTATATAGTTGAGGAACTGATTTGAAAATCTAAAACCTAATTTTGGGTTCGTGTTTCTCGCTATTTGTCCATACATCGCAAAATTAGCAAAGGCTCATGGGGATTGTAGTATTTTAAGGCAATACCAAATTGTCAGAAAGCCGGATTTCCCCAAAACTGGTGCCTCTAACATGCGTTATCCAGGAGAGTCTCAATAAAAATAAAATTGAAATGTAAATGGTTAAAACAGTTCTAGTTCATAACTCATAATTAATAATTTATGTGCCTGGTGCTGAAACGAGGTCCTGCTAGCGAGGACCACAGTGCTAGCTCCTTAGCTAGCTGCTAACAACCTGTTAGCAATTATATTATAATATATTGGACTGCAGACTATATACGTAATATAGTCCCACTTATATGACATTGAACGTGAATGTGGCATCAACCCTATTCAAGTGGTTTGCTAGCAGTGGGAGTTAGTGTTTAAATGTTGAATGTGTTTACTTGAATCCATTACATGAAGCGACAACTGAAGCAAACTGATTTTCCTCCACAAACATGAGAATGAGTTACATGTCTTGTCTGTGTGTAACAACTTACGTGTTAGTTAGAATTCTTTCAAATTTGAGGTTTCTGCCTACTCACATAATTTAACTCTTTAAATGCACACAAGGGTTAAAAAAAACTACTATGAAATATCTTTTAATCCAAGTGACACTTTTCAAATGGCAAACAAACCTGTCACATTACAGACTAAGTGAGGTGCAGTTTTCTGTGAAGAACTAAATACTCACAAAGGCCTGATTCACAGGAACATCAGCTAACACAACACAGCATCTACAGACGTTTCTGTTACTGTTCATCCTACTGAAATAACTCACACAGGGACAGAACAGATCATAAGCAACTACAGATGCTAAGAGCAGCTGTCTTTCCAATACAACAATCAAAGATAACGCTTTATTGTATCACCTATTTTATTTCCCTAAAGTTTCCTGAAAAGAACGCTGCAGTTCATAGTGTTTGATTTGTACATACCCAGTGAACTTAAAGTTATTGCTATTGTAGAACAGAAAGTTTTGGGGTATGCATAACAGGAGTGAAAAATAAATTACATGTTTACATGGAGCAACAGCTGATTATAAATTCTACACAACTAACTAAACTGACTAAAATAATTTCAGAGAAACTGTTGAGACATGTCCAACACATTAAATAAAGACACGGGACAGAATAAATGATCAGTGTCCAACAATACAGTGACTACAAACAAGTGCAGATTGAGTAAAAATACTTGGGAGTTAATTAAAAAAACTAAACAAATAAATGCTATGAATTAATACTGTGTTTCTCTCATATAAATTCTGTAAACAGTGAGTGGACAGGCAATGTCTTCTGTCTGTCAAGTAAATGTGAAAATTGTGAGTCCATCCCAGATATCTGCAGCCTGATAGGTCAACACATCCACCAATCAAAGCCTTAATCAAATCACAGGAATGATCCAGAACCATCTCCACTTAACACTGCTGATCTTTGACCTCTGTCCTCAGCAGTGTGTCCCCGCAGCTGCATAGCTAGTGGAAGTGGACGGCTCCCTGCGGATTGTGCTGAACGGTGAGAGCTCCAGCTCGGTGGTGTTGCACTCGTGTTCGGTGTCGCTGGTGCCGGAGTCTCTGGGCGAGCTGCACTCAGCACAGCAGCAGCAGCAACAGTCCAGGAAGGCTTTGGTGAACGGCTGGCAGAGGAAGAACAGTAGCACCGGTGTCACAGCTGACTTGCAGAAGAGCAGCAGCTGGCTGACCAGATGCAGGATGTCTAGGGCTCTCCTGGGAACGCTAGCCGCCATGTAAACGCTGATGATGTTGCAGATGTTCTCCGGGATGATGCAGAAGCCGTAGAGAATGGCCAGCGCCACCACAGTGCAGTTCATCTGGCTTTCCAGCTGGATCTGTTTCTTGCTGCCGCGGATGCAGGCCCGCTCGGCGTGGCGGATCTTGCGAGCCGTGAGGAGCGAGCTGCAGATGGTGAACAGCGTTGGCAGACAGAAGTAGCAGCCAAAGTACCACCAGAGTCGTGCACCATCATAGGTGAGACCCAGGACGTAGAGTGTGTCTGGGAGCTCGGTGGAGATTCGGACCACGCAGCGCTCGCACGGTGTCACGCCGGGAGGATCGCCGTCCTCAGTGACAAGCTGACGAATTAGCAGCTCGGGTAAAGCCAGCAGCAGAGCGCCCACCCATATGACAGCGAGCTTGGCTGTGGTGGACGCCCAGTTCTCAATCATCTCATAGTACATCTGCACATTGGTGGCGGCTCGGAACCGATCGATGCACAGGGCGCACAGCGTGAAGGTCGTGACCCCGAGAGATGCCACCTGGGAACAGAAGAAAAAAATCTGGTTACACTTTGAAAAACGTTCTCATACATGTTCTGAGGGAAATGACCCAGGAGAGAAAAGTGCAACACTTATTAGTGTTAACAGAAACAACTGGAGACTCTCTTGAGATGGATAACACCCTCCTGTCAACCTGTTGATGTACAAAACCATGAGGACTCAGTAGTTGAACATCATTATTACATGAGTGCTCAGAGCTCATGGGTCGACTCGTACCACACCCATCTTTAAAGTTAGGATCTCAACTACACGCCTGCACTTTTATCACTGTGACGATACACACCTGAACAAACTGGCTCTGGGGCAGTTCCTGACTTACTTACTTACTATACAACCTCAACTCTAACTACTATTTGCTTAACTTACCTATAACCTCCCCATAAACACATCTTCATCTTAAAAGTCAACCATTTAACCATAGCTAACTTGTTTTTTCTCCATATAATGTGACTGTTCAAACAGATTTAGGGTCCCACAAACTATCTGGATCACACAGACTCACAAGGTGCAAAACATAAACCAGCACACTGTTGTCGCTGGTAAGTAAAGAGTTGACAATGAAAATATGAACCTAGCATGTTCACCTAAATAATTATGCAATGACGACAGACTTCAGTCGACAAAAAAAGATGGAAAAGTTATAATATATGCAAGAAAGGAAAATGTTGTAATGGTGGTAGTTAACACTTTTTGTTCAACATCCAACGATCTCGAAATCTTTTAAAAACTTTACAGAAAATATGATATCGTCCCAAGTTACTGTGGCTCTAACTGAGTTGGTACAATAGACCAAGTGGACCCTTTCGTTTTTACGGAGGGATCCTCAGAGCGGACTGAGCTGTTTTGTCCGACTCTTTATCTTGACGGGATATGTCCTGCTTTCAGTGATCAATCTCTTCCGATCTGCAAAGGAAATGTTGCGAGGGGTGGGGGTTCTCCAAAATACAACACAACAAACTTAATCAAGCACCTCCAGAAGCATCATGCTAAAGAGCAAGAGTTCCTGCAGTCGAACAAAAGAAAAGAAGGAGTTACGAAGGAGTTAGAAGATGTGAGAAGCTTTAAACTGACAAAGTGAAAGCGACAAAAATAAAAGTGAAGGGGTCTGTAATTTATTGTCTTGGATGCCCAACCCCTGTCGGCCTTTGAAAACAAAGGCTTCCGTCACTTACTTGAACACTATTTAATATTTTATTAATAAATACAAATTCAGTTAATTTATATCTATTCCTTTAATTTGTAACATTTTGTTTTTTTTAGGAAGGTAATGTTTAAGTCAAGCCTGATTTCAGTCTCTCCCACATGACGAGGTTTACAGTTAATTAATTCAACAACGGTATCAGGACTGAAAAAGTTGGATCAGTGCATCTCTGATTTTCACAAACATGCACACGCAGGCACACGTGCACTAGAAAGTGGCCCTGAGACTATTGTTTAACACATGCAAATAGACACAAGACGTGCAAAGTAGTGTTGTGAGTATTTGCTAGTGTTGTGAGTATTTGCTAGTGTTGTGAGTATTTGGTAGTATTCTGAGTATTTGGTATTGTTGTGAGTATTTGCTTGTGTTGTGAGTATTTGCTTGTGTTGTGGGTATTTGATAGTTTAGTGAGTAATTACTTTTGTTGTGAGTTTTTGGTAGTATTGTGAGTATTTGGTTGTGTTGCGAATATTTGCAGTGCCTTCTTTTTTGCACATTTGTTTTTCAATTGATGAACAGTTATTATATTAAGAACAATCAATCCTATATTAAAATAAACCATCAGTAAAGGTTTTTAGAAAAGAATACGTCATTGTCTTGTAGGTCATCGTCTCAAACAAAGAGCTGCTGCAGCTAAGAAGCTTAAACTCAGTAAACACGTCCTTTTGTTTTCAGACGCTTTTCACTCTTCACAAGCAGCAGCGAACGCGTCGAGCTGCAGCGGACGCTCACATGTTAGTGACCAGCTGATTTCAGTCAGCGTTGCCAGCTTCAGCTCAACAACAACAGAGATCACAAGCTACAGTGGGCACATGGACTACATGGCAAAAATACACGTGGACATTGCAGCAATTTTCAAACATGTGGTCATAAAAGCCTTTACTCTCCCTGTTTCAGGTATTTAAAGCAGATCTCTTTTGCACTGCAGTTAAGTGAAGTCTAACACTAACATGGGAGATAAGGTTTGTCTCACACTCTAAGAAAAAAGGTTTCTTTATTGACCTCGGTGCACAGGCAGAGACTCTGTTAATTAGAAACCAGAAACATAGATAATTGGAAACACACTCAACAAGAAAAAATTGTTCCGGGTCAAAACAATAAAGCATCTGTGGAAGAAAAAACCCTGATGATCTGCTCTTAGACCTCTCTGCTCTGTTTACATGGATGGAGACAATTAATTCAGTGATCAGAGGGGAAGTGGGGGTGGGGGGTCCATGCTGCTAATCTCAGTCTGGTCAGCAGGCGTTGTCTTGTTTTCAGCAACCTGATGTGACACTGATCAGATTAAACAACCTTCACACGAGGAGACATTAAACCCTGAGTGTAAATCCTGAGTTTAAATCCTGAGTGTAAACCCTGAGCTCAGTCTGGAGCCGCTCTGATGTGACCTGACCTCTGTATCAGTGGATATTTGACTGTGTAACATGCACCCAGTAACGTCACAGTTGTAACAGTACTTTGTTGGAATGATGACACAAAAACACATCAAGGTTTAATACATGTGCAATAAACTATGACCTAAACTCCTGCAGACACACAACACTTCACCTCCATCTGATTCCGTTTAAGTTCAAGACTTTTACTATTTATTACATTTTATAGTTACGATTGAAAATGTTAACTCGTCTGATCATCATGGTTATAGTTATTTTTAGATAGAGCTGGTTCAGATCTGCCTTGGAACAGCTCTTAGTTCAGCTGCTATAGGTGTAAATTATTGGAGGACACATGACACATGGAGCTTCTCTTTCCTCAACTACCTCTTCCTCACATTAATGTCTCATTTATACATGTCACTGACATAACTTGTTCCTCAGAGTTCTTGTGCTTTGCGGCTGCAGGGCCTGGATCGTGACCGAGGTGGCAGCTCATCGTGAATTATGGTTACAACCAGATTACTCAGATTTACAATATTCCTACTCACATATACAATACTGACCATACCTATATCATAACAATTGCCTTTACTCTTCCCTTCGTCTCTGTCAGACAAAACTTTTCATCGATGTTGTGCGTGAAGGAATTTTGTATCACCTAACATCCAATTTGTTTACCATTATAGGAGAACATGAGCCCGTCACATCCAACACATACTCCCTTCTCTCCTGGCAATACCCAAGGCCAGGTTATCAATAGAGGGTAAACTAGGGGTAAATTGTAATGTCTAGGCTCAGGGACATTCATATCTAAATCGAAGGTCCTAAACAGAGAGGCTCCAACTCCCTAATCAGAGCAGAGGTAGAGAGGCAAGACACAACATGATTTAGATATGTGTGTTTTAGGTTTAAGAAGTAACCAATAAGATGCTAGTACATACAGGTAAGATAGATAGTGACAGCCTCTTTAGCCCTCTATGGTCATGTTGTTACAATGGGTGCGAGATGGAGAGGGACGGAGATAAGATGGGATGCTGTGGGAGTCATCTTCAGACTTTATTTTGACAGTTGCTCATGTTTCTCTGTTAGTGTTGGTATTGTTTCAACTGCTAGAAATAATATATTACAAAAAATATTATTTTGTTGAGCGCGGTTACATGTGGCGTCTATTGCACTTCTGTCTTTCCTGGGAGAAGGATCCGTCACATATGACTTTCTCTGAGGAGTCTAAGTTTTCCACGAGCTAATAGGGTTGATTTGGATGTGTAAGGGCAGAGGGTGATGCTCCTTGTTAAGCTCTGTGAGAAACTGTGCTTGGTAAATAGGTTAAACAAATAAACATGTATTGATTGATTAACTGACTGATTGATTAATAATCCTATGAAGCATCTATAATTATGTAGCCTTGTGACAAATACTTATTTTAAAATTAGCTACATCAGTGGTTCCCAAACTAGGGGCCGCAGAAGGAGTGTCACAAGATGATTTCTAGAAATCAAATACAATTCAATAATACAATAAAGATCATTCAAAATGGCATAAGTTACTATAAGCAAAAATACTACTTTAGCGCCACAGGAAACAGCATGTGCACGGAGATTGATATTTTGTCCTAACTTGTTCAAATCAATGTCCTCTGGGATGATGCAGGTCATAAATTTGTGGTTAATCTGGATTTCAAAGACTGAACCCTTTGGGAACATCTGGCCTACATCACACATGATTTGATGTTATTGTTACGAAGTGCAAACACTATAAACCTAGTTGGAGAAGATTGATGATCCTCCTTCAAACCTCTGATCAGTTCACTCATCAGACCTGATCTCAGAAACACATCCCATGTCCCCTCACCCTCAGATCCCCCCCTCTCACCTCCAGGTACGGGATGATCCTGCACGAGAACTCTCCCAGCAGCCAGTTCTTGGTGAGCTCGTGAAACACCACGAGCGGCAGGCAGAAGAAGATGATGACGAAGTCCCACAGCGCCAGGTTGGCCAGCAGCGAGTTGGAGATGCTCCTCATGTAGTAGTTGTGGCACACGATGCACATGACCGACACGTTCCCGATGACCCCCACGCTGAAGATCACCACGGCGAGGATCACGACCACGTACGCGCCGTAGGACTCCGCGGTGACCGGGAAGAACGGGTTCCTCACCTGCTTGCGCCTGGTCCGCGGGTTCACCGGCACGAATGGCGTGGGGTCTGGAATGTCCGGCAGAGAGTACTCTTCCTCCTCATAGTCGCTGGTGTTGAGTCCAAAAGGCGCCTCGGCCTCCTGCTCCTGCGCCATGGCCACGGGCAGAGCTCCGGGCTCGCTCGGCTCCTCACTGCCCGGGTCGGCGCTGCGCCTCGGCCGCGGGTTGGGTCCGCTACTCGCCGGGATGCAGATGAGTCCATGCCGAGTTTGTTTCTCAAGTTCTCCTGACTTGCATTCACCTCTCCGCGGTCCACCGATTTGGTTTCCATCCGCGCGTAAAGCTTCCTCTCTGGGTTCAGGTCGGACTCCATTCCGCCGGTCACTTTTACGCACAGAGCTCCGGGGCACCTCGGTGCGCCGGAGCTCAGAGAACGACCTGTTCACCGTCTCCAGCCACGAAACCTGCGCACTCGCACCGCGCGCTCCCCCACTGCGCACCGCGCTCACAGTGCGCCATGCCCGGCTCTGCGCATTCCTGTCCGCGGTGGTGGATTCATAATGACGACTGAGAGTCGCCTTTGTTTTGTGCCCGTGGAGCTGACTCGCCACGGCCTCGCTGCACAGCCACAGACAGAGGAGCCTCAGGGGTGGAAGCTGCATCGTGTGGGTCCGTCTAACCCGAGAGATGAAACCGTGGGAACCCAAACGATCCGTCCATCTCTGGTCTGCTGACAAATCCCGACACGAAAAGTTTAGTCTACCGTCGCTTGTCACGAAAACAGGTTTCACCGAGTCTCTGGTCGCGTAGGACTGCGGAACCTGATGTCGGGTTCAGGTGCGTCCCGGTCCCGGAGCAGCTCCAGTCTGGAGGCATCACCGAAGAGACCAAAGTCCGCAGCAGAGCCGTGTCCTCAGAGTGGACTGGAAACAGTTAACCGACTCGTGTGCTCCACAGCATTGGATGGAGCTGGGGGTGGACAGCTGAATCCCAGTCCCCCTGCGTTAAGGACAGTTCCTCCAAGACGAGCTACACTGGAGCGCCTGGAGAGAGACACCCGGAGAGACACACCCGGAGGAGACGCCGAGGAGCTCTGCCTGGGAGTCAGGAGAGGATCCGAGGGGAGGAGGAGGATGAGGGGGACGGGGTGGGGAGAGCAAGGGTCCAGTCATCTGTCAAGCTTATCTGATCATATGTTAAACTATATAAACAACAACATGCGTGGGATTATACCTATATAGTATACACAATTATTTATACCATTTCAAGATGTTTTAAACATCAACAGCGGCCTCAAGTTCTCCACATAGCGCTGTAATTTCCCCGGAAATGAACTTTATAGCTATTTGCAGTGTGGACGTTTTTCCACCCATGTAATATACGCTGTAAATAATTAAGGAGCTGAATTTCTTTTTCCAATTTATGTTGTATTGATTTAATACTACCATGCTATATTAAAATGACTAATTGTTAAGTGTTACTTTTTCTTTTTTTATAAAACAAAAACTTTCACTGAATAATGTTGCAGGAATATTCAAAACAATAAAATATTCCTGAACAGGGTCCATGGTATTTGTATAGAATCAATTTGAGAATTAATTTGGAATTATTGGACATTTCGTTTTCCTGTGTGCGGGACAGTTTGAGGCTGAGGACATGTTTGCTAAAGTGAAGAAATTCTGTTTCCATTGAACTCAGGGAAAATCCACTGCATCGTTCTGTCAGAGCAGATAATTACATGTGTGGTGTGCCATCTAGTGCAAAAAGAGGGTATTACACCAACAACCCTGCTGCTTTAATCTGATCTGCAACAATAAAACGAAAATAATTCCTCTTTCCCCAATCGGGATCAATACAGGACTTTTATTAATCGTATCTTAATCAGTAGAAGTGTATAATCCTGAATTCCTTGGCTCCATGTTTGTCCTTTATCTTACACATTCTTGGAGCTATGGCATTCAGCACCTGGTTTACTCTCCCTGGTTCAGGACAGTCCTGTTTGGAAAAGGGGCAAAGATGACAACAGAATGAGACACACATTATTTTTGGTCAGATAAAATCTATAAATCTTGGTAGTTATACCCAGTCTTCTATCTGCCTCTGCCTGGACAGTAACCAGGACAAGCTTCCTACTCTGACGGTCTATATGAAGACATGAGTCAATACAAATTTCATCAAGTGAACAAATAAAGGATAACTAGATCAATATTTTTGATCTATTATATTTTTTCATCCCTTTACCACTTGTACTTTGGACCCGCAAAGTATCAACATAGGTCTTTCATAAAAGTGCACCATGCTGTCAGTTGACCAGCAGATGGCAGAGCAGCACCACTGATCACCTCTGGAAAGTTCTCTGAAGATGAACAGTGACAGTTTGTATAGAAAGTGAAAACTTACCTTAAAACTCTCACTGAAAAAATGGTCTGATCCACCAGAGGCGAATATGTCCCTCTATACCCGTGCAATGAAGTCAAGAAGTCAGATTATATAGACTTCATCTGTCCATCCATTCAGGGGGCAATAATCCATCCATTTAATATACCACTTTTACTTAGAGGACTGCAGGACATTGGCTAAGAGGGGGGGTTACACCCTGGACAGGTGGCCAGGGTATTGCTTGACCAACATACATAGACAAACAGCCATTCACACTCACACCTATATGGACAATTTAGAGTCTCCACTTAACCCAACCCCATCTGCACGTTTTGGAGAAAACTCCTACAGAAACAAGGAGAACATGAAAACAGAAAGAGCCCGTGGGAACCTTCTTGCTGGTAGCGACAGTGCTAACACCGCACTGCCGCTGTAGCAAAATATCTGTTTACTTCAATGGTACCTAAAGCAACTCTCCACCTGTGAACCCCTGCATTTGTTTAACACAAAATTGTTCCAGTCCAAATACCCTCTAATGATTGAGGAGCCACAGGAGGCGAAACTTGCAGAGTAAGAAAGAGCGGTAAATTAACAGCTGTTGATTCTAATACCTGTACTGATATTGAGAATTGCAACCTGAATGTGTGCCAAACAGAATTCACTGGCTATTTGTTTGCGTCCATATACATTTCAACACTTAAAGTCACAATGTAGTCTTTTATTTTGAAAAAATCAGTAAAAGTACCCTCACATGTCAGTCAGCAGTATTTACATTTATTATCTCTTGACAATATATAAATAATACAAAATTATAAAAAAAAACTGTTCTTGCTGGTTTGACGGTGACCTCCGACCTGCTGGGGCTCAGGCGGGGTCAGGTTCAGACCATGTGGAGGAGGAGGGTCTGATGACGGAGGTGTTGCAGATCTGGTAGCAGGTTTGGTTCTGTCCCTCGTCATCCGTTGCTTGATACGCTGTCAGACACAAATTGAGCCAAGGACGCCCATCTGATGACACACAAACACAAGGTCACCCACAGCACTCAACACTAACATCTGCAAAAAACACAAACACAAAAACACTTTCCAGCTAGACTCTGCGTTATAACTGTGAGAGATTCAGATCTGAGGTTCTGGAACACAGTACCCAAGAGTCAGTAGCTTCTTTAAATCAAAACTTAAAACTTACTTTTATTGCGCTGTGTTTCCTGATTTTACCTAACTCTAGGTGGTCATACTTTTCTATCACATGTTTTGTCTTGTTTTACTTGAGGATTTATTTTAATTTTTTAAGCACTCAGTAACTTGTGCAATAAATTATCATTGTTATTCACTTCAGCTGAAATCGTAGAAGAAATTAAAAACTGCTGCTGTTCATTCTGGTTTCTTCTTATTTCTATGTTTATTGTTGTTTTCAGAATATTTATTCTTTAGCCCACAGACATTATGCGTAACAAGTAACTGGATGTTACAACTCTGTGTGAAGCTGCTGTTGCACTTAAGTTTTACACCTTAATTTGACAGATGTACCTTCAGTGCCCCCTGGTGGACAAAGGGCATCCATGGTTTGATGGATGCTTTTCTGAGCCTCCTGATTGGCTGCTGCTTCCTCCGCTTTCACTTCGAAGAACAACTCCTAATAATAGACATGAGAGAATAGAACAAAAGTGAACCAGTCAGACCATTAGCACACATTATCGTTTGTGAATGTTTTACCTTGAAAATCAGTGGCTCTTTATTTGTTCGTATGGTGAGTTCATAGGAATATGACTCATCAGATTCAAGATATGCTACTATCTTAGAAATATGTGTAAAAGATGTGCATAAACATGATGGATGCTACCTCAATGTATTTGAGGGAGAGTGCACAAGGATATTAAATTAATACAATTAATACCATATAAGGAAACAGTTCTGACCCATGCAGTGTTCATTCATAAACATGACATCAGAGTAAACTAGAATTACCGCACTAAGGTTGTATGCCTCCGCCAACCAGTGCATTTACAGTGTCCCACCCCCAGATTCATATAAGGTCTTGACCTCTGACCACTGAAATGTAATTACTTCATCTTTGGGTCCAAGTGAACATTTGTTCCAAATTTGAAGACATTCCCCCTAAGCCGATCTTACTAATGACCTTCTAATAGCTTCAGATCAGGGACTTGTGTCTGTCCTCGTTCTGTTAGTACAGTGCAGCATTCGACACAATTGACCATCAAATTTTATTACAGAGACTAAAACAGTTAATTAACATTAATGGAACTGCCCTAAACTGGTTTAAATCTTATTTTTCTGATCGCTTCCAATTTGTACAAATTAATGATGAGTCATCTGTGCGCACCAAAGTTAACCATGGTGTTCTACAGGGCACTGTGCTCGGCCCGATTTTATTCTCATTATATATGCTTCCACTAGGAAACATTATTAGGACACACTCGGTAAATTTTCACTGCTATGCGGATGAAACCCAGTTATATTTGTCAATAAAACCTGAACAAAGTAATCAATTAACTAAACTTCGAGCATGTCTCAAGGACATAAAAACCTGGATGACCTGCAATTTTCTCTTATTAAACTCAGATAAAACGGAGGTTATAATACTTGGCCCTAAACACCTTAGTGTTAATGATATAGCTGCACTAGACGACATTGCCCTTGCTTCCAATGAAACAGTCAGGAACTTGGGAGTGATCTTCGATCCTGTTTTGTCCTTTAATAGTCACTCAAAACAAATTTCTAGGACCTCCTTTTTCCACTTGCGTAATATCTCAAAAATCAGACATGTCCTTTCGCAAAAAGATGCAGAAAAACTAGTCCACGCCTTTGTTACATCGAGACTGGACTACTGTAATTCATTATTATCAGGCTCCAGCAGTAAGTCGTTAAGACTCTGCAGCTTGTCCAAAATGCTGCAGCACGTGTCCTGACGAGAACCTCACATCGTGACATCGTACTCACAAGGCAAAAACTGGGCTTTGTGTGGTCACAATGACCTTTGACCCCTAAATTATATTCAGGTCCACCTGTAGTCTAAGTGAAACATGAAAACAGAATGCCTCTGGCCAATGGCTGATGCTGGCGTGTAGGAATAACAAACGTTTTTCCAGTTTGGATGGTTGAAGTCTGGACTTTTCCATCAGTGTCAGAAGTGTAATAAAGAAATGGACTGAAGCAGCATTAAACATGCTGTTAATGCTGTCACAAGTCCCACAACAAACTGTTCTTTATAGAAATGGCCCGTTATGTCCTCTCTGATCCAAACGTTTCTGATTCTTTTCTTTAATTAGAGACTTTTTTTTCTGTTTCTGAGAGTTTAATGATGAAGACTGGTTTCTTTTCTCTGAATTCCTGACGTTATTTGAATATAACCTGTGACTTCAGTCAGACCGGATGGCTGGTGCCAACACAGCCGTAACTCATCATTACATAACTTTTCTTCTTCTTTTGTTTCATCTGCTGTTCTGTGAACCTTCCCTTAATTTTAGAACACAGCAGACGACATATTACAGAAGTTATATGAACACGAACTGTACTAAAAATGCTTATGTGACACATTTTAGTATAAGTTCAGAGAGAGGAGCTAGGAAAAGCTTCTCCCTTCTTCTTGTGAGGTGAGTCAGAGCGTGCAGGATGTTTAATGTGATCTGAAACTCACAGCGTCTCTCCACAGGAAGACCTCCAGCGTGTCAGTGGCGTCTTGCAGCTTGAGCTTCATCAGCAGGACGTACTGGAGCAGCTGGACACCAAGAGCTGCAGAGCAGAGACATTAACACGGTGTGATTTATTTCAGAGAGAGAGCTGCAGCTCCAACAGACCTGAGATCAGCCAGGAGCCTTTGAGAACTTTTACAACCTGCTGAATCAGGGAAAAAAGTAAAATGACACAAATATAAAACTCAGAGTGAGGGTGAAGAAAGGGTCACACACATTAATCTTGTGGTTACTGCAGATATGAGCTGTGACTGTGTCAGTTGCAGAATGATAATGTCTTAGGGCTGCACTTAACAAGCATAGTTACTCATTATTATTAAACACAATTTACCATCAGTCTAAGGGGACATCTTTAAATGACCTGTTTTGTTTGTCCAGACCAAAACCTAAAGATATTCAGTTTATGATAATATAAAACAGAAGGGCTGAAAATCTTTCAAATAAAATAGCTGCAACCAGAGATTGGATTTTACATCAGCTTCATTTAAGAAAACTGTTGGTTTCAATTTGTTGTATTTTTGAAAAGTATCATTTGAACATGACGTTTTCTTTCGTTAAAGTTGCAATAAT
This sequence comes from Limanda limanda, assembly GCF_963576545.1. NCBI lineage: Eukaryota > Metazoa > Chordata > Actinopteri > Pleuronectiformes > Pleuronectidae > Limanda > Limanda limanda. The sequence continues at coordinate 25,504,110 of NC_083643.1, forward strand.
TCAATTTCTTTCTTCCTTTAGGGAAGAAAGAACAAACTGAAAACACAACACTGGTGCGACTGAGTGAGGTCTACTTCCTGTGTGTCCAGAGATTGTAACCAAACTCTGTCTCACCTTCTGCGACGATCTTCTCATCGATGGCCTCGACTCCTTCAGCAAACGGATCCTTCACTGTCGCCCTCGAGCACCGCTCACACCTGAAACACAGACAGGAACTAATGAAGAATGAGCTGGAAACCTCTCAGGCCTCTGCATCGTCTCTTGTTCACAATAGAAACTCTACTTTGGCTTTAGAACAAACTTTATCTTAACAACATCCCAACCGATTGAACAAAGACCCTGCCGCTCAGTTTGCTGCATCATACGTAAGAGATCTTCTCTTTGTGATGAAGCTGTTTCCATAAACTGCTTTCTCCAAGGTCAAGAATACACTTTCAATGTCTACTTGTGAACATGGAAGAGAAGTCACCATGTGCTCAGAAAATTTCACGAGGACTGGGAGGAATCTGTGACCTGAAAGCTGCTCAACAACAACGATGAGTTACTGGTGGTGAGACAGTTCTTGTCTGTCTCTCCAGAGAAGAATTAAGTGTCTTTGTTAGTTTTGGTCGGGTTAATCGGGAAAGGGAAATTCACAAAAATACCATCTCAAGTTGGAACAACAAATCGGAAAGGCAGTGAAAATATTTCTTACATTAGTTGCAGTGTACTCATTTCTTTTGAACCAGAAAACATTATTTTACAATCATATTTAAATAGTAGCCTGTAATTTGGACTTGTCAAATGTTACACTTCTGTCATTGCAAACTGCACGTCCAATTCTAACAACCCCACACACAAAACCTTTTAGCCAATGAAGACTTCTTTATATAACAGTCATACATTGTTAAGATGTTGTTAAAACACTCTTAATACATAAATGCAATCAATATTGTTTACAGCATCCATGTTTGTACTTCCACATGGTGGAAAATTTGCTGTTTTGAGTCAGTGGAAAGTGAAGTCAGTAGCTCAGTATTCCACTTAATTTAAGGCTCATTATTAACAGACTAAATAACACCTATGCTGGCAGGTGTAAAATGAGTGTTCTCTCTGCTTGTTAGTAAGACGATGTGCTTGTGCACTGAGTGATGCACTTCTCTGTCGGCAAAGAAGCGTTTGTTTAACTCCTTTTCTTAATCCACCATTATAACAACAATCCAACAAGATGCCAAAGGGACCAGGAGACAAAATACAACCGCTCGGAACCATGCAACTGTGTCAGTGACCTTTTTTTCCCACAGTGAAGCTAACTAAATGGATTTAGACATGGACACAAATGCACGTGCATCATGAACTTAAATCTCCATGTGCGTTGTTCAGCCCCCAGAGTCGTTTATTTACCTTGGTCAAAACTACTTTCTGTGTTTCTGCCACACAATTACTCACAGATCATTTTTACTGACTACACAGATCTTGAGGTCAGTAGTAAGCATGAAGGTTACTGCAGTCAGTGTGATCAGAGACAACAATCCCTTCAACAGTGAGTCATGCACAGGTTCTGCAGGTAAGCCAAGATAACAGAGGTTCATAATATGCTGAGCAGAGGGGGAAGTAGCAACGTACAAATACTTTACTTGGGTATTTGTTTTTCTGATGAACTTTTCCTTCTATTCCCTACAGTTTTTAACACAAATATCAGCACTTTCTACCTCTTACATTTTCAAAAGTGGCTTGTTGCTTTCATTTAAATGCATTTGATGGGGATTCTAAATCAACAAAAATAATTTTTGAAGGGATCCTATCAACAATCTTTATACCACATATGTATCTTTAATGGAGTTTTTAACTTATTAAATATATATAAAAGTCAGTCATCTTCAACAAGAAAAAAAAAAGATGGCTGAAGTATCTCCTTTGTTAATGATTTGTTTAGCAGTGGCAACCAAATAGAACAAATGTCATTGAAGCTCGTCTCTGACCCGTAGTATCTCTTTCTTCCCCTGAACAGGAAAGGTGCAGACATGTCCAGCAGAGCCAGGTGACCGCCTGACGGCCTCACGGGGATGATGTTCTTGTAGCCGGCTGCCAGTCGACATGTTTCCTCCAGAGTCGAACCTGCAAAACACCACGTCTGTCACCAGGTGCTTGCTATGGGATAAAAACCTGACCGTCTTATGTGTTTTTGTGAGTTTGATGGCAGCACAGAAAATAGACCATTTTCTTTCATCTGATTAATGATTCAAATGTTTTATATGCAGAACTGTTACTTAAAAAACACCTGATCAAGGCAAATAAAAATAATTAACGATTTAAAATACCCCTGAGAAAGATGAGCTCTTCTGTTTTGCCCTCAGACATGAGCTGGGTGGACAGGTGGACACTCAGATCTCGCTTCTGAGATTCTGCAGAGTCTGCGGGGACGTCAACCTTCCCAGAGAGCAAGCACGGCGGGGGACTCCAGGATCCAGGGTCCCTGGAAGCCTTCGAAAAGACACCAGCTACCAGTTCATCATCTGGGACGTCCAGCCTGAGAGCAGAGTGTAGAATCAGAGGGAAATCTGATGTATATAAAAGTGTAGCAATCCTCAATGACTCAGACATTTTTGCTGCTCTACACGCAAATATATGAGAGATACAAAGAAGGAAAAGTAAATGAGAACAGATTTAATAAAAAAAAATCTTCTTTGGTGCCACAGTTGAATCTGTATGTTTACTTTGTAACTGAAAAGTGTTGTTCTGCCAACAGACTAGAATGGTTAAAAGGTTTGTATATATTCGAAAGTTCGATAAACCTCAATCCTTTCGGAAACATAATCACTGGCTGCTACAAATGTCTACATGTTTTTACTATATATTAAAATGAATGTGACTTTTTCATCTAACTGAGCAGAGCTGTACCAGTGGATCAGGGAAAAAGACCTTTTAATTGGCAGCATGTGCACAGGAAACAATTAACTGATTCTGTGATACTCAGTGGCTCTGTGTGTGTGTCTGTGTGTGTGCTGTTGCGTACATAGATGTGCACTTGCTGCAGTAGAGTTTCAGAGCCTGGTGGAGTCTGTGCGGCTGGTAGGATCTCAGCTGGACAGTGACGTGGTGAATTTGACCCGGTTCAGATCGCTTCAGCTCGGACAGCGTCACTGGCTGCAAGTCGTGACTGCAGCTTCTCTCTGGCAAGGACACAACAAATCATCCAGTTAATAGACATATAGACACAAACAGACATTTTTGATGCCATGTGGAAAGATACACCTGGGAAACACAGCCTGTACCGACTGCCCATGTTCCAATCTAAAAACAAACATGTTCGAGGCTTAAATTATAATTTACCATACAACTAATTTAGGGAAATGGTTTAGATGATGCACTGATGTAAAAATACACAATTAACAGTAAAAGCTCACACATCTTTAAAACTACTGTTAGAAGAAACCACAATGTTGTCTAAAATGTTGGTTTCAGTTTGACTGAGTGAAGTTAATGTTTAGGTAGTATAAAAATAAGTTAAATAATTCTTAAAGGTGACATGTTTGTTAAAATGTCTAAATTTCTACTTTGGAAATCCACATTTACATTTTTACTGTATAAATTTGGAGATTTTTCAAGGTAAAGTGCAACATGTGTACAATCAAATCAGTTAGATTTGATGCACAATGTTGGACTTTACTTTGGAAAATCTCTTAATTTATACTATAAAAATGTTTGATCTTCAGTATGTAGGTAGTCAGAGAGGTCCTGAACACAGGCATATCCGTCTCTCTCTGAACTTATTGAGCAAAGTGTTTTTATAGAACTTTTAAATATCCAGAAATGATATATTCCACAGTGAAAATGTTGGACTTTACTTTGAAAAATCTCTTAATCTGTACAGTTAAAATGTTTAATATTCAGTATGTAGGTAGTCAGAGAGGTCCTGAACACAGGCATATCAGTCTCACTCTGAACTTATTGAGCAAAGTGTTTTTATAGAACTTTTAAATATCCAGAAATAATTTAGTCCACAGTTGAAATGTTGGACTTTACTTTGAAAAATCTCCAAATCTATACAGTAAAAATGTTTAATCTTCAGTATGTAGGTAGTCAGAGAGGTCCTGAACACAGGCATATCAGTCTCACTCTGAACTTATTGAGCAAAGTGTTTTTATAGAACTTTTAAATATCCAGAAATAATTTAGTCCACAGTTGAAATGTTGGACTTTACTTTGAAAAATCTCCAAATCTATACAGTAAATATGTTTAATATTCAGTATGTAGGTAAGGGTTTTTACAGTACATTGAAATATCCAGAAATTAGCTACTTGAAGCTAAAAATGTGTGACTTTCATCTTGTAATTAATAGTCAAAATTCTATTCATAAAAATGACGTGGAGACAATATACACTCCTTGTGAATATCATCCAATCCATTTCATTTTCAATTATGCATTTTGTACATGCTCCATGTCAACAGTTTATTTTGAAAAAACGCTTTGGATGCGTTTACCATAAATGTCAGTATATGCGCCCAGTAGAATTTCTGTGTCGGCTGATTTGACCACAGAGGCGCGAGTGTCGGCTGGCTTGACCGCACTTCACTGAGCAGTAAATGGTTCAGTCAACTCTGCAATAGGTATTTTATAATACTTTAAATAATACACACACAGCATTGGTGTGGTTCTCAGCGTCACTCTGAGGTCTGTAGAAGTTGAAGCGGCGGCAACTGAGTTAATATTAGCAACGCTAGCAGTAACGTTACTAGCTTCAGCTGTCGTACCCGGCGAATTTACACTTCCCCATTGCCTATTCCTTCGCAGCCATAAACATAATTAATAGCGCACTATTTGCAGCTAGCCATCCTCTACATGGATGATTCAACAACGACAAGCGGTATTCGCCCTGCGGTCTCGCGCTCTGAGACAGACGTTGCCGCCGCTCGAGGTCCGTCCCCGCTTGAACGCCAGGTATTTTTTTGTTGTGCTATTGTGAGGACTACAATAAGTGAATTCACATAAACCATTAACAACTTTTGACAAATATGCCATTCACATCGAAAAAACAACACATCTGTAAGCTATTTTATTTAGTGGCTTTATTGTGGAAAGTTGATGTGTAGTTCCTGTTATCAGCAGGGTGTTGGTTGGGACTCTTGTTTTGAAGGGGGCTTCTAACGGAAAGGGGTGTTGTCGAGAGAGAAGTTTTGAAATGTGAATGAAAATAAACAGGTGTGATTTCCCGATTCAATAACCATCTCTCGTGTCCTTTTTCGTCTGAGGCCTGACAGTATAAGAGGGAAAAACCATCGGCTACACATCTAAAGAGTCTTGAATTTGAAAAAGATTCAGGCTTTTTAATACATTTTAAGGGTCTTGATTTTCCCTAAATTGATATATCAACTTTAAATACTTTCCAAGACCCTGCATATAACCTGTTCCAGTGTTCATTTTTCAATATGTTCAAATTCGGACTGTAAAACAAATATATGTACAGTGTTTACCGGCTCTGTCAGTAATGCTCCTCTGCACTGTAGTATTCCTGATCTCCAGGAGTTGCACATTGCTGTACATAGGCAAATGGACTTCAACAATGTGCTGATTGTTTAACACAATGCTCTCAGGTAATGACCCATGTGGAATCAAATATTACTGCGTTGAGTATTGTTTAATTCTTGTGTCATTTTTAATTGTTCCACCATGTATTTTCCTTCCCTGTGTTGTCTGGAGTTTAAGATTATACTTTTAGAGAGTGCTGCATACAAGATTTGGCTTCTTCCCTCCATATTTATGCTCTGCTATTGGATGTTAAGAATATTGAATTTGTCACGCATCATTAAAGTCCCTCAAATCTATAAGCTCTTATGCAAACAGATAAAATGTTACAAGCGCAGTTTACTATCAGTGCATTGATCTACACAGGCTATTAATGAGTCTGCAGAGGTGGTCGGCACTTTAAATATATTCCTACCTGAAAGAAAAGGACAATAAGTGACACTTAATCAGATTAGATATAAACAAACCACTAATCCTCAAAAGCTTCTCATACATTTTCCATTTGTTGTGTAAGACATGTTGAGTGTCTGCATTGTGGTTTCTTACCTGTGCTGCACTCTGCTCTTTCACCATCTGAAAACACAAACAGAAACCATTAAGGACTGAACCAGACACACAAATATACAAATCAATAAGGAATAATAAACACACTGTTTACTACTGAGTTGCTACTGCTGAGGGACATTTTTTATCACCCGATCTTCATATAGGAAGGCTTAAAACAGGGACAACTGGCTCTGCTGTTTAACTCTGAAAGTAAAAAGTAGGTGCATCTTCTTCCTTGTTAAAATAATATTTTACAACGAGGATGTAATATTCAAAGCAGATGAAGGCAAACATATATCAAAGCAAAATGCCAAACCAAAAATCTGAGAATATGTAAGTAAATACATTATTCTGAAATAAGATCTCTTTGAATCTGAGATGTGAGAAAGAATCTTGAATTTTCAAGATAACAACAACAATACGACAGTTTGATTTCATTCATTCAAATCTTTTTTTCTTCTTCACATAACGACTCTGGTATCTTAGATTTTAAGTAGGTTTTAAAAAAGAACATTTGTACACTGCGCCGTAAGAAACTGTGTCACAGATATTTTGTCTTCTCAGAGTTACACAACAACAACAGACATGTGGCCTGCAGGTCTGGAGACAGAGCTTTTTAAAAGAAGAGTAGTTTTTAAAGCTACAGCTATTTGTACTTGGAAACCTTCAGGTCACGCATCTAATGGAGGCAGCTCCCTGCTGATTCAGTACATCCATCTTATATTCCACCCATCACTCCATCCATCCTTTCTTCAGCAGAGAGACTGGTTGTCTCTTGTCTCCTGTTTTAACTCGTCAGCTCCTGCACATCAGGCTGTTTTCTGGCTGCTGGCAAAGATGCCTTTTGAGCAGCCACTACACTCATTCTTTCATGTTGTTATTTTCGTGAGGCAGTCAAAATATTTAAGTTTTTCTTCCAGTCATCTGTAAGAAGCCACTGTGAAAGAGAGTCATTGTAGAAAACTAGACTTTTCATCAGCCATAGTGGCAGCTCTGAGAAGTGGTACAACTACACTGGTGCTTTGGGCTAATTGCACAGTGCTATTGTAATAGAGTTCAGCAGTGGAGCAGATTCTCTGAACTTTCTCTGAAGGTGGTGCATATATGAACGCTATTGTCCGGATCAGGGCCTCCAGATTGTCTGCAGACTTTCTCCACCTGGTCCCATAGTAAAAAGTCTGCGGAAAGTTGAGAAAATCTGATGTGAGAACACAAAAACAAGAAAAAAAACAATTATCTCCCGGTGAAAAAGCGGAGCCACACTCGTAGAAGACACCGACCAAGATGTCAAGAGAATGACTAAGTGATCTCAGCAGAAGAATCAATATGTTACTTCCTGCCTCTGCCTGCTGCAACTGGCTGCGAAACCTTTCGCCTGAATGAAGCAGAGGATTTGTTGCTGTTCTGTACGCTTCTTTGCAGAGAACTTCTTTGTGCACTGCATTGTGCATGTGAGACAATCAAACAGTGGATAAAGTCCGGACCCAATTCTCAAGACTTTATTCGCAGGTCATGTCTAAAAACGACTAGAGAGAGAGAGAAGATGAGGAAAACTGTCTGTACCTACAGAGTGCTCTGTCAAATTTAGAGACTCTGGCGGAGTGCTCCAGATTTCCATCAATTCCGAGTCGCTCAGAACATCTTCGGCGGCGTCGCTTGAGAACGCCTCAAGGGTTCTACACATACATTGGGAAGGATAAAAAAATTATCTCATGTAATGGGAGCACCACTCACATTCCAGTAAACTAAGTCAAATACTTTGGTACGTTTACATTAAAATACCACCATTCAAAATGTATTATTTTATTATATTTGAAAACAAATCTAAAATCTTCAAAAACAAAAAAATTCTTTTCGATTCAAGTTTGAAATTTGGGACCAGTAAAATACACTTTTTTTATATTATAGTGAAACAAATCTTTTCTGTAATATTCACTGATAATGCATTCTGCCAAAATGTGTCAACTTGCACACGCCTTGTCTGCACCAACAGCCAGATGAAGTCGTTTTCTACAATGACTTGATTTTTAGCCTCAGTAATATACTGTATGTCCCTGTTGTACCTTTTCAGCTCCTGCACGTCACTGCTGTTTTCTGGAAGGACCCGAATCCCCCTTCCGTACGCCGTCCCACCGTGCAGATGAAAAGCCAGGTGATCCACCTCCTCTGATTGGCTGCTGGTGAGGCCAGGTACCTTACTGGACCCTGAAATGGCTCGCAGGTTGTAGATCCTCAGAAAGTCTCCGGGCTGGTGGGACAAACAATAAAGTTAAAGACACAAATTAAATCTACCAAAAAGTTAAGAAATTAATGGAAAATCAATCAGAGAGTTCAAGGTTCGTTCTGAAAAATATAATTTTAGTGCCTAAAAAATCAAGTTAAATTAAATTGAATGTGCATTATGACATAATGGAGTATTATTTCAAAGAGTGGTTCAACCCAGGTTTACAAAGCGCTTCCCAAATTGTCTCTCATTCAGCACAGCTGCCCTGTGAGCTGCCAGTAGCCATCAGCAACAATTTGTGGCTCAGTGTCTCGCTCACTGATCCCGATGTGTCCCACATTAACCGCAGGTCGAACCTCTAACCCTGCGTTTAATGGAGCACCTGCTCAAATGGAGGAAAACCATTAATTTTCTATTAAACTTTCATGAAGTTGGAGGACGTTTGACAAATAGATTTTTTTGTTAACATTTTGCGGAGAGAAAGCAAACTGTCCAAACAACCCCAAAATGTTGTGTTTCTCATTTGTCTCGACTGCTTCTTCTTCTCTCACTCAGGTCGTATCCTTTTGTCTTATTCATCCCACGTAAGGTGAAAGGAGGAGCTGTGAGGAGAAGATGCAAAGTGAAAGGAAATGAGATGACCTTTCCTCCGACTGAAGCAACTGAAGTTGGATTCTTGTGAAGTGAGCTGGATCGGTCTGCAGGTGTTAAGAGCTTGTTGCATTGTAGTTTGTATTTGCACAGCTAATGTGAGGTAAGTAATAATGATGCAGCAGTGTAGTGATGGCCTCAAATGACAAAAGTGAATCTAAATTAAATAAACATGCGTACATTCATTAAAAATGCAAAATGCATTTGTATTGTGAACAGATCCTTTAAACCACAGTTTGTCTGCCTCGACAATAAAAGTCAACAAGAACATTTTTCAATTAAATGCATTTGCAGTTTTTGATCTGCTTTGTAAATGTATGATGTAATTATCCAGTTTATAATGAGAATGTTAAATCATTTATAGAAATTAATATTTGCGTATTTGTCTCAGGGAAAGAGGAAATCATGGGAATGCATCTTGTGTCAAAATCTACTGTCTCCATGATACACAGGGATTATCAATCAGATAGAAACTAAAACAAAAACAATCTTTGTGATGATTTATGCAAGTTATTAACTATTATTAATCAGACAGTTAATTCAACTAAATGTTGAGTGAGAATACAAACAAAATTAGTTGAAATCAGTTATTTGTACTGGTACGAGACTGCAATAATGAGAAATCACATCCAGCAAATACCTGGCATCATAATAAGTTACTGAAGGCAGGTCAAATATTCTAATTGTTCTCAACCAACTCCACAGAGCTAAATGTGGTGCTTCAGGAGCAGTAGTTTGTGTGGGGTCGGGGTCTCCCTGTACTGTAGACTTTGGGCTATTTGACTTTGCAGAAATTTTACGTATGAATAACCTACATAACACACTAGAGGAAAGAAAAACTGAAAAAAACACAATATGTCTTCATCAAGTCATTAGGAAGTTTCATGACATATTTGGATTTCAAAAAATTATTACAGATGGATGAAAATACCAATCAGTATATTCTGCGGCATTACATGCCATGGGATGAAAATTGTGACAGCATCGTACATTTTTACTTCACATCATATGTGATATGTGTTCATATACACCATATTGATATTATATATCACTTTATACAATAACATTGTCTTTTGCACACTCTGTCTACATATTCTTAGACTCTTAGTATATTATATTACCTATTGTATAGTCAAATACTTATATTCATATTCATACTTCTACTATATATCATATCATACTCTCTGTATATTCTTGTTTACGTAAGTCTATATACACATATTTATACATGTGTACATGTTATAAATACTATTATTATACCACCATTACTATTATATATACTGTGCTGCCATTATTACCATATACTGCTTTTATATTGGTATAATTACTATCATATATAAATATATATTATGTTATATTATATACTATATATACTGTACTATTCTTATATACTGTCTAACAATACCATTACCATCATATCATCAGTACTTTTACCATCATCTTGCCAATGCACCTTATCTATCTATTTTATTGTATTCTAACAATACCATTACCATCATATCATCAGTATTACCATCATCTTGACACTGCACCTTATCTACCTATTTTATTGTATTTTATCTTGTGCTTCTGTTTTTTATTCTTTCTACCTCAATATTTTTAATTTTATTCTATTGTATTGTATTGTATTTTATTGTATTCAAATATACCGGCTGCTATGACAACTTAATTTCCCTTCGGGGATGAATAAAGTACTCTATCTATCTATCTATCTTGTGCCATAAAAGGGAGCATGAAGACATAACAAGGAACGCCTTTCACATTACACTTGTAATTATAGTTTAAATGAATCTCTAATATTTTGGACCCCCATGTATGTAAAAAACCAAACCAGCATCTCCTGTAATCAGCTCCTCTCTGACACAGTGAGGGCAACTGAACCTGCTTCATACAGATTTATCCCAAAACTGCATCACACTGTTGCAGGTGTTCCTATTTTTCAGCTTGGTCCATATGAACATCATCAGGCTTTAATGAATCAGCAGATGGCGATGTTGCACCAATCCTACAGGCAGTGCAGTAACAATGGTTGAGAGGCTGCTCAAAGGACTTGGTTTTGAGGTTTTGTCATTTTCATTATTTTTTTCCAGTCTGTCAGTTCTCCGTCACGACGAGCCTGCAGCCGAGAGAAATCTGTTCCCACTCTCATCATCAGCGAACGCTTCACTGAACTGTCAGAGGGACTCACTCTGTTCGCTGAGGCCTTTATACTGTTTTTTTACATTGCAGGGTTTAGTCAATACGAGCCATAGATATATACATTTATATGACCTTTAATTGCATTATGGATGGAGAGCAAAGGAATGTCTCAGAAAGAGAATCATCTATAAGCTGCGGCTTCATGTGAATCAATTTTCTCAGTTAACCCCCGTGAACTTGGAGTCAGTGTCAGAGTGGATTAACTAGTTGAGCTGCTGAGGCCTGTGCTCTTCTTACGGTCCACATGAAAAGCGGCGAAATGAACTGGGAAGACTGGAGATAATTTTATTATCTGGAATTATCCTTTAAACCGGAAAGATTTCCACATATCTGGATGTTACTTTGGAACTGACAGAGAAGAGACGTTCGGAAATTTTACTCAATTCAATAACTGGAAAAAATAAGAATTTAACCTTGATTTGCTTCTTGTCTGTGCTGTGATCTGTAAACAGAATATAAAACAATGGGAAGAACAACAGATCGCCAGGTTATCTAGACAAAGCTCCTGAAGTCAAATGAAATGTTAAATGGGGTGCAGACTCATTTTCACCCCAAGATATTTGGAATGTGTGTATGTATGTAAAATATAATTAGGGCACGAGCACCAAACGGTGGGAGGGCCTATTGAAATTGAAATGATTATTATTATAATTTTTCTGACAAAAGAAGGGGCTTTTTGAGGGCTTTAACATGCTCAACTACTTACCAAACTTAGAAAGTTGTAAAGATTTACGTATTCTGGGCCACTTTGAAATGGGAGTGGCAAAATGGCTCAACATCGCCCCCTGGAACACAGCCCCTAAGTTTCCCTTTGACCGATCTTCACAAAAAAGTCTCAAGGGGCATTATATAAAACGCAACAGGAAGCCCGCCATTTGGCATTTAGTGGCCTTTTTTTAAAAATTTGTACTTTGACGAACTTGGCCCAGGGCTTTCATCAGATTAACTTCAAGCGACTAAATAAATACATCTGCAAAACATTTACCAAAAGAAGGAAAAATAAAAGATAAAGAAAAATAAAACTCAAGAATGTCAGGAAATGAAGCAGCCTCAGTCAGCCACTCCATCCCTCAGCCGCACATGCATACATCACCTATCATTTCAAAACATCCCATCGTGTCTAATAAATCCAGGTAAAAGACAGGAAGATTTTTGTCACGCAAGAAACTTCTCTATTAACAGATCCATGTTGCTCTCCAACTGAGACTCATCAATATAATTCTTTAAATCATTCCTTTTAAACACTGATTAGAAATCATGCCATCTTGTTTGTAAGAGACGTGGAGTTGGTGAGGAACAGACTTGGGAGCAGTGGTCTGTTAGGGTTAGCCTTCAGCCTAGTGCGTAGCCTGGCTTGTTTCCTCTCCCTCCGCCTAAACAGAGGCTTTCCCAACCTGACACAAATCGTTGCTCTGACTTCGTAGATAATCTGTCCCGTTGACCGACATTGAGAATAGTTTATTAAAAAAAAGGCAGCAATATAAAAATAAGACTGTTTCATAACCAGTAAAAAACTCCTAGTAGAGGATTTAATTTATCTAATTGTATATATGCTTTCATTTTAGCTCCCTTCATCTTCAGCAGCCCTTCCTAAGTACATGGGGAAACATTATAATTGAATATGAATCATTAAATCTGCAAATTTCATTGCGGCAGGAAGCACACTATGAGACCCTAAAGACAATATTTTAGTTTTTAGAATCCCAGTCCCTGTATGGATATATTTAGTCTCCGGAGACCTGGATGTTTAGCAGAATGAGACAGAAGAAATCAACTCTGGGTACCTCGAGCCTGGCTGTGTTTCACGGAGCTACACAAGAGTTTAGCTGAATTCATGGTTTGAGTTTGGGTACACAGGTGTAGGGAGAACTGAGAGAGTGACTAATGCTTTAAGATGGTGAGAAAACAGAGGACAGACAGCAGGGGCAAACAAAGGCGGTGCCATGTGGCGTTGGCTCTGGCCAAGCGTGATTATAGGGAAGAGACATTCAGCCGTAAGAAGCAGCTCTAAGTTTAAATCAGAACGTGACTCATCTGAGTCCCTTTCTGAGGTTGATTTTGTAAAGAACAAAGTGGAGCTGCAGTTCATACAACACCTTTTTTTGTAAGACATAAGAGAGGGAGTCCCAGGTCTCTGTGTACAGACAGTAATAGATTCCCTGGTGTTCACACAGTTTCCTTCATCAATTCAAATACAGAGTTTATGAAATCGTGCTAGAAATGTCAACTCTGCTTCAAGACCGTAACACACTCTCTTGAGATGATAATGGACAACCAGATGTCCACACATGGAGGTCTTTTCCAAAAGGAAATGGGTTTGTCACTTCTCACTTCAACCGATCCGATGCTTAATGTTGGGCTAATTGAAGAACACTTGGATAAATCCAAGTTAATGTTTGTGCAAAATCAGACAGGATTCCCTCAAGGCATTCACAATGTAAACTAGCTTTGTCTGAGTCTCAGTGACCTTGACCTTTGACCACTAAAATCGAATCGGTTCATTCTTGAATCCAAATGAATGTTTGTAACAAATTTGAGGAAATTCCTTCAAGGCGCTCTTGAGATGTCATGTTCACAAGAATGGGACGGACGCACAAACAGAAGGATTGATTGACAACATAAAAACATAATGCTTGCAGGCTCTGGCTGACGCATGATTGCTCCCCAAAAGATAAAACAAAGCGCCGTTATTGTCCCTGGTTGGCTGTAGTACAGGTCATAAACATAGCCTCCTCCATGTTAGCAGATGGGACATGGACCAAATTAAATTGTCTATGTACAATTCAAAAAAAGTTAAAGTACTTATTTATCCAGTAGGTGTTGTGGTAATTACTTATTTTATACTATGAAAGCAGGGTGAAATATTATGATTGACAGCTGAGATTGACTCTAGACTGGTCGACCATGTGTATTGATGGGTAAGTCATTATGAGTGTAAATTGACAAGAGCAGGTTAATACTGTTTAAGATTTAGAGGAACGTGACCTTGGCTGTCTGTACCTTAGACCTACAAATTATGTCTACTTTTCACTGCTGGTGGCAACTTTGCCAAAGCTCAGAAGTCAGTGTGTCCTAGGTGCATCAGCAGGTGGTGGGAAAATGTGTTTTTCAGTCAGTCAGCCCTATCTCGATGACAGCCGGTTCATCCACACTGGTACAAAGATGAGATGCAACATCTCTTCTGTACTGGCCTCTCTTCACAGGTTATCACTGAAGTACAGAATTGGTTTTAGGATATATATATATCGTGTATATATATGTCTGTTTGTTTGCAAGATTAAACAAAGAATTTCAAAGATTACCTGGAAACTTGGTGGAAGGAGGCGGTTTGGATCAGGGATGACACCATTACATTTTGATGGGAATCCAAATAAGGAGCCAATCCAGGAATATTTTTTCCATTTACTTTAACATTGTGAGAGAGGGTGCCTTTCAAACATTTGACCATTTCCCAAGGGAACAAATCATTGATCTTGATGAAAAAAATCATGGAACTAACATCTATGAGGGTGTAAAATTTAGTGCAGCTTGGAGCCACTAAATCCATCTACAGTCCATATACAAAAATCCATCTACAGTAGGGCTTGGTATTTGAATATCAACTGTCAATTTCTTGACTTCCTGTCTTGATAGTGCAAAATGAATTTACACTGTACTACTTAGCTCAGGAGAAAAGAGAAAATCACCACGTCTCCATCATCACCTCAGTTGACATAGCAACCAGCAGCAGGGGAATCAGTGATATTGTGTCAGCTTTGTGACTCTTCGACTAATCAGATCATTCAGCTGAAACTACACTTTGTATAATGGGCCATTATTACTATCAGCATGTGTACAGGGTGCGTTCAGGGGCCGTAGGACACAACTCAGATAGCAATCAGCCTGTATGACAGAAAATGGCTCCCTTCAGCTTCCCCTGAAAATAAAAAAAAAATATTTTTAAAGAGATGGAGGGAGCAAAGTGGAGCAGCCTGTGGCGGCTTCTGTAAGTACTTGATCTGTATGAAAACTAAACACTCCACCGTCCACCCTCCGCCCGACAGCCAAGACGCTGCTGTCTCATGGTATTAGTGCTGCTTGGCTGCTCAGTGAAAAGAGATTCCTTAAAATTCTAAAGATTGCTTTGGGCTTCCACGGCTACTCGTTGAGCTGAGGCTCAATAAAGTCGCCAAAAAAATTGTGCTCTCGCTGAGAGGAAGAAACATTCATTTCACAGCGGAGTCCTTATGGAGCAGCAGGAAATGGGCTTTAAAAGGCAGACAGATACAGACTTATTCAACAGGCGGGCACTTTGTACAGGAAAATCTACTCGATGGGGGGATGTGACGGAAATACAACAAAAATTCTGTTAAAAAATCTCAACTACACTCAGATATTAAAACACTTTGAACTCTTTTCAAAGAGTCTAAAATACTGTGCAGTCCTAAAGCTTATTTAAATCTGAGAAGGTCCTTTACATTATATTAATTTGGTGTTTTAGCAGTAAATTTAATATTAATTTTATCCAAAACAAATAAAAGTTTAACACAATATAACACAAACGTTTTTTAACCTGGGGCCATTAAATGTGTGGTTTTCTTCTTAAATGTATAATACTTTAACTGTCATTGGCATTCAGCGAAACATGAGATGATATGTATATCATATATTTAAAACTAATACTCCCTGCTATTCATTTTAGCCTGCATATCCATTGTTTTTTCTAAATGTTAACAGTTTAATCACTCATAATGACTAAAACCGTTACTGGCTACCACTAAATATATGTTATGTTATAATGTATAGAATAATAGAGTTGAATGATATTGCTTCTGACAGAGTTCAGCCCACTCTTCCTTAAACATCACTCACTTTCTTCATCTATAGCAAGTAATGTTCTATTTCATTGATTAATGACAATTTCATCTAAAGCAAATTACTGGATAAGGTTATCATGTACAATAGATAGCAATTTTCAAAAAATTATTACATTTTACACAAGTTTAAACAACAACGTGAAACCAGCTTTATATATTGGGCATCTGGCTCAAACCAATGTCGACCGACCACTACTCAATATGGCTTAGCCCCTGGTTTATCCAAGACTGTTTAGAGAGGTTCTGTGTTGCTTCTTTTCCCTCTTCATGAATAAAAGACTGCCAGAGAAACCCAAGCCCTTCAGCGAGGTTTAAACTGGTGAACAAACTTTGACCATTTGATTGTACACAAACATTCATTTTCTTGTTCAAATGGTTATTAAAAGTAAGATGCCGGATGCAGGAAAATGCTGGAAAATAAAATAAAAAAAACCCCTGTAAACTCTGCTCCACAGATTAGACATCACACCCCACTCCCACTCCCACCCATAAATCTGTCCAGAGCTGTATCATCTAAATAAATTATCTGTACATAGGATGAAGACAGACGAGAGCTGTGTAATGAAGCGTCAGTGTGAATGTGGATCTGATCTCTCGCTTGTGTGAGTGAGGCTTTGCTGCCTTTTCAAGCGCCAGAAGAAGCAGCGTTTCTGTTGCGGTCGGCGGTTATCGGTGGGGAGGGGGCGTTTCAAGCCTGCGGCCCGGTATAAAGTCTCATTTTCCTCATAGCTTTGTTCACTAAACAGGAAACCGTGTGGGAGTAAAGAGCATGCCACATTAGAGCTGGACCCTCCCCCCAAAAACATTCAATGACATGAAAATGTGCACTTGGTCGACCGTGAGTGTTAAAAATGAGATCATGAGCGGAAGCTGTCGGAGCTAAGCACAGACTGAGGAGATCACGGGGACATCGTGAATATAATAATAATGGTTTAAACTTCCATCACAATGTTTCTGGATGGATGTGTTTAAGAAAAGAAAAAATAAACAGCGCTGTACTAGAAGGCTGCTGTTCGAGCCAGACCTCTAATGCCCTATCTCGCCATGTCAAAGGAGCGTTTCCCATATTCTAATTTGTCCTGCCCCAGTTTCATAAAGATGGAAAGAAAATCATTTCCCATACGCGAGAGTGTTAACTTGATCTTTTTTTTGCTCCACTTCTGCATCGTATAGCTGTGTGCAGGATTATTTGCCGCGTTTTCGCTTACGCTATCATCCATGAAGTTATAACTGTCCATGCAGACAGTCGGACATCATAGTTTCAGTATAATAATAAAAAACAATAGTAATATTGTTTAAACAATTTTTAGTTAGTTGTGGTTTATGCTTTTGTTATGAAGGTTCTGAGCACCAGGTTGTATTATGGTTAGGCAGGCATAGGCAGCCAGATACCAGGAAAGGTTCATGGTAAAAACGTGATGCCTGTCTGGACAACAAACTCATTCCCTGCGTTAGATTTACTCCTGTGGCTTTTAGAATTTGAATTTTTTATTCTTTAGCTTTTTCTAATCAAGTTAAAGGACAAATCACCATTATTGTAACATTTTAACATGCTTACAATATGAGGACAATAGAATAACTGTTTTAAATATACAATTACTTACACACAACACACATTATTTACACAAAGACACAAATATGTATGTTGTTTTTGTTGTTATATTATTATTAGTCTGTTTGTTGTACAATGTTATGGTCGTGTCTGCCGATAAAGCTTCATTGACTTGAACATAAAACTTGTTTTTGGTCACATAACTATTATGTTGATAAGTGTTCACATATCATTCACCTCACGGCCACACAAGAAAGTTGTGATTTGCCACAGAGGGCAGGAGGGATACACACAGGCTACCTACCAGAAGTGCCAAGGTAACATTAGTGTCCATAAAAGCTGGCCAGCATTACTTGTGTGCTAACTTTAGCATCTGTGCGCTGCCTGCAACAGGCAGATCCTTTCCTCCTGTGTAATGGTTGTTTTCAATGCAGTGTAAAGGAATATAAATGATGCATCACTGTCTCTGACTGTTTCACACTGATTCTTTCTTAAATTTGCAGTCGTGTGTTAAGAAACTCTGCTGTTAAATGGTTAACACACTCCATCTGACATGAATATACATTACTGTCAGGCGTCAGCTCATTGCAGTTCCATAGCTGATTTGAAAGATGGGAAATTGAGTTGGCCCCAGTGATGTAAGACCCAAACTTCTTCTATGGACATGTAGACTAAGCCCTCACAGGATTCAATCATTATAGAATGGACTGTGTTTATATGGTGTTTTTCTCGTTATAACAACCCCTGTACACCAGGTGTGACCTAGACCCATTCATATCGTGCTTCTTTATAGTGCTTTTCTATCATATCTCATTCACACACTGCCGGCACAGCTGGGTGTCTTTCCCAAGGACAAATAGGCATTATATCAAGTAGTGTTATATTAAATGTTAATTACTGCCATTGGTCATGTATGCATGACATTATACTTGATAATTGGTAATACAAATTGTACAACTTTACTTTTATTGAATAACACTAAAGTCATATTCAAATTCTTGGCTGAGGTTCTCTACATTGCACAAGGTCACATTTTTCAAAACCAACTCTGACAGTGGAAGCAAAAGTGTTTGGATTAATCACAGTTGAAAATTTAGAGCAGCCTGCTTGAAGGTAAAAGTTATTCCAAATATGAAAACACTCATTTAGGATATGTTGCTTTTTTCTAAACTCATTAGAGGAATAAAACCAGATTGCATTGCATGCTAGCTAATGCACTGTAAGAAGAAAACTTCTTCATGTTTAATGAAGCACCACCAATATACAGAACAATTATGTAATGGAGATTTAATGTAATTAAAGATATGTTTTTCATGAAGCAGACGCTGTGGAATGTGGATTTTAGTTTTGGCTTTATTTTAAAGTTTAAATTTACTGTTGAAAAAGTGATGAATCCTAATGATTTATTCTTTCTACTAATTCTATCATTTATTTTAAAACCATGCAATGTGAATATGTGTTATTGTGTGTACACCTGAGGTTAAATAAAGATGCTGAATGTATTTCCTTCATGGTATTAGATCTAAATATTTAAAATGAAGATAATGTTATGACAATACTTTTATCAATATAACTAGGCCCAGATGGGATTCAGACTAAACACGTGTGTAGGTTCAGCCAGAAGAGAAAATTAGATGAGTGCAGATGTAACCAGGTAAACATTTGTGTGTAAACAGTCTTCTGAGACAAAAAGAGAAGAACTGCAGGAGGGAGATATGAATTAAATGAGAGATGGATAAATCAATGGGCAGAGACAGGGAAAGATAGGAAGACACAGTGTGGGGGCAAATAATGGCAAGACAATCTGAAGCCTGAAACAGGCGATGGGAAGAAAGACCTCAAAAACCATTAAGTTAAGTCTACAGTCCAAAGATACTCAAATCAGAATTCAGGTCTTTGGGGTAGAAAGACTGCTGGGGTCACCCTCTACTTCTGATTTCCTCTGTCAGGGAAAGGTCTAATTGTGATCTTAAAACTACTAGAATGAAGCTCTGAAGCTCTGTGACATTAAAAGCTCAATAAAATGATAAAGTGTCAAATTCTGAACCTTCAGGGCCTATGCAGAGAAAAAAATGTTAAGTGGATAGTGGGAGATGAGGTCAGAGACTAATGGATTATCACTTCAATTCCACTAAGAATTCCATTAATTAAAAACTTATTTACTGGCCGTATTAAAGATGAGGACATGCAGAGTAAAGCCTATAGTTTATGCTCGCCATGTGTGTCCATGTGTGCTGCAGTATGCGTCAGAGATGACGTTGCTTTGGCACGTGGCATCGTTTCCGCTGGTCATGCAACTCTCAAGATATAAACAGCACAACATGGATTGAGCAAGAGGCAAGTCTATCTCTGTCTCTGTATTCAGAAGAGACAAAAAGTTTGCACAAGCCACCTGGCATTAAAATGTTAATGCCCTACATCGGTCATGTGATCAGATCTCACCTACTCATACATTTCTGTTCACCAAGACCAAGTTATGTTTTTTGTGTGTGTGTGTGTGTGTGTGTGTGTGTGTGTGTGTGTGTGTGTGTGTGTGTGTGTGTGTGTGTGTGTGTGTGTGTGTGTGTGTGTGTGTGTGTGTGTGTGTGTAAGAGAAGTAGAGAGGGGAGTCAGGAGAGTCTGAATGAATCTTGTTCAGCTGTGAAGAAAGATTTTACCAATTTCAGGAAAGTATTGATCGTTATGTGGTGATCAGTAGAGAAAGTTTGGCGGTGGTCACAAACAAATCAACAAGAAGAAAATTAATAAGTTTGTTTTAAGTGAAACTGCAGCGGGTCAGAGGACGTCAGCTGAGAAGGGGGTTCTAATGTATGTGGCCTGGGATATGAGCTCACACTGCTCAAAGTATGTGGACACAAGTGGCTTAGCCAACAGTCCTTTAGCAGTGTGAATGCAAATCCGTCCCCTCTTTTCCACCCACCTCTCCTCTCTTCTCTATTTTACCAACCAGTCAGGCAGATGGTCGCCCGAATTGAGTCCAGTAAAAGTGTTGGCTCGTTGTGTGAACTCTTGGTAAAATGTTCAAGGTCTCTACCTTACTATTTAAAGTGCCTTGAGATAATGTACGTTATGATTTGGCGCTATACAAATAAAGTTGAATTATATGTAATTGTTCAGTCTCTTTTTGAAAAACGCCACACATAGTTATTGTTTAAAAAATGTCTATGAGTTCCCTGCTGTAAAGGCTAGAAAAGTGAAACTTCTTAAAATAGAAATCGTGACGGTCCGGGTATGATGGATTTTTATTCTTTCTCTCCTGATGTCTGGGCACTGATCTGCATCCCGGTCCGCCCCTATGTGACCCCTCTCATAGAATGTATGGTGGTTACACACACATTTGCTGACCAGCAGTAAGGGCCGCACAGAATATAAAGCCAAAAGACGTCCCTCAGTAATGTGATTCAAATCATCTTTTGTAGTTTCAATTACTTTCCTGAATAATTGTGTGGGTTTGTCTGGTGGATGGTTATAGTTATAGGTTATAAAAAGCCTACATGACAAAGCTCAGAGAGAAAGTTGTTTGACCATTGGACCCAGGAAAATTGAAAATTCTTGACTTGCTGCAATATTAAAAGCAGTGGTGAGTTTTGATGCTGCAGTTGACCTGCGTGTTTCTGTAACTTCATTGAATCCATTGATGCAAAATAACTATAACAGCACACAGTACAGTATGATCTACATGCTTTTCATCTGTTTCTATGAGTGACAGACTGACAAGCTGAATGTGACATTTCGTTGCTTTGATTAAGACGCAGATGTTTTCCTTCTCTCTTATGTACTCTTCAAATAAATGTTTTATCCTGTGTGTTAAGTGTTTACTGAAAAAAACAATTAAAGAGGAAGCAACACACACTGACTGCAGTACTCCTCCTCCTCATGTTCTCAGCTTCTCTTTTCATCATAATGGGCTTCTTTCTCTCCTGATCTTCTCACAGAAACGCCTCATTCAATTTCACACAATATCACCGATGCATCATTTTAGGAGCCTGGTAATTGGGGGAAGTATTTATATTCAAGCAGTTCTTCAGTTGAGAGGCTTGCAGTGCATGTCACTGTGTGACTGTGAGGTGAATTGACGAGCTTGTCAAACAAAATCCAATCAAAGTGACACTTCACCAATGATGTATCATCCTGAGCAGTAAGTGTTTTGAATGGATTCTGCTTTAGCATTTACAGTTCATGTTAACGTTTATGTCACCGTGTGGACCCTCCTGTCAGTCAAATGTGATCAGAGTACACTGAAATCGGATCAGAACCACTGTGAGAGAAAAAAACTTGTTAAGTGTGGTGACTTAAATTATTATGATGATGTTCAATGCACAAAAAGACTCACGATAAGCTGAATAAAACAGAGAGTTACTGTAGTATCAGTCAGGCTCCGTTGTGCTTTGAGCTTCAGGCCTATGTTAGAAATATAGGCTAATATTAAAATCTTACCATGCCCTCAGTAGCCATGGTGATCATTCGTTAATATGCTGGAATCTAGCATGCAACATTTAGCATTTTCACATTTTAATGCTTTTAATAAATAATTAGCATGTGAGCTATTTGGATAATAACACACAATACATGAAGCAAGTAAAATGCTTACATTTAACAGCCATTGAATAGGGTCGACTTCAGATTAAAGAAAACACTCCAATTGTAATAAATTGTAAAAAGTAATTTGATGTTAAAATAATATTTAGAAATCCTTTTCAACATGAAGCAAGGCTGACTCTGCATATTACTTCATGGGAGTGAAATTCATAGCAAGTAGGGTTGGGCACTGAAGTCATGGCTACTAACTTTAGTACTTTGGTTCTACAGAGTACTGATTCATGTTAAACTGTGCCAAATTTTGCCACCTTAGCATAAAACGGTGTAAGAGTGTTAAAGAACATGGAGAGAAAGAGTGACACTAATGCCTGCTACACACCAGATAATTATCAGCCTGATATCAGATCCGATTAGGCCCTATTGAAGATCGTGTTCCCGATTTGAAGCTAATCTGAACAGATTATCTTGCCGAATAGTCTTGCAGTCTCAATTTGCATCTCAATTGTCTCATGCTAGTATTTTCTGTTTTCCCTTTTCTAGTTCACACCAAGCTCATTGGGTTTAACAGCTGTATATACGTGATCACAGGTCAAACCCACTGGTAACATATAGTCAGAGGAGGACGAGGAAACATACTTGTAGAGTGTTTAACTGATCACATTACAGGACAATCCTCTTTGATGTGTATCCCACAACAGACCTTTCACAAAACTCATCAATCCAAGTGAGGATTTCCATGCGCTCCAGCTGACAGGTTTGTCCCTAAGGGTTAAAAAACATATGGAGTCTGTAGAGCACACAGTGTGACTATCTCTTTGGTGTGATTGGGATCAGTCAAGTCAAGTTGCACTCATAAGCAGACGTGAGACCTATTTAGATCAAACCATTTGAAAATCTAATTCAGTAATTCAGTCATAGAGTTGTGCTGCTGCTCGTCAATCTTGTGCAAGTTCACAGTTAAAATGAAACAGCTCAAAGTTCAGTTCACAATGATCAAAATGAACTAGTAATCAATCAATTGTACTTTATTTGTATTGCCCACTTTCACAGTTTATATAATATATTTAATTTGTCTTATAGGGTCTAACAAGGTGCAATATCCTCTGTCCTTAACCCTCAGTAAGGAAGGGTAAGGACAAAAAACTACAAAAAAATCTTTTTAACAGGGAAGAAAACATGGAAACCTCAGAGAGAGCAATATGAAGGGGATCACTCTCCAGGACGCACAGGAGAGTAATATGTCACGTGTCGACATGTCGAGAAAATGTGGTATACAACATTCATGAGAAAAGACAGTGTCTCATGCATTGAGAGAAGCATCATTGTTTAAAGTATTTATACAAAAGAAAATGTTGGTTAGAGATGAAGGGACCAGAAATGAAAATTGTAATGATAGAGGTATTGCCAATAATAGAGATATACGTGAGTAGGCATATTCTATGTTAAAGCAATCTAATGGCAATCTATCAATATAATTGTCAAACAACCACAATCACAATCCATAAATTTATAATTTAGAATATTTAATTAAGTTCACAGTCCTAAAGATGAACATGTTCAGTCGCACGACAAGCATGACGCTCACTTTTATGTTCTGCAGTTGCAAACTGATCCAATCCTTTCAGAAATATAATTATGTTCAATGAATGGCCAACTTGTTATTATATATATCACTGCTGCTCGTTCTCTGCCTGGTTTGTCATGTTTCAGAACATTTTTTTTATCAGATTTCATCAAACAGAGGTACGTCTTTGATTTGCAACTCCTTTCCCACAGAGCAATTTCCAAATAATACCATTGAAGGCAGCCTCACTTGTGTAACGTAGTACAATACACATCTCTCCTCCAGCTTGGAGGCTTAAGTCAAGGTCAAGATATGTTTTGCTCTGCTCATAACATCCTACTGAGCAGTATTTGAACCACTGACCTCCAGATAATCTCGTTCAATACTAGACTTAATTTTTATTACCTTGATTATTGTTTTGAGTGAAATAATGTTTTGATGAGGTGTATTTAAAATCATTTAGATGTAGCTGAAGGTGGTTTGAGTAATGAAGCAGCTCTGTGTCATTATTTAGAGCTCTCTGATGCCTGGAGTGTTGGGGACAGATGTGTCACGAGGACAGGGCACTGAAACAAGTAACAACCACTGACAGATAATCACTTCATACAGTGGTAATTAGACAATTAATGAGAAGAAACTAACTTCTATCAGGCAAATGTGAGGTTAATGAAGCAAATACTAAACATTACCAGTCATTTTCTATCAGCATTAAAAATGCAAACTTCACTGACAAATTCTCAGAAAAAAGCTCCTGTTGTCTGTTCTCAAAACATTAATCTGAGCTATTATTATAGGAAAAGACTGAACTCCCTCCACTGTTTTTCTCTTTGGTTTTGTGGATTTATGAGATGGACTGTGAACAAATAAAACAAAACACACACATAAACACAAACGTTTGTACTTCTGTCTTAGGGAGGACACTCATTACATAATACATTACCTAGACCCTTACCCTAACCTTAACTATTCCAACTAAATACCTAACCTAAACCAAATTCAAACACCACTATTCTTAACTGTCAAACAGCCCTTTGAAAAAGTGAGAACAGGTCAAAATGGAACCTACGCATGCACGTGATAAATTGTTCTCATTTCTAATTTGTTATTCTTTCCAATTTGTTTAATAATGTCTGAAATGAGATAACTGTTATGGGAGCATCTTTATGTGAATGAGCTGAAGTGCTGCTGGACTTGTGGAGGAAAATCTTCTCTATTGAAATGCTGCATATTTGGAACATAGCTGAATTTTGTAAATTTAGCCATGAAGAAATAAAAAAAGTTTGAAAGGGTGATTCAGTTATATTATTGAGTTAAATGGAGTTTATGGTCAAACTATATGTACAAATGCTGCATGGTATCAACAATGAATCTAGTACACACACACACACAAACAAAAAATACACGACTCATTCTAGTGATACCCTAAGAGAGAGCCTCAGCAATGTGTGAGTTAACATGAAAAAGGAAGAGCATCAGATAATGTGTCACGGCACCAGTGTGTGCAGTCCCACATAGCACGAGTCGTGCCCACTGCAGCCAATGCTAGGACTAAACAAAATCTGCCCTGTTTGTTGGAACAGATTTTGGCAGAATAACCAATATAGTTACTTTTGGACTAAAGACGCCATCTAATAGCTGGCACAAAGCCCCATCAAAGGTCTTTGCCATTCAACTGTCTTTGCTAGTTTCAAACAGACACAGTTGTCGTTTTCTCATGCAGCATCCCCCACTGTTTGAACAGCAATTGGGCCCATCTCGGTTCCCTTGGGAGTGCTGGTCACAAAATGAGGCGTGGTCAGGCGCAATGTTGGTGCATTGATGTATTTTTTTCCGCTGTTTGAGCATGAAGTGAATCTGTTTGTTCTGCAGAAAAGTGTTTTCTCTTACTGGCAATCTAATAGGTTTATTACATATTACACAAAAAACACACCCCTGATTAATTTAAAGCAAATGCAACCAAAAGTCTGTGACGTCTGTCTAAAATTTTCCTTTTCCTTGGTTACACCTGTGCACCTTACACTTAACTGGTCTGTCTCTGTATTTCATCAAGTCGTGTCGCTTATTCATCTGATCTCCTCTGCATAGTTTACACTCACACACACAGTGAAGCAGAGATGAGAGAGAAGCGCTGAATGAGGCGGGATATGTCCAACAGTGCGAATACAGGTTTTTTTTTATGATGGACTGCTGATACAAAACATTTAGTGCAACTGCTTCAGGATCAGAGCAGAGGAAAAGTTTTTTTGTTCTGTGTCCATGTCTCTGAAGTTTACTTTGCGTTTGTTTGATTTGCTCCCGAGTTTATGAGACACGTTTTTGTGCACATTGAAAAAAATTTAACTGCTGAGAGCACAAACACACAAATACAGACACACACAAAATCCTAGGTGAAACACTTGAATATTAACCTAATACAATAGAAAGC
Organism: Limanda limanda; assembly: GCF_963576545.1. Classification (NCBI taxonomy): domain Eukaryota; kingdom Metazoa; phylum Chordata; class Actinopteri; order Pleuronectiformes; family Pleuronectidae; genus Limanda; species Limanda limanda. The sequence goes on from NC_083643.1 coordinate 25,530,172, forward strand.
TAAAAGCGTATCTAAATTATTACCATCCGATCCTGTTTACTGAGCTGATAATATGTATCCTGTGCCAAATGTTAAATATGTATTCAAGAGCTATTTAAGTTAGGAAAGCCAGATAATCAATTTTATTTATTGTTTTGTTTGTGTGCGGTTTATTTTTTATTAATTTAGGATATTTTAATTGTTATTGAAATGTCAAACTGAATATTCTTTAGAATTAAGTTCATTCCTCTTTGACAGGGTGTACTTGCATGATCATGTTATAATATTATCACTTTACAAGTGTTTTAAAATAAATATAATTTATAAATATTTGCGTATTACATATTTTTAAGAATGCAGAAGTTTGAGGTTTCCTTGTCCAGTTAACAGCTTTATTTCTCGGAGAAATTATAACATATGCAGGCAAAGTTGGTATTGTACAATGAGATATCCTTATAACCTTCTTTTTTCCAATGTTAAACTAACAAAGTTAGATTCCGGGTGGAACTTTTCACGTATGGTTCCATGGTGTAACATTTTACAATGGGTTCTTGGTAAAACCCTTTGAATGGTTTCCAAATCAAACCTATAAAAAGGGTTTATTTCTAACACTGATAAAACAACTTCTTACATTGGGTTTTAATTCTTTGCAAAGTTCTGAGATTTCCACCAATTGGGTGGGGGCCTTTTCCATCACCCTATCTCTAATTTGACTCAAAACAATGCTATGACTTGTATTGAGCTGACTCAGACATCTGCTGTGTTATTGTGGTTAATGGACTTAAAAATCCTACATGAGCATCATACTTTTGTTTGTAAATAACAGAAAGGGATTGATTCATTGACAATTGATCACGTTCACCAACATTTTCTGTCATTCTCTGCCATTCTGTGCTTCCAATGTAAAAATGTATGACAGTTCGTCAGGAAAATATTACATGTGAAGACCTCACCATTGATTCAAACACAGTGAAGGGATTTCCCCTCAATTTGCAGATATGGAATAGACATGAAAAGCTATATAGGTACTTACTTCCAGAAAAACCTTAAGACAAAGAAAATAATCCTAAAGTGGATCTCTAAAAAACATATCCCGCTGCCCTTGACTGCATCATACACTGCTGTTGTAGCCAAAAGATCCCGATGTTATGTTTCTCAGAGCATCTCTTGTAGTTCTGCATTGAGAAATACACTCTGACAAATACATACCTGGAAACATTGACTGAGATCTTCTGCTGAAGACTGAGAGCTGGGCTGAAACCAAATTTACCAACACCTCCTGCTTGCAAACACCCTAAACATCGAGGCCTCAAAGATCTGAGGCTGTTATAAACTGTCAGGGATGTAATATTATTATTTGAATATGTTATGTGTGAAGTTATCTCTGTTCAAGTCAGGATTGTCATGGCCCTTCATTCAGCACTGGTAAAATAGATGGGCACTGAAACTGTTCAGAGGTCAGACACACTAGTTTATTATTAAACATATTCAGTCGTGTCTGAAAGAAAGAGAGCTGCTGAGGCTGTGTGGGATTAACTCTGCAGCAGGAGGTCAGGGAACATGGTCTCCATAGATGTAATTTAGTGGTTCCTCCAGTTACAGCACTGCTATTTGTGATTATTACAGGGGGGACGTCCTTGTTGGAAAAACTGAAAAGGACAATTAAGCTTTTGCTGCTTCCGTTGACACAGCTCCACAGGCCACTCTGTAATGATTACCAACATATAACAAAAGGAAAGGACAAAGACCATAGACATAAAGAGCGACATAAAGAAAGACGAAAAGGCATTTATGGCTGTGAACGGAAGAATGCTTGGACATAATACTCATCATTTGCAGAAAGAGAGCTATTGTGCCGGAGGAGACGTTTGTTCAGACGTTTATTTGATGAAGTGATGCAAGTGAGATAATCATTCAGTTAATGTTTTTCTCTTCTTGAAGACATTGACATTGGATAGAAATATTTAAAAAAAAAAACACACAATATATCAAAGACTGCATTTCATCTAACTCTGTGTTTGCACTGTATAATGGTGAATCATGACGGAGATTTCAGTGCCCAAGTTCTGTACGGAAATATTTGTCCTGCTTACAGGCAACATTAACTTCATTACACGTGCCTTGTTTACATTACACTTAACTCTGGTGGCAACACACTCTCTACATTATTCTGGCAGCACATAACGTTTGCCTGCAGTTAGCTAATATCCACCTCAAACTTCAGCTGACACAACAACAAAAAGCCTACTGCTAAATGCATAATGTGTGGCTGTATTTCACGTAGGGATTTCGTCACTGATTCGAACATTTGCTGCGCATCAAAATGTTTGAATGCAAATGAACAGGACAAACTTAATGAAACACCTTGTGACAGATATATTTGAAATGCTGTCGTTGACTGGTTGTCTGACTCCATGACAAGCACATTATTTAGTAACATTGGAATAGTATGGGAAAAAAACGAAAAATATTCAATCCTATTGGACAAACTTCCTACTTGAATAATTTTATTATTTAGAATTTAGTGCAAATATTACAAAAGCTGCAAAATAACTGTGAAAAAAGTGTAGTGGCCTAAATATGTTTGGAATGCAGTGTGTGTGTGCTCTTGTAATTCAATGTGACTTTGGGACCGACGTAGTGTAATTTATTTCTCAGATACCCAATTGAAGATGCCTGTGCTTACTTGCCACAGTCTCTTATACACACAGGCACGGACGCACAAACACATTTCACAGCAAACTGAGAAAAATCATTAGAAATTGGTGCTGGATTCAATCTCATAGAAGCTGGATGAATCTGAATCCCAGTGCAGAGATTCCTGACCAACACACACACATGGTGGTTATTTAAAGTTATTATATATGTCCTGTGCAGAGAATAAAGACAAACTCCCTCTGACAGTATGTGCTGTGATCAGATTTGTTTTGATAGATGGTCCAGGTTCGTGTTCTTGTTAGTGTATGTGTTTCCTTCTCTGTGAATCAGTTGTCTCTCCCCATGTTTATAGAGCAATATAGATTCATCTTGATTCGCCAGACAGGCCAAAACTCATCCAGTGATTCAACCAGAGCAAACAGAGTAGTGAAAGTACAGGTTTGGACATGGCCTTAGGGATGTCACAGTGTTCCCTGAGCTCAGATAATAACTCGGTGAGTAGGATGCTATCAATTAAGAACAAAATGATGAACAAACTGTAACGGATCGAGAGACCCCCCCCCCCACCCCCCACCGGAGTGTTGTTTGACAGCCGTCGCCGGAGGATGACGTAGCGAGCGACGTCAAGCCTATTTATTGGTGGAGAAGGAGTCACAAGAGACAGGAGAAAGCGGAAGTGCAATGCGAGTCGAGAGCGGAGGAAGCCGGCAAAACAGCGTGACCACTATAGCGGAGGAAGTGAAAGAGAGGCAGTGGAAACCCTCGAGACTAAGGAGCGGACCTCTGAGAGAGACTGAGTAAGCCCTGGCCGGTCGGTGACTGCGGAGTCGCTGCCGGTTGAGATCGCCGACTGACTGACTGGCGGACTGACTGACTGACAGACTGACGCATGCGCACATTACTGACATCCCTTTTTGGATGTGGACTATTTGAGTTGTGACATTTCTATTTTTCTGGGACATATCCTGAAGTGGACTCTTTTTGTTAGAGGTTGTTTATTGTTTTCGAATGGAACAAATTTATGTTTCCGTCTCTTCAGAGGAAAATAAATAAGAGACCCATGATTCAATACTTGTACATGTCCTGTGTGTTTGTAATATGTATAGTTAAAAGTAATATCATTGGTTTTGGATCATTCATACTTTGATAAGTTTCCTTTTGGTTATATGTGAGAATAACCTTTGTGTGGCTTAGTTAATTAATGTAAATAAATAAGTTAATTAATGTAAATAAAATATTGTCAGGGCTCTCCCTGGCTGGCACCCCAGAAAGAAAAAATAAACTTAAGCCGTCACAGTCTCTCTCAGGGCTGTACAATTCTGCATATACATGTTACAAACGTAACTGTTGAATTTACCCCTGTAGCCCCGCCCAGATACAGTTTGAAGTGTGTGAGTGTGGGCTGGGATATGAGGGTTTGTGTACTTGCTTGTGTGTGAGGGTAGTTGAATACATTTAGCCGTTCTACTTGGTAATTGCAATCTGTCTCACAATTCCTACCAATCAATCTACCTAGCTGTCAGAGCTTTTACATATAAAGTCACTGCTATAACGACAATGTTTATCCGAAAACATTACTTGTTAAGGTGTGGTATTTGTGTGCCTTGAATGGAAAAAGTCATTTGCTTGTAACATACCTGTTTAAGTGATTGCAATAGATGTGATACAGGTTGTGGCCTGGAAATGTAAAGTGAAACTGCCATGAAGTGGAAGTGCATGATCACAGAATAAGTCAACAACATCATTTCTCTGACCTGGCTTTCGATAATTATTAAGCAAAACTATTATGATGACGGTAATTATGAATCACAGCTGAACACTAACACTCATAATAAACAACAAAGGTCCCGCATACTCACAGTTTGACTGACAGGTGAAGTGAAGCATGCACCGAAATAATGAGCACTGAGTTTGAAAAAAACCTTTTCACACACTGTGGAGAAAGTGATGTTTAATGTGGAGAGGGTCTGTCTGTCCCCTACTCGACTGAGAGTGGAGTCAGACAGTGCTAATTACTGTCTGAGCCGTAGCTGTACACAAGCTGAAGCAGCCTGAGGTTTGTGTTAACAATCAGTGACATCCGGCCCCGCTCCTCTACATTTGATTGTTTGCAGGCTAGTGGAAAGTACTAACCTCCGAGCAGGGACTTCTTTTGGGAAAGGACCGAAGTTTCTCCAGTCAAAACAAATTGTTAAGGTTCCTAGTTTCTTGGAAAGGTTCAGGTTGTGGATAAAGGTTGTTTCAAATGAGTGCAACGTGATCTTTGACCACTGAAATCGAACCAGTTCATCGTTAAATCTAAGTGACAACTCGTCAATATTTGAAGAATTTGAATAAAAGGTAGCCTTTTGCGAGATCATCGTGACCTTGACCTTTGACCACCAAAATATAATCAGTTAATCTTTGAGTTGTTTGTAGATGTTTGAATCAAAATGTAAGAAATTCTCTCAAGAATTCTGGGATATTATGTTCACAAAAATGGGAAGGACAAAAGGACTGAAAACCCCAAAACATAAAGCCTCCTGCCCCTGGCTGTCGTATACAGATGCAGATAAATTAGAACATGATGTAGGGGGTTTCCCTCTCTTTATTCAAGAGCATGCAGTGTTTCTCCGAGGATCGAGTTGAAGCAGCGGAGGTAAAGCACGCTTGCAAGAGAAAAAAATTGCTATCCCATTAAAGAAATTTAAAATCAAACTACCACCTATACATTACAGCATATTGCAAGCAAATCACAAACAGATAAAACTAAATTGAAAAAAACCTCCTTGTGTATCATACAAATACACAAATAGAACAACACATTATTGTGCTATAGTAAACTGATCACGCAAATGTTAACGTTCCTTTTTTCTGCGAGCAGCCCGTTCCGCCCCCGTCATGATGCCCATGTTGATCTTCGGTAATGGGATTTTCCCTTCACCTATGGCTGCTTCACCGTGTGTGTCGCATAGTGTGAGTGAGTGTGGGCAGTGCCGGTGCTTCTGCACTCAGATGTTCAGTGCTCCAGCTTTACTTCTTCACCTCACACTCGTGCACATTTGTACAGACTTTTTGCACAAGAGAGGTCAGAGCACAGAACAAAAATCCAAGAGCAGAGGAGAAATCTGAGTAGACACATGCGCAGAGATGCAGAGTGAGGAGAGGACCTGAAGCTGGAGCTTGCGAAGTGCAAGCAATACAATATCTGAGTGCCAGCACACAGTTTGAGCACAAGGAGAGCAAATCTAAGCACAAGCAGGGGCTATTTGAGTGCCAGTGCAGGGTTTTAAGTGAAAGCATTTCAAAATTCAAACGTAAAGTCCTGCTCTCAAACTATAAGAATGCACTCACTCAAAAAAAACAACTCTTGATGGTTTGAATTACCAAAACAACAAAGCCTGAATGTCATGCACGTATTTTAAAGTCTTATATAAATTATTTTCTGTTGAAATCACCTAATTTCTAGCGTCAGATGGTTCAAAGTGGGAATATATAACAACTCAAACAAATTCAAAATATGTGAATTTGGAGAAACTGTAAAGTCTCTGAGCCTTTCTCTTAATAAAGAGTCTTTATTTTGTTGAATCTCTGCAGACGTTACAACAGAACTCTGAGTACATTGGACACTATAACCTGATTCACATCTATATTAAACTCAGCATAGAGACAATCCTCCGAGCGATTGTGTAACTGACTCTGAGAGCCACCATCTATCACTGCGGCAGGTTCAAACAAACATCCAACAAAAAACCTGACTGTGTTGTGTTTCCGGACTGATTCCTATCAGGGATGCTTCTGTGTGCAGTCAGCAAGTTTGAAATCAGGAACAATCCTTCCGTCTCACTCTGTAATCTGAGAAAGCTCAGCAGACACGGCTTGTTTTTATCCTTTATTGACTCAGAAAAGCTCGGAGCTTTCATTCGCCACTTCTTACTTATCTACTTTCTTTAGTTTTTGTCTTTAAAACTGTATTTTCAAGTTCATGACACAGTCACTATATGTCTGAAACACATGGAAATTCCATATACTTATTTAAATATCTTTCAGCCTTTCCATTTCAAATTCATAGGCAAGAAATTAACAGCCCTTTAACATCAAGATATGATCAAATGGGTTTCATCTGAAATTAATGATGAGTATTTAACTCATGAAATCTCTGTTTGTCTGATGACATTTACTTCTTAGTGAACAATCAGTTATCAGAATTATCTGAAATCCAATGCACGTGGATAGATGTTGACATTGTGACCTGACGTCAGTTTTCCCTTGACGACGAGTAGGTTTAGACGTATATTCAAACTTTTTTTTTACGTTGAAATGTTTGCTGGGTAACTGATCTGTTTCCTCACACTGCATGCCCCGCTAAGTCTAGAAGAAGAAGGTTTTCCATATTCCAGCACTATGTATCTGATGTTTCTCCGCTCAGATGTGACTGAAGTATGACTGAGAATTAGGTGATGTGACTTTTGATGCAAAATGAGTCAAGTGTACAGGTAGTAATTTGTAACATCTTTTTAAGAATTTTTTGTTTTTCTAAGGGATCTCTGACCTTCAGCTGACTGGCGAACTCCACGTGGTTGTCGTAGATGAGAATGTTGGCGATGAGGTCCTCTTTCTTCTTGGAGAAGACGGACGGCCCCTCTGTGACATTTTCCTCAACTATCACCTTCAGCAGAGTGCGAGGACACTTTGTCCCGTCCCACACCTGACAAACACAAAACAGATGACTGGTGAGAATGTGCTGATCAGAACAGGAGACAGAGCTAATCAAACACTTGTGTAGCTGATGGTCAAAAGCAAACTAGTGTGCAGGACCACACAGGTTGTGTTGGATCCACAAGCTGCCAAAGGAAACAAATAAACAGGAAGCTGGAGGAATGGAACGTAAGAGACATTGTCAGTGACGAAACGAGAGTGTTCACAACGGGACAACTTTGAACAAACAGGTGAACTACTCTCAGTGCAGCAGTGGGGCGTGGCTTCAGGGTTGTCTGATCTTTACTTGCTGCTCAAGTAGTGCAGGTCACTTTAGCAGTTTTAGAAAGAAAGATGCATTATGCATTACCACAGGTCAAGCAAACATCCCATTCAAAACAAGTAGGTTTAGGCACTGCACTAGTATTCCTACTTCTAAAATACACACAACGACCAGTGACATTGTCAGCAACACCTCCATTGTGTGGAAGCAGAAAGAGACAGATGTAGATCAGTCTTATTTATTATTAATTATGTACAATGTTACACAAGGATGAAAAGTTCAGATTAGTTACATCCTCAAATGTCTATCACAATAAAATAAAGAGTTAAAAGTAGCAAATACTCCTTTTTTGTGTTTTTCAACTAAAAATACTAATTTAAAGGATTAATTTATCTACTTGAACTGTTTCACATTATTAGTGCTGTTAGATCTGAGCATTGTAGTCACATTTGTTTCAGTGAAATTGGGCTGGCTAATGCAGTTGAAAGCAGGGCGGGTGGGGTGGGGAGCTTGAGGTGGGGTATAACAATCTCTTCTCCATCTAAAAGCTTGTTAGGATTTGGACAACACCCTCTCCTGGTTGTACGAGTGGTTGTGTACCAGCAGGCTGTTACAGCTCAGCCCAGCTTTAGGAATCAGTGAGAGCAGCCTGGCAGCAGACCAGCAGATTCGCTGCCAAACCCGGTTCAAATTGATATACTCTATCAGCCTCACTGGCAGGAGCCCAGCCGTCACTTACAGCCTCATTTCTGTTTTCATCACTGAGGTAGAAGGTAAGATATACTGATAAGCAAGGTACAGAGATAAAATACACGAGTCCAAATCCCATTTAGGCCGTCAGACTGTGAAGTAGATTTACTTCAAGACCGATGAAGACTGAAGGCAAACAGCTCCATTATTACAAAGGAAAACAATAATATCGACTTCTTTAGTTTCAAATCAAAGTAAGTTGAAATTTGCTTTAACAGGGGTCGTAGTCGGAGGAACAAGGAGAACCGTGGCAGCTATATAAAAAGACAAGTTTCATTAACATCCACGATAAGAACAAAACAGGTGAGAGTGGCTAATAAAAGAAGACAGGAGGAACAAATGGATGCATTCTGACAGTAAACAGCCTCCTGGGAAGCTTCTGGAATTCCCTTTTCTTTTTGTGTGTGTGTGTATGTAAGAAATGTTTCAGCATCACAAGCATCACTGAGGATGTTAACAGCGGCACTGCTGTCCCATCATGTGGATGTAACCTCAAGCTTTTTCAAAGGATAAGGGTTTGCATTTTCCATTAAATTGGAAACAAGTCCATTGATCAGCTTTGGTTTCGTCTTTCTGTCTGCATGTGGAACGCATATCTCCCAAACCATTCCTCTAATCAACTTTAATCTTGGCAAGTCTATTCCTAGTCGTCACGTGAAGTGCAGGGACAAGTTGGTGCAGGATTTTATGATGCAAATTCAACTTCCTGGCATAGCACAAATAGTCATGTACATTTGAGTACATCCAATGTGTGGGCACTCTCCTGAATTCCTTTTCTCTATGTCCAATGCAACAGAGATTTTATTTTCTTTACATCATGCAAAATGCAACACTGACAAGACAGCAAGAGTGAGTGCCTCCGTTTCTGGCTTTAGAGGGACCAGGGGGAAGTAAAATACACCATTAGCTTTTTATAGGGTTTACCTGGGTTTATAAATCTGCGTATGTCCACTAACCTTGGTGTAAAGAGTATAAGTATAAGAACCCCACAGCCACAGTGACTCCAAACCTTTCTTGACTGTGTTCAACTGTGATTTGTCCAAAACTGCTAATTGTGCAGCATGACTCTGCTCTACCACAGCAGGTTGTTCGGCCAACCTGCTGTGGTAGAAACTCTGACATCATCATTATAGCAAACACTGGTAAGAAAACATTCAGCAAGCAGACAAGCTGGAATCTTCTGCTCTACTGGTAGATTTGGGTGATCTCATCTCATTTGTCAGCCGTAACTTTCATAAGAATAAAAACGCCACCTCAGCAGCCGTCCAGGATTAATCTATTATTATTAGCAGTGAGAGCGCAGAGGGGTGATCTGTTGTGTTCAATAAAGGGATTTGAACTAAGTATCAGTTTTCATTTTGCCTAGTAGAATTTCTTCAAGCACAATGATAAACTTTAACATTATCACATAATATTATAAAAACAAATCTGTATGTATATGTATACGTTACCCTCAGCAGGGTGCAGGTGGTGTCGATGGGAGCTTTGGCCAGCAGCTGGCAGTTCAAGTCAAAGTAAAGCTTGGGCTCAACGGCAGACAGTGGGATCGTGGGCACCGTGGGCAGGAGAGTCTGGCTGGCTGCCCAAGATCGCAGCCCCTCCACAGTGCTACGGACCTCCTGGTCAAAGTGGAAGGAGCGGCTGGACGTCCGTGGCTCCACAGCTGCACCCACTCCCCCGTCAAACGTCAAGACAGAGAAACCGAACGTGTTGACGAGCGTGATGGAGTTGTTGAAGCACTGAGCCTGCAGAGAGACGTGGGATCATTTATAAGGGTATACGTTCAAGTTTTTTAAATATCAAGGTAACAGGATATGGTGACTGAAGAAGCAGGCTGCACCTTGACTCTGTGCATACGGACAATGTCTCCGATTTGAAAGATTTGGGGATGGTCCTCCAGCTTCTCACAGAAAAGTGTGCAGCCAATCTTCTCGTTGGACTGGTCAGTGATCTTCAGGCTGGAGCAGTAGTCTGTGGGGAGAAAATCGAAATCAACAAAATAAATAATGCAAAAGTCATCATATATTTTGTTGATAGTAATGAAGTAGAAATAAAATCTTTTGGAATACGTTGATGAGCAGATCTGTGGGTGTCAATTGTATATACATGTAGACTATAGGTCACAGGCTGGTTATATGTTTGCAAAACATCAGAACATATTTACACTTGAAAATCTTTCCCTCCTTTCTAATCTTACTTTCTGACATAACCCAACTTGAATGGTTTTAGAAGATCTTGATTTTCAGGCAGTAAATATAATGTGTTAAAAACTGGTAGTACCACTACTTCTACTACTACTACTAATAATACTAATAATACCACAGTAGAGTAACAGTACAACGTCATGAGAGAAATGTCAAAAATATGCACGGAAAAAATATCTCGCCCTTGATTTCTTAATGACAATTTCATTGATCCTGATAAATGTATATTTTTTATGCTTATGTGGTAATTGACGATGTCAACGGGGTCACCCACACATCCAGAAACAAACGTGTTGTTTTTCAGTATCTTTTTATTCTTACCACGTGAAAAAACATAACCCGAACTCTACTTAAACTTGCCAGCTTATTTCAGCTGGCACCTCGGCTTTGCAGCTCCACTCAGTCTCTGCCTCTCTCATGCTTATCCCTCTGGCGGCTCAGCTGCTGACTTGTGAACCAGAGGATCAATCAGCCAACAGCCCTCAGATACTTTGATTATTCCTCTGGTCCAGGTGGAGGTGCTCTCTGAGCCTCCTCCATGCCCACAGTATAATTTATACTTTTTGTTTAACCACACCACCGTCAAAACTCTAGCATTGATTAGTCCCTAGCCCTAACAAATAACGCCAAAATAAACAAGTATGTTTGTGCATGCTGTGATGTGTATGTGAAAATTTGTTCTCAAGCAAAAGATTTTTGCCCTTTATTCAAATCAGTAAATATAAAGGCTTTTTTACACTTATTTATTATCTATCATATGGACATGCATAATTGTGCATGTTCATGCTCATCTTGTATCCATCAGACAAGATTTGTTCTGTGCTCTTAACTTTAGGACTAGTTTGAATAATACACTTTAAAGAATTAGGACATTCTGGGACAGTAAGGACATTTCGGTTGGTCCTTACTTTCTGACCGACCTTCAAAGGGTTAGGCATTTAGTTGTGATGGTTAAGATTAGGTTTAGAGGCAAGAGAATACATTATTCCACTGATTGCCTTCACTGTGTGTGAGGGTTTGGGTTTCCTTTAAGTCTGATCAGATGGATTTTTCTAATATCACTGTTTACTTTAAGACGCCCGAGGGTCCAGAAAGACCAGGATGATGAAGTTTGGACAGTTTCCACATGAGACACTGCTTTCTCTTATTACCTTCCCAACTCTCACACTCACACTCACACTCACACTCACACTCACACTCACACTCACACTCACACTCACACTCACACTCACACACACACACACACACACACACACACACACACACACACACACACACACACACACACACACACACACACACACAGTACACAGTACACAGTACACAGTACACACTTCATCATCCTGTCCTGTCAGCTCAGACTGAGCAGTCTGTTTAATGTCTTATCCTTTTGTTCCTTTGAGTGTTAACAGCTCACCACCTCCTGTTCCTCAGGCCAAACTGCTTCCTCTGCACTTCATGCTGATATCAGTGTCAGTGTGTTCACAGGTAAATAAAGATAATGACTAAACCATGGTCTGGTGGTCCCTTTAGTTTAGGGCAGTGCAGTTTCTTGTTCAATGCTGACAGGTACTGACAAGTGGCCTGTTCCAACAAAAAGTCCATTATAACACCCAAACACCAGCATCTGACTTGGGTTTCTTGGGGGAATACATATAGGTGCAGTAGTTATTTGTAAGAAATCTCAGCGAAGGTTGTTGCTTTTCACAGCACACTCAGTCATCTTTAAGGTGAGAGGTGATGATGTGAGCTGTATACCCGTCACATACGTGTAAGTGATCACAGTGTACAACTAAACAAAAAAATACTGGTAAAACAAGACTGTGGTGAAATGATTTGAACTGCAATTTACTGATTCTCTCCTAGGAATGTCACAGATGGCTCGCTGTCCCAGTGCATACTACTCAGCCTCTGAAGGGAGATCATTCCTGAACCCAGAACTGGATTTATTTATTTCCTCTGTGGCAGCAAAACATGTCAGAGCAGCATCAAGAGACTCTTGTAAGTTATACTGGACTAAACAAACACATTTAAGGTTGATTGACTCATAAAGAAACACACTAAACACTGAGGCTATAATCCATAATGCAACACACTGTAAGACCAACTGTGCTCTATCGGTTATGCTGGTACTCAATCCATTTATAATGAATAGACTGTTTATTATAGATAAGAAGATAAGATAATTTATTATTATATTATATTATGAATTAGTCCCACAATGGGGAAATATGCAGTATTACAGCAGTAAGAGTCAAAAATACATCAGCAAGTAATAAGTAACATGCAATACTAGCAAGTAATAAGTTACATGCAATATATACGTGTGAATATAAAAAATAAATAGAAATATAGAAACATATGAATGCAATTAAACTAGTACAGTGTAAAGACAGGACAGTGCAATAACAGGTAATTGATAACTGATGTAATTGTTTAGTTCTGAATATCAGAAAAAAGTATAATATATTATTCAAAAAATATATATATTATACAAAAAACTATTGTAATAAGACATTTTCATCAAAAAAAAAAAATCCGATGCACTGTGTGTGTTCTGACTCAGCACTGATTCGACTTTTATCGCTCCATGAAAGGTTCTCTCTTCTTTTCTGCCAATCACATGTGACTCAAAGGAGGTGAAGTGGTTTAAAAATGTTACAAATAATACTACTAATAATAATAATAACCATAATAGTATCAATCATTCTTACATGTTTAAAAGCTTGCCCCACAAAAAAATCTATAACACTGCTGCAGAAGGTCTTAATGTCTCTGTCCGTGGTGCTGAAACGGTTGAAAATGTTTACTGTTTGGTTTGAACTGCTTTTCACATACTAACAAACTTGTTTCTATTTCAAAGCAATATGAGAGCAAGACAATATTGAGAATATTGTTATTGAAATATTACACTATATTTTACTATTTAAGTTTTTGTAATATTTAATTTAATATTTCTGGAGTCTTTATTCTTTGGTCCCATTTTTGACCATCCTTTGGGCTGAGGCTCACACTGACCTGTTCCCCTGCTCTTGAATGGCTGTTTGAAGAAGACCACCACTCCGTACACGTTCGTGACTGATCCAGCCTTCAGGTCGCCCAGTCCCACATATGTATATTTAGGGGTCTTTGTATTTCTGGAAACCTAAGGATAACAAAAAAAGAATTTACAAAGAATTTCCTACTCAGATGCCCCAGATAGAGAGGCACCAACTCCAACTCTTTTCTGCATTGCATCATCAGCAAGACACAATGTGATTAAGGATTGCATACTTCAAGCTTAACTATATAGGATGTGAACACCTACATGTAACATAGAGAATGGCAACATTTCTAGCCATTCATGGATGTGCTGTTGGAATGGATGAAGTAGGGGGAGATTTACAGGGATGCTGTGGGAGACATCTTCAGACTTGGGGGTGACAATAGTTCATGTTACTCTATTAGCGTTTGTATATTGTTTCCCCTTCTGGTCTCCTTGATGCATCAAGTCTACAATAAAATCTTCTGCATAAGACATCAGGACTTAGCAAATACTAAAGTATCTTAATTTGATCTAATAGTATCATTGCATGCAACTTTTGGTTGTAGAACTATAGTATTGTAAACTATTCTCATAACACCTTTTTTTCAGTTAGCTTCTACATGTCCTGCAAATGCGGCTGATTTAGATTTTCTACATTACAAAAACTATTATATTATTAACTTTGTATTTAATGTCATGACTCCTCCCCTCATCATCACCACTGAAGAGACCAAGGGCTCCTGTGAGACCCTGATCCAGCTAAGGTGACTCTGGGACAGTCAGCCGCTGACAAAAAGCGTCCTGACAGATACAAGACCTCAACAGCCCCACCCCCAGCAGCCTCTACAGTTAACCAAGCCTCTAAATCTGACCTCAGAGGAGAGTGTGGTGCTTCTCTTTTTGGCCAATGGAGATCTGGGGTCAGGAGGAGGCAACAGCCGGGACACCTGATGGATGGAGACAGAGATGTGAACAAACGTCTCAATGATGTGTTTTCAGTCAACAGTCACAGCAGCAGACACACTGTAGATGCTACTGCTGCTTGAGAAAACGCAGAATAATAAAAAAGACACAAAGACAGTGGAATTATATTCATAACATAGGACTGTCTAAATCTAATCTGTTTAACACACAGATAATTTGTCACATGAGGCATTCGCTATCCTTAACCTATTAACCATTCAATTAAATTTGATTTATATGGAGCCAAACCACAATATACATTAACCCAAGGCATCTTAAATTGAAGGTCAAGACCCTAAAACTTTTTTACAGAGAAACCCAACTGTTCCCAAAATGAGCAGCACTTTGGCGACTGTGGAGATAAAAGACTCCCTCAATAACTGGTAGAAACCTCTAACAGAACCAGTCTCTATGTGGGCGGCCATCTGCCTCGACCGGCTTGGGTGAGCTAGATGAACTAGATGAGTCTAAAAGAAACCATTCAGGCATGGTCTCTTATCCTTGGTATCCAGGATGATTTGATGTGAATTTATTTCAGGCCAATACTTTGCTTATATCTAACAGTCACCATGGCAGTTGTTCTGAACCATCAGGCAAACTGCATATACATTGTAAATAATTTTTTGGAAAAAACATGTGACATGTAAAATGTCCAGAAATCAACAGATAAGTTAGTGTCTCCCGATTTGAGAAAACTTATTGTACATCTAGTGATGGCTGAGCATGCAGGTAAAACATGAGGAGGCTGTCAAATTCATCAGATGCGTCTCCAGTGGTGGAATGTCACAAAGTACATTTACTTTGTTACTGTATTTCAGTACATTTTAATGACATCTGTACTGGTAGATTCATTTTCAGGTACATTTCTCTTTTACACCAAGATATTTATCAGCAAATATTTGTACATTACAAAAACTATGAATGTTATTAACTATGTATATTTAGAGGTTTGAAGACCCAAGTGTCAAACGAAATCATGAATTCTCCCCTCATCATCACCACTGCAGAGACTAAGGGCTCTTGTGAGACCCAGATCCAGCTAAGGTGAATCTGGGACAGTCAGCCACTGACAAAAAGCATCCTGACAGAAACAAGATCTCAACAGCCCCACCCCCAGCAGCCTCTGCAGTTGACCAAGCCTCTAAATCTGACCTCAGAGGAGAGTGTGGTGCTTCTCTTTTTGGACAATGGAGATCTGGGGTCAGGAGGAGACGACAGGCGGGACACCTGAGGGATGGAGACAGAGATGTGAACAAACGTCTCAATGATGTGTTTTCAGTCACCACAGCAGACACACTGCAGATGCTACTGCTGCTTTAGGAAACGCAGAATAATAACAAAGACACAAAGAAGCAAGGAGAGTGGAATTATATTCATAACATCTGACTGTCTAAATCTAATCTGTTAACACACAGATAATTTGTCACATGAGGCACTGGCTATCCTTAACCTCTTAACTATTCAATTCAATTTTGTTTGTATGGCGCCAAACCACAATATACATTAACCCAAGGCACTTTAAATTGAAGGTCAAGACCCTAAAACTTTTTTACAGAGAAACCCAACAGTTCCCACAATGAGCAGCACTTTGGCGAGTGTGGAGATAAAAGACTCCCTCAATAACTGGAAGGAACGGCTAAAAGCACCAGTCTCTGTGGGGGCGGCCATCTGCCTCGACTGGCTTGGGTGAGCTAGATGAACTAGATGAACTAGATTAGTCTCAAACAAACCATTCAGGCAGGGTTTCTTATCCTTGGTATCCAGGATGATTTGATGGGAATTTATTTCAGGCCAATACTTTTCTTATATCTAATAGTCAGCATGGTAGTTGCTCTGAACCAATCAGACAAACTGTATATACATTGTAAATAATTTGTTATCAAAAAATCAACACATAAGTTTGTCTCTAGATTTGAGCAAAGTTATTGTACATGTAGTGATGGCTGAGCCTGCAGGTAAAACATGAGGAGGCTGTACAATTCATCAGACGTGTCTCCAGTGGTGGAATGTAACATTTTCTTTGTTACTGTACTTCAGTACATTTTAATGATATCTGTACTTTAGGTAGATTCATTTTCAGGTACATTTCACTTTTACACCAAGACATTTTTTCAGCAAACATCTGTACTTTCTACTCAACTACATTCTTATAATATATTGTCTTCATTTTTTAGAAGTAATCAATGAAGAAAGGGGAATTGGTTGATTGACCTTATCAGAACGGGCAGGTAATGTTAGACCCCACCTTCTTCAACAGCAGTCATGTTACCTGCCCGTTCTGATAAGATCAGTAGACTCAAATAGACTTGAAAGAGGCAACGTCAACACTGATTTAAAATTATGTAGTAGCCCGTTTCATTAGGGAACAGGCTTCACTCGACAAATACTTTAAATTTGAATACTTAAAGTATATTTAATGAAGAGTTAAAGCATAACTTCCTAAGTAGAGGAATAACATCCAGGCAGTATTAATATCGATTGCTGCTAAGTGATGCTAAGTTTAACTTCTTTCCTTAGTGTTGAGCAGTTTGAATTCGTCATATTATGAACTCATCATAAATTATTGGTCTGAAAAGAGTCAAATCTTAATCTGAATGTTAACTAGCAGCTACAACTGTAAAATAAATAAAGTGGGAAAAAAGGAACAATATTTCCCTCTAAAATTCAGCAGAGTAAAAATATAAAGGGACATTGACTTCATTAAAACACTAGTGACTCAAAGTTGTACTTGAGTAGTCCTAGAGTAGACTACTAAAGCAGGGATCCTGTTCAAACTGTATATGCATACGTATATACATCAAACATAGCTTGGATACTAAAGTGCTCACATAAAGACAGGCGTCATCTCCTGACAGCAGCAGATTACAGTGGTGCAGGTTGTCCTCATGAACTGTGGAAGATTTGGCCACAGTGAAGCCAGAGGCCACCACCACATCCTGCAGGAAAACACAAGATAATCAAAAACAAGCAGAGAAACCACGGATTAAAACTGAGAGAACAAACACTGATAAATATACATTCCTCTCCCCAGAGGGAGGACAGATTGAAGCAGCAGATGTTGCATCTGGGGAGACGTTAAATAAGACTTCACAACAAACCGCTACTGGTGTGAAAAGTGGAGATTTCTTTTTGTTTGGCATGCCAGCTGCCCCCAAGACGGCTTTAAAGCCTCTGATCAGGGCTGACAAAGAGACAGCAGATAGTCTGAATAATCATGTTACGGAGACACAGCCTGACGAGACCTCTGTGATCTACAGCAAAGCACGGCGGCTCAGACAGCGATGACTTCGCTGCCCTCACCGAGGTTTATGGGGCTTTGGGTTCCATCAAGACAGCACTGTGGGGACACCAAAAACACCATGAGATGCTGCTGAGAGGAGGATTATCCCTGATGTGCTCACTGTCCCCACGCAGATCACAGACAAAGTCACGGCTCTGTAAACAGCATCCTAGGTGCTGCTGTGTACAGCTGAGACAGTATCAGAGCAGACAGAATCCAAACCGTGACAGCGAGCTGGAGCAACAACCATTCTGAGTCACTTTGTGTCAAACAACAGACCTGATGCATGAAGGAGCAAATTAACAGAGTGTGGAGCAGCACAAGCTCAGAATCTTCTTTCAAACTGTGACGGTGGAAGCAAGTTGTGACCATGACACTGACACTGACCATAATCACCTTGTTAGGTTAACATAAGGTGCTTTCAGACATGCACTGAACTCCGGAGAGACTCCTGACATTCTCAAGAATGGCTGTATGTGTGCACACAAATGTCGGAGTGAGAGTCTCTGGACTTTCTGCAGACTTTTTCCAGCCAGGCCTCAAGTAAAAAGAGAGTTTTTGGTGATAATGGCCGATCCCAGTGTTAATGTGTTGCAAACAAACACTTGATCTCCACAGTGGAATTTATACTAATCCTGTCTCCGCCCTCTGCATCAACCTTCGCCAGATTGCTGTGTTGTTGTGAACGTGTCTGATCGGAGAACCTCCTGTGTTTTTCAATTGTGAAAGGCAATGTCCGGATCCAATTCTCCAGACATCCTTCGGAGGTCATGTCTGAAAACGACTATGGTGAACTTGTAAGCAAAAAGATGCTTAATTACACGTCCAGCATTTACATATAGATTCTCCGCAGCTTCTCCTGAAGACGATGTGTGAACGCAAATGTCCGGATTAGAGTCACTGGATTATCTGCAGGCTTTCTACGCCTGGCCCCCTATTATAAAGTCCACGGAAAGTTGGGAGAATCCTACGTGAGAAGAAAGTGGAGAATTCCCCACTAAATTTGCAGTGAGCGGGTTGGGGGGCTGATGATGCTTCTAACACACATAACACTTGCATTAAGAGATACTTTACAAAACAATAAATTCTTAAAATATCAGTTTACAAGTCGAACATCATATCTATATAGTGACTGAGAGATCCTACCCCTTGACTGCCAGCTTTATCGAAATCTTTGGCCAGTGATCCAAACAGAAGGATGTTAATGGACTGGTTCCGTAATGAGGTATTTTGCTGGGAGTCTTCTTCTGAAAAACAGATGCCAGAAAGGAAAGGAGTCAGCATGGAGAATAAGATGAAGATCAAGAGGTGCTGATCATGTATGGCAGATTCATATTTGTAACTATGGATTTGTTAACATTAACTCAGAGAGACAGTACAAGACATGACAGGCAGATCTGATTACCGTACAGTCCTACAGTAGGTAGGACTGAATCTAGATTGAAAACACATACTGAGGCCTCTGTAAGTCTACATACATTCCTCTGGGATTTTTTTGGATATTTTTGTAGTCCGCCTTTCTATGACGATCAATAGAAACACTGCAAATCTTCACTTTGGAAGGCCTTTGTAAAAATCTGTTTAATGGCTGCCGCACACAAGAACATTTTCAATTCTTGACCGATTTTCAAAAACGTGAGACCACAGACATAATGACAGATTTAACAGATGTTTTATATTATAATGTTCAAAAAGCACACACTGGGCGATTTGGCCAGAATGTCTGACCACACACTTGTGATCTCACAGAAATCTTCTTCTGCTTCTTCAGATTTTATAAAGCGGTATGCAAACAACTTTTAGGTGCATTAGCATCACCTTCTGACCTGATCTGTGGAACACTCGCGTGTTTGAACGTGACTTCAGAGGGAAAACAAACAATAAAATCAAACATGTTTGATATTTATGATTAAGGGTCGGGTAGGCTCTGACTAAATTGGTAGCAGTATGATTATTTTAAGAACCCCTCACACACGGATTATTTGGGCAGAAAATCAGCACCAACTGACCTCCAGTCAGGAACCACCCCGTGTTTGTTGTGTCTACAATCGGCCCGATTATCCTTGTGTGCAGTAGCATTTAGTGAATTAAAATACTGTTTGTGTGTGGACAAGAGGCCCAAACTCAGGGGCCAAGGTTACATCAAAATATCCCCATCAGTGTTTACAGGACACGAGTCCTATCTCTAGAAAAAAACAACTCCATCTCAGTTGGTATAATGCATAGTAATGGACCTGCAGTTTTGTTTGGTGCTCCTCAAGGCTCAATTCTTGAATTTCTGTTAATTCATATTTACACACTTTAGTTATTTAATTTTAAAAAATCATAGTTGCAATAAACACCAACTGCCAAAATCATTTTAGTGGTTCTGTTTTGTTCTGACCACACACAAAACACAGCATTTAGGGTATCCTCAATAACATACCAGCAAGTTAATGTAAGCATCTCTCCACAAAAACTTTAAAGACTTCAAAAAAAGAAATAGCAGAAACTTTAGAGTGGGAGTCACAAACCTAACAAAGCACCAGGAGGTCAAGCCCTGTACTAATTCAGAAAGTGTCTATAACCCAATAATACAGAGGAGGAGGACCTGTTCATCCTGCAGCTAAGGGACACAGCCAGGTGCCACAGAGTTTAAAGGAACACAAGGAAGAATGTCCCTGCCACAATAAGAGCATTGGTTCTCTGTGGCTCTTTAATCAGGCAGCTCAGAGATAAGAAAACCACAGACAAGACAACAATGAGACACACTAGCCTCCATCTGCTTCTACAATCCATACCAGCTTAAAAACTTAACACACACACCGTTCTGACACAACCACACACATAGCAAACACTATAATTTCTGCAGTAATGCAGAGCTTATAGTCTCTTAAGGCTACTAGTTTTACTGCACATTTTCTATGTGACTGTATGATTGATCTCATTGTTTTCAGAAGCAACAGCCAACTATACTTTATAAACCCACTGAACATGATTAAGTGTTTTTATTAAACTATCAAATGTTTCACTAATGACAGTACTGACTTTGAGAATTGTTTTCATAATTAGACATATGTAACCCTTCAGATTCATATGACCCCTCTCTAGCATAAGTATAAACCAAAATAAGGGTTGTAAGGCAAATGTAACGCCTACTAAAAAAAAGTGTTTTAAGTGGATAACTTCAATGTTCACTCTTATGCTGTATGTTTGCTCCCTCAATACACATTAATTTAAAAAAATATTTCCGTATTTATATCTCAGAATAGCTATCCAGTGAATTTGTTCATGCTTCAACACGTTCTGCTGTGGAAATGTTTCCAAATATTTTACCTTGGATGAGAGTCTTCAAGATGAAGTCGTCAGCTGCTATCGGCATCAGCTGGCCTTTACAAATCACTTTCCCCTGGAGAAAAACAAAACCAAAAACAATAAACTCAGAGACAAACTGGGGAGCATTTTGTTCTGACTGAAGCTCTGCGCAGTTTGACTGTGAGCCGATCACCGGATCAAAGCCACGTCAGAAAAGTGAGTCGTGCTGATGAGTGCCTCAGGCAAATGAGCTGCAAGACAGACGGTGGATTATTCTGCTGCTTTAGTTTTCATAAATATATACTGGCAGCAAACTAATCAAGAACAACAAAAGAGCCTTACGTAATGGAAAAAATTAACTACGTGGATGTAAACAGATGGTGGCAGGTAAGAGAAGAATAAAAAGGGAATACACAAAAAGTGACGAATGAAGATTGTGACACAAGTCTTTGTAAATTCTATGCACAATGAGTATAGTATAGTAAGAGTATAAAGACAATTTATTGTTATTAACTTAATGGTATATTAAAACACACTCGACTATTGGTCAATATGATATCGAATTCAATTTTTTCTTAAATATTTGCAACGTGAAAGACAGATTACTAATTAATTCAATATTGCAATTAAGTGTATTAACATCTGACAAAGGCCTAATGCTGAAACATTGTTATTGTCCTGAAAGGTATAGTTCACCCAAAAATGAAGATTCACTCATCATCTACTCACTACTATGCTGATGGAGGGGTGGGTGAAGTGTCCACAAAACACTTTTAGAGTTTCAAAAGTAAACATTTTTGCAGCCAAATACAAATGAAATAAATGGTGACCACTTCTTTAAATCATAAAAAACTATAGATAAAAACATTGAATGCCTTCATACTGCTTCTGTGGTCACCGGAAGCCCCAACATTCAAATTTGTTTTTTTGCGTAAATATCCTCTGTTATCCTCAGCCCGAAGCCGCTATGACGTCCGCGCTCAAACTGCCCAAGCTCTCGACTCAGTTTCATCTCTACAATGTTATCACTAGGGGTGCAACGATTAGTCGACGTTGTCGACAAAAATCGATGACCAAAATAGTCACCTACGAATTTACTCGTCGATGATTCGTTGGTTACGTCATAGCGCGTGTTTCTCGTGCCGCGCACCGGTACTAAACGTCGTTTTACCGGAGGTGCTGATGGAAGTAGCTGAGGAGTGAGCCATCTCGCTCCCTTCCTATCTCTGAAAGTCGCGCATATGCAATAGCGATAAAACATGGACCGATGTCGGCGTCCGCTGCCGCGCGCAGTTGCGCACCAGGAAGTAAAAAGTTCGGGAGAACTTCTCTCTTAACATGGCCCGAGAAAAACTACCTGCAGTATCTGTACAGCGGACCTGCTTTGCATGGAAGCAGGACACGTGCATGTGAGGAGGAGGCACGTGTGACTTCGTAACGGAGACGATGCGGACTCGCCTCGGTCAGATGTTATATATAAACGTATATACCTGCGCGCAGGATTCTAGAATCCATTACAACAATACGGTTTAACTTTTTTTTAACGAGTTTAAAAGCGAAATATTATCCTATTGCCTGACGAAGAAGACTGTAGTTTCGTTTGTTGATGTTTTTATTAATGTTATTTTCCCTGTCCTTTTTTGTTAACACGAAAAATGGATACTTGATTTTTAATTTATTTTTAGTACCAGCACTTGGCCTGTTCTTGGTTCACTGTAAAAAGGGAAACTTAAATTTAAATTAATTTTTTAATTAGCACTTTGCCAGTCCTTGGTTTTAAATGGACAAAAACTTGATTTGTCTTTGCTTTTGTGTCAACTGTACCCTTATATGCAACAAAGTTTATTAAAAGACATTTTTTTTAATGAAGTATCAATCTTTATTGTCTTTATTTTCAGTCATCACATGCCTCGAACAACCTCAAGCTAAATTTAAAAGCTGTTTGCTAAATAAGAGCAATTGAGAATTTGTGTCATTCATAATCCGATTAGTCGATTAATCGTTTCAATAATCGGTGACTAATCAACTATCAGAATAGTCGTTAGTTGCAGCCCTAGTTATCACCGATGTCGGATTGTTCACTTTCCTCCATGTTGTTTTTCCTTGTCATTAGCAGATGTGCCTCTTCTCCCCGGTTGAGTCTCACTCTCTTGTCTGTTTTGTTTTTATTTTGTCTTTTCCGTTGTGTTATATATGTTTTGCGTTATATGCAGCATGAGCACAGTGCATCAGTTAGAACTGCAGACAAACACGGCTGCTGGGATGGGACGACACTCAGTGGTCTCTCAGACAGAAATATTAATGATCCCTCGTCCTCCCAGAAGAGAGTGTGACCTCCTGAGGGATGACCGCGCCAAACACAGCATCTCTGCCAGCACAAAACAGTGAGTCACTTCTAGTTGTGGCTTCACTATCCTTTAATAAATGTGTCTTAAAATGCTACAAAATAAAGCTGATAATTATTCCTCAATTAAGTGACCATAGGGTTAGGGTTAGGGTTAGGGTTTGGATTGCTTTTATTCATACATTAAGATAGATATAAAACAAGGAATTATCTTTCTGTGTTATTGTCCATTTAAGTTTAAATCGGTCGAGATGTTGGGAGGGAATAGAAAGTGCAGATTTTTGTGTTAAAATGTGGACAGTAAAGGTATTGTCAGAAAAATACAGTACATGCACCTGAAATATCTAATTCAGTACTGAAATAAAGTATTTGTTCTTCTTTTACTTCCTACCTCTGTTTAATAGGATGAACAAACAACCCAAAAACATGTTAACCCAAGCTGCTATCCCTGACGCAGAGCCCTAATAATGTAAAGTCTCTGATCATAGAGCTGTGAACAAACCTTGACTGATTTGTTGGAGTAGTCCGTCTTGGTGGTGATGAGATGGATGGGAATCCTGGTTTGGTCTGTTGGTACCTGAGCGTGGGGCCCCGCCCCCTCCGACAACACATGGACAGGCATGACGTCAAGGTGACCTGGAGACGTGAATCAAAACATGCAATTTAATTCTGTTCCAACAAAAGCTGTGTCTCAGTTCATAGGCTGCTTCCTTCGGAGTCCGCATCCGAACACTGATTATGTCAAATAGGAAAAACTAGGCTGTCCCATTTTGAAGGGTGCTTAAAATAAAGTTGACAAATGTGTCCTTCCTTCCCCAATAACTGAAAGCTTCAACGGGTGGATTCTTCCCAGCCCACCCTATCCCAGGATTTATTGCACTTTGCTGACAAACCATAGAGGAGATGGCTCTGGTACTTGAGACTTTAAATTCTTGAGTATTACCCTTCAACTCAACCAAACACCTACTATTACACATGGATTAAAACTTTCTAGTCATGTCCAACTTCAGCTCTATTGCAAGGCAACAGCAATAAGGGCGGGACCACCTGGTGATGCTGATCACGGCCTCTGTAGATGAGACCGTGTCATTTGGGTTTGGCCTTTCCAGACTACGTGGCTCATAAAGAACACCTCATTCGTGGACTGATTAGACAGCATACTCAGTAGGAGCATAGCAGGAGGGTTAAAGTCTTCGAGGCGTTTCAGAGAGAAACGTAGGAAAGTGTTGGTCATATTCCCAGCAGGTAGAAAGTTGCTTCCTGTCAGAGCTTGTTAGTTTGATATCGGGCAGATTTGACTGCCCGAGTCCCTCTGTGGTACCTCTTTGACCGAGGACGGCAGAGCAGGAACAGCCTGCGAGGCAGACGAGCTGTTCACTCTACCGTAGAGTCAGCCGCTCAGTCAGGCAGAAAACCCAGCCAGAAAAAAAAAAAAAAAGAATCAAACAAACCTCTCTGATTTAGACCAAAGGGGAGCAACCAGAGGCCTGAATTACAGCAGGTTGAGTGATTCATTCATGAGTTCAGAGCTGGCCTGTGTGAAGGTAGGTACCATATCATTTCTGGGTCTAACCTACAAGGCACATCGTCAACTCACTGTGGCTGAGAACTTCACAAACCTCACAGAGCTGCACCTACGACCTGCAGGCCATCACCCCAGACAATAGAGCTGCAGCCCAGATGGATTTCACCACTCTAAACATCAAAATATGTTTTTTCTTCATGTTGCACACAAATAGAAACAGACAAAAACAGCAAATTAATTTTAGCTTCTTCACACAATTGTTCTACAAAACCTGCTGAGGATCAACATGTGATATCAATCATGACATATCAGATTCATAATGTGTTTGTGTTTGTGCAGTTAGTCGATTCTAATTTTTTATCCATTCTCAGCTGCATGTTACAGTCGACAAAATGCAAGCAAAAATTCTTGATTTACATCTTTTTCACAATTTATAGCATTTAGGAATTTCATCCTGAAGAAGAAAATAATAAATACTGAAAGTCACAAACAATAAAAAAGAAAAGAGTTACAACACCAAATATATATATCATAAGGGTCAACAGGGTCAAGTTAAACTGATGAGAACATCCTAAAGTGTGTTGTCTGTAGCCTATCAATGTAGACGGAAAATATAGATTTGTGATTATTCTGATAGAAATAAGGATAAATATTCTCTCTAATTTCTGATCTGATCTCTTTTTCTTTCTCTAAATTTGATACTTCATATCAATCATGAATAGGTTTAACTAAGCAGAGCCACACATTTCTACAAAGGGCTGGGAGATATGGAAACAAATGTTATCACAAAAAATATTTCACATCAGTCGATATCGATATATATGGCAATATAAATCAAATGAGCACCATTGCACTGAGGCGCATGAACAAGTACTCACGTCACGTACAACTGATCTATGTATAAAACTGCTGAATTCGTACTCATGTTCCTGGATAAACAGGGTATCGCATCTTCTGCAACAATGAAGATAAAACAGTGTTGAGTCATAATCTGCAGGAAGAACTTCTGTCTGCAGGAGTTTGTGTGTCAGTGTGAGTGTGTGTCTGCTCGTCTATGTCCCTCCTCACACACAAACTGATAATCACATGCATTTAGTTATTAATTAATGATGTCGGATCGTGACTCTGAATCATTCTGGTCACTTGAACCCTGATTTCCTGACTGTGCACGTCACGTTACGTCTGATGCTTTGTAGTAGTTCACGTGTGTAACAGTGTAAGATGAGCGCAGGTCAGAGGAGGAGCGAGGAGGAAACAGACTACGACAGAGACTCTCACACAGGACTAGGGGTGTCACGATACCAAAAATTCAGTAGTCGGTGCCAATACCAGTAAAATAACACGATTCTCGATGCCAATTTCGATACCACGGTAAAAAAAAAGTGCATTATTTGGATGTTGTTAATGTCATATACGGTAATTCAATGTGCTTGCGCCGCGCATATACTGAGGGTTATACGGTAGTTGCGGTCGCATGTGAGTGACGCTTTGTTGTGAGACACGTTATGCAATAAATGATACATCTGCCTCACGCCGGGTTTACACCGGACGCTGAAGCGACGCCAAAGCGACTCGTAAGCGCAGCACGAAGCCTTAAATAACAGCTGGCTCCCAATCACTCCCATGCGCCGCTTCAGCTTCCGGTGTAAACAACCATGTGCTGGCGCGCTAGGGATTAGCGCGGAGCAGCGGCGTTGCTTCCGTGTCCGGTGTAAACCCGGCGTCAAACGCAAAATACTTCCATACACGACTCTTTGTGCCTTTTTAATAAACAAGTCGAGGTGGGGCGAACGCTGCAGCCGCAGTTGCCGTCTTGGTTTTCAGAATGTAAACGTCGACTGGCGCAGCACCGATGCTAATGCTAAGTTTCTAACAGCTGCTGGCATCGAAGCTGACGGTGCCTACGGTACTTCAAAAACTTGGGCATCGGCATCGTTTTGTTATGTTAGTATCGAAAGGTATCGTAGGTATCGGTTCTCGTGACATCCCTACACAGGACAACCAGACCTTTAATGAGCGTCTGTCCTGAAGCAGCTGTGGTTATAATAATTCAGCCGTGGAAAACCACTAAAACAATGAACGTAGCAGAAAACATAAATTGATTATGTTCCGTCTCTGGATCGATGCAGAGTCGTCCACCTCTCTGCAGGAGCCCAAACATTAACACATGTGCTGCTGCTCCTACAGTCTGTAATGCATGCATCAACCAACTTGATGTGGCTGTAACTCTATTCGGGCCACGTGATTGGTTTGCGCTGCACTATTTTCATTATCATTGGCTGTTCGTGTTGTCTGTCAAAACATGGATGGAATGAGTTCTATCAAAGTCAGGGTTTCCCCCAGAAAACCTGCTAGAGAAGCCTTCTCGCGGTCACCTCAGCTACGGGGGGGTAGTCATGGTTTTGACGTATACTCAGTGAAACACTGTGTTGAAGGAGCGTTCTGATGTCTGAGTGTCAGTGAAGGGGTCGGGGTGGGACATGTGACTGTGTGGACCAATAGGACGGGCTTGTCCGGGGATCGGGGCTCAATGAGGAAGTAAAGTGTTGACGGAAGAAGCTATGTTATTCAGCGACCCTCGGAAGAGGCACAATTTCTTACGGTGTTTCTAAGTTGTTTAAAGTTTTATTAAGGTGTACGGTGACAAGGACGGTTCAATAAACGACCTGAACATCAGTTAAGTCTCATCAATCTTTCGGGGGATCTGCTACACCGTCTTTGGTATCATGTTTCTGGTGAATAAACAAGCGACGCTTAGCCTGGCGGGGGGGGGGGGGGGGGGCCTGGCGGGCCTATAAAGCACTGGAGGAAACCCTGAAAGTTATATTGACCATGTCTTATATTTCTATAGAGGGATGTTATATCGCAGTAATTATCTTTATCGTTTTATCACCCAGCCCTATTTTTACATGGATAGAATCAGATACATTTAAAAGCATTAGAGGGCCAATGCTAACCTACATATATTATATTTACACCAATCATGCAGTGCTACCTTTATTGATACTGTAATCATGCCATGTCCGGACACCATATGATGACAAATGATTGGCTTATCTAAATAAGTGGTATATTGTGTCTCTAATATTAGATCTCCACTTGAACGGGAGAAAACTAATGAACAGGTTAAATTTGTTAATTGTGCTGCCACTGTAATATCGTTATTGTATTACTACCTGCAAAATGAATTCCCTCATCGTTCAAACATTATATATGGTCAGGATGAAGAGTACAAACAGTCCAAACTATCCCCTACAAAAATTTCACACTGAAATCAAACAAAACCATGGTCCTGTTTGACCAAGACCACCTCTTTTGGCCAGACAACATTTTTGTCATTGGTCCAGACCAAGCCACTTGCATTAGGGCTCTCACTGTCATACTGTACCAATAACATGTGCTACTGTTAAATCCTCCATGTGACTCCCTAAAGGCAGATTTACAGTTTTACCCAACTTTGCCAATAACAACTTTCCTGCCATGCAACATCTTGATTATACCATGACAGCGGCCCACCTGTGTAAAAATTCCTGACAGAACTTTGTCCATACAAGCAGCCAGCTAACCTCTAGCCTGCTGCAACTGCTTTGTTGTTTGTTTGCTTCAGTAAATGAAGCCAAAAAACCCTAGAAACACACTCCCAACAACAAAACCATCCCCAAGCCCCGACAGAGCAGCAACTTTATCAGAAACCACCAGTCGGCTGTAAACTGTCCGCCAATCCCCGTGGTGGGAAGCAGCTGATTCCTGCCAAATGTTTGCCAGCTCACACCTCAAGAAGTTGGAACCCTCCCTGTTCCTCTGTGCGTCCCCGAAACCCATCGCTCTGCTGCTGCGAGCTCATTAACACAGAAGGAAACTCAAGTTCATCCCAACATTAGTCATGAGGAACAGAGAGGCTGAGAGGAACAGGGGATAGATCTCTAAACAACAGCTCGCTGCTGCAGCATGAGCACAGTGCAGCAGTTAGGACTGCAGACAAACATGGCTGCTGGGATGGGACGACACTCAGTGGTCTCACAGACAGAAATATTAATGATCCCTCGCAGAAGAGAGTGTGACCTCCTGAGGGATGACCCCGCCAAACACAGCATCTCTGCCAGCACAAAACAATGAGTCACTTCTAGTTGTGGCTTCACAATCATTTATAAAATGCTCCAAAATAGAGCTGATAATTCTGATATTAGATTGTTTTTATTCATACATTAAGCAGAAAAATAAGTCTCTGCTTGTAGCTTCTCCGGTAAGGAGTTGCTTTATACTGTTTTTTTAATCACAGTAAAGCCTGTTATTATATTGTTAGACATGAGAACATGTCAAACAATATAATATTTTCTTCAAGGCGGTTTTCCTTATATTTAGCAGCCTAGCATTGAAAATCCAGGGATCAAGACTGGGAAAAATGCAAATGGGAAAAAAACAATTAAGCAATTCATTTATTAATTGAACTTGATTCGCAAACTAGATCTGGCACCGGAAATCAGCAGAACAATGTAAATTCTACAGTCTATGGACAAATGACTAAATCAACTAGGACACAAGAGGCTTGAACATTGGACAAGTTTTGGTTTCTTCAACTTGCTTATTTGTTTCTTCTTGTCATTGAAACAATGTTGGCGGTCAGGTAGCTGCTGTCACTACAGGGTTTCCCTTATAATTGTACAGGGCTAGCTGTCCAGCCAATGACAACCTAAAATAATAACATAAAAACATCCATTCATTTGGAAATAAACTATAATTTGATTATCTGTGCACTGCTGTGTGGGGCAGTTCCAAAATGACAGTGATCCTCTATATCTTTGCCCCGAGTGACTTTACCACAATGTGAGTACACTATTAAGTGAGGCCGCTTATTAATCCCACTAATTATCATGGTAAAAGAAGATAAAGTGCAGCGATGAATCAGGCTCACTGCTCAAGATGTGCTATTTTTGCAAATGCCATAAGGTACATATTATGTTTTTCAATATTTAATGATGTTCGATAATTATTTTCAATGTGAACGAAACACTACTTTTGCGTTTACGCTGCATCTACCTGGGTATTTTGTTTCATGTATCATTCAGATAAGTGTCATGAGGTTGCACATTCACAGGTAAGAAAAGTCCAATAGACTAATTAAAACTTTGGCCAAAACCTGAAGGTTCATTTGTACAACATAAGCCTTCAGCTGCCAAAGATGTACGCTCCAGCAGTTTCAGAGAAAAAGCAAAAAAAAACACATACAGCTCAGCAGGTGATTTCCAGGGTTTTTATCAGGTCAGGAGCAGCTTGCAAGAGTCGAGCGGAGGGAGTATGTCAGGGGAGAGCAGCTCTGCAGCGCTGATAGAAAGACATTTATTAAAAACCATTTAAAAGTACACTTCAACACTGAGTCACAGACTCTCTGTGGACGAGAGCAGACAAACACACTGAACAGAAATACAGAAAGATGGACACAGGAGAGAGACACTCGTGTTTAATTTGTCTCATATCTTCCACTACACTTCGAAAAGTAAACGGTGAATTTTGTTTTAAAGCCACTTGTTGCTGTTACTTCCGGCTCCTTGCACTATTCAAGCCTGTAGCCTGGTTCCACACCTCTGAATCCCTGTCTGCAGTTTAAACATGTTCTAGTTAATATCTTCAGGGGTCTTCAACTCATCGCTCGCGGGATTGTTTTCAGTAGCTAGCCATTGGGTTCACAGACTGTGTTAAAAAATCCAACGACAATAAATGCACCTCTTCCCACTTCAATTCAATAAAACACATAGAAATCCCACCCCCTCCAATACAAAATAAAAAGATATGCTTATCAGCTTTCAATAAAATGGTGATAGTCCTGTCAACGTCTGAAGCCAACCAATCACAGCAGCGAAGCAGCAAACTTGTTACGTTGTACGCCATCTGAGCTAAAGTGAGGAGTTTCGTGCTATTAGTGAACCTGTTAAATAGGTTTCAAGATGGACAGCGAAGGTGGCCAGGCCAAGAAAAAGCAGAAAAGGCTATTGACCATGGAGGTAGACCTCACAGAGCTTTCAGAGAAGATTACTGAACTGTTCAGTGTCAATTCTGAGGAGATGTAGATGGAGGTTATAAATCTCCAAAATCATGTTCAGCTTAAATTTGCTAAAATTGCAGCTTTATCTGGCTCTACATACCTTTGTGAATCAGCTTTTTCTGACATGAATCTCAATTCTGAACAAGACTGACAAAGGAACATTCAAACAACTCCATTAGAGTGAACCTAAGTGGGTATACTCCAGCATACAACTCTATGGTGGACTCCATTCAGTGCCAGTCATCTCACTAACTGTAAAAAAAAGAGTCAATGGAACTTATTTTACATGTGTACCATAAGATGCTTGTAAGGTGGTGATTAAGGTGGTAATAATATGACTTCAATACTAGGAAATAGAAAATAATTAACTCAGTTTTTCTTTGATATGAGGAGAAAGAAAAGTTAAAGATAATAATTAAGTAACTTACTACGGGGTCATAATTAGTAAAAAAAATGATCTCTATTCTTCGACCTTGATGTGAAGTTAAGATTTGATATGCTTTGTAATAAGCTTTGTGAAATTTAATAAATGTAATGCTTTCGGTATTGCAATTTCAAACGTAGCTTCACAAGTAGCTCTCGGCCCCCTTTATTTTTCCTAAGTAGCTCAGAGATGAAGAAAGGTTGGAGACCCCTGATCTAGATGGAACTGCTACACACAATGTGAAAGATCCTGATTGTAATGATAAGTCCAGAGAAATGTGACCAACTATGCAGCCAGTCTAAGCTCTATGCAGCCCATCTTTCAGCTCATGGTTTTTGCTCTAAGGCACATTTAATGAATGGTTCAGTCTCAGGGAAAAAAGTCTGGAAAACGCTTTCAAATAGCAAATGCACCTGCTCCCATCTGATCACCCATGGGTGTGTTGAATATCTTGCAGTGAAAAGTGATGGACCAACAAAAACCTTGTCTTAAGTCAGTGGCTCAATTATTCAAATTGCCATTACAATACAATGGTGGTTGCAAAACACATATATTCCTTCTCCCATGACAAATCCTCCATTATAATAACAATCCACTCAGGTGCGAGTTCTGCTGGCCTTTAAAAAGAGAATGGGAGATTGCACTTGTAACACAGGGTTACTCATGTGGGTTCGCCCGGCACTAATCATGTGACACGGAGGATTCAGTTTTAGTTTTTTTGATTTCTGCACAGTAACCAGATACAGTCGTTCTCCTGTGTTCTCTGCAGCCCGGCTGCCTTTAAGCACGGTTCTGCTAAAACCATCGCAGCAGGATCTCCGTGGACCTCCAACTTTATTCCTGTGTGCAGCATCTCTCCCCTTCAGTCCAGCCAATACTGCTTTTAAATGGAGATCGAGATTAGCCAACCCCATATAGCTGTGCCAATCAACTCACCAGGCACTGTGCCTGCTGAGACAGCTCTGCACACCTCTCTCCTACAGCTAAATGCCTGATCCACACCCACCTCTACAGCACTCAGTTTGATTTACTGCATGTTGCACCCGGAAACACTAAAGACTAATTCAGAGATGAAGTATAACCCCTCTGATCCACTGACTTGGTGCAACAACCTTTTTTTTACCCCTTAATGTTTACAGGAGCAGAAGGCTTTTTCTAACAGAACAATCTCTGATACACAAACTGTCCACAGACACAGTGAGAGACCAGCTGGCGAAGAAAGTAAAACATCAAGTTGCTAAAAAGAGAGTTTTTTGGTAAATTTGTAAACATTCTAAGAATTTGTTTAGCTGCCTTTAAGTCGAGAAAAAAATATCATGTGGAGTTGACATATTTCCCCCACAAGCCCAAAATACCAAAGGCTCCACTCCACTACCTGATTACCATAATTGTGAATTTTCATGAAAAAGCTAAATTGTTTTTGAGTTTCTCTTCGGAAAATAAAAATCAGACACGCGTATGCATGTTTTTAGCTGATACTGTTTAGGCGTTTTGCCAAAGTGGTGACAGCAAATTCAATTTCTAACTGTGATGGTGTATTGTTGAAGCTCCATTAATTGTGAACCAGAATGAACACATGATACTTATTTCCACGTTGTTTCATCTGAAATAATCCTTCAGAAGTACTGGAGGACGTCCAAAAATAAGCACTGTCTGTGCAGGAGAGATATGTTTATCCACGTCTTGTCTCCTGACCCACGGCTTGAAAACAAAGATCTGAAAGGTTTTTATTTTCATGCAGACTGCAGGAGTTTCCTCGGCAGCCGGAATCAGACAAATCCTCCCAGAGGGATGAGAGACATGAACCTTATTTCACCCGCAGCAACTGATAAGAAGAAGCTGACACAAGTTCAATTAATACAAATATCACAGCTGTATATAGAGGAACAGCACAACAGTCAGCTGTTTATCACAACAACACTTTGGACAGCACACTTATGATTTAGCTACACTCAGGGAGTTTTAACACCCTGGACCAAGGTTTAAACATAACTATTTATGGCATGCCAATGTCCAGTTGAAACCCACATCATGCAATCACTCAAATATACTTTACTTTATGCTTTCATTTTAGTTTCCTAATATCTGTACAACCTGTTCATCAATGTTGTGATGTTGTATGCAGCAGAGGAATTACAATAAAGACTTTGGAATCATACTTTAAACGTTTTTTACAAGTATTCTTTGTATGCCAGACATGAATTAATCCATGCTGCTAAACCTCAGCCAATCAGGATGGAGAAACTAAGCCAAACAGAGTGATGGCCAAGTGAATTTGCTGGCACATGGGCTTCTCTGACAAACTGAGACTGTGTCCAAATCACCACCTTTCCACTCTGCTTGCTCAGCCGATACCCGAGCTCCACATTATCACTGTCTCTTATTAAGGGAGCAGCTCAACAGAAGGAGAACCATAAGAAAAAACAAAAAGATAGATCTGGACACAGAGGGTTGATGACGCTTCTAACACATGACGGACGCAGAAATGAATAAAAACCAAAAAGAGGGTTAGGGTACAAATATCTCCCGGTGAAAAAGGGGTGCCATACATGAGTTTGTGGGATAAGAGGTATAAAACTACTGAGTAAAATATCTAAAAGAAAACTTTCTTAATAAATCTATCCATTATTTAAAGCTTCATTAAAGTGGCAATTTACCTTGTTCTCATTTTCTAAATCACAATACCTCCTAACCATGCTGCTCTACTAGATGTTACTTTTCTTATACTTTCTTACTTACTGGTTTACAAAATCCAGGGATTAGCTTGTGGTGGGGGGTTGCTACCCACAGCTTCATCTTCATCACATCTCAAGACTAAACAAATCTGGCATACATAACGAATAATATTAACTTCAACTGACTAATACTAATAGTCAGTATGAACAGTGTCACTTTGCTTTCAGACTAAATTCTCTTTTACCACTCCAAGCAAATAAAAAGTTCAAATACACGAGATGAAAAAGGTTATCTGTTATGCAGCAGGGTCAAAGCTGAGAAATATCACTATGCCACAGCCAGATGAAAGTGCAGTGTGCTCACTCCCTCATACAGATGTTCAGCAGGAGGTCGCCTGGGTCGAGCATGACCCTTGACCAACCCGCCAACCAAGACGAAGGCCCTGTTCATATCATTAACGGCTATCTCGACAGATCAGATAGTTTGCACCTAGTATTAGAATGTGTCTCAATGGCCCTGTTCAGATCCAAACACAAATTGACAGTGTTAAGTAAGTTAGTTTAAATCTGATACTAAAACGTATTCCGAGTGACTGCTTGTGATTGTTCACTCTCACGGAACTGAATGACACTCGCATTTTTTACTGTACCGTAGAATGAAAGACATAATTTGCTCCTAACAAAATGTTACACTTTTAGAGTGAATATTCAGCCGCAACAAGCAACTAGGTGTTCCTTAATTCTACACACTGAAACTTTGAATGGGACGGAACAGAGAACAGTCTAGGTCACATCAAGAAGTCCATTATCCTCCGAATGCAAACAGGATGAAATCTAACACAAAACATTAAACAACAACCAATCTTTAGAGCAGTTCTGCAGAAAACGTCAGACCCCTCAGGCCAACCATCTGTGAAACATAACTAGGTTCAGTGACAACATTAAAGGGATTAAAAATAGTACTAGTATTGTGACACATTCCCTGACAATGACTGTATAGCGGTGTCCACTGACAACGTGTGTGAGAGTGTGAGCAATTAAGACTGTGTAAGACTAGTGTAAAAACCTTTTCAATTATGAAGCTTGAATGGTCCAGAGGATGTCTGTTATGTAAGTGGCCCTTCTGAATCCCACTGCCAAAACAACATAGCACTGTGTGTACAATGTGTGTACACTGAGTGATCAGATCTTAAAGTCCAGTGTGTAAGATTCAGGTGAAAGGGATCTATTGATATATTTAATATAAAATAATCCTAGTGATGTTTTCACAAGTGTGTATCATCTAAATTATACAAATTGTTGTTTTATTATACCCTAGAATGGGCCCTATATATTGAAATACTTTATATTCACATCAGGGGGGGTCCTATCTATGGAGGCCGCTATGTTCTTGTAGTAGCCCAGACTGAACAAACTAAACACCCTTTCAGTTTTTATGAATACTGAAGGTTACCAAAGATTCTTTCATGTTTGGAAGGGGTATTCAGCTGCAACATGTCTACAGATTGCAACTTTAAACATGTCCTCGTGTCTGCGATCGACTATTAATGCCAGGTCTGAACAGGGGCAAAGACTAATCCTTAACATAATGTCACTCCTTCTGTCTCACTGCCCTGGCACACTGGGTCTCCTAAAGCCCCGATACAAAGTCAGTGATTGATTAATAGACTGCTGAGCTGAATCAGACAGATCCTGACATCAGTTTACAGCTATCCAGATTACAAATAAACCAATCTATTTTCTCCTAATCTGCAATGAATGGCAGGAGAAAGTAGAGTTGAAGGATGTGTGCTGAACTGGATATGTCAATATGTGAAACATTGCATTTTCGAGGGACAATACTTTAGGTTTCTTTCGTTAGTTTGACAAATCACATTAGAGCAGGCTGTTGTTGCCCGCAGGTTAACAGTCCATCTGGAGAGCAAAAAAGGCAGAACAAACTGACCGAAATGCATCAGATATCAGCTTTGGAATTTTTCTGCATCTTAAATGTAGATAACCGTTTGTAGAGATTAGACAAAATGTTGTGTGAACGTAAAACATCTGCAAAAATGTTCACTGTTTGTGTTTTGTGTGGAGAACCATTCAAAATATATGATCAAATAAACCAGTCGGACTGTAAACAGTGTGCAATGAACAGAAGATGGGGTCTTGGCCCAGATATCTGCCATCTCCACCGAAAGCCTTGAAATATTGGCCGTTGCCCCCAGAGGTTTATTCATCGTCTGACGACAGTCAATTAGCTTTGAGATTGGAGAGTAAGCAAATTATACAACAACCGAAAGCTAAAACGAGTTGTTCTACACTACATTATGGCATATTAAAGTCATTAGCCTAAACCTAGGGGATCAATTTCATTATGAATACTTTGGTAAAGTTAATTTCATCAAGGTAGGGTAGCATTTACAATTGCACAATTCCAATTTGTAAGACAGGCTTTGGTTTCTGCTTTTTCTAAAACAATCACAATAAAGGAAGTGGAATAAATCCAATCAGGCAATCATGTGACAGCAGTGCAAAGCATAACATCAGACATACACAGCTCAGGAGCTCCAGGCAATGCTGAATCAGGAAAAATGGGACCCGAGTGACTCAGTGACTCATTTGAGTTTTGAGTTTTTCTCAAACTGCTCATCTCCAGGGATTTTCAGTCAAACCAGTCTCTAGAGTTCACTCAGAAATGATGCCAGAAACAAAAATACCAACAGAGCAGCCGTTATGTGGACAGAAAGGTGTGGCTGATAAGACAGGTCAGAGGAGAATGACCAGACCAGCTGGCAAAGTTTAATGTCCTGCCATCCGGGCTGACAGCCAGCGGTATTGCAAATTCTGGGCAATGAGTGATGGCATAATCTTAAAAGCTGGAGATGGCATATCATATGTCACTTTAACTGGAGGTATGTCTCTGCCGTTCCACTGTCATTTGGCAAAATAAAATGTCATCATTAAGTGTCACACTATCATTCAGGCCACTGCTCTCTGTGGGTACAGCTGAGTAACACATGTCACTCGTGCTCTGACAGATGCCACTTTTCACCGACAGGATATCATGGGAAGATTAGACCCTCACATTACAATGAGGAACCAGTCAACGTGGGCAGCTCACACTCCTACGTGATACAATTTAAGTGAGGAAGCTTTCAAAACAAATACTTGACATGCTTAACTTAAAATCAGCCATTATCCTCTCTTGGCAGTTAAAAATAAATGAATCTGCTTTTATTGAACAATGTCATGGCTTTTAACATGCACTGTATATATTCTATCATAAGTTTTTGATATTAATTATATATTCTTATGGCCGTGAGTGTGTGTGTGTTCTTGTGTGTAAGTGAACAGATCTCAGTTTGTCTGTTCACACCTGACATTAAGAATGTGTCTCCTGTCTTGTGATCAGAGCTCAGTTCCACACTCTATATTGCTTTTTTCATACATGACCTCCAGGTCCGGACTTTCACAACAATTCTTTATGTTGTTTTTTTAAGCATGTCAGACACTATAGAAGTATCACTGTCAATGTGTGTGTGTGAGATTGAGATTATTTAATTGCATTTGAAAATATTATTTTCCTTCATTGCTTCTCATCCTGACTAGGACTGCCTGGCAGAAGAGATATTGTATTGCATCAAATAATGAACAGTCTTTATTTATCCTTATATTTCATCAAAGTGCTGCATTTAAATAAAAAGAGCCTCAGTTCTCCTCAGTGCACCTGCACAGTTTATAAAGGTCTCTGAAGGGTACATTGTTCCGAGGCTTGTGGAGAATTAGCCAAAGTTCCCCTGGGGATAACTCTGTCAGTGTCATCTGTCTGTTTATGACGTGATCTCATCAACAAAGCACCAGACAAGTAACATTTAAAGTACATTTGACACTATCACTATCAATGAGCAGCGACAACAGCAATCTGTGGGTCTTCATTTCCGTCTGTACATTTACTGGTAACTTTGTTTTTACTTTACTTCAGTTGCCTGCACAACTTCCCTGTTAGCTTGGTAGCCTGCTTGCCAACTTTAGCAAACACGGAGGTACCAGGGAGAGGGGCTCAGCTGTACTCCGGTTTATCCCCTGTGTCCCACAGAAACACTGACGACAGGTGAACAACCGACCATACACGAGGTTGGAGCGAGCGACTGAATAAAGAAAACGATGCACAGCGTATGACAGGCTGTTCAACCAAACTCCGCTTCAAAACACACTAATGTTTGAACTTTCTCCTAGGGTCGACAGTGCAAGAAGCCAGCAAGACTATGGAGGCAAGGAAGCCTGCGCGAACCCAGACACGAATCATAAGATGTGTTATTGTGTCGAGGTAAACAATGAAGTAAATAAAAGTGATAAACTTACAGCTGCACGAAGTGGTTTCCCCCGCTTGGTTTCGAATCGACTGTTGCTGTATTGCGCATGCGCGAGGTTTCTTCTTCTTCTACTTCTTCTTCTTCTTGTGTATTCGCAAAACACCGCCGTTCATGGGAACACGACTTATGGGAGCACGACATAAATTAATATTTGAATGGTTTATATAGTAATTCAAGGTGACAGTGAATCCCCAAAATGAATAAAACAATCTTGTTTGAGCTAATTATTAAAAAAGAAACGCAGATTTGTTTTCTTTCTTAACCTTTGGTTGAGATGATTCTTTCAGTGATTGCATTTTAATATACATCATCTGTTTGACCTGCTCAGCTCTGGCAAACCTGACAAACAGACTGAAAACAGATTTAACCCCACAGCCATAAGAGAAGGGAACTCTGTTTAATTGTACAAATAAAGATTCACCACACTGTTTGTTTCATATTTAAATTCTACCTCACACCACTATTTTTATAGCACCGTTTATGCTGTGTCCTCTTGTTGTATTTCTTATTTTTTCTATTTATGCTATGCACGTTAATGATTGCTGCTAAATTCCGTTGTACACTCTGCAATCACAATGATTCTATTCAATTCTAGTCAATGACACTTTTAAAGGGATAGTTCACCCAAAAATGTGGATTCACTGATTATCTACTCACATCGATGCCGATAGGTGGTGTTTGATTTCCAACATTCCTATTCGACTCGAAACTGCGTCGTATACACCATGTTTTCAGCCCTAATGTCCCTACACACCGGAAACCACCCAGTCCCCTTTGGATAATGTCAGAATGAGCTCATATAAGAATGATGATGTTTCTAACAAGCAGGGGCGTTTCTAGGATTGAAAGAAAGGGGGGGCTTAGCCCCTAAGGATGCCAATTTTTTTTGGGCTCATTTGGGGCTGCGGATATCCATTGTTTCAGACAGTTCATAGATTGGTTCAATCAGAAAGAGTGTGATTTTTCTCTGTATCTTTGCTTGCAGTCATTCAGTATAAGATAACAGAAGAGACAGAATTTCAGGGTCATTGTGAAATTTGACAACACAAATATGAACTTTTCTCAAATAGAGAGAAATAATTTTACTGCTTGTAAAGGAAAGACGGATATACTTGTTTTCATATCCGCATCACTCCCAAATCCTAATTCTTAAAGGGACCACACACAATGGATGTAGAATGGACCTGCCAGTGTCAACTTCTGAGTTGTTTATTTGTTGTATTATGAGCAGAAGGGAATAAGATACACAATACACAAAAATACATTCAAATTATTTCAAAAATAGAATCCAATGCACAGGAGATTTTAGAAAATGTAATCATGTTTCCATGGCCATAGTCATACTTTGGAAGCACAGGTTAATGACTATATTTAGTGGGAGGAAGCGTCAAAGAATGCCTTCTGTTTTTAAGTGTGGCAAATCGGTCTATCAGTCTGTTGTGACTCAGTCCACCTAGTGTGTCACTTTCTATTGACATGGCTGCAAGACTGTGAAGCCTTTTCTGCCCCATTATTTTCCGCAGCCAGTGCAGCCGACGCTAGCTAGCTTAGTGTTAACATAGCTCATTACAATATTCCCTTTCATTTGCCTCAAGTAAACCTAAATGTAAGCAGGTAACAATCGTTAACAACTACAGATAGCCACATTCTGTAACTACCTGTACCTACAATTTCACTCCGTGCATCATTTACTATGAGCTAAACTCCTTGGCTGTAATCCTTCTGTCTTGATGAGAGACGTTACTTGGCAGAGTGAGAAAGCCAGCACAGCAGCGATACAGACTCCCCAAGGTCCTAGTGCCCGGTCTTTTATTGTTAAGTATGATGAGAGGCTATTGGATTGTAATTTGAAGGGTAAAACAATAGTTAAAAAAATTAAATAAAAAAAAATCCCAATAATTATTTGGGGGGGCTGAAGAACATTTTAGGGGGGCTGAAGCCCCCATAAAACAGGCCTAACGACGCCCCTGCTAACAAGCAACAGTCATAGGAAAAGTTTACAAATATCTGAATGAAAAAGCGGAGCAATACACAAAGAAGAGACAGACAAAGATCTCAAGAGAGCTTTTGTTGAAACAAACTGACACCGCTGTTGATTTATTTAAACAAAAAATGCTGTGCCAACCCTCCCTGCTGTGTTTTCCACTCTGTAGAAAGTCTGAGTTACTGTCTGAAAAGGACTTCACGCTTTTAGGTCCCAGGTCTTGTACCTTTAACTTCATAAGAACTGTGTGGTTTCCACTATACACTGTTTATTTAGCTGCTTTCAAGTTGTATCTAATAAAAAATGTATGTATGAAAGCTGGCACTAAAGCCGACAAATGCTTAATTTATCTTTCAATTCAATTTGTCTCTCACACTACGACTATAATATTTAAACAAAGTTCAGGAAATTCAGTATCCGACTTAAATTTCCTTCAATACTTCATTTTCAAGTGCAGTCTCATCTGTTAATGTCAAATCAGTCATGGCCAAAGCATGGTCTCAATTGAAACTCCATATTCCAGTCGTATGGAAACAAGAATATTCTATTTATGTACAAGTTTCTAATACTCATACTTTACATTCAAGCTACTTTGTACTTCTACTTCACAACTATTTCAAGGGAAATGTTTTCACCTCCACTACCTAACTGAACTTTTCGTACATAATATCTTTCTGTATGAAACACATGATGAACTTAAAGAAATTATCCATCATTATTGATTAAACTGTACAATGATTAGCAATTATTTTGTGTCAATATAGGTTATTATCGCGACATCTTTCTGCAGATCAGTCTGGATAAATCAGCATAATTTATTCTTGGGGCAGAAACTACAACTTTCCTTTAATCAAACAGTAGCTCCGCTCCGAACCAGCACCGGTTTCATATCCATGCAACATTATGGATGGAAACCTCAGGTACTCTTACAACCAGATTAGTGACTGTTTAATTAAACTGAAAAATGCCAGGCGCTCACTGAGCCTGTGATAGAGAGTATAATTCCGCAGCTGTATTAGCAGGAGGCTCATTACTCAGCACTAATGGGTTTCTCCTGCAGAGACACCGCACAGCAGCAGGCCTAAGCTTCTGCTCCTGCTCTATGTTTTTAATCAAGCGTACTCTGCTGTGAAGAGAAATAAACAATAAACTACATACATGAAGCTGTCCTCCAGATGGAAAACAACAACTTGCATATTGCTTTATGTAGCCTGTTGCTGCCTAGGAGGGGTGGTGTTAGCTCCCCCTGATGGATTCTGATCACAGTGACCTCAGGATTATTTGGCAGTGCAGAAACTGTATCATTTCTCCAGGGCTAGGTTGGTGCTAAAACTTTAGGTAAAGCCCCCCTGTCTATATACTCAGCTTGGAACTCAGCTTGGTACTTGTAAAGCTGTATAATTTATTTTATTAGAGACTCTGGGCCTCTCCACTCACCCGCCTAGGTTAACTATCTTAAATTGTTATGTTATTGATCCCATAAGCACTCAAAAAATGAGTTAGTCTAATATTGCTCTTTGACATAACCTCAGGTGACATCAAATAAATCAAAACACTTCGTCCACAGGCTTCATTAGTTTCTCACTCAGGGAAAGTCGTAATAAATGTAATCCCCCCCCCAAACCAGTGTATCTCCTTGGGCCTGTCTCCCCTATTTGGAAACCTCTGCTCAGGTCTAATTTAAATCTAGTCTTGTCCGATCCAATCATATCTGATCTAGAATTTCTTTCATCTAATTTAACCTAATAAAACTAAACAAATAAACAAACAACAACAACACAAATACAGCAGACAAAGGCTCTATGGCCAACACTCAAGTAATCCAGTGAAAATAGCATGGAGGTCAGAGGCCGGTTATCCAAGCATCAACATCAGACATCCAGCATCCTCGGGGGCCAAGGAAAAGGGGGAGAAGGAGGAAGAGAGGAATGACATCGAGCAGGTGAATTACCCGTCCTCAGATGAGCTTCCACCACATCGGTGGGTTTGGGGCGAGGCCCTGAGGAGCATGATGTTATACGGTGTTGGTACAGACAGCGATCAGCGGACATGTCAACCCGTCATCCAGAAGGAAACACAACCTGAGCCCTGTGCCGTGGTCACAGC
The DNA here is from genome assembly GCF_963576545.1 of Limanda limanda. NCBI lineage: Eukaryota > Metazoa > Chordata > Actinopteri > Pleuronectiformes > Pleuronectidae > Limanda > Limanda limanda. The sequence goes on from NC_083643.1 coordinate 25,572,741, forward strand.
TGTTCATTAAACTGACAGCAGCCCAGTGTAAAACAAGCAAAGTACTACAGGTTCATGTCAACATGTTTCTACCCAGAAACTGAATTCAACCATTTCCCTTCGGTTCCAGGCTTCATATAGTCCAATCAAAATATATAATTTAGCATGTGAGATCAAGATGTTGAAGTGGACATGGTCCAGATATGGTATAATTCAGAGATGAGGTGACAGTCAGTGCTATAAATCCTGTACTCCATATCAAAATGTTGGTTTCATGTTGTATCGCTAACATATAGCCTGTAACTTAATATCCTTATATGCAACCAGTTTGGTGTCTCACCTGCATTAAAGGGCAGAGTCACGTTATCTAGTCATGATACAACAAGTACAAAATGAATTGTTCTGTTGTTGTGATGATTTCTACTGCTCATACTTGTGTGCTACTGAAATATAGAATCCACATATTTTTTGTTCCATGATAAAACATTTAAATTTTATAGCTGTAGTTAATGAAGATGTTTAATAAAGATTTCTGTCTTTTTAAGTAGCAGTGGAGGGAAATTCACCAAAAAGACATAGCTTCAAGTTAACCCTCGATACAAAAAACTAACTTTGCTCTGTATAACTTTATTAGAGCACCATGTGCCACAGATAATATTCAGATGTATGAATGCTAGGTGTTTTGGGCTACAGCTGCTTGATTATTATTCACTGTAATAGAGTAAACATCTTGTTGCTGGAAATTAAGTACTTCATCTTGTGGTGTCGTACGTGAGTTTTGTTCAGTCCCACGAGTGTGAACAACACTCACGTTCACAGATCCATTCACTTCACCATTCACCAAAATATGAGCATGTTCAATGAGCGCCATTCTTTATGTGCATTAATCCACAACAATTACAACAGCAATGTCAAAACCAGAGAGACAGCAGCAGCTGGTAGTAAAATGTTTAAATCAATCCTTGCTAAGATTTTTGTCTGTTTTTACTGTATGTCGGTTTGTGTAATTACACTGAGTGCAGTTCTCACCAGAGTCTATTCTTGTATGTGTACAAATACATGGCAAATTAATCTGATTCAGATTCTGCTCTTCCAGTGACTCACCTCTACATGGTTATTGTTTGTCTGGACCCACACATCTTATCTGGTCACTTGTAAATTAAAGTCCTTCCTGAAGATCAGAGCAATTTATTCTTTCTGTGTGAATAACATGAGATTAACTAGATACAATGTGTGTGGTCATATCTTCCGCTTTTGTTATCCACCACAGGCACTGGAATCTTTTAAAGGCCTTGTTCAAAACTCTGGAGGAAAAGTTTTTTTCTCAGACACGACTGACATCCATCAGAGAAATGAGACTGGAAAATGTAAGGTGGAGGTAATCGATCGCAGAATGATTACATGAGTTAACAGTGAAATTGCAAATACAATTTTTATGGAGTTAATTGCTGTGGGCTCAGAGTGTGAGAGAGAGAGAGACTTCAGCAGTGGATCATTTCCTTGATCAACGATAATGTGAATAAGCACGTTTGGAGCCTGAGAACAGCACAACATTGATAGATGAAGGTCTGGATAATTACAGACGCAAAGAGTCAGACAAGATCTCAAATTTAATCAAGCAGAGAGAAACTCCAGCTCAGGGACAGCCAATCTGTGTGAGTGTGATACATTCACTGGAGAGCAAGTGAAACCACAACCACTGCTAACCTGCAACATTATTCATGGAATGTGCAACACATGAAGTTTTAAATACTTGCACTAAATCCCAGTGTGACATATATATTCATTGAGACAACTAACACAGAAAATCTGAGCCGTTTATTGCCCAATAAGCTGGAAAGAGATTCAGCATAACACAAACCTCACTCACTCAGTTTCGGTGAATGTGGTGAGAGGAACATAACGAAACACTGTTGAGCTCCTCACTGTCATAACAGCCAATTTAACCGTCTGCAATTCTGGAGTGAGGAACCATCTTGCCACAATCTGAGCTTTTTTGGTTTTGGCCAAACCACAAGCAAGCAGAATCCTAAGTGGGAGGAACTATGGCAGTCATAGGAGAGGCTTAGATGTGACAACCATGTTAAAACCAACACTATGCAAATTTCATTAAGCAGCCCTGTTTAGTCATTAGTGATGATAAAAACTCTGGAATCTCATATTTTTTTCTAATTTGACATCTTTGTTGGTGTCCTCTATGTTTACGACACCTCTTTTTTCCTCCTGAGAATTGCATTCTTTTCTTTGTTTTCTGTTTTGCTTCCCTCGCTTGTCATCATCGTGCCCTCTCGTTCATGATGAATCCTTTGAATCTCCTACAGTTTTCTCATAGGAGTTAACTCAGACATTAGAGTCTTAACAAGGAGCTGGCAGGCGAACTCTCACCCAGACATCTTTGTTCTCACGTACAGCCCCTCCGGGGAATGTCAAGAGATTATCTGGAGTTCAGTGCATGTCTAAAAGCAGCTTTGATTGTCTTGATAATATGATAAAGCTGTGTGATGACTCTGAAGTGATCCTCCACACTATCATCATTGATGGTTCAACATGATACTCTGAAGGTGTCATGGAAACCTCAGCCCCATGTCTTCCTGTCTGTCATAAACTGCAGATTAGCTGCTTCTGTTACGTTTTGTCGAGGGCAGAGGAATGTCGCACCTGGTTAAGTCATGTGGCAAGTTGGGATTTGTGAATATGGGCTTTACAAATGCTGCAGTTTGTCCAAACAGAGGTTTACTTTGTGAAGGCCTCAGAGTGAACACAGTGATGATTAACAAGCTCCAGGAGGTTCAACTGCAAACAGGAACTAAAGCATTTTAAGCAGAACAAAAAGTGCAGCACTGCAAATACAATATAGACAGATGTACTTGAGTTGGAGGAGGAGAAGAATATTTCTCTTACTTTCTGTACAGTTGAAAGCTGTTAATTTCAATCGAATTCCACTTCATGGTCAGGCTTCCTTCCAGCAACTGTGACCTAGCTAACAATACAACCGGTGGCTGTCTACAGACCTTGCAGCTCAGCAGCTCTACCTCTGAACTTCATGGTAAACTGGTGACCATTACCACTCTCAGCCCGTCTCCCGTGGTTTCTGCTCTGTCAACACACTGTCCTCAGAGAGTCATTATTCTGACCAGGAGCAGAGGGGCAGCTACACATAGGAGACGGGATCATTAAGGAGCACGAGAGAGTGAAGTGTGAGTGGCTCAGTGACAGCGTGTTCGACACCAGAGTGTTGTATCGAGGCTTCTGTGTAGACAGGGATGGTTAGTTAAATGTCTTTCAAGTCTCCGGAGTGTTGGCCAGCCAGAGGGTGGAGAGCTGAATAGCCACTGATAACCTCACCAGGTCTGGTGAGTCCCTTGTACAGGTTTCATGTTGCTGAATGTTCAATCAATTGCTTGACCTTCATTAAGCCGACCAGTAACACTGGCTAGATAAATCTCTCTCTGAGTCTGACCAGTGGCTGGTTTGGTGACCTGGAGCATATACCACAAAGCTGATTAAGATGTTGATCTGTTGAGTCCGTGTTAACTGACTTGTGTGAGCATTCATGTCCTCGTACATAAAGGGGGCGTGTTCAGCAGCGCAAACCAGTGCACCGTATTTCACAGAGCAAGAGTGCACAGTCAATCTGATACTAAGATATCAAATCAAACAGTGAAACAGCGAACAATGTCTGCAGATACAATAATTGACTGAGTATATTCAGAAGAGATGCAATTCTTTTCACATATACTATATAATCTCAATATATAGTATTATCAACATGTAAGTGCACGTTTATATGTGAAAACAGTGAGGATACTTGCATTAAAGCACTGAGGCAATATGATTGACCGTGGATGATGCTGTTGTGTAAGTATTTACTTAATTTTAATTACATTTTGTCACACAGTTTTTCTAAACTGATAAACTGAAACTGGACCCACTTGATCTTCATCAACATCAGAGCAAAGGTTCTCTCTTACCAATGTGTTAACACTTTTTCATTGGGTTCACACATTGGAACACAGATCTCACACAAAGACGTACGCTCTATTGATTTAACTGTGCTAAACAAAAGGAAAAGAAGCTCCTTCTTCTGTAATCAGACTGGCTCCACCCATAAAAAGGGTCACCTCTGTACTTATCGATCCGAACATGGATTTAAGAGGTCTAAGGTCATATAAATGGAACAAAAAATACAAAATTCACTAACGCAGAAACTGAACCTTATTCACTTTCCACATATGTTCAGACTTCAGGTCTCACATGTCACAGTTCATTAACATAAACACCTCCACACAAGAATCTCAAAATTAAATTTGCATTCAATTACACACATGCATTCAGCAGTTTAGACAAAGTAAGTACGACCTGTGAACTGCATAGCAGTATTATTGATCTGATATTGATCACATGTTTAGCATCACTGATAAACACATAAAGTGTGCGGTGAGAAAATGTCTGGTCCTAGAAGTTGTCAAATAAAATGAATTCACGCTGATGTGAATCTTAATGTTTCATGTAGAACATGATTTAATCTATATGTGTCATAGAGAACATGATCGAGGGAGATCCACAGATTCTGATAAGCTTTAAACTCTGTCTACGGATCCAGCTTCTCACAATCCTCACTCAGATGTCAATTGTGGCCTCAAGTGTGCAGCATTTTTTTTTGTTGCTTGTGCAGGACAACACCAAGTTACCACAAACAAAAACTGTTCGGAGCAGGATTCAGCTGCAGCGTAAATTGTCATGGCAACAGACCTCGGGTTAAACCCAACCTCCTTACTTTGCACAGGTCAACCACAAAGTTACTCCAGACTTCACAAAGTTACCCTTGATAAGACAGTAACCTTGGTTCATAGTACAGGCCCCTGCTTACTCGGGCTGCCCTTGTTGATATTGGGGTATAATGCCCCCATTTGTGATCGACAGTTGGTGAGATGGAAGTGAGATAAGTTTAAAAGCTCAGTTTATTTCATACAAATACTAAAACTACGGCAGAGCATACTAAAATGAAGGGGAAGTATCTATGTGCTTGTTGCAATATTCTAATGGGGGTAGGAAACAGTCACTTTCCTAATCGCAGTGGAGGAGGCCAAAGGTCCGCTGAACCACAGCTTGGTTGCTTCTTCACAGCTCTCAGATTAAATATTCAACACCACTTGATTATAGTCTCTTCTAAACCATCACAGAGGACATGGCTGGCAACTCCTCCAGCCTTCGTAGCAGCCGTCTCGGTCTAGAGAGGCTGTGGTTCCTGGCCCGCTCACAGAGGAACACATGAGGAAATTACACCAATCACTAGAATCTTAGGGGCACGCAGCATGGATGAGATGACGTCTCTTTCAATATTCATATATTGACTTAAGTCTAACCTGCATAACATACCTGCACATAGAGGAACACAAGGAAATGAAAGAGCAAATATTTGTTGCAGATGGAGTAAATTTACTCGAGAGTGGAGGCAGATACCTTCAAACATTAGCCAAATCACAGCCACTAGTTGCATATGTGATGGATCTGGAATGTCGGTGGCTGGAGGGGGGGGAGTAAAAAAACAGTCAGACACGTTCTACTTCGTAGTGTAGTTTGTAATTGTACAGAAACTAAATAAAGATCCCACCCAAAAAATCCTTTTTTTAATCAAATTTAACCTAATCAGATGTCGCAATTATTTGTCAAAGAATGCCATAGCCTATTATATTAAAGAAGGGGAAAAGGATTCCTGTAGCCACCTTTCCAAAGGTACATGAGCACTTCCCTAACCCCTACACCCTAACTTCTAATACAATTAGATGTTTGATTTTGGAACCATCAGTGTGTGCATAACCTGGGAGAGCTATTTTATGGGTCCAGACAGTTTGCAAAACATATTCACCACCGTATCTCTGGGTGGGATGCAGGAATATCGACTGTGAACTCACCACACTGTGGAAACAGATGAGTTTGTTTGGGCAGCTCCATCATCAGCACCATTACAGAAGCTGCAGTGTTTGTTTAGTTGTTTAATTAATGTTGTGTGCAACAGCGACGCTCCTCCACGGCTGATAAGACCTGAGGAGAGACGTTGTTTGCCCAAACACACTTATTGAGTTTCACGTAAAAGATGAAAACCTTTCAGCTCAAACAGGATCTCAATTATCATACTTCAACAGTGGAGCTGCACTGCAAGAGAAAAATGGTTCATTAATAGAATTGTTCTTGTGTAAACATTTGATTAAAGACTCTTTGCATTCTCCTCTGCAGCCCGATAAGTTAAATTTATGAAGTACTTTAACTTAATGAATCCTGGAAGAGGTTTCACACCAGTTAGAATTGAATGATCAAGGAGCTTGTTCTTCAAAACATTTAAATAACTAAGAAAACTCCAGGAGAGGTGTCTGGAATTTAACAATTATTCATCATGAAATATTTTGCAATTACATCAGAGCTGCTTGCACACACAGCAAATCAGTTGTGTTTGGCATTACGCAAAATTACTATAAATGTGCTGAATCCTACTCTCCTCCGCCCTTTGGATCTCAGATTCAGAATTTAAAGCATAAATAGTGGAGAAGTTTATTGACGCCAGTGAGGCGGCTGTGGCTCAGCGGGTAGAGCGGGTTGTCCTTTAAACAGATGGTCAGCGGCTTGATCCCAGTCTTCCCCAGTTTGCATGCGGACGTGTCCTTGGGCAAGATGCTATACCCCAAATTGCCTCTGACGGCTGTGCAATTCTGTACTCCAGGATGTCCGAGACCGAGACAAACATCTCCTCACACCTCACAGTTGTGTACAAACAGAAGTAGAACCTGAGTGGAAGCATATCAGGTCTTTTCATGTCGAGAATTTAATATCTAAAAATGATTAAGCTTCCAAAATCTGCAAGACTTCAAACGTTATTTCTTTTCATGTTTTCACCTCAGGGTTTTCACATTCCTCAGTGGGTACATTAATCCTTATGAAGCTTAAATACTCTGTCCATAACTGAAAAAAACTTGTGAAACAGGAACCTGGGGAGCAGTAGTGGTATGTTCACTGTAAAGAAAACTGAATGAGATCGTCTCTTATGCAGCCTGTTGCTTCTTTTACCCCCTCGCAGCATTAAATCCCAGTTTTATATGAGCTGTTGTAAAAACGAGTGAACAGATTTTCCTGCGCCTGTAGAGAGATATGAAAGAACTCCACTGTACTGAAGAGAAAGCTCCTCTATAACCTGCAGGTAACCCCAAGGAAACATTTCAGCTGCATAGATGTTCATGTTTGATTTGATTCCTTCAACGTGCTCAATCGCATTTGCCTCTCTGCACTGTGTTGTAAACTCGTAGTCTCTGCCTCCTCAGTGACCCAGTCTCGTCTGCATTAATATTTCAGGTTGCCTAAAAACTTTAAATGGGCGAGTGGCGTGCCAATCTGTAATTCCAACATTCTGAATAATTGATGCTGCTGGAACCTGATGCACTGCAGAGCCGCAGCGGCTGCTCCTCTGGAGGAAATTTACATCCGCTCAGCTACTGATCTACATTTCCCATCAGGCCTCAAGAGCACAGACAAACAGAGAGAGACATACATGAATAGTATCATGCTAATTATTTGTTCCAGTGTAATGTGTCTGACTGTTGATAAAGAAGACAGATTTCAGTAGCCTGCACACTGACAAAACATCACCGAACAGCATGTTCTGTTTTACAACAAATCTCGTGCAGACCAGACCAACAATGAATTGATCATAAAAATATTGTTTGTACATCTAAAGCCTGATATATCTAATTCCTCTAAGCCATCAGTGAGCAAAATGGACATGTTCCTTTTTCACCATTAACACACATCCTCCTGCTCCAAATGTAGATTAATCCACTGCTGAAAATATCCCCCAATTGATGCACTACAACTACTGTCCAGCTGTGATACTAAATTCATTTCCACTGTCAATGAGGTGTGCACCTACTGTATGCTGTTTTCCATCCCTTTAGCTAATTTAGCAGCACAAGTAAAGTGAAACCAGACACAATGAGTGCTGGTTGTATTTCACAGTGAGACCCGGTGCTGAAAGACTCACAGAGTGGTGTTCCGACATACTTGGGTAGGTCAAGTCAACTCAATGGCATTTATACAGCACATTTATAGACAACAGGGGTTGACCCAAAGTTGTTTAAACTGTCACTGTACTGTGGAGAGCATCAACAACGTCTGTTACCTAGCAACATGGTGTAATGTCTGTGTTTACAGCCCCTGTGGAGTTAAATTATTTATAACATATCTGCATTCTCTGCTGCTTCATGCTGCTGTTAATTCATTAAGAAGGGGCATATTTGATTTACTGTATGCTCAATATTGCTACATAAAGTTTATGGACACCTGCAGGGTGTTTCTATTTTTTTGATTTATATCAGTGACAGCAGGTTAAATTACATAAACACCTTTCTGTCTAACAGCACCACACTCTGCCAACTTCAAAATGATCAGTTAGTCATCAACTTTCATCATTAAGGAGGATTTGTAGCATATTTGTAATTTTTTGCTGTATACTATAAGAGTTTATCTTTTAGTGGTTGCTTTTGCAGCAGCTCTCACCTGGTGATGGAGTATATGCATTGAGATACCAACACATAAAGTATACCAGGCCATCCAAAGATGTTAAATTCAATAGTTTTCCGTATAAAACACGTTTTTACCCCTCCACCTTTTGAAAATGTAACAGAGAAACGTTTAGTCCAAGTACCTTTTATTCACTTACTTTGTACTTTTATATGACACCATACAATATATACACCAGTATCTTTCCTCAAACTTGAGTAGTTTTTTTTAGTAACGGTACTTGTTACTTAAATAAAATGTCCTGGTGCTCTTCCAGCCCTAAATTTAACATATTGCCTGAGAACTGCAGTTTTTCCTCCAGAGGGGCAGAAAATGGGAAACGCTTCAGGGGGTTTCAACAGGCTCTGAACTGAGACACAAACTCCTAAAGTGCTTTCATCACTCCAGGGACAAACAGGATTTCACAGCTTTCTGCAGCGAATCCTGCCGCCTGGGAAAATGCCTGTCTGCTGTGAAATACCTGTAATAGTAGCAACAAAAGGACTTGAGAAAATCCTGATTTAAAAACCTGTCCTGAAAAACAGACTGGGTACTCAGACAAAGATGGTCTATTGCATTTGGTAAACATTCCAAAGTTACAGTGTTGATGTTTTGCTCTCTTGTCAACTTAACTAACTTCTTTGCAACAACAGATATCATGAGACATAAAAAAATGCTGTCTGTTGCTGTTCAGTTCAACTTTGTCTCTTTTGGACAATGCAATAAATTCAACATAATGACCTGAATCTAATATCTGTTTGAATTATTGCATACTAGTAAACACTGACTTCAATGGTCAATGGAAAATCACAAAAGCAAAATTGGTTATTATAACATAGATGTGATGTTTTGGACTTGAATGAATGAACAACAACCACTGTGAGTTTTATTCTCTCTCTCTCCACTTGTAAGGGTTGTGTGGTGGGGAGGTCATCTGCCAGTCACAAGGCTGACATAAAAACAAAAGCTCATGGTCATATTCACACCTACAGCTAATTCAGAGTCATGTCTGGGCAGTGGGAGGAAGCCACAGCAAATCCACAGACACATGGGGGCAAGGAAACCAAAAGAAACCCCCAAAGTAGGTTTCAAACCCAGAATCTTCTTAATGTGAGGCAACTGAGTAAAACCACTGCACCACCATCAGTGTTACCCATTAATTATAAAGAAAGTGGTGGTCTGCCAAAGTCAAATTTATCCTTCCTCAGTTTCAAAATGAACCAAAGCATTTGTACCACTTCTCATAATGACATATGAGATCTCTAACTTCAACTATGGTACATAATGTTTATATCGTCCACACAGAGAGTCAGACCTCATAGTTTCAGATGCATTGTGGCTAACAAACACTGACGGAAACATTGACCATGAATACAAACAATTGATCTAATGCTGGCTTTCTACACACAAGTGACAAACCTGCTGTGCAGCCAGGAATAGCTTAACGTAGGAAAATGATGATCTAAAATGGGCCCTTAGTTTTGCCACGTTGTTTTCATGTGGAATTGCTTGATTAAAAGGTTCACAGTGTAAGATCTAGTGGCATCTAGTGGTGGTGTTGCAGATTGCCACCAAATGAATACCCCTCACCTCGCCCTACCCCTACATGCGAAAGATTGGATATAAAAATTGACAAAGTGGCTCCAATTAATGAATGAAGGCAAAATATTCCAGATACAACACTGCCATCTTGCCCATTCTTGCCAGAGTGGAGAAGCAATCATCCGATAACTAACTCAAACAAAATTTATCAGAACATGTAACACTTTGAGATACATCAGTGTAATGAGAACTACTTAAAATGATAGAAAACATTTGGAAAAACTCTACATGATGTATACTGTGACTTTTCTGTCCATATTCCATCCACTAACATGGAGGAGCTGGGATTTATGAGCTATACTGCATCACTTGGCCTCGCTTTGGGGTAGCCATTATGTTGTATTTTTTAGCATGTATGCAAATCTACAGTAGCTTTGCTTGCTTTGATTTTGCATTGTATTGTGCTTTTTAAATGTTATCCTAACCCTTCAGCCTTTCATTCCTCTGCCTGCATGAAGCCTTTGAAAGCTGTCCTTCCTGCTATTCTGATCATGTCTGGTCACAATGCACTGAGTTTCCTCTGAAATTGACCAAAGGAAACGATTGAAGAGCCACCTTTCAAGATATCCCCAGACACAGAGAGAAAATACATACAAACTCATGCACTGCATAAATAAGCGCTCACAATCTGAGCCACCCACAGACAATTACACTATGATTACAGACCTCATAATCGGTCTCTGCAGGAGGATCAGGTGGTCTGTCTTTAAAGGGAACATTTTTAATCTGCAGTTTGAATACAAGAGAAAAAACCCTGCAGACTGTTGCTCTGCAGCCCATTGGGTCACAAGTACTCAATCAACAGCAGAACCAAGTCGGATACATAAAATGGAATTGTTTCAAAACTCAACAGGGTAAATTTACGATTATTTTCATAAGTTAGCTATACCTGTCATTTGTGCATATTAATTAATATTTGTGAAAGTACTACATTTGCTATTTAAATTACTGGCACCATTTTCTTTTTAAATTCTAGTTAAAAAATGTGCTTGCATTTTCAATATGTAGCACGTAAAATACAACATGATTAAAATTGTATGATCTGTTAATAAAAGGATGAAGAAGAGACCAGATTCTTCAGGAGAAATAAACTTACTGAAAATCCATCCAAACTGAATCATGCGTTCACCCTATCAGAGGTCCAGTGTCCTTGAGGAGTCACAGGACTTTCCCTGTTCCCTCACTTCTCTCTGAAACAGACCAATTTCCGTTGTGTCAGCTGCGCGTAGCATAATTATTTTGACACTCCAAATTGAATTTCCTACTTTTGCCTGGCTCTGGGTTTTTTTTCATCAGAAGACTTATTGAAGTGTCACTCTGAGTGGCGCCACTGCACATTTATTTTCCTATTATTCCAGCTGATAAATATTTTGATGTCTCTGTTATGTTGTGGCGGGGTGCAAGTGTCTCTTGAAAGTCACAGAATGAGAGGAAACGCTCTGCTGTGCACTGTTTTTCAGCCACACTTCAAATCAGACTCAAATTAGACTCATTTTGGCACAATTGCTGCACTGTTGACATCTGGTCTCATTACTAACAGCACACGATGTTATCATTTCGTCAAAAGAGATACATACTTCTTTCATCAACTGTCAAATCCAGCAGGTACAATGAAGCTGCTGTTCATACAATCTCCACTATATAGACATAAAGAGAAAGCACCACCTTTTTATGACAAATGAACAATGTTCAGCAGGCAGAAGATAATTTCCCCTCTTTTACTGTTAGTATTAGTAAAGAGGTTTTAAAATAAATACGTCATTATGCTGCTATTAAGGCTTAAAAACTAGTTTCTGGACATGTCTCAGCCAATCACATGTCAGTGGCAACTCTACAAAGGGTTCTTTGAACCAAAGGCCTCATTTCATTGATTTATCAATTATCGGATAATAACCTGGTTGGTTGGATGGCTTGTTTTTTGGTTAGTTGGATACTTAGCTGGTTGATTGAATGCCTGGTTTATTGGGTAGTTGGGTGCATTTTGAATGTTTAATGTATTGGTTAGGTAGCTGGATAGATGATCACCTAGTTAGCTGGATCTGTGATTTATTGGTTAGTTTGGTGATTGGATGTCTGGTTTATCGGTTAGTTTGATGATGATTACCCGTGTGGCTGGATGGTTGGATGTTTAAGTTATTGGTTAAGTGGTAGGATTTGTTATTAGGTTGGTTGTGTGGTTTATTGGTTAGTTGGATGATAAGTTGTACGGATTGATGTTTGGTTTATTGGTGTCTTGATAGGCTGCATTGGCTGGTCAGTGGTTGGTATTACCTGTTGGTTGCCTTCTTGTTGTTGGTTACCAGGTGGCAACTAACTGCATCATGCTGTTGGCCTCATGTTGTGGTATGCCGATCTGAACGATGTGGTTGTGGTTGGAATCCTGCGAGTATGTGTGTATAAACTGATATATTTAAACAGGTATAATAAGTGGTCTCAAGTCAAGGTATATTCTGATATGGGGCAATAAATGTAAAACAGTATTGAATTGAAAAGTTAAACATCTGGCATACATGGCATCTGACAGGATGATCTTGTCGTCATGACAATATCAGCGTGAGCTTACATACAGACATGCATCTCTTTTTGAGTGTGCAGCTGGATGAGCTTCATGCCTGATGGCAGCCGGAAAAATTCCAGCTGTAAACCTGAACTTTTCAAAGCGTACATCATCAATTGTGTGATGTGTAACTCCCTCCAGTGAAAGTGTAGTGTTGTGATATCTGGTTCCGTTACAGCCTGTGATGGTTGTCAGGGCTAATAAAGTAGATTAGATGAGGGCTGAGAGCTTGAAGAGGAGGATTTCTTCCGACTTATTGCTGCATGTGACACAATTGTATTTACAAAGAGGTGCGTGTGATTTTGATGTACCCAGACAAGATGATGGGGTTCAGCCGCTCCGTCTCAGCGTGAAGTGACGTTTGAAAACAACATGTCGGATGACAGCGGGAGACAACTGGTGAGTAACAGCTGAGCTAAAGGCTCCCGCGCGTCTCCACAACTCATCTGCGCTGACAGATTCAGGACGGCAAAATTGCAGCGCATCGCAATCTGCATCAGCAAGAGACTGGACAAAACAATAACTGTATGTGCTATTGTGAGACTGAAAAGTTCAGTTTCTGAATAAGCATTTTTAAAATCTGAATTTTCCTGTTATAGTAATTGTACATAAATGTGTGCTGGTAATTCCAAAGTGGTTGAGTTCATAAGCACAAAAACTAGACAACATATTCATGTATTTCCCTCGACTTTTCTATGGAAAAGAGGCAAAGAGGACAACTAGCTGAAGTAATGACATTTGCTGAATTGTAACTGCTATGCAAAGGCCGTAGAAGGCAGCGGCGTTATGTGTGCACCCACAAGATCACCCAGAGGCACAAATAGCTCGGGGAATTTCATAGTCTTCTTCAGGAGCAGTGTCTGGATGTCGTTTCCAGTGCTACCTGCTGCTGACCAGCTGACAGGTTTAACCACTGACTAGCTTGGATCAGTCCAGTGAGTTTCATTCTCAGTGCTGATTGGCTTTCGCGATTGGTTTGGGTCATTCGCATCGCCTGGAGCAAAAGACACAAAATGTACATCTATTCACGTCTTTGCATTCACTCATTGTGCGGAAAAAATCATGTGTGGTGTGACAACCCAGTCTCATCAGGAAACGTTCAGTGGGAACGTTGGTCCACTTGGACAAACGTTTCCATCTCACAATCTGGCCTATCAGATTGTGAGATGGAAACGTTTGGTCCGCCCATTGTTTTGCATTGACGTGTTTTCACGTCACGTGACTCCCGAGTTCCCGTCTCCGGAAAGGAAAACATGGCGGACAGTCCTTGTTTTTTCAGATAAAAACATGATTTTGTAACTTAGTCTGGGCATTAAATTACATTCTGACACCATTTCTAGCGAGAAATGTGGTCTTTGCTTCCACAGTCTTCAGCCAGTTTGTGCTTATGATATATATTTTAATAGTTATCACGAATGTTTTTATCGTTGCTATGGTGGTTGCTATGACGCTGCCATGCACACAACGTCGTAGCGTGCTGTTTAAATCACCGTCCCTGCGTGGTGTCGTTCAGTGATTGTGTATGTTATTCATGTTAAATAATATTAATATTTGAGGCTAGATTACACCTCTAATGCGAAGGATCCTGCGAGTCTGTTCAGAGGCGGACATGAGTGTGACACCGGACCGAGATCGCGAACGGACCGGACCTGACGTGTGGCTGGCGTAAAAAAAGGTTTTGTAAACATCCTGTCCATTTAACTTAGCGCTGTCATAAACACGGACCATTTGGAAGACAACGATGTCATCTTCCTTCTGTCAGGTAAGTAGTTTATTGTTATATATATTTATTGTTGAGTATAGTTTATTGAGTGCTGAGACAGCGGATGCGGAGTCCGTCGATAAACACAACGGATGCATTTCTTCAGCTAATATGCCATTGTTAGCCACATGCTTCAGCCCTAGGTAGCATGTGCTTACCTGGGAGGTGAAAACATGGTTTTTGAAACCAGTTCAAGACGCTCAGCTCATCATTAAGGGACGCTACAATATAAATATAAACATGAATTTGATTTATGAATGCTTTAGATTAATAAGGAGTGTATTTCTCGACCATTACTCCTCAATAACAGATCAATTTGGTTTAATGTATAGTATGCAATATGACAATAATGTTTTCATGTTATGGAGTTGCGATTCATTTTATAAAACAATTGCTATGTTCTGTTTTTTAATCAAGGAGGATCCAAGTGAAGCTACAGGAGTTTCATTAACGTCAATAACTTGGACCGAACAGTTTATTTTGCTTGATGAAGAGCAGGAGGCAGTGTGGAGAGAAAGAGGAGCCGGGTTGAGCCCACTTCCATCATCGTACCACAAGGAAGATGAGGGGGAGAAATTATCCTACCATTAAAGAGGTACTTTTAAGTTACATACCAGAAACACCATTTTATATAATGTGCCAAATATAAATTTGTATTAAATCCCCAAAGTACGCTGGCTGAAATACAAGTTAATATCACACTGAAAGAGTTTTGATCAATCATGCTTCCCTGCTGTGATTGTTCAACTGGGAAAACAACTTTTTCCACAGGAAGGCAAGTAAATTTAAGGAATGCATCTGCAAAGTTTTCCTCTGTTATGTATAATGATGACACCCATCAAACATTATGTTAGCAATATTTACACCTTTTCATTTATACTGTTTATTTCTGTCTACATGTTTGAATTTGCCTTCATTAGTTTCAGAAAAGAGCGATGATGTATCGGTCAGTGGGCGGCAGCACGAGACTCCGCAAACTAGTCTCTAAGCAAAGTAGACGAAGGCATTGAGGTTGCGGCCTGCCATCATTATTATTTTGCTTAAGGGACTGAATACGTTTCATGCAGAAATATTAGCATTTCCCTTATATCTACCAAAACTGCTTGTTTCCCAGACTGCAGTTTTGTTTTGATCCGATGTGGTGTGCAAATACTAACCGTATATCTGCAATGGGTTGTTGGGCATTAACATTTGTAACTCTAATTTTGTTTTGACAGACTGTGCAAAGAATGTTGAGAACATCACTAACCAGTGCAGTGTCCGTCTACATATTTCTACATATTTTCTCTCATATAAATGTCACTGTAACCTCTTGACAACTGAAACCATAACATGAGGTCAGTGTGGCCTTGACCTTTTGACTTTAAGACAAATACACAGTTAGACAACCCGAAAACATGCAGTAATGCCTCCGGCGACTCGCTATTGCAGAGGCATTAAAATGTTAGTGTAGTAGACCGGATTTTATTGGTGTTACATTGGACATCTTGTATTTGTACACAAAAAATATATTTGTTTTCACATTTTAGATGGCATAAGCAGAGACATCAACTCAGGAAATGGATTTCTGCAGAAAAGAAAGCCTTGTATGTGTCTATATATACATACAAACGCACTTTTAAAACGTTTTGTTTTTTATCATATATTCTCAGGTAGTACTGACGCATTTATGGAGATGGGACATGAGGGCCTTGTCTGCGTGCTCAAGAGAAGATTCCACAGAGTTCAAGCTGAGCAGGCTGCAGCAGGTTTGGAGGAATCCTCCTCTGAAGAGGAAACATGGCGAGGTACTTCTCCACTGATGAAGAAATGTGAGCGCTGTGATTAAGTAAAATCTGCTGCCATGCTACTGTTGCTACTGGTGGGCCCTGCTATTAGCTTGGTGTTTGGTAGCTGTTAGCTTTAGCATATTTATTTTTTAGGGACCTGTCTGACGTTTATGTTTTAAAAAAAAAATCAGAGGGAACCATCTTCATAATTTAACACTATGTTTTGTTTGTTTCCTTCAGTTATTCTCAAGAGAAGCTGCCTCAGCTCCACGGTCCCTCCTGCAGCTTCCACTCCTGATGCTAACCCCCTGTCTACATCACACCATCCGGGCAGACCTGGAGTCACAGAACTTTGTCCAGAGCTGCCGTCTGAGAATTGTTGATCATATAATTTCCAGCAGATGCCTTAATGTAATGTTTGTGTACAATAAATGACATTGATCATAACATATTGGTATTTCCTTGCAGTCATACACCATGATATTGGCAGATAAGATGTTGATTACATTAAAGCAGTGAATGCTCTGCTTTAAGCAACATAAACACACAATGATCCAATGGATTTTAAGTAGAATGGGCACGTTACATTCTGTAGAGAGTACCTCAGTAACGGAAGTCAGAAAATTACTTTCTTTATCTGAGGTTCAGTCAGTTATAGTAACAGCAAAGCACACAGGTCTTGTTGTCTAAGTGGCAACCATATCATATTGTTTAAGATGTGTAACATCAAGCTTGTGTATCAGTGCTAAATACATCCAGTCATAAGTAAGTTCACCCTCTTGTTAACACTAAAAGTAGGTGACCCAGATGTTTCACAATGCAATCTGATAAGGTCGTATGAGAAACATTCTTAACATTAAAGAAATGAACACAGAGGATAGCAATAGATGTTTCACTTTAAATCAGTAGCTGGTAATCGGCAGACTGACTTATTCAAACACATTAATACTACAATGAATGAGGCAGGTGCTTCCTATCAGAAATCAACTATATCGTCACATTAGGTTTCTCCTGAGCTCATGGAAATGACCTTCACCTTCCACTTACTGTCACCTGAACCATACTGTTGTTTCTGTATCTACAGTCACTTAGGAAAACATATACTAGAGGGCAATGTATAAACAATAATACATCTTATTTATATAGAGCTTTTCAAGAAGTGCAAGTACTTCACTGAGGGACAGCTAATACAAGCAATATATATATCTTAAATCCCTGAGATGGGACAGCCTCTCACTTGGATGTAAACCAATTTTAGAACACATTTGCTTATACTGGAGATCTTTTAAATTAATGTCCCAGAAATTATTTCTGATAGCAAACCCCTGCCTCATTCATTGTAGTATTAATGTGTTTGAATAAGTCAGTCTGCCGATTACCAGCTACTGATTTAAAGTGAAACATCTATTGCTATCCTCTGTGTTCATTTCTTAAATGTTAAGAATGTTTCTCATACGACCTTATCAGATTGCATTGTGAAACATCTGGGTCACCTACTTTTAGTGTTAACAAGAGGGTGAACTTACTTATGACTGGATGTATTTAGCACTGATACATAAGCTTGATGTTACACATCTTAAACAATATGATATGGTTGCCACTTAGACAACAAGACCTGTGTGCTTTGCTGTTACTATAACTGACTGAACCTCAGATAAAGAAAGTAATTTTCTGACTTCAGTTACTGAGGTACTCTCTACAGAATGTAACGTGCCCATTCTACTTAAAATCCATTGGATCATTGTGTGTTTATGTTGCTTAAAGCAGAGCATTCACTGCTTTAATGTAATCAACATCTTATCTGCCAATATCATGGTGTAAAAGTGCAAGGAAATACCAATATGTTATGGTCAATGTCATTTATTGTGCACAAACATTACATTAAGGCATCTGCTGGAAATTATATGATCAACAATTCTCAGACGGCAGCTCTGGACAAAGTTCTGTGACTCCAGGTCTGCCCGGATGGTGTGATGTAGACAGGGGGTTAGCATCAGGAGTGGAAGCTGCAGGAGGGACCGTGGAGCTGAGGCAGCTTCTCTTGAGAATAACTGAAGGAAACAAACAAAACATAGTGTTAAATTATGAAGATGGTTCCCTCTGATTTTTTTTTTAAAACATAAACGTCAGACAGGTCCCTAAAAAATAAATATGCTAAAGCTAACAGCTACCAAACACCAAGCTAATAGCAGGGCCCACCAGTAGCAACAGTAGCATGGCAGCAGATTTTACTTAATCACAGCGCTCACATTTCTTCATCAGTGGAGAAGTACCTCGCCATGTTTCCTCTTCAGAGGAGGATTCCTCCAAACCTGCTGCAGCCTGCTCAGCTTGAACTCTGTGGAATCTTCTCTTGAGCACGCAGACAAGGCCCTCATGTCCCATCTCCATAAATGCGTCAGTACTACCTGAGAATATATGATAAAAAACAAAACGTTTTAAAAGTGCGTTTGTATGTATATATAGACACATACAAGGCTTTCTTTTCTGCAGAAATCCATTTCCTGAGTTGATGTCTCTGCTTATGCCATCTAAAATGTGAAAACAAATATATTTTTTGTGTACAAATACAAGATGTCCAATGTAACACCAATAAAATCCGGTCTACTACACTAACATTTTAATGCCTCTGCAATAGCGAGTCGCCGGAGGCATTACTGCATGTTTTCGGGTTGTCTAACTGTGTATTTGTCTTAAAGTCAAAAGGTCAAGGCCACACTGACCTCATGTTATGGTTTCAGTTGTCAAGAGGTTACAGTGACATTTATATGAGAGAAAATATGTAGAAATATGTAGACGGACACTGCACTGGTTAGTGATGTTCTCAACATTCTTTGCACAGTCTGTCAAAACAAAATTAGAGTTACAAATGTTAATGCCCAACAACCCATTGCAGATATACGGTTAGTATTTGCACACCACATCGGATCAAAACAAAACTGCAGTCTGGGAAACAAGCAGTTTTGGTAGATATAAGGGAAATGCTAATATTTCTGCATGAAACGTATTCAGTCCCTTAAGCAAAATAATAATGATGGCAGGCCGCAACCTCAATGCCTTCGTCTACTTTGCTTAGAGACTAGTTTGCGGAGTCTCGTGCTGCCGCCCACTGACCGATACATCATCGCTCTTTTCTGAAACTAATGAAGGCAAATTCAAACATGTAGACAGAAATAAACAGTATAAATGAAAAGGTGTAAATATTGCTAACATAATGTTTGATGGGTGTCATCATTATACATAACAGAGGAAAACTTTGCAGATGCATTCCTTAAATTTACTTGCCTTCCTGTGGAAAAAGTTGTTTTCCCAGTTGAACAATCACAGCAGGGAAGCATGATTGATCAAAACTCTTTCAGTGTGATATTAACTTGTATTTCAGCCAGCGTACTTTGGGGATTTAATACAAATTTATATTTGGCACATTATATAAAATGGTGTTTCTGGTATGTAACTTAAAAGTACCTCTTTAATGGTAGGATAATTTCTCCCCCTCATCTTCCTTGTGGTACGATGATGGAAGTGGGCTCAACCCGGCTCCTCTTTCTCTCCACACTGCCTCCTGCTCTTCATCAAGCAAAATAAACTGTTCGGTCCAAGTTATTGACGTTAATGAAACTCCTGTAGCTTCACTTGGATCCTCCTTGATTAAAAAACAGAACATAGCAATTGTTTTATAAAATGAATCGCAACTCCATAACATGAAAACATTATTGTCATATTGCATACTATACATTAAACCAAATTGATCTGTTATTGAGGAGTAATGGTCGAGAAATACACTCCTTATTAATCTAAAGCATTCATAAATCAAATTCATGTTTATATTTATATTGTAGCGTCCCTTAATGATGAGCTGAGCGTCTTGAACTGGTTTCAAAAACCATGTTTTCACCTCCCAGGTAAGCACATGCTACCTAGGGCTGAAGCATGTGGCTAACAATGGCATATTAGCTGAAGAAATGCATCCGTTGTGTTTATCGACGGACTCCGCATCCGCTGTCTCAGCACTCAGACTGTAAACCTAGATCGTAATAGATCTTTAAAAACAATAAACTACTTACCTGACAGAAGGAAGATGACATCGTTGTCTTCCAAATGGTCCGTGTTTATGACAGCGCTAAGTTAAATGGACAGGATGTTTACAAAACCTTTTTTTACGCCAGCCACACGTCAGGTCCGGTCCGTTCGCGATCTCGGTCCGGTGTCACACTCATGTCCGCCTCTGAACAGACTCGCAGGATCATTAGAGGTGTAATCTAGCCTCAAATATTAATATTATTTAACATGAATAACATACACAATCACTGAACGACACCACGCAGGGATGGTGATTTAAACAGCACGCTACGACGTTGTGTGCATGGCAGCGTCATAGCAACCACCATAGCAACGATAAAAACATTCGTGATAACTATTAAAATATATATCATAAGCACAAACTGGCTGAAGACTGTGGAAGCAAAGACCACATTTCTTGCTAGAAATGGTGTCAGAATGTAATTTAATGCCCAGACTAAGTTACAAAATCATGTTTTTATCTGAAAAAACAAGGACTGTCTGCCATGTTTTCCTTTCCGGAGACGGGAACTCGGGAGTCACGTGACGTGAAAACACGTCAATGCAAAACAATGGGCGGACCAAACGTTTCCATCTCACAATCTGATAGGCCAGATTGTGAGATGGAAACGTTTGTCCAAATGGACCAACGTTCCCACTGAACGTTTCCTGATGAGACTGGGTTGGGTGTGAACACAGCATTACCTCCCTATCTTGTGATCCCAGCAAGCTGTGGATTACACACTCACTTTCTGTGTTGTGAAGCCCACTGAAAGCATTCCCTAAACACACATGCTGTGCAAAAATTTGTTGACAGTTTGTACAGGAGAACTAACTATTTTTGTTTACTGCTTTTCAGACTGGTAAAATGGAACCATTCCGTGGGTTGGTGCTCCTGTCAGTGTCTGAGCCTTGTGTGTGACTCTTCATTTGCTAAATGTGTGTTTTAGAAACTTGTTTTAGTGCCGCTCCCGCTCTTGGAACCCTGAGCAGCACACACATGGGTCTCGTGTTCACGTCACTGATGATCAGAGTTGGAGGTATCTTGCTTTATAAATGTGAGAATTGTTTCACAGAGAGAAACTCACAGGCACATGCAAACAGACGAGTTTTGATAAGCACACACAGGGGGAGTGTGACTTCATTCTCTGCTCAATCATTTTTTATTGTTGCTCTTTTTAAAACCTGGTAACACTGGCATGCTTCTTTAACTGCACCTAGCCTTCACATCGCACATTTACTTGTCGTAAGTTTTTCCAGAGCAATCTGTAAATGTTTGCCTGTTTCTGGTTGCTTGTCATCCTCCAAATGTTTCCTTGCTAAAATACATCTGTCCTCCTCCTGCTAGCAGCTCTGCATTTGCATTTTAAGACAATTTTGTCTCCTTACTTTTAGAAAAGGGCCCTGAGACAGGGTATATTTAGCAACTCAAATCCTGGTTGGCCCATGTACAAAACAAGCCACTGAATGGCTTGATTTTCTGTGGGGTAACATAACAGCAATGAGTCAGAGTCGTCTCCCTGGGACTACTCAGATCCTCTGCTGGATTTCTAAACAAACGTGTGTTTTTGTTGGGTCTGTTTAGTTCCATTGCAAATTTGATATTAATACATTTACAGATAAAACAGATTCACATGTTTAGGAGGAGAAAAACACAAGGGGAAGTGCATTGCGAGCCCATGCTTTGTTACACTGTGAACTTACCCCTCAGAGGCCATTCTTCAGGGCCGATATAAAATGGATACAAGAACAAAGGTTTTGTGGAAACTAGAAATAAAAACAGAAAAATGTGACGTCAGTTTGGTTTGTTGTTATTATTGTTTGTTTTAAATGTAACACTTAGCAAGAGGAGATTCTCCTTAGGATTCTCTTTGAGAAAGTGGATGTGTTGATGACATTTCTAACACACAAAGGACGCAAAACTGAAAAAAAACAAAAGAAAACAAATAGCTCAGGATGCCATACATACATGAAGAAGAAAAAGACGATGCCAAGGAAGCTTGAGATGACGCCGTAGTCCATGCATCATAAACAAAAAACCTTTATTTCTGAAGTACAACATTACATGCCGAACGCCCAAGAGATTTCTGTGTTGTTGTGAACACATCTGACATCAGACTCTCCTGCTGCGTTGTTCATATGTAAAGCTCCGGAGAAAGTCTGGACCAGATTGTTCAGACATTTTCCTGAGTTTATGTCTGTCAACTGCTCACCATCAATCAGTGCCAATTTTTCTTTGTGCAACAAAAGGTTTAAAATGACCAAAAACTCCCCCATTACCACACTCAAACATAGACCTGCAAATTAGTCGTTAGTGGCCCTGAGCTGCTGCTGCTGATTTAATATTCTCAGACTTTCAATTTAGCCAAACAAATACACTTCTGACATTTATCCACAGTTTGTACAGTGGACATGCTTTAACTCTAATTCGCTTTACGAAAAAAACTGATTTTACAGTCACAAAAGTAATATTTCCTGATATAACAATGGATTTCATCATTTTGGGTTATCTTTTTTTTGTTGGCTCCCAGACATTTTAACCATTACGCACCTTTCACTTGTTTAGTTTGTCGTCCCTGTACTTTTCTGCTAAGAAACCCCTTTAAATAGTCCACCTTCCTTATACCTTATACCTTATATAAAATAGTTGTATTTACCTTGTATGCATCTATCCCAGCATTTTCCTTGTGTAGCTTCCATGTGTTTGAACTTTGCATTTGTCTTTGGACCTTTTGGCTGTCTTTAGCGTGTTTGTGGACTGACTTCTTGCGTCTGATCTTTTGGAATGTGAATAACACCTATTGTCTTAAACCCTGGTCTTCTGACTGTGTGTACCCTGCCATTGTCACTTAATTCAGACATGGCTGGGTACTATACAGGGCAAGTAGGTGCTGTAGCACAGGAGTGACATATGAGACACACCAACCAATGACAATGATTTCAGTTTGGCCGTAGCACCACATCATTTGACTGAAAACTCTAGCGAAGATCTGCCTGGAAGAGCTGCCAACAGGTGAGTGGTTGTTTGGATGATGCGGAACAAGCGCGCAGGACAATCTGCTGGGAGCTTCCTCAGTCGATGCTACGGTGACTTGGTGTTTTAATTTCTAACAGAATTTCCACTCCATTATGCAAATCTTGAAATTGGAGTAGAAACAGGTAGATGACAACATACCTACTGTCAGATATCCTCTAGTGAGGCTGTGCTGTTTGAAAGCGGAGGATTACAGGATAGAGAAAGAAGGAGAAAATACCAGAGCACAGATGGAAAAAGGTCATAACGTTTGCCGGCTCTAACATATTTAATGTGCATCTTCCACAGTTATGAAGATAGTAGAAGTTGGTTCATTAAGATAAAGAAAACGTGTATTAACATGTAAGTAAGGAGAGTAGTGCTTTGACATAAATCCTACAAGCAAATGTTCACCATCTTAGAATGCTACCAAACACAAAATCATCATCTTAGTACAAACCAGCAATAACTATCCACCAATGCATTCAGCTTATCAGATTGACTTAAGACATCTGAACCGATGTACATATCATGACTCCATTGCTGTACTGGATCTTTTCTGGAGGTTTTTGGGATGGGACGGTGAGGGTTGATAACAAATGAGTCCAGCCCCAAAACACACGTACAGCACACTCTCAGCCGTACCCCGAAATACAGGCATTCAGAGAGGCCGGCCATAACCTGATGAAGTGCACCACTAAATGAGTCTCTTCACCTTTGCCATGATGTTCGCATACTGAGAATATTGAGCTCATTTCCTGGCTAGCTGAAGATCCATAGTTGGTGGTGTATGATGTAATGCTATAACCCCAAGCCTATGATAAACACTCTTTCAGATAGAACACCAAACAACACCGCTGCGCTCAGAAATCCATTCATGCACTGTGCAAGGATGTTTATTTCAAGTACAGCGCAAGCTGTGATGAACACAAGTCTGCGAGGCATGGAATGCACAATGGAGAAAAAGCATATTGTTTGTATCTATAATGCATGTATCGTGTATTTCAAGACCTTGGGAGGAAAGCTGCAACATGGAAACATTGGGAGTCAAATAGGCAAGTGTGTTTTAAAAATCCAGCAGCATGTTGTTGGAATGGGGGACATGTGTAAACTGTGTAAACAAATTAAAAAGAAAAATCCACCTATTTTTATTCTGAACCCAGTGGCCAGCACAGTGCAAATCACTTTCTCTCTGAAAAGCCCCAAAAAGTCTAAATAAAATGTTTACTGGTAATGTAGCCAAAGTGATTTTGAGTGATTGAGTGAGTGGTTTTAACCCCAAAACATTTATGTATTTAAGTAGCCCTAGATTAAAAATGTGAATTTCTATCCAGCATCAACCTCTTCAACATCAACATAATGACAGGAGTCAACATAACACATTTAAGATTTGATTTGGTGTGTTAAAGGTCTGTTTAGTGAGGTGAGTTGTTCGGTTGTGAGGTTGTTTTTATATATTTTTTATTTTCCTGGTTCGTGATTTGAACCTCGTCTACTGAAACCAACTGTGCACTTCATCCTCTTAGCTCAGACTGTGCTGCATTTTCAGGAGCGAGCTCCTGATACTGACATATGCAGACAGATGGCAGGATGGCAAGGCAGCAAACACAACTAAACCCACAGCTATTAGCAATGACACTGTCCTTGGTTCTTAAGCTGGTTTCTATCCCCCACAATCCTCGTAGTGTATTTGTGAATAAACCCGCTGCCTCAGAGTGACGCTGTAATGAAGAAAAATCCAGCATTCCCCTTCACAGCCAAAGTTAACAGTATATACTGTGGTGTGTGTGTGTGTGTGTAACAGGAAAGTATGTGGATCATTAATTTCAAAGTGTTGAAGATGGGTCATCTGCGCCTGCAGGGGCCCCAGGGGGCCACAGCTAATTATAGCCTCTGCCCAGGAGGGAGATGATGAAGAGGAGACTGCTGGAGAGAAAGGTTGTGCGTGTGTGTCGGTATTCATATTTGCTTGGCTGATTGTGTCTCTATGGGCACGTGTGTATGAACAAGCTTGTGTTTGTGTGTGTCATATGTACTCAGCACCTGTGTATATTTTTAGGTACCCACTACTGAAGTGCTAGTTGTACTGCGAATCACCTGCATCGCACCATAAACAGTATCATGACCAGTGGCGGTTCGTCATACAGGGCGCTGGGGCGCCGCCCACCCTACAATTTTGAGATGAAAAAAAAAAAAAAAAATGACATGTCAAAAAACATTATATATCAAATAATTTAATAAGAAATGTACTGTTTTAAAGCGTTAAATGTGTGCCGGAGACCGTAAGCCCCTGTCAAAAACCACTTAATATATTATATTTGGTAATATATTTGCCATTCGTTATCACTGAGAGAGAAGCCACTCCTCCCTGTGGGCGCCGGGCAAGTGGAAGTCTATGGAAGCCAACAAAAGGGGCAGGAACATTTGAGCAAGGACAGCTTCTCAATGGCGGATGACAGTTCGAGCCATGGGCGCACTTCACTTGCGCCTACAGCCAATGAAAGGGTTTCTTATACATCATGCTGACAGGACTGTCCAATCAGAGACCTTATCACTGATCTACAGGAGCTGCATAGTTAGCAGATACTTTTAATCTGCACGGAGGTGCAGCTCCGATCCCGGAGCACTGAGTGAGACAGGTAGAGGACAGACAGTGGACAGATAGAATCATTGTTGTTTACTGTGTCGTGTGTGTAGTTTTATCGATCAGTAATAATCAGCTGAAATTTTTAACCACATGTTAACGTGCATGGGGACGTGCTCCTCCGGGACCGGAGCACCTCCCGGAGCACCGGAGCACCTCCCCGGGGACCGTGACCGTCCCCGGGGACGTCCCGGCGACCGGAGCACCTCCCGGAGCACCGGAGCACCTCCCCAGGTGCACCTCCCTCCGGTGCTCCGGAGGGAGTTCGGTCCGGTGCTCGGTCCGGGGACCGGGAACGGAGCACCTCCCGGAGCACCGGAGCACCTCCCCGGGGACCGGGACGTCCCCGGGGACGGTCCCGGAGGAGCACGTCCCCGGGGACGTCCGGACCGGAGCACAGGACCGGAGCACCCCGGAGTTTTTTTTCTCTCATTGCGGTGGGCTATTTAAACCGCGCCGCCCAAGTGCGCCCCCCCCAAAAAAAATTTCACCAGCCGCCACTGATCATGACATCACATTGCATGAAAATAGCTACTTTGTAGACCACAGCTCAGTAGACTGTAGGTCTGTAGATATACTCTGTGAGGTCGAGTTCATTGCTTGTAACACGATTACAATAAAAATGCTAATAAGCTCATTTGTAGCAGGTATGTTCAAATTAACATTTGATAATTAGCACCAAAAACAAAGTAGAGCAGTGGCTGATAGAAAGGTCATGACTGCAGCAGGTAGGCTAATTGATGAAGCAATAATCACATTAAATGGCAGTCGATGTCAGGGGATTACCGAAGTGATTACAGCTCATCCTGAGGGGAACATTTAAAGGTGAGTTTTATGGTTGCAACAAAAAGTCAGAGGATCAATCTCTCCAGTCGTGAATTTCACATCAATTCATCCACGAGTTGCTGAGATACTTCAGTCGGAAGTGAAACTGTGGAGCTGTTGACTGACCTTGTATAAAACTGTACCACTAACACAACTAAGACGTTGTACAGGTGATGAGGAATGCATCAGCCTCAATGAGAAACCTGAATATGTGTATATAAACCAGGTTAATGTCAACACTTGATCAAAGTTGGAGTAGTGTTCGTCATTAGATTATATTCATATATTTAATTTCAAATGTAATAGAAATGCAGGTCATACAAGACTGTGGATAATATGTAAATGTTGTGTATTCAGCTTGTTCTGCGGGCCCCTAGTGACAAAAAAATGCTACTGCAGTTTTAAATGACTGTAAAAGGTTAAGAATAAATTGTGTTTACTTAGATTTGTTCGTGATTGGATTTTTTTTAATGTCTCAAATATAACAGCTATATGGAGCCATGGTTTACAGAAACATTTGACTTAAAGCCAGTCCATGAATCCAGGAAACACTTCATGGAACAGTCTGATGTTTTTCTGTTGTCGAACAATAGACACATCAGCTGCTGCACTTCCCCACTGTCTTCAGCCTAATGTGTATGTATGAGTTGGCTTTTGGCAAAAGTCAATTTGTCAAAATAATCTTTTCATTGTGCAGTTTATAAGTAGTCAACGCAGTGAGATGCAAACAGCAGATTGCACATGCTAATCATCCACCTGATTTACATGTTAATAACGCAAAAGAATTACAGTGAATGATCTGTGACCAGCCTTATCTGAATATGAATATGTTCAATCTGCAAGATTGAAACAACCAGAAAGCAGTGAGCGGAGTGGACATGTGCTGGGAAAATGTCAGGCATAATGTATTTTTAAAAATTAAAATAAAACATGGAGTGTGTTAACAGTTTAGTTTGGAGAGACGACTGTGAGGCGTTAAGAGACAAGCTGTTATTTCAAGCACGGGTGCAGTTTTATTTTTATAACTTGAAGATGACTGGAAGTTTCCGGGCAGTTTAAAGAGAAGAGCTGCAAGTCTCTCTCTGCTGTACATTCTCCTGCACTTTCATCACACACAAAAGTTAAGTTTTTTCCCCCATAGTTGGCTCAGGTCATGAATCAAAAGTATGAAATGCAAAGCTCAGCACTTTAATTCCCTTCTCTAGTTTCATGTCTGAAAAGTTATCAGCTCAGGTCTATTTAAAAAATCCCTGGATACTTAGAAACAATGACTGATGACAACAATTTGAATTATTTGCTGCTAAACAATGATGATCTACTGTTAACCTCAGTGCATTAGACTTCCATGCCTTTTTATATAATTCCACTACATTAAATATAATATGCAGTATAGAATCCAACACATTTTACGTTGCTCTTAGCTCAAGACAATAATAGGAGTCTTTTGAGCATGATTGCTGACAATGAGAGCAGTTTTCAAACTCATATTTGTAGGATGACGGGATGATCTCAGCAAGTGTTCTGAGGGGAGAAAAACGTTTGGTTTGTTTGTTTTTTAAAGGAGCTTAGACACTTTTTGGGAAGGTTCCTCCTCACATTACAAAAACAGCCTTGCAGAAAATTAGTTCTGTGTTAGCTGAATTATTCAAAGAGCTTCTGCACTGGCACCAGTTAAAGCCTGGATTTCCACTCAACAGTGTTTGTTAGGGTTTATTTTAATGGCTTTAAGCCAAATTGAAGCAATAGCCTGTATACTCAAATAAGAAATCAATAAATGCCTACTATTCACAGAGGAACAGCAATAACTCAATACATCTGATGGACAGCTCTAAGTCAGTGTGTTCACAAGTGTACTTATCTGCTCTGTATGGAAAAACACATTTATGTCCAGCATTTCTGACGGTCTGACTAAACAGATGTGTTTGTTGTCAAGGTGTGTGTGTGTGTGTGTGTGTGTGTGTGTGTGTGTGTGTTGCAAGCAAGAGCTATAGCGCAGTCAGGAAGGGCTGAGTGAATCATGGCACTGCACACATCTCTACTATGCAATAAGATTGTATCCATTTGAAATAAATATAAATCATGATGTGGTGGTCAGTAGTGATATTGTGGGATGTCCACAAATCAACGTGTGGACACAGGGCAAGAGCAAAAATATGTCTGATTTATTTTGAAACTGCAGTATGTCAGAGAGTTGGAGCTGAGTAGGATTCCCCCTATTTTAATTATTATTGTTATTATTAGGTCATCTGATTAGTCAGTGCCACAGAAGACAACTGGTTTCTCTAACTCCAGTCCGGTCGAATCACTGTATTAGAATGTCGCTACAATATGTAAAATATGTAAAAGGTTGCCTTGTGATGCCTAGTTATTAACTAGGATTTGAAGATGTTCAAAATCAGATGCCCTTACTTTGACATGACACACAATACTGTCTAAATAGTGTGCATAGGTCATATGCACAGTGACAACATGTGATGTCAGAGTGGGGGTTTCGGGGTGAGCGGTGAACTGAGAGTCGACCGACCTCTGAACCAGGACCACTGAACGTGTCAGTGCAGCGCGGAGACCACCTGGGACTGAAGTGCAGCCAATTAAAACCTAACAGAGTGAGAGAGGTGCTGTAAACACCCCCCACCCCACACACACGCATGCACAAACACACACACACACACACACGCTGAGAATTGATGCCTCACAGGGTAAAAATAAACTTCTTCATGCGTCAGAATCCATCAGAGCAGACGAGTTGTTAAATCAGCTGACGACGTGACGGGAATGTTGCGAAATGAAAAACAAAAGCTGCTGAAGCTTGCAGCAGTCACACTTGCGTTACAATGAACATTGATCATTGAAGATGATGGATTCTGAGCAGCAGATTTGATTCTCTGATGATTCCTGCTCTCATCAGCAGTCTGGACGTCTTCACAGAGGATCTCTGTTTTCAGTTGCTGCTTCACTGCTGTGGACCCAGTGTGAGGCGAATTTATAAGGATATTACAATGTTGTTGTTTTTTTTTTCAAATGATGTGTTTCCATATTCTCATGAGGGTTTCCCAGAGAGCTGTACTGTACTGTACTGGGGTCAGGCT
The DNA here is from genome assembly GCF_963576545.1 of Limanda limanda. Taxonomy (NCBI): domain Eukaryota; kingdom Metazoa; phylum Chordata; class Actinopteri; order Pleuronectiformes; family Pleuronectidae; genus Limanda; species Limanda limanda. The sequence continues at coordinate 25,602,587 of NC_083643.1, forward strand.
GGATCAGGATGGGGGCTGAGGTGAAGCGTTGTTTTAGGGCTTGAAACGCTTCCTCCGCAGCGTAGGACCAGAGGAATTTAACAGCCGTGGACGTCAGGGCTGTGAGGGGAGCCGCCAGTGAACCGTAATCCCGGATGAAGCGTCGATAAAAGTTAGCAAATCCGAGGAAGCTTTGAAGCTCCTTGCGGGTGGAAGGAGGGGGCCACTCCTGTACTGCTTCGACCTTTAGCTGATCCATTTGGATGGTTCCGGGGGAGATCACGTATCCTAGGAAGGTGACTCTTTCTTGATGGAACTCGCACTTCTCAGCCTTCACAAAGAGCCGGTTCTCCAGCAGGCGTTGAAGGACAGAATGTACATGGGACACATGCTCGGACAGAGAATTGGAAAAAATTAAAATGTCATCTAAATAGACAAACACAAATCTATTCAGCATATCTCTCAGGACATCGTTCACTAAACTCTGTAACACCGCTGGGGCGTACGTAAGGCCGAATGGAAGGACAAGGTACTCGTAGTGGCCAGAGGCGGTATTGAAGGCTGTCTTCCACTCATCTCCCTCACGGATACAAACGAGATGGTAGGCGTTCCGGAGATCAAGCTTAGTGAACACTGTTGCGTTATGAAGTAACTCAAAAGCTGAGGACATTAGAGGTAGAGGGTAACGATTCTTGATTGTAATGTCGTTGAGACCCCGATAGTCAATGCATGGGCGCAAAGAGCCGTCCTTCTTGCCCACAAAAAAGAAACCAGCTCCTGCGGGGGAGGAGGATGGGCGTATTATGCCTGCTGCGAGAGCATCTCTGATATATACAGTCATAGCCTCTGTCTCAGGCCGTGACAGCGAAAAGAGGCGACCTCTGGGGGGGGAAGTGCCAGGTAAGAGGTCAATGCAACAATCATAGGGGCGATGGGGGGGTAACGAAGAGGCTCTGGATTTACTAAAAACAGTCTTAAGATCCATGTACTCACGGGGAACAGCTGACAGGTCTGGAAACTCCTCTGGCGATCCAGAAGCTGGGGGCAACTGGATCTGGGCTTGAATGAGACAGTTAGAAAGACAGGATGGGCTCCAGCCCACAATTCTCATGCCTCTCCAGTCGATATGGGGATTATGCTTGGCGAGCCAGGGATGGCCAAGGACCAGAGGGGAATTAGGGGAGTCGATTACATAAAAGCTCATCTTCTCATGATGGTTTCCGGAGAGGAAGAGACTCACCGGAGCGCTGACGTGTGTGATGTTGGCCAGCCTTTGGCCATTCAGCGCGTTGGCCACCATTGGAGTCTTGAGTCGTATGGTCGGTAATCCCCACTGAGCCACGAAGCAGGAGTCGAGGAAGTTCTCCTCTGCTCCGGAGTCAATCAACGCTACCACCTCCTGTTGTTGGGCCCCCCACTTCAGGATGGCAGAAAGAGACGTGCGTTGTTCTGAGGAGGGTAGAAGGGATGTCACGCTCACCAGTACCCCTCCTACTGGTGAGCGTTGGTTTTTACCGGGCAGGCAGAGATGAAGTGCCCTGGCTTGCCACAGTACAGGCAGGAACGGGAGGCGAATCTTCTCTGCCGCACAGCCAGGGTCAGACGGGTGCGATCCACCTGCATGGTTTCTGGTCCAGGATCCTCAGAAGCCGAAAAGAGTGCAGGTTGGGTGACCGGGGTGACCATGGAGAATCTGCGGGACCCCCCGGAAGCCCTCATGCGTTGGCGCTGTTGCATCCTTGTGTCGATTCTGATGGCAAGGTTGACCAGGGCATCACAGGTGTGGGGTAGATCATGGGCAATCAGCTCGTCCTTGATTTCCTCCGACAGCCCGTTCAAGAACGTATCAAAAAGCGCATCAGCGTTCCAGCCAGAGGATGCTGCGAGGGTCTGGAAGTCGATGGCATAATCCGAAACGGACCCTTGCCCCTGGCGCATATGTAACAGTTCACGAGCAGCCTCATGCCCGTGTTTGGACCGATCAAAAACCCTTCTCATCTCGGCAGCAAAGTCCTTGAAGGTGTTGCAGGAGGGCGACTGGGCCTCCCAGAGAGCGGTCCCCCACTCTCTTGCCCGTCCGGACAGCTGGATGATGACGTACGCCACCTTTGAGCGCTCAGAAGGGAAGGAGGTTGGTTGCAGTTCAAAAACGACAGAGCACTGGGAGAGAAAAGAGCGGCATGTGCCGGGCTCACCAGCGTATTTCTGAGGAGGAGGCAGCTTAGGTTCATGGGCTGGTGCTGGAGGCTGGGGATAGGGCGGATTAGCCACGGAGGATCGGCTGAGTTGCAAGGCCTGCATCTGGGCCGTCAGGTCTCCGACGCTCGTGAGGGCGGCTTCCAGCTGAGTCTTGTGTTGACCCAGGACTCTGTCATGATGTTCAATGGCGGCCCTCACTTGGTCTGCTGAGTCCATTCGGGTCGGATTGTACTGTTAGGCTTTCTCAGGATAAGGACCCAATCGCAGACCAAATGCAAAAAATACTTGTTTATTCTTTAAAAAATGGCAAAAACAAGGATCCAAAAAGGCAAAACAGAATTCCAAAAAATGGAAAAACAAAGAGGTTCAAAAATCAGAAATCCAAATAACATATCAGGTAAACAGACCTCAAAAAACTGGCATGGCTTCTCACAGGGAACTAACGAGACAATCCGACAGGGGACAACAGAAAGACTGAGCTTATACGAGGAGGAACAAAGGCAAGACACAGGTGAACAAATGAGGCAAACACTCAGGGTGATGATAGGGAACAGGTGAGGAGGACAAAGAGCGGGAAGCAGCAGAGGGCGGAGTCTCCGGACAATAACAGAAAACACATGGCCTGACAACATAAACACAACAAGCACATGACAACATACATAAACAGGGGGAAACACATGGAATAACAAAACACATGCAGGAGGCACAAAGTAAAAAGTCTTAGATCACCGTGATCTTAAAAGATAGTCAGAATTTAAATAGCGAGTCATGGGAAAGTCAGCATCTAACTGTTGTCAGTCAGTTGTGCACGTTCATGTGTTTTGGGGGAACGTAGCTTTGAGTCAGGACCCGATGGGAGGGGGTGGGATGTAATGGTTGTGTATTTTCAAGGTTTTGCCTGCTCCTGCTATCTATTCTGGGATTACTAACCCTATGCAGATACAGTATGTTGAATAAAATTCCATGTAACCATTAATGCTTTGATTCAGCAAATTAAATACAATAAGAGCAGTGAAGTGCTCTTCAGAGACGCTGGACACAGACTGAGTGTATGTCTGCTAACAGATTTAATTTCAAGTAAATGTGAAGTTGACTGGGGCAGATTCATGTGGACACTGTGTTAGAGTTTCTCTCTGTTGTCACACAGAGACTGACGCCTCAGCCTCCAGGCAGTGTCACCTATATTAAATGTACTGTTTAACATTTTCTGTTCTTTGGTAGAAAACTGATAAGCTGGTGTTTTAGCACAAATGAAGCCTAATTTAATTTCTCTGCTGTCCCTCGTATCCTCCACGTCTCTGCTGTGACATGTAGATTCCATTAAACAATGTAAACTCTTGGAGCGTAATTGGCCCTGGGGCCACCTACAGCCGCTGCATGAAAGTGCTCGGTAATAAGGAAAACCTACAGTGTGTCTATCAAAGAGCCAATTAAGCTGATGGTGCAGGATCCTGACGGTGTCAGTCTGGTGTAGTGGAGATAAGATGCAGAGCAGCGGGAAGCTGAACCTGCTGGAGTCATTGTTATCAGTCAGAGGAGATACTCAGTGTACTGCACACAGCTCTCTCTGTCACACTCCTCTGTGTGTGTGTGTGTGGGTGTGTGTGCGTGTGCGTGTGCGTGTGTGCGTGTGCGTGTGTGAGTAACCCGATAATTTGAATCGAGTTTTATGAGGGGCCGTGAGGGACATTATTCAGAATAACCTCTCACACACACAACTGAAAAGCTCTCACACACACAACTGAAATGCTCTCATACACACTACTGAAATACTATACGCTCACACACACAACTGAAATGCTCTCACACACACTACTGAAAAACTATACGCTCTCACACACACTACTGAAATGCTCTCACACACACTACTGAAAAACTATACCCTCTCACACACACTACTGAAATGCTCTCACACAAACAACTGAAAAACGCCGCTCTCACACACACACGACTGAAAAGCTCTCACACACACTACTGAAATGCTCTCACACACACTACTGAAAAGCTCTCACACACACTACTGAAAAGCTCTCACACACACTACTGAAATGCTCTCACACACACTACTGAAATGCTCTCACACACACTACTGAAAAGCTCTCACACACACTACTGAAATGCTCTTACACACTACTGAAAATCTCCCACACATACTAGTGAAATGTGCTCATATACACAACTGAAATGCTCTTGCATAGTATTGTGGAATATAACGGTTCAGTGGTGAATACAATTAAATGCATTACAATTAAAAAGGAAGGCCTTCCTTTCAACTGAAGGAAACAGGAAGTCCACACCAGGAAGTGCATGTGCTTTTACTGAATTTGAAGTAGTACTTCAACCACAATGCATGTTCACCTGATCCTCCTTGTTTTTCTTGTCCAAACTTTATTTTTTGAGGTGAGAGGCAATGAAGAGGATATTGTAAGTTTTTTTACTAGTGCTCTGCAATGCATTGACTCATTGCAAAGGGAGGAATCCAACAATTTCGGTCAGGAGAGGCTTTATAGAGAGCTTGATGATCATACACAAACTCTATCTGCATTTCTTGCTGTGTCCAGATATAATCATGATGATAGTGATGTGAGTAATCTACTAGGATTATTTTATATTTTATATGATATAAATGATTAAATATGCATCCCATAGTTTGTATTCCCCTTCTGTTGTCCTGGAGATTTAATTTTACCAATTTTACCAATCACATTAGTAAATGTCCCCCTCTGCACACAAGCAGTCATATAGATAAAAAGAGAGAGGGGGGGGGGCTACGTATTCTCCACATAGGTTTGAGTGGAGAATACGTAATTTACCCTCCACACCCGACATAGCAAACAGTGGAGAAGTTCTTGAAGATGGATGACATTAAATTAATAATTTAAGTGGAGAAGTACATTGAGCTGTATGATCCTCCAGAGGTGGGACCAAGTCATTTTCTGGCAAGTCCCAAGTAAGTCTCAAGTCTTTGCCCTCAAGTCCCAGGTCAAGTCCAAAGTCAAGACTGACAAGTCTCAAGTCAAGTCCAAGTCCTGCAGTTTGAGTTTCAAGTCCTTTTGATCACAGAGTAATGATATATTTACACAGATCATGTATGCTTTTAAAATCTGTATTTATTTATTAAAACAAGTGCAATTGAAATTGCACTTGCGGGGGCCGCTCTTATGCAGTGCAAAAAAGGGCTCATAAATCCAATCCAAAAACTGTTATTTTTAATTAAAGGAGATCTTTACAAATTTAAGTGCAATGACATTAAACATGTCAAACATTAAACATTTAACATGTCAACACAACATTTAAGAACTTTTGGGAGGACATGTCAAGACATGAACCACATGACAGCTAAAATAAAAAGTTTAAATGCCGCTGTCCCACTGTATATTTAAACTTTTGGTTAAACTTTGGTCCACCTTTAGAGCAGTAGTCTACAAACATCTTGTTGAGTAGAGCTCATTCGGGTTCACTTTGCAGTGAACAGCAATCCAGCACAGCTGAAGAGTCACCTGCAGGCGGCCGAGGCAGGTAGGCCAGTCGGCTATTGAGTTTCAGGCAGTGTTGTGCATGAACGAGTTAAAAAGAACGCGTTCATTTTTATGAGAACGTTGAACTAAACGCAACTTAATGACAAATAATGAATTTGAACGGTGAACACGTTTATATTATCTGAGGTCAAGCTGAAACGTTACGTAATGTTTCCTTCTCCTGAGGAGAGACGCTGTCTAAAACGAATGCTTGCACAATGTCGTTGTGATCGTTGTTGTGTTTATTTGAAATGAAATGCAGTCTTACAGGGCAAAATACCGTCTGAAAGTTGCAATTCCGTTTTTCAACTTTTTTTTGTTGAGGGGGGGGGGCTCTTGCACATAGCACCAAATGTGCTAGGGCCGCCCCTGTGTAGCGCGGAGGCATAACAGGCGCGCGACCGGGAGGAGAGAATGCGAGGCGGATCTAATATTATAACTAATGTTTTGACGTCCGCATCTCTTTAACGGCGGAGCAGTAAACAAATCGCTCTTTCGCCGTCATCCACTCTATGCAGCTCTAGGGATTAGCGCTGCGCGGCGCTTCGGCGGCGCTTCCGCGTCCGGTTTGAATCCAGCGTGACGAGCAGTCCGCCCCGGTTGACGTTCGCAACATCGTCCAGGGCGGGGGGCGTGGCAGTGGCGGCGACGGCAGGGGCCGCCACTTCCTTTTCAACTGAAACACCTTCCTTTTTAACTGAAACACCTTCCGTTTCAACTGAAATTTTCATATGTCTGTATGAGAGCTTTTCATATGTGCGTGTGAGAGCTTTTAATAAGCGTGTGTTAGAGCATTTCAGTTGTGTGTGTGAGGGTATAGTTTTTCAGTAGTGTGTGTGAGAGCATTTCAGTTGTGTGTGTGAGCGTATAGTTTTTCAGTAGTGTGTGTGTGAGCATTTCAGTTGTGTGTGTGAGAGGGTATTCTGAATAATGTCCCTCACGGCCCCTCATAGAGTTTAATGTACATACATACACAAAGCCACACCAAGCACTTAAAGACAATCACTACAATGAGAAAATAATACAAGGAAAAGATGGTGAAAGGAAATATTCAGTATTCATAGTACGTTTATCATAATGGAGGTTGTGTTTTCGTCTGTGTTTGTTTGTGTGTCTGTTAGTTTGCAGGATTATGCAAAAACCAGAGAGGCTGGATTACCACAAACTGTGAAAGATGCGGTGTGGGTCAGACGAGTAAATTGCAAATTTCTCAAGAAATAATGCGAAGATCTGTGTGAGACAAATCAGGCATATACATTTTTAATATCTATGAAAGGTGGACTTTGGTGTGGATGCAGATAATGATCTAGATTTTTGGAATACAAATTTGTATTTTGATCTTCATTCCATTACTGTCCGGTAACATTCCCTTTAACTACGTCAGAGAATGGATTAGTTGCCTCAGTTTAATTTATGTGTACATGGTTAATGTAGCTGATCTCAATATGCAATATGGTGATGTACTGGCCAATCAACCCTGGCGGAGGTATGCACTTTTGGAGTGACCTTCTAGTTTATCTTGTGTTTCTTGTTAGCATTTATCTGGTTTGTTTTATATAAGTGTAGCATCCCTTCACTTTCAGTGCCTGATGATATATACAATATATCGCCATCACTAAGACATCCTAGTTCTATTCATTGACTCAACCGAGGACTCTCCAGTGAAAAGCCTTTTATCTTAGCTTCAATGAGTAAAATATACCAAGGCATATCCACGTGTTCGGAAATCGTTGGTATACATATCAATAGAGGGCTTATGCAAGCATCGGGCCACAAGACAAGATGTCTCACATCAGAGCAGCTATCAAATCCTGGTCTGTAGCTGCTTCTCTATCTTTGTCCTTGACTTTGCTGTGCGTATATCCCTCACAGACGTTCAGTAGATAGTGTCACATCTCGCCTGACTACTAAAGGTATGTTTTTGCATCATATATTTTAATTTCATTCTGTGTGTCCTGTTTTATTTAAGTAACTTGTGTCTCTTCTTTTTTCAGAGCCCACGTCCTGTGTGATTACTTGCCCTGCCCTCATGTGCTTCACCTGTGCCTTGTCTGACCTGTGTTTCACCTCCTTCTGTGTCTTCATGTGTTTTCAGATTGTTTGTTTCCCTCATAGCCAACTCTGTTACTACTTCCAGCGAGTACTTGTTAGCCTTTTGTATACCGTACCTTTTTCTGCTCAAGCCTTCACCCTTTTGGCTACCATTGTACATATTAGCTCATCTCTTACACATGTAAACAGTTGCATCATTTTTAAATGCTGAATTAAATTTCACAACAGTTGTTAGCAAAGACAACATGGTCAGCAAAACTTGTAATGATGATATCCATGGTGCATTCTACTCTGGATGCTCAGGTTAATGCAGGTTGTTTTCCTTTGGAAGAGGGGTCACATGATAGGGGCCTGACAAATCAGAGAAGGTAACGTAATGACTGTGAGTACTGGAGTTTTTAAAACGGGACCAGTCGTGTTTACAAACTTTGTTTTAGTGGCGCTAAATTTCTGGAGTGTGGGCGGCAGTTGTATCCGTAGCAGACTCGATGCTTTTTTTAAATGAAACCATGATATTGTGGAAGTAGCCTTAACAGATCTACAGTCATGTCACGCTCAGACATTGAGCAGTTTGCAGAGGGTTTAAGATATTTGCTCATCAATCCCCATTATGTCTATGTTATTACATCTGAAGGAAGTGATTGGGTTGGAGCTTCATCAACGAAATGTTCTGCTCATGTGATAAACATTTCAATCATGAGTTGTCCGATGGAGCGAGCTTGCTTGTTTCTGCTTTAAACCTCACTCTCAACCATGTATACACACCCCCCTAATCTGGCGATTTATTTAAAGGGAAAGTCTTTCCCATATCACCTTTTGCCTGTCAATGCCACGTTTCATCTGCGTCACTGCTATTGCCTTTTTTTTGTTTCAGCGTCCCCACCCCAGCATTCACGTACAGGCTCCTTGGGGGGGAGGGGTTATGATATTTGTTCATCACTCCCCATAATCTGTATGTAATCAAATCTGTTGGGAGTGATGAGGTCGGAGCCTTGATGCCAAACTCTAAGTATGTTTTTCTGCTGTGATAAACAATTCAATTGTGAGTCTTCTGATTTAATTAGAACTGCAGTCTGCCTTGTTTTCTCCTCTTCAGAACTGTAATGTAAATTCTTAAAGTGGACGCCTCAGTGGGCTAAATTAAATTTTCCTTTGTTGATTATTTTGGCAGTGTCCATTCCGGAGCTGATTACTTCCTGGCAATGCCTTCACAAATTCAAACCAGCGTGCTTTGCCAAAGCTGCTCGGATGATTTTCCCTCTGTGGGAACAGATTCAGAGTGGTCTGTCACATTTCTGTTCCAAATACATCTCAGTCAGTCAGAGCCCAACACTCACAGTACACAGCGTTACTCCGGATTATTGCTGATTATTGTTACTGGAAGGATTTAAGACATTGTGACACATTGACCATAGGATGTTAATTATATTCTTGCTGGCTTTGATCACCCCCTGGTCCTCCTTGAAGTTCAGTCCGAATATTCCAAACACAAAAAGCTCCAGAGTTTGCAAATAGCTCAAACATGAAATATGAAAGTGCCCATCTGTGAAATCGTTCAAAGACAGAATTTTGAGAAGTGTAGCATAGACTTCATGTGGCGCTCAGCATATTTCATCCATCTCCACATATGATAGCAAATTCTGTCGAGCTTCAGGTCTGACCACTAAAGTATTTCCTACGTACAGAAAACAATGTCTATCCATGGTATGACTGGAACTATGACTGGATCATTCGTGGGCGGCTGTGGCTAAGGGGTAGAGTGGTCGTCCTCCAACCAAAAGGTCGGTGGTTTGATCCCTAGTCTGAACCATCTGCATGCCGAAGTGTCCTTGGGCAAGTTGCTGAACCCTCAATAGCCCCCCATAGAATAACAAAGTGCTGCAAGTAGATGCACTGTATGAATGTGTGTATGAATGGGTGAATGTGAAACTGTACTGTAAAGCGCTTTGAGTGGTCATCATCAGACTAGAAAAGCGCCATATAAATACAAATCCATTTACCATTTATCATTCAACTGCACTGAAACAGACGATTCCTTGCACCCTGAACGTGAAGAGCTGTCACATTTTTTGCATAACCTAGCATGAGATAGAGCGCCCTTGCTTTACACCTTCCCTTATGTTACCCTTTAAGTTTAATTTATATTCAAGGTAACCCCTTTGATTTTAAAGATCACAATCTCTATACCTCTAAACAGTTGTAGTTACAAATATGACAAAGAGGTAATTGAAAAGTCTTCATTACAATTGTTTATTTAACTGAATCAAAAATTCACACAACCATTCCAATATCAAAAGTGGGCAATAAACCTGTTGCAGGCTTGTGTGAGGCTCGCATGCCACGTGAGCTGCATGTGTGTGGCACCTGTTGATAAAGACTGAGTACGTTACAGTGGTAGAACTAGACTGTCCCACTTCGAATGCTCCATCAGTAATGTTTGGCTAGGTTTAAAAAAAAAGCACCCCAAGGTTCTGCAGTTGCATCTGGGGACAGATTTACTTTTTTTTTTTTTTTTTTAGTCCCAGGCAAGAGGACAAGAGGACAAGAGGACATGTTTTTGCCTGGGACATGAGGACATGTCCCAGGCAAAGGAAAACTCCCAACAAGTGGATCCTCCCTGGCTCAACATATCCCAGGATTCTTTGTGCTTCAATGAAGAAGAGGTAATGCTTGTGTTTCATGTTTCAACTCAACCAATCACAAATGATAAAAAAACTAAAACAAGGGGAAACCTCAGCTCTGTTGCTAGGCAACAGCAATTAGGCCTGGACGAGTTGGTTGTCACCAAGAAAGCCTCTGTAGACCAGACCGTCTCATTCGGTGTGGCCTGAGCAGTCTACGTTTAGATCGTACGGGTCGGCCCCCCCCTTCAAAGGATCCAGCATCCGATTTGAGACACAGCTAAATACTGACTTCAAACCAGGACGCTGGAAGTGAGGGTGCTGATGGAGCGAGAGCACCCCCTACTAATTACTTACAAATAGATTTCAGGAATTTTAATTGAATTTTCTACAGTAGCATTGTGAGTAACAGGCCTAACATGAAACAATTTTTATTTTATTAAATAATTAGTTTTTTTGTATGGGGTGAGTGAAAATAACAAAGGCAACATTCTCACTGTAACCAGTCAGGGTAACATTGATATGATTGATATTAGAAGTGATTTAAGTGGCCAGGTTAGTAGCTATTCCATTTAATTAATCAAATCATTTTACTGGCATGCTGGGAAAAACAGCAGGGTAGACAGGAACATAAATAAATGAGAAAAAAGATGTCACTTCAATGGGCTAAAAAGTTTTAAACAAAATCAGTGAATGCTTTTGAAAGGTTGGACTGAAGAGAAGTCTGCCTCTACTCAAAGGCTCTGTCACACTATTGAATTTACATTCAACAATACTGAGACCCGGAGTCTTTGACTCCAACAGATTAATAACAACTGAATGTAACAGGATGAATACTTGTCATCCACAGACAGAGAGCACAAGGACTGAGATCTGTACCACAGATTTCAGTCCAAGCTGTTTCAAGGTTTCAGTAACAAAACAGTTACTGATGCATCATTTTCTTTTCCTCTCTCTGTTGTCCATCTGTAATTTCGTTGTTGAGACATAATTACCTCTTGTGTGTCTGAGCTGTGGGCCGCAGAGTTCACCACCAAATCAGTTCCACTTCACTTAACAAACTAAATCTGAACCCTCTACCTTTTTTGACAATCATACTGAGGTTGTTTTTTTAAATCTGGTTTGTGGCTCCCCATCTTGTCTTTCACATACAGACTATCATAGAGCAAACAAAAATGATATATATTTATATTCAGCACAGATCCTGCTGTACAGTTACAAGGTGATCCTTCAATCAATCAAATATTATTTGTATAGCACACACATTGCCTCATAGGGCTTATCAAGATGTGATATCTTCTGCCATTAACCCTCAATAGAGTGAGACGAAAGTACCATAAAGATGTCCAAGCCTCAGAGATCCCTCTCCCAGGACGGACAGAAGAGAAATAGATGTCACGTGTAGAGACAGAGTCAACAAAACACAAGACAGTGTCTAAGTAGGACAGATGTGGTTCTGCAGTTAATGGGTCACTTTGGGACCACAGAGTGAATAGTCATCAGATTTTACTTCATCTGAAATGTGAACAGAAATAATCAGTTCAACACATTCATTCCTTTAATGCTGGAAACATGTCTGAGTGTCCTCATTGTTGGACAGCAGACGTCCCTGTTTGTCAGCAACAAATAACAACCAAAGCAAAGTGTTCAGCCAGCAGAATGGATCATTACAGGATAATATATATTATCTTTCAGGATTCTAGTCATTGATGCAAAAAGTTTGTAGAGAAGTGAAAATGTCAATGTTCCACTTTGAAAGTAACTAACATTGTACATGGTTATGGTACTTTAATGTACTGAGGTATTTCAATTAAATTCAATTTTATTTTATGGTGCCAAATCACAACATACATTATCTCAAAGCACTTTACCTGGTAAGGCTGAGACCATACAAACTTATAGGGAAAAACAACAGTTCCCACTACAAAAACCTCCCTTTAACAGGAAGAAACCTCTGGAGCTGGAATGAGTGTGGAGGGCCATCTGCCTTGACTGATTGGGGTGAGCGGAGAAAAATGAGGAAGAGAGGCGAGGTGTAAATAATGATTGCAGCATCAGTTAGTAACAACAGCAACAACAACAAAATAATTATAATGAGAGAGAGAGAGAGAGAGAGAGAGAGAGAGACCCTAAAGCAGGGGTGTCAAACATACGGCCCGCGGGCCGGATACGGCCCGCCAGGGTGCCCAGCTCGGCCCGCCGGATGCAAGGCATGCTCGAAAATTAAAAAATAAGTCTAGGTCAAACCGCCAACCAAGTTGAAAATAACGTACAATGAAGCCTGTGTTGCTCTTGGGTTCACAGTGAATGAAGGAGGACATGAGGAGAGACTAGTGTATATTTTAGGTCTGAAAACTCGCAGCTGACAGTAGTACCCAACATATTAAGAAGACATTTAGAAACATCACACCCCAGTCACATGCATGTGTTATTTTTGGTTGAACTTCATCGTTGTAACAAAGTAATTCTAATTTAATTTATTTTTTCTCTATTTTTGAAAAAGTACAGATTGATGGAGGAATGTAGTGATAAATGTCACCATAGGTACTTATAAATAAAGTTGAATTTAAGCAAAGTTGCAACAGATTAACAAAAAAATAAAGCCTGTTTTAATATATCTGTCTCTTTTCATCATTGTTGTGGAAATCGTTGTTAATGATTATTGCGAGAAATAATTAAAATTGATGTGATCAGACATTCTCTTGACATATATTATTATTATTATTAAAATGTGATCTTTGGAACTTTGTTATTCAGGAAGTTTGTAACAAACAAGTAGCCCTTCGTACTACTCAGTACCTTCAAAGTAGCTCTCAGTTTCAAAAAGGTTGGTGACCCCTGCCACAGACCATCGGTTCCCAAACTGGAGTACGGGGTACGCAAAGTGGTTCAGGGGGTACGCAGTGGTGTCCACAGCCCTCACCTTTCACTTTCAATGCGTGCGATAGACTCCTAGGTCCTTGATCCAAGAAGGGTCCGACGCGATGTAATCCAGGGCGGAGGGGCATGGTGGCGGCGGTGAAAAAAACGGGGGGTACGAGGCTATTATGCTATGATTTTACTGGTCTGGTCCACTTGAGATCAAAGTGGGCACTATGTGGCCCCATACCTAAAATGAGTTTGACACCCCTGCCCTAAAGGCTCTTATATGCTTCTACGTATCCGTTTCTCGGAGAGGGCTCCACGAGGGGGCAAAGAGTCTTTTTGATTTTTACTTGTCCGACCACTGTACGTCGAAAAAAATTCACCGCCAAACCCATATGTGGCACAACGGAAGGCGAGCTCAGAGAAGCCTACCCCAATTTTGGGAAGAAGAAGTCCACGTGTGTCTGTTTATCTCTGTCTCCCACACACTGAACCATGGCAACTAACAGAACTAAATAAAGTGACACCCAGCGGGTCAAAATGCTGATGTTATCGCTTCTTAGCGCAGCGGTTCCCCGGTCTTGTTTCCGAACTGTGTTGCTGATTCCACAGCTTGTAGCTTGAAGCTAGACGGAGCTAGCAGCTACACAGAGCTAGCTCCCCTCCCAGCTTCCACACACAGTCAGCAGGACTCCCGGCACTAACTACTACCCAGTGTTTGCTTCTAACCTGGTGGTATTATAGAAACAGTGTCATGATAGAAGTGGAATTAAAGTCGTGACGGCGGGTTCTTGCACTGTTACCACCGCAGTTAGCATGGTGGCTAGCCCGCTAGCCTAGCCTGCTAGCGCCGTTTTGAAAGCTCGTTATAACCGTATGCGACCGTGCACACATGCCGTCAGTGCTCTAACGAGCCACCGTCAGCCGGACAACTCCGCTAGCTTAACACACACGTCACATTAATCGTAGAATCGTAGTTGTGTTTGGGTTTGATGCTACAGGGAAGGAAACAGTAAGTTTGAGGTCCGGAAATGACGTCGTAGGGAAATGATGTCGTTCGCGGACCAATCACAGCCAAGAGCTGTCCGTGGGCTCTCCGACATGAAGACGGACAGTTAGAAAAATCAGACGTGTACTAAAAGCTCTACAAGGCACTCGGAGAGGGCGTTCCACGACGGATAGGGCGGTCTTATCTATCCGTTTTAAAAAATACGTACAAGCATAAATTGGCCCTAACACAAACCAAACCATATATGACACATTAAGCTGAGACATGTAGTAAAAACAGCAGACACAGTATGAAGTTCAAAGGTTATTCACATTTTGCCACTGTCTCAAATATGTGATGATTGTTTCTTACTTTTCATTAATTTTACACACCTACTGAGAGTGTTTGCTCAGAAATACAGTTGTCAGAACAATAAGAAACAGGGAGACACCTGGAGTTCCTCCCAGACAGCATTCAGACATCCCGGAGCAGGAAATGCAAATTTTCTGCTGCGCCCGAGGACAGTGAACTTGGGATCAGACGAAACCTAAAATCAAACCTGTGTAGATGTTCAGATGAGCAGTTTCATCTTCAGTATTCATTGCAGTGCAGAGACAAAGCTTCTTTTTTTTCAGCTGACTGCAAACGGCAGAAATGAGAGCAGCGCCTGGGGAAATAAAAGCAGGAAGCCCGCAGGCTTCATCACAGACTGTACCTGTCCTGCTGTACTTCTCTTCCAGGAGACGTAGAAATATTCATTACATGCATGAGGAGTTCACTCTGGCAGCTCGTATTGATCCAGCCTCTCCTGTTCCACTGCACGTATCGATCACATCAGCTGTGTTTTTAAAAGTCTGTAATGAGGCGCACACTGTGCTGAGTTTCCTGCCAGACTCAGGTTTGCATGATGTGAAAGGTCAAATCCAGCGCAGATGGAGTTTCGGTTCATTTCCTGCTCTGCAGCTTTTACCATACTGGGACGTGCAGTGTTGGGTATAGTTTCCTTTCATCTTTTGAATATATACTGTAGGTCATGTCTCTTATCACATTTTCTTTATCAACTACTTTCACAGCCTCTTACTGTAAACACAACTTGGATATATTCTAGAATCTTGTGGAATTTAACTATAAAGCCTAAACTATCATCCACCAACAATGCTGGTATGTATGTTAGATTGCCACAGTTTGTTGATATGATAAGAGTGTCAAGAGACTCACACAGACAGAACAGTAGCATTTCTGGAGCAGAAGTACCATATCTGTTTTCAGACATGAACTCTGGAGACTTTCGGCACAATTGAGACTTTCACAAATGAACATCGCAGCAGGAGATTCTCCCCTCAGAGAAGTTCACAACACAAAAATCTCCATATGATTCGGGTGAGGGGTAACACATGGCGCAGTGTTTGAATTCTGCTGTGGTGATCACATGTTTTTGTTTAAAACCCATTGACACCGGCCAGATATTTTCCAAAGTTTTTATTAGGGGGTGGAAATGGGAAACTCACTCACACTTTTGCATTCTCACATACAGCCCCTCCAGGGGAATATCAGGAGATTGTTTGGAGTTAAGCTTTTATGTTTCAGCTCAGATGTAAATTTACCAAACAGACCCAAAGACGACGCAGATTACAGAAACATTCTTTTATTATAAATAAATCATTTGTATAAAAAGTAGCATGCTTCAGTTCAACCATGGCATTTAGACATTTCACAACCAAAAGCTACGGTTCAGTTACCCGAGAACACCGACGGACTCATCTCATAATGCAGGTTGACGTACGCACGACATGAGACAAGAATCAGAAGTTTTCACAACCACAATTTTTTTTACGTACAATTAGAATAACAACAAGTATGGTTGGTCTCCATAATTTATTTTTTTTGTATTTCTTTTTGAGGACTTCTTTTTTCAGGTTACCATCCTCTAGCTTCCACGCGTCCTTACAAGCCTTATAAGCCCATGGTCTGTAAACACAAAGACACCACTCAAGTGTTGGTTCAATTTGTCAGTTGCTCTGTTCCTTCACATTATGCAGAGCATGTCTGTCCAGCCCTGGTGACATCTCCTCTGTTTGACAGAAAACTCCCTGTGAAGGAGGTCCTTTTGTCCGTCACATGGCGTGGTTGGTGTAGCTGACGTAGGTGGTTTTTGTTGGAGGCACTGATGAGGGGAAAAGAAAGCAGCAGGTTGGTAAAGGGAAACACTGCCCTGCAGGTTAAACAGATTTTCAAATGTCATTGAATGACTCAGAAGTCAGAAAATTGACTCTGACTGTTCACAGGTAACGAATCACAAGGAGCTGATACCATGTACATTCTGCTCCACCACCCATACAAATACAGTTACTACACATATATTCATATTATTTAATTAAATATTCCCCCCGCTTCAAACTGTTGGTAAACTGCTCCTTCATTCTGCTATGTCATATGTTATATGTTATATGTTATATGGTATGTTATTTTATTTTTATTTTGTAAAGCCCTTGTCTGCCAGGTCACAAGATCACAGGTCCCACTTACTAGGAACTTACTACATATATATTCATATATATATTTTTTTTTAATTTAATATTCCCCACTCCTTCACTCGATAAACTGCTGCTTTTGTACTAAGTAGATCAAGATCACAGGTCACACTTAATAGGTACTTACCTCACATATATTCATATTATTTAATTTAATATTCCCCACTCTTTCACCTTGTAAACTGCTGCTTCATTTTAATATGTTATACGTTATATGTTATATGGTATGTCAATTTTTTATAAAGCCCTTCTACTGTGTAGATGCTGCCTGCGTAGATGCTGCCTGCCATGTCCCAAGAATTTCACCAATGCTTTGAATGAATTTGAGCTGTCATTGGTGCATGTGACGATTTGATTTGATTTGATTGAACAGGCAACTACAGTTTGTCAGGATTCCTGTCACACTCCACCTGACCACCAGATCTCCTTGTACTTTCTTGTTGCTTCTACATGCACCTTCTCACCAGCTTCCAAGTATCCAGGGGTCGGAGCTCCTAAAAGGAAGCGTGGTCCCCAAAGATGGTAATCCCTTAAACTGCCCAGTGACCCCAAGCCTCACCTGCCAACAGCCACGACGGACGCCCCTTCAGACATTGATTGGGTCATCCACAATAACACTCTGAGCTGTATCCTGAATTGACACCCTGCCTGCTCCTTAGTCTGCCACCTTCACTGACATCCAGCCAGATGATTGTCTATGGTTCAGGCAGTAAAGCGGGCTGAAGTCCTATTAGTGTCCTATGACCTGTACAGTTTTAATTCCGTCATTTGAGCCATTCTTATGCTGTATTCACAAACACAAAGCAAGTTTTCGCATTAAAGTTTAGTGAACGGGCACAAATATTTATAATTCTCCTTTGGAAAAGAGGAGACGAGGACTATATCTATAGGATAGGCACTGTCACACATATGCTAATGAAGCAGTTGAGCTAAAAAAAAATCCTCTGAGGTCTATGACTACTCTCACATCTCAAATACAAATGTAATGTATTCAGCAGTTATTATGTATCAAATAATCCTCTAATGCATTTTCACCTCCTGTACTTTCTAAAAAGTGAATCTCTCCCTCAAAGCGTACACTGTGCGAGATAAAAGAGGAAGTTCAGCCGTGTTTAGGGCTGAGAAAGTAACGCTGATGTGAGAGCTGCTGCTTGTTAGATAAACACATCACCTCAGTCAGCACATCTCTGACGAGTAAACAATCCAACGTCTCCCACTTTTCTGCTGATGGACAGAGAAGCAGCTTTGAAGTGTTATTCTGAGCCGTAAACAGTTTGGCTTCATCACATCAGGTCTCAGGTGACGTCTAAATGCCGAGTTCCTGTTAAATCCTCATTATTGCCGAGAAGCTCCACTCTTCAGCTCCATTAGAAATCCAAAGACTTTAAAGAGAAACTGACTCTTGTCTTTGTACTGCAGCTTTTTCACTATAAATGCTTCTAATGTAATTATGAAGGAAGCAGTGCCACTGTTGGCTAAACCTACAGTTGTCTAGAGTCAAATATAAAGATTTATACAGCCAAAGGTATGTGGAAGCAATGTGATCTCTCATTCAGCACTTCTTTCACAAGGTTTCACGTTTGATGCACATATTCTAAGACAAAACTTAGACACGGAAGAAAATAACGAGCAACGCTTGCATTTTACAAACTCGGTTTCTTACAAATCCATAAACATCACCAATGCTCTCTTCTTAAGATGTTACCTCTGCTGTGTACAGACCATGGATGACTTGTCACCACTTCCTCCGATCGCGGGTGATGGAGCAATGACACACGCTTCACCACTCAAGTCAGTCCCAGCTGTCAATCGTAACATCTCTAGAATAAGTGTCAACTGAACTTACATCAGCGTATTAAGCACCGCCTTCAATGACAGAAACCCTATTTGAGAAAATCATCTTTGTGTGTTTTGACTTTTTAGTTTGGTCAACATCCTATTTGCCAACGTAGATGAGGCTGGGTTTATGACCTATACTGTAGCTAGCATACAGGGGGCGATCAAAGAGCTTTGGCTCAACTTTTGGGGTCTGTCATGTCGTCCATCTTTAATGGTACAGACAAGTTTGAAGAAAGCACAACCCCATGACTAACTCATGGATGCTCCTCTTTTGTTATTAAACACTAAATATTGAATAAACAATGATATTAGATATGATATGATATCAACGACTATCCTTGTCTATTGATATGAGGAACACCACATGTCAATGGGATTTTAATGTGGCATCCATTAAACCATAATGCCAGCATTCAACCAATCATAATATGTGATGACAATCCTTAAAACACTGAGGTTTCACCTGTGACATCATAATAAACCCCTCCTCCACTCACCGCTGGCCTCCACGCCCTCACACAGCTCCGTCTTCACCTCGCCGTTAGGCCGCTCAGCTGCCAGCTGTGACAGCTTGCTGGTCATGGTGGCGGCGGTGACGATGGACTTAAAGCTGCGCTTGCGTTTCGGGACGTTCTGCTCCGGGTGTAAGACGATGATGTAGACCTTGGGCATGTAGAGCATGCCCAGAGAGACAGAGGCGCTGAGGCTGAGGGAAATGGTCAGCGTGGCCGTCTGGATGTACATCTGAGGAGTCAACAAGACAGGGAGACGTTAGGGATTAGACAGCGATCATGTCATCACACCAGACAGTGTGTGGAGGTTCTCAGTGATCAATCCTCCGTGGACCGTCACTGAAAACTCCAGTTTTGTTGATTTTCATTATTTCAACTTTATGAATAAACACACTTGATAGACGGAAGTGTGAAATCAACAAATCATAACACTTTACGAAAAAAGAACAAAAAAAACACTGTCATTAACCAAGATACTGATCTGTGCCAGAAATAACGAATAATGTTTACTGATTCTGTGAAGTAAATAATGCTTTGTGCTCTAAAACTGCTCAATTTTTTTGGCCACACTGAAGTTTCGTGCTATTCCAAAAAGCAACAATTTGCATTAGTAAGCAGCGAAGAAAGGTTTTTGGTCATGCCTGGGCATTTTTAAAAAGCTCAAAATATTTGTGTTCTATGATGAAGAAAATACATATATGTAAGACTTTTATAACACAGAGTGAAACAATGGAGGTTAAATCAAATTAAATCAAACTGTCATTTATTTTGATTGTTCACTAACGTCTTCCCTTATTTGGGACCTTTGTTTACTTAAACTAATAACTCAAAATGTAAGTGTATATGTGTGTGTGTGTGTGTGTGTGTGTTTGTGTGTGTGAGTATGTGTGTGTGTGTGTGTGTGTGTGTGTGTTCTATCAAAAAACTTTTATTACTCACTTGTGTTTTGAAATCAAGAAATAAACCAAGCCCAGCAAGGGTCACTGGGGGTAAAAACTAGTTGTGCAAATTAATCATTATTTCATGGGCTTGTGTTAATAATTTGTGTGGACAAAGAAACCAAATGTTCATTAGTCACCTTGGAAAACTAATGAAACAATAATCTCAACTCAAGGTACCAGCACAGGAGCTGACCTCCTTCATGGCGACAACATTCAGAAACTCTCTTCCTCCCAAACTGTCTTCAAATTAAAAGTAAATGGTTTTCTAGTCTTGATGACCACTCAAAGTGTTTTACAGGACAGTTTTGCCATTCACACACACATTCAAACAGTGCATCTATTAGCAGCACTCTGTGTCTAAATACCTCACACTCACTTGGCTCCTCATAAATTAATAGAGATTAAAATATTCCCTAAAAATATACATTTGTGTTTCAGTTACAGAAGCTGCCTTCACTGACAGTCTTGTTCTTCGAGTGACAGGTGAATTTAGGCCTCGGGTCAGGCAAAGTGTCACACATGCTTGGATAATTTGTAAAGGTTACATTGTTTCCCCCTTTGCTGTTTTTGCTGTTGGTGAAACTCAACACTTTCTGCCGATTTTTCAGATAACAGGTCTGAGTGAGAAAGAAAGATCAGACATTAATAAAGATGGACGTTGCACCTCCACTTCCTCCTGTTGTACAAAATTAAGCTAAAATATCTGATAAGATATGGGTGCTGCCATCTTGCACTCTCTGCATTAGTTATTTTTACACCATATGAATTACGTGATAAAAGTGAAGCAACTAAGAGGCATAGTGCTTCCTCCTCACACCTTGTTAACGGTGAGCTGTGAATCACATGTTTCCAGCAGTGGACTAACTGTTACAGCAACGTCAGCTGGATGATCATTAGCTCCTGATAAGGAGACCTGCTCTGCTCATTTCCAGTTCTACATTTTTATTCTGTGACTCCACTTGAGTCGCTTGGCATAATTCACAGTGTAAATATGCCCCTAACAGCCCACTTTCTTCTGATTGGCCAACTTCCGAGGGGCTATGGTGATATCACACAATTGTGAGAGTGTTCAGATTTAACTGTTTACGGTTGGTGCATATTTTGTAACTCCTGCCTCCTTCTACAAAGGTTGTGAAAATAAAAACATTATGCTTGTTTTTATATCACATATATTACCCCCCAAAAAATATTGTTTTGATGAAACATCGCTCATGATGATACCTAGTGTTTCAAACCTTCCTGGACTTATGCAGAGTCTACTGTTGTGTCTAGATCATGACATATTGTTAAAAAAGTTAACACCCTCTAAACAAAGGCAGCAAGCCACCATGAGTGGGAATCTGCAAAGGCTACTTCATTATCAAATCTATAATGGAACTAAACACGAAAAATACGACATCAGAACCATCCGCTATCCTCTCCTGCCTCTTGGCTTTCTCTCTCATACCTGCATTTTCCGTTTGACCTGCTGGAAGAAACAGTTGCATATGTCAGTGGTTCAAACGGCTTGAGACAACCATGGTCTTGGTTGTTTGGAAACTATGGAGGTGAGAAGCCTCTAGTCATACTATATTTTGTCTGTGCTGCTACTGGGCTCATTGCACATAGCTAAACAACCTAGATAACTTAGCTCTAGCAAGTTAATTGGTATGTTGTGTGTGTGTTTACGATGTCAGTGATGGGGATTTCTGAGTAGACATTTCTTATTCCTGCTTTCCAGCACTGAGTTCTAAAGTTCTTTGAATTTCCAGGGAAAAACAATTTCAAAAGTTAGGGGTGAAGTTCCACTTTAAGACAAACTGCAGGTGACAGAGATTTGACCTGCTGCAGTAAATATAGACCTGGGGAGTGAAGATTGTGGTGCAGAGAAAAGAGCTGCTCAAAGCCAGTCAATATCCACCATCACCAGATAGAAGCAGTGGATTGTCTCCACTAGCTGCGACACAGTTGAGACCAGAGGCAGCCGCAGTGGACACTAAGGGTAAAAGCACCCGTGTGTTCTCAGTTGTGACAGGAAACAGGAAAAATCCCAGTGTTTGTATTTGATCTTTTTGTCGCTGTTGATGCTGATAAAACTGGCTTTATTGTGAAAACCGACCGTCTGTTGCAGGAGGAAGAAATATTGACTCAGCTCATTTATCAAAGAGCGACAAAGACACACGGTCTGATTCAAGCTCGCTCAACCACACAAACACACAAACACACCGACACACACATATATGCACCATGCAGCGCTCAGCCGGGGAGCTCTGTTTCCTCTCCCCCGCCCTGCAGCATCTCTCACAACACACCTGTGCTCACGCTCCCAACACACAGGACCGCCTACCACCTCCACAGCCGCGATCTCCTGCGTCGCCATGGCAACCCTTTCATGTAAGTTGAAGCCTGGGTTAATGGCCCTCTGACTGTGAGTCAAAATGACAGCAGGGAATCCTCCACAAGGCACCGCCACCAGGGCCCGGAGGAAGGAAGGAGATTTTCTGACAGATGGTGAGTCCCCACACCCGGCAGCCCAAAACAACGACGCCGGTGATTCCAGCAACGCATCAAGGAATCATTATGAAAATGTACGACAGACAGTGAAGCGTAAAGTCATTTGTGGGCCTGAGAGAAAAAACACGCTTGGAAGTGATTTATGTGGCCTCTCCGACACAAGCTGTTATCACAAAGTCCAAGGAAATAAGCGATGTGAAAGTCAGACGACGAATCTCACGTTGCAGTTCAAGGAGAAAGGTTAGGTAGTGCTGGAAGACAGACTTGTGGACAACCGCTCAGTCTTAGTGAAACGTTCTTATTAGGGCTGTCAAAATTAACGCGTTTACGCACGATGATTAGTTTGTGCAATTAACGCATGCGCAGAATGACCCGCTCCATGTACCCATACCTGTCCCCACTCTTGCTCAGAGCGACACGCACATTGAGATCAGAGCTCGTTCACGTGAAGCAGCCGGTCAGTGACTTTGTAGAAGAACAGTGTTGTGCAATAATGGTTAGGAATGATACCATAAGCTAGTGGGCCTTTAGGCGTTCAATAAATTTGGTTATCAAAAATAGAAAAATAAAACATTAATATTTAAAATATTAATATTAAATCATATCTTTAGTTTGACTAAGTTCTCGCGGGGCACCACCCTTCATAGAAGGGAAAAGATAGCCAATTTATTGATTAAGATCAGTCTCATTTAGATCTAGTTCAATTAGAAATCTTAATATTTACTATTAAAGACTATATAATGAACAGTTAAGGTTTATAGAGTTCTTGACAGTGTAGAGGTTGGCAAACTTCACTTATGCAACATTAATGACAGGACAAGGTTAAAAGAAAGCATTTATTATAAACATAATAAGTATAAAACACCAATTACTAAACAATATACTAACTAATAAAGATGTGTGTGTGTGTGGGTGTGTGTGTGTGTGTGTGTGTGTGTGTGTGTGTGTGTGTGTGTGAGGGTCTCGCTGGTGGCTAACAAAGAGAGTCACACCTTCCTGTGATCTTTTAAGATCTCTAAGCTAGCAGGCCCCCCCCCCTCCTTCTGGTCGGGGGACGTAGCTAAGTAGGTGAAGAGATATGCGGGGTCTGTGAGAATGCTAATCAGAAAATGGCAGGGTCTGTGTTGAGCCCGACTTACATTAACCTTGATTTAACTTGTAACACAATATCACCACATATATCAAACTTATAAACTCCACACAGAATCAAATAAACAGTCTTGCTTAGCCTAGTAAAATTATTAAGCCCAGATTATGTTACCAGTCCAAGGACAGGGAGAAAGTTGCTGTGCAGTTCGGTTAGCAGTTCAGGCTTTTGGAGTCTCTGGTTCGTGTGGTCTCTGCTTCCGCGGTTCTGTTGAGCTGTGCAGTTCAGTTGCTTATTGAAGCCGTAGTTCTTACCTGCAGGACACCGAGTCGCTGCAAGGAGTTTAGAAGAAGCTTGAGATGCGTGGAGGTTTTCTTGAGAAGATGAGCTGGAAGCTCGACCTTTGACCTCCAGTTGTTGGAAAGAGAATATTTGAGCTGGAGGAATCCGGTTCCTCCACTCGCCGATGCAGGAGGAAAGGCCAGCGGCCTGCTGTCCTCAGTGGTGGTCGGTGGAGAAGAGCGCTGCTGGAGCAGCCTTCGGCCCTCCGAGGGGTTGGAGAAAGAGAGTGACTCTGGGGGAGCCTTGATCTTTTATAGACCTGGTTGCCCCTTGGTCATGGGACCAGACTGACCAATTGGAGTTGACCCTGGTAGATATTCGCACCTATGTGCGAAGATGCTGAAACAAAGGGGACATGTTGCCTCCTGGGAGACGGAGTTATTTGACCTTCTCAGTACAAAGAGAACACATTGCACTCTGGGAGATTGAGTATTCTCCAGCCCATGCGGCTTGTGGCTTTCTCAAGACAAAGGCCATGTGCTCTCAGGTTTTGACTTCCAATACAGGCCTGAAAGAGAGGCCTGCCTTTTTGCACAAAAACCATGTCCCAACATCCCCCTTGCGGCGTCAGGATCGCACCTGACGTGTGTTCCTGAGGGTGTACTTGAACATGTTTAGTGCAAAGCTGGAAAAGTCAATTGTCAGTTCATTTGGACTGTAACATCTGGGCATTTGTATACACTATCTAGTTAGCTAAGCAAGATTCAAATTAGACAAATCATTCAGAGTTACAGTAACAGTACAAAATGAATAACCTGTGCTCTTCACTAGGTTTAAGGAGAAAACAGAAAATGTGACATTTGTAAATTGTAAGATAAGATGTAGAGAGAGACGCGTACAATGATAAGGTCATTTTTGAAATGTCCAAGAGTTTTGTTCACTCATTGGGTCTTACTCAATGTAGTACTCAGTCGTATCTGTTAGATTTAACAATTTTCCTGCGGAAGGATGTCATAATTTTCAAAATCTCAAAATTCAAATGACTGTATCATTGTTTCTGTAATAATATGCTAATGTAATAACCTGTGTGGTATGGACTACATTTATTGAGGAATGAAAGTTGTCGATCCAAACATATTTACAAAGTTGGCAGTGGTATGTAAGTTTTAATCAGAATTAAGGTTTTGAGTTTGCTGCTGTTGCTAACAAAACAGTTTTCCTATTTTAACTGAATTAAACTTACTACTGACTGTCAGTACAGTGTTTAACTGTGTTGGTTATGAGCGTGAGGGTCGAGCTCTGGATCGCCTGTGTCGTGGCTCGGGGCTGTAACGCTCTGTGGGGCCAGACTCTAAGTTGACTTCAGAGGCGCTGTCACTGTGTGCTCGGTCATAACCATATTTTGAGCTGTACTCAGAGATGCTGTCGTCATCTTCTGAGTGGTTGTAATATGTCTGGGCCAGAATGTCAGAGTACGGCTTCCTGCAGCTTCTACTGTGGGAATGCCGATCTCTGGGAAGGTGGTGAACAGAGCGCCTGCACTCTGTGTCCCCACGCTGCTTGCTGTCACCCCCCCTTCTTTTGTTGTGAGGGGGGCGCTTTGAGGCTGCAGACAAATTTGACACCTTGATGTTTGTTCTGACAGGCTCGGTTGCACCAACTGCTGCCTTGACAGAGACAACAGTTTCCCAAGCCACCTGTGACATCTTCCTGATCTGCTGCATTGAAGGTTTTCCTTCCTGTGTCATCAGTACAACGTGTGTGCGTATACATGGATGTAAGTTACGTAAGAAAATAGTCTTGAAGGTGGGATCTTCTTCTAGTCCTGGTGTGTTCTTTCCCTGAAAATAAACATGCCTCAAGCGTTTGAAATAATCCTTGGGATTTTCACGACGTGAGTGTTTAATTTGGGAGGCTGTAACAATGGCTGTTATCACATCAGGAGTAGAAGAGAATTCTTCGACTAGTGCTCGACAGAGCTCTGTGTAGTTACATGCGACGCTGGAAGGAAGTGACTGAATAAACTTGTGAACAGCTGTAGAGCTGGTTTTTAACACAAGTCTAACCTTCTCTCTTTCTGTTGCATTTGGCACATCGCTTAAGCTGAGATCTAGTTCCCTAAAGTAATTATCAATGTTGTTATCACAGTTGTCTGGATCAAATTGTTCAATATCTTTAGCTAGAAACTCAAGCAACTCGAAGCGCGGACACTGTGGGGTCCGGCTGCGTGCATCACCTGCTACAGGTCTCTCTGGTTGAGGGGGAGCTGCTGAAACATTTTGGAATGTTGAAGTCCCCCCTTTCAAGAGTTGTGCACGAAAAAATGTGTCATGCATCAGTGGATGAGAAGTGTATGAGGCACAATGTGTTCTTGAGGATAAACTACATGTGTCAGAGTCAGTGAGATGGGAAGTTAGGAAGCTGTTACCTCTTCCTGTCAGTGGAGGATCAGAAGGTGACTTAATTCCCAAAGACTTCGGGTCAGATGGGATTCTGTCCCATCTTGGGAGTGAAGAGGGAGTTAACCGTACACTATCGGAGGAGTTTGAATCGGAATAACCAGAATCACTTTGGTTCAAAAACTGATGTGAGGCCGCGCCTTCTATTCTAAGTTTTAACAATTCCTCCTTGTGTGAAATTAGATCTGACTCTGCTGAGTGCAGGTCTTCCAAATAGTGCAGAGTTTTCTTACTAGCAGTCTGGACCTCCTGGAGGAGAAAAGCATTTTGTGCTCTCAGGGAATTTACCTCCTGTTCCATGGCTGCTTTGCTCTGACAGGCAAGGTTGATTTGCCTGTGGAAATTTAGGATCATACATCTCAACAATGGGCCCTTTGATGCTGTTTGTGCATCACACCTGTCATTAAGAAGTGAATCTATTTCTTTAATGCACTCATTGAAGTTCAACTTGCTGATGAATTCAGGATAGCCAGGGGTCAGGCTCTGTGCTAGGGAAAAAACAAATTGTTCAACACAGGGGTTCTCCATTGTTGAAACTGAAATTTAAGGATTAGATTTAAGTTTATAAATCAAAAGCGTGTGGTTGGCTTTTGTGTCGCGATGGCAGACACCTTGTAGTGTGGATTCTATCTTACACAAGCCTAACCGAAACTATGGTGTGTTAAATAGTTCACCAAACTTTTAATAGCACTAACTGATATGCAAGGCAGTAAGAGTTAGGGATTCTATAAATTCACAGGGCTGGAAGCACGCTGTGGCTCTTTCTCAGGTTCTCTTTATCCAACTTTGGCTGATATGCTAGGCAGTAGCAGCTAGGTACAAGCTCTGTTACATATGGCCGGTGGCACGATATGTCTTAATTCAAAAGCATTTAATAGTTACAGGAAATTTCGCAGCTTGACCAGTTAACATTGAATATGTGATATTCAAATGTTAAAAGAAATTCTCAAAATTTTTCAAAAAATTTCAGAACCAGACACATGGCCGTACATTTGTAACCTAAATCACCCCAATAAAAAATCAACTATGATATGAACTACTTTATTATCATCTGCATGAAATGAACTTGGAACTCGTTCTTTTTAAGTGTGAACTTGCTCAACACTGCTACTACAGATTGCCTCAGATTTAGATTTCACATTCAAATTTAATTGTGTAAAGGTTTGGTTGTTTGTTTGATTTAAAAAAGAAAAGAAACAAGTTTTATTCCACCGTCCGCGAATCATATCTACCTGTCATTCTTTTTCTCTCTGCCCTTGTCACTCCTGTATATCTGGAGACCACGATGATCAGCTTTTCCTTCAATAGGTTTTACGTTTTTTTTTCACTTATGGGAGTAGAAAACATCTCGGAGCATTACTGTCAGCCACAATAAAGACGTTTCTGAGTGGCTCTCACCTGCACTGTGTTAGAGGACATTTCTAAACCTTATCTGAATATCTAAAAGCCACAAATGTTCAAGTTCTGTTTTTTTATTGTTAAAATCCAAACAACTTATAATGCAAACAATAGTTATTATGCATCAGCAGTAATTATTATTAACTGGTGCAGTGCCAATTCTAAACCTGCCTGTTTGTAATGGTAATGGTGCTAATGCTCCGGAGCTACTACAGAATTATTCCATGTCATTAGTGAATCCTCCTCAAACAGTTCTACAATATACTGTCACTTTTTATTGTTTGTGTGCTGGACCTTTTGTGCAGAGCTTTTTACGAACATTCTATCGTGCAGTGTGAATTTGGAAAGCTTTGTGTTCATCCTACCTGCTGTATTTGCAATGGAGATTGTGCAGTCAGTGTTGTTCATAGAATGAATTTGCTTTATTACTGACCATTTGCAATTCATCCGAGGAAACAGAAAAATACATGTTCAACTCAGTACACAGCCTATCTGCTAGCACACTGTTTATTGAGTTTTCCGGCCCTAACACTACCAGACAAAGACACATGACCACGTGTCACAAGTTTCAATAATGTTTGCAAAATATTGAGAAAGTCAAGCATCTGGAATGATAATAATGATCAAAATATCTGCAGATCTACTGACTTTCCCATCAGCCCCAGCTGTTAAAAGTGTTAAAGTGCATAAAATAATTGCCAAGCAGATGCAATGTTTCCTATGTGGTCTCATGGGTTGACAAGTAATTGCAGTGTTAGCACGTGTTTCTGTGTGTGAGGCAAGTGTTCGGGCACAAACCTGTATGGATTAATTATATTAAGTATGGAGTCCAAATTTAGACAAATCATTGTAGACATTTGTTGACATATCCTGACATTTTGGAGGACATCATGGCAACACCAGTACTGACTCATTAATAACCACTTCCAAATCAGAAAGATTGTTTGGAACAAGGCGAGAACACATGGAGAGCAGAGAGGTGGATTATGAGTTATTTTTGGATTAGTTCTAGGATTTATTTCTATAATGATGCACATAAAAAGTGCAGCTATTAAAAAAACCCTATTATTTTCACTCCGTGTAAGAATCATCCAACTTTAAATCTCCTTAGCTGGGAAGTTTAAGGTGAAGAGGGAGGTTGAAGAGGTTAATGGCGGCTGAATCCTGTGACTGCACGGCTCTGTGTGTCTGTGACCTGGATGCCACCCCCTGTTTGATCTAAGCAGAACTGGTTTAGAGCTCAGGACTGTGAAAGTCTGATCTGAGAGCAGCTGAGGCCCGGGTGGAAGTGGAGCGAATGTCGTCAGCAGGCTGCAGGACAGAGGAGACCCAGATGGATGCAGCTGATAGGATCATAAAACACAGGGATATTCAGCATAATTATTTTCCGTCAGTTTGGAAGTTATTCATCAACATATAAACCACTACTATCACAGAGACTGACTGCAGCATGCTGATTTAAACTGATAATGGAACTGACACTTTTGGAGATTTACAAATGTTGGGCACTGAAGCCCACAGGTTCTCCATCTGCTGCTATCGTCTGCAGCTGCGATCAGGCCTCATGACTCATCTTGTCTACATAGTTTATCCACTTTCTTAAACTAGGCCCCTGTCCCTACAACAGAAGTCCACACTTAACCTGGAGCAGAAACAACTTGTATACTTTTATATTGAGGTTGGCGATATAAGGCAACGAATCTGGATGTTCCTGCGCTTCACGTCACTCGTCTGTTATCTGTTGGAGTGACGCCTGAAGTGAAGTGAAGTGCCTTAGACGGCAGTACCTCAGAGAAAAAAGAAATCAGAGGAAAAAACTAAGCACCATATTCCCTGTTCAGCTCTGGAATCACTCAAATTTACAAAGTCAATTAGTGCAGATGTATTTTTCCGACACGATGATGTGATTCTTGAGTGGCTGCCAACTCACAGGCTGTGTTAATGTTAACGAATAGGGCTCTACTTAAAATGAAATCCACTGTGTTTTCATAAAGTGAAGAAACACTCCCTGAAGATACTCAGGCAACATGAGGCAACAGCTTCCAGGAATCCTGGAACGT
Organism: Limanda limanda; assembly: GCF_963576545.1. NCBI lineage: Eukaryota > Metazoa > Chordata > Actinopteri > Pleuronectiformes > Pleuronectidae > Limanda > Limanda limanda. Next base: position 25,632,411 of record NC_083643.1, read on the forward strand.
CCTCGCAGCTCTCACTGAAGATATTTTTAGAATCAACTGTTTCCTGTGTCAAGTTACAGAACAAGGACGTTTTAGGATTTTGGCGACCCTGCTGAGCACTACAGCAAAAAATGGTTAATGTATCGTTTAGGTTTCACAGAGCAATTTTGGTATCAGTTAAGTCTGGGTCCGTTGATATTGGCCTGATGGTATACTGTATATTATTCTGTATATGAATCCCTTTGGCGTGTGTGGTGGCATCCAGCAGCCTCCTGATGAACCACATGCTCCAATTCCCTTTTGAGTGTGTCTCATTACAATTTGACACCAAAATTAGTGGGTAAACGCAGGTTCTTTTAATCACAGATAAAAAAAGGCAATTGACTCTTTTCCCATTGCCACTACAGGAGTTTGCCTATGGTGCGTCATATTCGATGTCGTGAAAGCACTGAAAATTGAGGCACTCTCTCAACTTGCTGTTTTGCTAAATAAAAAATGTGCACGTTCATTCGGGTGTCGAGTTTCAATCGTTACCGATTAGAGCCTCAGGTGATAAAAACCTGGTGTGAGTGAGTGAGTGAATCCAAGATGGCCACATGTCTTTTGTCTCTGTCAGGTGTCTGTCTTGTTTTATTGTTTTTTTGGGGGATTTTTTTAGGATTTTTGTGCTGTATCTTTTTTTCTTTTTTTAAATGTATTTTATCTGTGTTATGTGATTTCTGTGTGTCTTGTGACTGTTGAAATTTTTTGTATGCTGCTGTCTTGGCCAGGCTTCCCTTGGAAAAGAGGTCATTGTATCTCAACGGGACCGACCTGGTTAAATAAAGGCAAATAAAAAAATAATAAATAAGAGCCTCAGGTGATAAAAACCTGGGAGTGAATACAGATTGAATACATTCGCACTGCAGACAAAAGCCAAATATGAGTGGTTGTCAGTGGGTTTGTTGATCAGTAGAAGTAGTAAGAAGCTATAGAGTCTCTGGCCAATTGAAGCCTGTATACTGTTGGTACTGAATATACAGAGGGTAGGTGGTAGCAGTCATGCAGCTCGAGGGTGCTGCTTTCCTGGAGAGTTCCAAGCATCAGCGGGAGTTGACCCATCAACCTGTGATGACGTGTGTCAGAACACCAGCTGTGTGTGTGCCCTTAAGGATGAGTGCAGCTAATAAAGACACAGACTTCAGCTGCTTGTTTGTGTGATGGTCCAGTAGATCTAGAACCCTGCATGAGCCTTATCTCTCCTCCTACAGTGAGAGCCATATCATCTCATGAACCTTTCTCTTTCTCATTTTTCCTTCTTAACCGTCTTTAGCTCTCCCGTCAACCTGTACCTGCACTCATGAACTCATGGATGTGATTCTCTTGGATATAATATTCAACTTTTTGTGTATAATTATGTACTATACTATTTTATATATGTGAGGTTTGTTTACAGTATCACAACACACCAAATCATTTATTTGTTTTGTAGATTGATGTGTGTACATTTTTTTCTGAATGAGGATTTACTCAAGACCACAGAGTAAACATTGAGAGCACCAGGTTACAATCACTTTAGAATATCAGAAAATGTAATAATGTGATGTTGATGAGATCTTATTGGCTGAGGCTGTCCGATGTACATTTCCTGTCAGATTTACGATAAGAGAAGTTTCCCTTTTTGACATTTTGGGATTCATCCCACTCTTGCTCATGTCTCAAGCTTTCTCTCCCGCAGTAATATCGTCTTGTCATTTGGCTCAAAGCGACCTTTCCCCAATGTAAAATGAAAATATAGCGATGCTTAAATAGCAGCTCTGGCAGCAAGTAACACTGTGGCTGGTATTGACTTTCTCTCAACAGGTCTGAGGCTCCAGGAGCAGATAGGCAGCAGAGCATAGCTAATCACTGCTCACACAGTTTTCTATTTAAGAAGCAGAATAAATTGACAGGAGTAAAAAGGCAATTATATGTTTTAGGCGAATCTCCCCCCCAAAAAACTTCAATCCACTAAAATGAATGGGTGTCAAGGTGGAGTTTCTTAGAGAAGAGATCTGTGAAATTATAGTTTTTAACACTTTCATATCTAGTTAAAAAGAGTATTAAATGCTAATTTTACTAATAGCAATATTTTTTGCACACTTTGGAAGATCATTTATTAATTTTCTTATCACTCCAACTGTGAACACACACATACACAGAGAAAGAGAGAGAGGGTGGAGGAAAGAGAGAGATAGGGGAAGAGAGAGAGAGAGAGAGAGAATATCCCTTCACAAATACATTTTCATTTCTAGAGAACGTATTATATTGTAATTATAGTATGCTAATAACTGAAGTACTTATTATATTTCAATGTTTGAAAATTCTTAATTGCTTCATTTAAAAAAAACTCTTGAGTCATAACCCTCAAGATTTTCATAAAATCTAATCTTCTATGTTAAATCAATTATATCTCAGTATTGTGCTCTTTAGTCTTCCATTCATATGAGGGATTCACATGAAAATAATCCAGTGTGACTTTATGTCACTGACAAACATTGGGACATAGTATGTCTTATCTAGGGAGACCTTAGTCCATGCGTGTGCAGAATATCCCATATTTAGACATTCAAATGTAAAAGGAAATGATATAGTGCTGATGAAAAGTTAATTCAGTAAGAAACATTGCACAAAAATATGTAATTCATATTGTTTGATTCTGTGATAATCACAATTTACAAAAATAAAGATTTGTCAAATTCAGAGTAGAGTAAGCAATTGTGAGTCACCTTCCCTCCAAAAGGGGCAAAGGTGATCAGGGGGGTCTGAACATGCTAAGTTTAGAGATGAGATGCTGAGTCAGCAATATGATCCATGTCAACATTCCCCATGGGACTCATCTTAATGGAACCATTCAACATTTAGGTGCACACACACGCATAGATGAGTGGAGGCAGTGGGAAGCTGCCATAGCCTTGCCTCATCTTATAACTACAAAGCTGCTTGGTTTACATCTCTGTGGTCTTTACATTTCTCTTGTTTGTTTAGTAAAATCTGGATTTGTTGCATCTGGAGCTGTACAACACATGCATCTAAGAGGAGTGTGTGAGTTTTATACTCCTAGATAAACCCTGAAGGTGTGAAGTGGCTGTTGGCTCTGTTAACAGCACTAATAATATCACTGATGGCGTATTAATATGATAAAGTAGCTCTTCAGTTGAGGTCAGAGGAGCTGGATTCCCCCAGGGAGCTGCCGTGGGTGGAGGCTCCATGTTAATCTTCTCTGGGATATCAAAGCCCAGTTCATTAAGTATGGAGGCAGCGTGACTCTCTCCCAGCGGCCCCGACTTCTCTCTGTTTACCTGCATGTGAATGTAAACGCCTCCTCAGGCAACCGGTGCTGCGTTCAAAGCCCAGCCCATCAGATAGGCTTCTAATACATTTTTCAGCTTCCCTCTCCCCTTCTCTTTATCTCAGTTCACCCCAGCTATAGCCGGCCCACAGCCGACTGCTGCTGCTACTGTAAGTAATGTCAACGAGGGAGAGAGTATTGTTCCAAATCCACAGCATGGCCGAAAAGATTAGATGGTTAGTTCAGGGCCATTTATCCCTGGGCTCTTATCACTGCAGATTTCTTATTTTTAATTATGTAGGTGCAGGCAGGTTTCACACAGGTTTGTCATTGGTCAGGAAGCTGCGGGGGGTAAAGTTTGAGGATAAGAAAACAGGAACTGAAACAATCAAACTAATGTGATGTCAAGGAATGATTTGATAAATCCTTTCACTGTTTTGACACTGATTTTTAAGACGCCCAGCTTGATCAATGACTTGGGGATTCTGACAAAGCGACAGACGAGTGCATGACGAGTTAATTACAGTGAAGAGGATGACAGAAACACTCGGCAGCCATCTTCATCGACTGCCGTCACACAGCTACACCTCTTGAACACCTCAAGTATAGACGAGGATCTGCAGAGATCAATACATGGCATGTTTCAGAGCAGTGGTTAACAAGGCGTCTCCATAGAGGCCCTCAGTGAGTCACTCTCATTTGTGGCTGTGACAGCTGATATAGCAGATCAGTGACAGAGAAGGCAGCAGAAATGGTTGGGGACACTTACAGGAGATATTACCTGCCTATTATCAGCAGCACCACATCTTGCACAACAGAAACAATGGAAATTGTAGCAAGTCTTTTGTACTTTTTTGTTGTCTGTGTGTAAAGTGTGATCGTATTGATTGTGTTTCCGAAGTTTCAATAGAGGACCCACACGCAGGTACTGCAGCTGGGTAGGTGAATGATAATTAATTAGAATCAAATTAAACAGTCTTTTAAGAAACCTTTGGTGGCGGTAATAAGCGCAGACACAAAAGGTGAATCCTTAAATGAAATGAAACTGAAACACCAGGATAACAAGTGTCCACCAATGTGAATCAAGACAAACTGACATAGACAAAAGGAAACACAGAGGCTATATTCAAAAGGGAGGCAAGAAAGACTGAATGTCGGTGAAATACATTAGGAACAGATGCAGACGATCATGAGGGCAGGAAACTGGGAAAAAAACAGGAAATAAAGTCTGAAACGCCAAATGATGTTTAGTTTCCTTATCTTCTGTTAAGTTAGCAGTTACTCTCTACATGTGCTTGGTTTTGTGACATTTGTCTATTTGAGGTTTTACGGTACAGGTGTTTTCTTCTGTTGGGTGCTCCAAGCACATGTACTGTAACACCTCAAAAAGACAAGCATCACATTTTCAGCAGCAACTAAAATGACCAGCTTTTTACAAACTACAGCTCACTTCACAGTGACTCTCCTAGTTTCATTGTCAACACCCATTGAAAGTTCTCCGACTGGTTTCTCTACTTGTGTTCATACAATAATTTGAGGTTATTTAAAGATATAAATGGTCCTGAATGGAGAAACTCAATGATTTCTGTAACTCTGATTTCACTAAATAAATCATCTCAGACATAACTGAAATGTTTAAATTTCAAATGTTTATTTGATGTACATGTGTTATTGATTTACCTTGTCTGATGTTACCAAACAGATCGCATTATTTGCATCTTGTAGGAAATAGGAATAGAAGACACGTAGATGTTTATTGAGTAATGAGGTGTTTGTTGAATTTCTATCTTCAATTAAAAATGTAGCTGCCCTGAGGCTTTAAAACTAACAATCTGTTTACTGCATTTCCTCTGAACTGGGAAATGTTCTTCTCAGTGAAATGTATTGTGTTTGGTTTGGCTGAAGTTCTTTAGTCAAATCTTGAGATGTGTTGCAGAATAAGTGGCTTCTTTCTGCAGACTTGGTAAAAGATACAACTGGATTTTCTGGCCTTTTCTAGTCTGTGTTAAGTATGAGTAGAAAGATTGTGTGGGAGATATAACCTCAGCTTCACTTACATGCTCTCTGTGCCTTTCAACTGCACCTCACACCATTTATCAGTAAATTGACCTGGCACATGCAGATGGTATCACAGGTCTGTGTAAAAAGATAGTTTTCTGACATGAGATGTGGAGGTTGTCCTTGATTTAAACATGAATTTGCCCATGAGAGATGCAAACAGATGCAAAGATGCAACTAGCTCCAAAAATATTCAAATTTTAGTAAAAAATGAAAGTGAATCCTGTGGCATTAAGAATCTGCTTCATCAATTTACAGCGATGACAGGAAAAAGGAGCCAGACTGGAGAGGAAGCTCCAAGAGTTTCTGAGGACTGTTGCTACTTGCTTCCAGCTAACTTACAGTATACAGTACTGCGCAAATATTTTAGTACCAACAGAAAGGCATGTGATCAGTCCCAAATTCATTATGCAACATGAAATCAGGTCAAAACACACATACAGAGCTGTAAGGACTAATGTTTAGAGAATGCAGATGAGCAGGTCCCTACTTGTTTCTTCATGTGATCCATGGAAGACACTGACTCAGAAGCATCCACACAAGAGCTGCAGCAGATTGAAAATGTGTATGGAGGCAACACAGCAGATGTTGATATATTTGCTCTTTGTATATATTGAAATAATTAATAAAGACTTTTAACGGTATTACTTTTGGAAGCATTCCTAATTTACTTGTGGTTTTGAACAGTTAATGCTTAGAGTAAGCAAATTGAGATTGAGTTTAGTTAACAAGAAGCTGTAAAGTTAACTTCAAAAAAGAGTTCCTGCATAAAAAATTTGAATATCTATGTTTCCCTCTCGACAGAGCAGACTTCATACACAATTTGATCAATCCATTACACAGTTGGGACATTTGACCAAGACAGAAGACTTGGTGGCACCATGGGAACATCCTGGGTATCAGTTCAGTAAAAGCTTCACAAAATCTTGAAAAACAGATGATGTCAGAGTGTTCCTAATTAAATCTTCCTCTATCAAAGTAAAACAACTCAGATACAACATCCTGAGTGTCTGAACAGTAGCAGCAGAAATAGACCGATAAACTATTTCGAGAGGAAATCTCAGGGAATCGCTCCACCTGTCTGCCAGACCTCCCCACAGACATGATAATGAGCAAAATCCTCCATCTGGCAGCTCGCTTACAGCCAGCCCAACCCCAAAAACTGTTGTCTGAATGTGCTAAATTTAATTCTGCTCTAATTAGTTTTGTGTCGATAGGCTGCAGAGCAAGCTGAGTCGAGCCTGTGGTGATCAAAAACCATCAGTCATCAATCATTCACTCAGAACAGTGTGGTTTTTAAAAGTCTTGCCTCTAAAAAAACCCTAATGATCATGACATTTATGTTTAACATGCATAGAGGAAGAAAATGAGATTATTGTTTGAAGTGTACGCAGCATTCAGTTTGGAGGTATTACCTGGATATTAGCAGTTAGCCTCTGTGATTTCTTGAAGAACTCCAGAAGTCTCATCCTTAAGCTACACAATCTTTCATCAGGTGAAACCCTGATTGGTCCCTAAACTACATGTTATCATGAAAACACATGCTAGTGTGTGTTGATCTGACTGATCGTCCTGCTCTTCTGTGTCATCTTGCTACATTAAGCTGGAGGATGTGAAAAGTTTCCGTCCATTTTACAGCTGGGAAAAGCAGAGAGCGACTCAAGCAGCAATTTTCTGTCCAAACCCGACGTGAGAGAAAACTAACCACACTCGACAAGCTTTATGATTTTCTGCTTGAACCCAACTTGAGTCTAAGTTTGTGTTACCCTGTCACTCATGTTTATTGTTTTCCTGATGACAAACATGTGCAGTGTAAATAGTCAGGGGGAACCCCACCAGGAAATGTACCTTCACCACCTTCACCCTGTCCTGTCCTCTGATTGGCTGGAGTTGGGTCGAGTTGTCGCCAACTCTGACTAGATTTCCAGCAAGTTATAAATCCTTGATGCCAGCCTAGTATAATTTTCTGGAGTTAGCAACTTATTTTCCTTACCAAAGGTACCTTTCTTGGGGTGGAGATCTGCCCTGCTACACAGAACACGATGTCCGCTTTATAACTTTGGCTCTATATGAGAAGCAGTTCATTTTTACTTCTGTCAGAAACCAAGAACCCATCAAAAAACAACTATGAATTTAGTTAAATATGCATTTGTAAACAATGGAACTGCCATGTGACAAATGTAATCAAGTGATGTTTGTTAGACATAAACATACATTATTGGTATGAATAAATGATGGTAAATGGTAAATGGATTTGTATTTATATAGCGCTTTTCTAGTCTGATGAAGACCACTCAAAGCGCTTTACAGTACACTTTCACATTCACCCATTCACACACACATTCATACAGTGCATCTACTTGCAGCACTTTGTTATTCTATGGGGGGCTATTGAGGGTTCAGCATCTTGCCCAAGGACACTTCGGCATGCAGATGGTTCAGACTGGGGATCGAACCGCCTACCTTCAGGTTGGAGGACGACCACTCTACCCCTCAGCCACAGCCGCCTACAGTGCGTGTTTCCATATATAAACTCTGCTTGAGGGCTCAACAACAAATAAAACATTACATTATTTATCAGGGAGGCGCACTCACCCGCTCTTCTGACTGTGCTGTGCCAAAGAAGATGGGGATGAATGCGAGCCAGATGATGCAGGTTGTGTACATAGTAAATCCAATGGGTTTGGCCTCGTTGAAGGTCTCTGGCACGCCACGTGTCTTGATGGCGTATACGGTGCACGTGACCATCAAGAGGATGCTGTATCCCAGAGAGCAGATGAGCGACAGGTCAGATATGTCACACTTGAGCACGCCACGTGCGTTCTCAGGATCCTGAGTCCGCTGCTCTCCATAATCCACAAAAGTGTGCGGTGGGTCGATAGCGAACCACAACAGGACGCCCAGCAGCTGGACTGAGATGAGTGAGAAGGTGATGACAAGCTGGGAGGCAGGTGAGATGAAGCGTGGTGCTGTCACTGCCGTCTTGCCCTGCTCAAAGATGCGGTGGATGCGGTTTGTCTTGGTGAGCAGCGCAGCATTGCTGAAGCACATGCCGAGGCCAAGGAAGATGCGCCGGAACGAGCAGACGGCGACATCAGGCGCAGCGATCATGGGGAAGGTGATGATGTAGCACAGGAAGATACCTGTCAGAAGTACATAGCTCATCTCCCGCCCGGAGGCACGCACGATGGGGGTGTCGTTGTAACGGACAAAGGTGACGATAGCGAAGGTAGTGGCAATGATCCCCAGCACAGAGATGAAGACGGGCACAAGCGCCCAGGGGGAGTGCCACTCCAGTTTGATGATGGGAATAGACTGGCAGCCGGTGCGATTCTGGTCTGGTCTCTTTTCGTAGGGGCAAAGCTCGCAGGTGAACTCGCTGGCCTGGAAGTGGTATCCCTCACAGCGCTCACAGTGCCAGCAGCACGGGACGCCCTTCACCACCTTCTTCCTCTCGCCAGTCCGGCAGGGCTGACTGCACACAGAGATGGGAAGAGAGGATTCGCCGGTGGTCCACTGCAGGGCCTCCATCTAGGGAAAGAGAGGGGGAATCTGACTGGTTAACATTCATCTTCAAATGAGAAACACAACAAGCAGTTCAACAATATCTCAGTGATTCAATAAAAACATACTTATTTTACCATTGTTCTAAATCAGAACTCAGTTAATCATAGTGACAGTACCGATGCTTCAAGCTCCTTAACTTAACCCTACGTTTAAACTGCCTTCAAACTCCCTTTAAAGCATGGAGGATTGAAACAGTTTTTGTTTGTCTGGTCAGCAGTTTACAGGAAAGGTAAAGACAACAATAAACTCCCATGCAAAACAACAAAAAGCCAAATAAAGACAGTTATGCAACAGGATGTTTTTTTAGTCTTGAGAAAAGCAACAGTTATATTGTAGAGTTGAATGGATGAAGTTCATTGTAACTCTGGGCTTCTCCTCCACATTCAGCATTTTAATATCTATACAATGGAACCAAATCTGTCCTCTAAAGGGGAGTTTGTGTGTTTTTCAACTTGGGTCCTATGTTTATAAACGTGGGTGTGTCAATGGTATTCATGAAACATTTGGAATTGGTCCAGTAGATTGTCTCAGCGAGACATGAGCAAGACATAGGTAATGGTGTATAAGAAGAACAATGTGAGCCTTTTATCGGTGAGAAAATTACTTTCAGTGTCCTGTCACAGTTGCCCCACTAGATAACATTATGCCACTGCTGCCGTGTCTCAGCTGCCAGAAAAGGTGGACCGATTTATAGGGCCCAGGTTGAAAACAAGAACTCCCATCGAAGTTCTGTATAAAAAACATTAAATGGTGGAAATATATTTTTTTATTCTTAATGGAGAATTATGAAACATGCTTTTGTCACAAGCACAAACTAGTTTCTTTCCAAGCTTGATAAGTAGTTGATTGAAAGAGTCTTGTCAAATGCTGCTGCCAAGGTCAGTAGTCAGAATGTGAACGTAGAAAGTTTTCGACTCTATTCTCCCTTCAAACTCCCAGTAAACTTTTAAACTTGCAAATTTTTCACATCCCACTCTTTTGGGTTTATTCTTTAAGAGGATGATGGGTTAATGAACCAAGATAATTATCAGTATGCCATCTTTATTATCGGGCCTTACAGCTTCAGAACAAAAACAGAATCAAATTATTTTCAGCTAAAGGATGTTACAATTTGAGGTCAGTGGTCCTCACATATAGATGCAGCTGATTGGTCCAGTGTCCGATGACCTTGTACTCCGCTGTCGAGCCGTCGTTGATCTGATACTGGAAGATGTCGTAGCGCCCAGGGGCATCGCCATTCTTGTTAAAGATGACAGGAGTTCCTGCACTTCCTGTGAAATCACAAAGCAGAGAACAGACCCTGAGATCACATACTGTTGGGACCTGGGAGAGGGAGTGAAATCAGGACCAAGCTCGTGTTTTACAGTAGTTTGATGATGCAAGACTGTTTGTCTCCTTCTCCTCCACTGGTCAGAACTGCCCTTTTCTAGATGTTTCATTGTACGTGTGATACACTGCATTTGGCTTGTCTCTCTGAATTGTATATTTTGATGGCTTCCTGGTCATGCAACTCAGAGTGGCTCCTTCTTTTAAAGGAAAACTTAATGATTCATTCACGACTTACTGCAGACAGGTACAAACACTTTTCAGCCCCATGTAATCTAAAGGATTTAAGTGTTTGACTCTCAAAATTAAATAGTGTTATCAAATCTCACTGCGAAAATGTCTAGTTCTGAAAGTTTGCATCAAATTTATTCTGTGATTTCAGAGTTCCTGATTGAAATAAAATTAAAATGACATGAGTGGATGCATCTGTGATTAGCCTATATTTTAAATACAGATAAGTTCAATGTAGAGGGTAACACACAACAGCAGCATCAGTTAATCAGGATACACCGCTGCTCTATTGACATGGATTAATTATTCAACATAATCATCTGCACTTCCCTTACATCCCTACTGAAGACTTAACAATTGTTTCTACCACACTGCCATTTGTGTACTGAACACTACCACTGACCTTCGCCCTCTCTCAAATATAATACTGCAATGTTTACAGTTTATATTAAACACTGTTTTTGAACAGTGCAATATAGTGTATCCAACACCCTTTAGAGTAATAATTTATCTGTATGTAATGCCTGCATCTTTGTAAGGGATAATATCTTATTTCAAATAAAAATCCTCCGAAAGAACTGTCTGTTATTATTTGCCACATGCTTGGTCTGTATTCTCCCTGAGCTCTTACTGGCTAATTTAATAAGAGTTGCAAAAGTTTCCAAACCAAGCAGTATCACCACAGATCCAATGAAACCTCAATACAAAAAAGGAGGTTATTACCTTCAAGTAATGATATAAGAGCTACTAGCCCTCAGGTAAAAAAAAAAAAAGGAATTGTAAGACCTGTTTAAAGGCAACATTAACATACAGTCATCAAAAACACCCATGTGCTCCCACCATAGCTCTCCACTACAGGCTGATGTCTAAACAATAATCTTAAGAGTTGGCACAGGGCTAAGACTTGTTGACACAGTTAAATGGAAGAATGACTTCAGTCACACCAAGACACAAAGACCTCCACCACTGAACCATGGTCCCTCTCGCCTCTTCAAGTGGGCGGACAATAACAGAATCATCAGAAAACTTAAACATTTGTCTGTTCCCCTAGTTGCTGTGACAACAACCTTGAGGTGTGATGTGGATCAGTACAGAGCTGAGTTGAAGTGAACACAATCAGGTTGGGATCAAGTTTTCAGTGTCAAATGAGTTTTCTCTGCAAGCAGATGATGTATCTGGTGTGTATTCACTTTCAGTATTGTAATACACTACATTGAGTTTTGGTATCGTACTCAGGAAGTATATTTACAACCTTTTGAACCATATACCTCACATTAGTCAAATATTTTCTATTGGTATTACTATTAAGGCCTTGCCTAACAGCTGTAGTAGTGTGGGGCTGCAGATCCTTCCCTCCCACTGAAGGAGCCTGAAACACCTTGTTCATGTTAAAGTCACAGATTAACATGTAACATGCAACAAATCAACACCACTGTTATTGAAATCAGAGCACCGGCCTTTTGGGAGGCGGGGCAAGAACAAAAACACAGCCATTCTGAAAAAGGCTAAGGCAATGACCGGTGATAAAATCTGTGTTTTGCTGCAAGTTTGCTTCAAGATTTCAATATTTTTGGTGTGGAAGTTTTTATATCATCACAATTCACCTATTTTCTAAGTTTCTTCTTTGTAAAAGATGATGAGATTTTGTTGGGGCTAAAATTAGTTCCAACTGTAAGTCAACATGTTATATTATGTAGTGTAGTATATGTAGTATCTTGATGGGAATCTCATTATTTAAATAGCAATAAAAAAAAAAGAAATGGGAGAAAGTCTGGGCAGTACTTTCATGTAACCTTGTCCAAAGCTATCCTGATTTAAAGGCAAATAAACAAATAAAATAAATACCTTTGGGCCTGGCACACTCTTTTCAACCCTTAACTGATTTTAAAAACTGACAGATTCAACCCGTTTTTTTGTATAATAATAGACATACTAGACAGCTTGGTCAGAACGCAAGACCACACACTTGCAGTTGTAGAAAACAATTTCACAAAGACAATTCCAGAGACTTTGGATCTCACAGTAATGCGACAGCGATTGCCTTATCAGATTATCCTCTAGTGTGCAGCAGCAGCCCTTATTTATATAATACCTTTTGCTCTCAAAGTCTCTCCTTAGACTGACAGAGTTTTGTTCGATTTTGTCAAAACTTGAATGAAAACTCAGAGCTTCAGTTAATCCTGCTAAACTTGATGCTTTGTTTTAACATTCAGTCTCTGGATCTCTGTTTTTTAATCTTCTCCAACTGTATTCACCATGCAGTATTATTATCTTACAGTGGTGCTGTATTTCTCGCCACAGGGAAATTTTAACGCAGGAGGACAACAGGCCTGAACTTGAAGGGGATTAGTTTGGAGCGGCTGAAGCCGAGAGGGAGAGCAGCAGATTGGAGCTAAAGAGCAGAACAACAACACAAACAAAAAGAAAACTGATTTATAATGAAGTGAGTGGGCGCCGGTTTGATTCTATCCTGCCCTGATTTCCTTCGTCAACATGAATACAAGCATCACAAATCACATCAGCGTGGAGATGAATCACCACAGTGTGCCTCAGGATGTGGAAACACCCCCCACCGTCCTCTGCATCGCTTACTTCACTTCGATTCACTTCAGAGAATCTGTGCTGTTATGGACTCAACATCTTCGCTTCATTTTATTTCCAAACGTGGGAATCATGATCACTCTGCAGTGACACGCGCTGCAGCATTGTCATTCAACACAATGAGGCGACCCACAAACAAACAATCTTCTCTGCAGAACAAAAAGCAGATGTTACTGTTGAGTCCAGAGTGAAGAGCTATTCAAATGGACCAAACTACTTCACATGATTTATTTATTGAGACTTAAATAACACATTTTATATAACTGCAGACCGACAGTTTCGTCAATTCCAGTTCAGTTTGAATGGGTTGTTTTCATCTCACAGAATGACAAAGTCTTGCAAATTAACCACAAATATTTTCGAAGTTGAGCACCATCTAGGAGGTCAAGGTATTCAGTCACAAAAATGTTGAAACTGGATGTGGTTGAGGGATTTTTCCTCATCCTCACACATTACTGTATATGCCACCATATATTATTGTATATTACATTATATCTTTACAGGAGAATAGTGCCTGTCTAATTCCACAGATACTCCCTTCTCTCTCTCAGCATTACCCAAGGTCAGGTTATTGATACAGGACCAGTACAGTATATTATAGTGTCTACTTTTAGGGACTTTCATGTCTAACTCAGATGCTCCAGACAGAGAGGCAACAACTTCAACTCTCACCAACTTTAACTCTTCTGCGTATTTCACCAGTAGCTAGACATAAGGACACAATGTGATTGAGGAATGCATATTTAGACATCTATCCAATAGGATGCAAACTTTATTCTTTATTCACACTGTCGTACTTGTTTCCACTAAGCCCTTCTCCTGAGAGTTAAACCATGATTACTAAGTCAGGGTGTTGAAATGTTCCGACAATTTCTAGACTCTGCTTCCAGGTTGTTGAAACTATGCCTCCTCTTAGCTGCAGTTTGTCAGAAAGTCCGAGCAGGAGGAGATGTGATCCTCCGTTAGTCGAACCTTCTGACCTGAATGGATCCGACAGCAGCGGGTTTCTCGCTGCCCTGACAGGACGCGTGCTGCTCTGAAACACAGCACTGGGTGGTCGCAGAGTTTTATTGAACCAGTTTCCAGTATCGATATTTAGAGGGACCTTGGCGGACGGAGTGGACAGTTAGAGCTGCAGCCCGGGAGCTCAGCGATTCATCCCTGGGATCATGCCTCACAGTTCACATTCACACTCCAAGAGAGATTTAGTCACATTCCTTCCTTGTTGAGTTGAGAAGTTTTTCACTCAATTTCAACTTCTAAGCTTTCATCATTTTTGATTTCATGCATACTTTCCTCAAAGTGTTGGTCCTAGTGACAGCTTTTATTCCATTCAAGAGCGGAGGAAAAGTTGACAAATGTGAATTTGCGAATAAAATGTCTTTATTCATGTTAGATTACAGTAAGTGAGGCAGGTTTGCAGAAGCTTTTGTAATAGATACCCTGAAATAAATGTTCAGCTTTTCAGAAAGAGCTACAAAGACACCGTTCACAAGAAAACCAAGCGGTTCTCATTCTATAAGACTCAGACATTCCATCATTAAACCCCGGCGCTTTAAGACAGAGTGAGTATCATTGAACTGAACATGCACTGTAGAGGAAATCATATATCCTCATTTACATATATAGAATTACATTTTTACAATAAAATCGTGTTTCCTTGGCGCTGGACCTGCATTACTCTCCTCAACTGTTGCACCTGCACATTTCAACACTTTCGCTTCAATTCAGGGGCTGCTGTCATGTTTTGAGTGTCTTAGTTTATTTCATTTTTTCACTCTGATTTCCTTTGTGCCATGTGCCTAAGCTTTCCAGCGCTGTATGTTATATTGATCCTGTTTTTAACCCATCCTGTTAAACCCAGATTCTGCCTTAAGTCGAGCCCTTTGTTGAAGTTTGCCAGCCGGGATGTTTGTATCCTTGTACTTTTTCAAGTAAAGACTTTTGACCTTTCACCTGCCACCTTTGTTGTGCATTTGGATTCTGTTGTGCTTAAACTTGAGCTGTGACATCTGCATTCTTCAGACGATGTGATCTACCTGGCCCACACACACCACGCACCACAACCTGAAGGTCGGCGGTGAGATCCCCAGTCTGAACCATCTGCATGCCGAAGTGTCCTTGGGCAAGATGCTGAACCCTGAATGGCCCCCCATAGAATAACAAAGTGCTGCAAGTAGATGCACTGTATGAATGTGTATGTGAATGGGTGAATGTGAAACTGTACTGTAAAGCGCTTTGAGTGGTCATCATCACACTAGAAAAGCGCTATATAAATACAAATCCATTTACCACAGCAGTGGATTTATGTGATCGGTGTCAACAGCTCATACTGCCCTTGTTGATAGATAGATTACTTTATTCATCCCGAAGGGAAATTAAGTCGTCATAGCAGCCGGTATATTTGAATACAATAAAATACAATACAATAGAATAAAATAAAAAATATTGAGGTAGAAAGAATAAAAACAGGAACAAAAGATAAATAGGTAGATAAGGTGCAGTGGCAAGATGATGTTAATAGTACTGATGATATGATGGTAATGTTATTGTTAGACAGTATATAAAAATAGTACAGTATATATAGTATATAATATAACATAATACATATATTTATATATGATAGTAATTATACCAATATAGTAGCATTATATAGTAATAATGGCAGCAACAGTATATATAATAATAATAATAGTAAATATAATAATAATAATAATAACATGTACACATGTATAAATATGTGTATATAGACTTATATATACAAAGAATATACAAAGAGTATGATATAATATGATATGATATATAGTAGAGGTATAAATATAAGTATTTGACTATACAATAGATAATATAATATACTATGAGTGTAAGAATATGTAGACAGAGTGTGCAAAAGACAATATTATTGTATAAAATGATATATAATGTCAATATGGTTTATGTTAACACATATCACATGACAGAGGAAGATGTGTTGTACAGTCTTATTGCGGTTGGGAGGAACGATTTCCTGTATCGTTCCTTCGAGCAGCGGGGTTGAATGAGTCTGTGGCTGAAGCTGCTCCTTAGCTTGTCCAGTATTTTGTGGAGGGGGTGAGAGGGATTGTCCATGATTGCCAGCAGTTTTGCCAGCATCCTGTCCTCCACCATCTCCTCCAGAGTGGCAAGCTTAGAGCCAACCACAGACTCTGCCTTCCTGATGAGTTTTTTCAGTCTGTTGGCGTCCTTTGACTTGATGCCTTCACCTCAGGAAACCACAGCAAAGAAGATGGTGCTCGCCACAACAGACTTGTAGAACACAACGAGAACGTTTTAATGCCCATTGGTTTTTTAACACGTACTGTATACAATTATCTGTTTAGTTGTCTTGAAGCATCTGATAACTTGCAGATGCCATTACCTCTTTGAAAAATTGTTTGTCAACAAAGTGCAATGAATTTCTTGGATAGGTTGGACTGGGAAGGATTCGCCTGTTGGAGCCTTTGTATATCTGTGATGAAAGGATCCATCCGTCTGATTCAATACGGGACAGCCCATTTGCACCGCTGTTTTGCAATCGGTCTTTAAATACAGCCCTAGAAGAATGCAGCCAGCAAACTGAGACACAGCTTGTTTGTAAGAAAGTTACACAGTAAGAAAACCATTGAGTGGTGTTTCTGATCATTTTTATTGAATGGTTGCTGAAGGGTCACCAGAAGTCACCAATTGTCTTTATACACTCAATAGATTTAGCAAAAGCTTCAGTAATGATGTGCGTGTGCATACTGGATGCAATTAAAAGTTTAGAGGATTAATAACATTTCAGGGTTTTGACGTTAGTCGCTGCACTCATGGGACAGATTTGCTTCCATTTGATCAGATATATCATCCATGCACTTTATGCTCTGGATTTTTGTCATACTTAGTGAAGCATGATCTCCACTAACAGCGGTTTAAATCATCACACAACTCTCCAGCTGTTTAGATGTTGTTAACATACTGAGAGGATCTGTAAAGAATGATCACTCCCTTAGTTTTACCATGATCTTTTGGTTTCTATACGAAAGCTTAGTAGAAACAGAGGCTACGGAGGCAGGGAGAAATACTGTTTTCATCTTGTATGCTCCTCATGGAGCCTACTTTAAAACCCCATGTATCCAGTGAAACTCTGGTGTTTGTTGAGTCACTGTCCTCTCAGCTCATGTGCTGGGGCCTGTGAGGTAAACGGAACACACAGATGGTTTCAGTGGAGCTCGTGCACCGCCTCCTTTCTGATGTGACCCCCCAATCTGTATATTCACCTTAAAGGGATAATTCACCGAAAAATTAAAATTCACTTCAATTATCTACTCACCACTGTGCCGAAATGGGGAGTGGTGGAAGTGTTTGAGTCCACAAAACCGGAGTTTAAGGGGTAAACAGTGCTTTAGCCCAGGCGACGTCATGATAAAAAATAAAGAATACAAAATAAAAAACAACATGCCTCCGTACTGCTCGTGCGGTGTCATCCAAGTGCCCGCAAGCCCCGACATTCATATTCCTCTTGTAGCGAGGTCATTTACACCAAGTTGTAAGTCTAAATGTCCTCTACCGGAAGTGGCGATGCTAGTGGATGTAGCAGATACAATGGTTTCCCAGGGGGTCAATGAACACACCTCACAGGAGGCTATCAGAGGACATTTAGGCAAAAAAAATGGTCTCATATCAGAAACCTCTCGTAGCAACTCTGCAGCAGTGTGTGAACAACAGATAAGCGTGAGATGTAGACGTTCAGTAATGCAGCTGTCACACACTGCACGTGGACCCCATGTGGCCCAGGAGTTGGTCATTGACCCGTTTTTAAGTAAAAATTTTCAGATATCACAATAATAAAGCGATGATTCAATCTGTTTTATAGCACTTAGAGAATGACTAGTGGCCAAGCATATATGAGATGTGATCACATGATCACAGATTTTATCATCTGACACTCAGAAGACTGAGCAGTCCGTCTGTCCCGCTCTAAAGTCTTTTGGCTGTGATGCACAGTTTTGTGTTTACCAAATCAATCAAGAACGACAGACAGAGTTTAGCCTGTTCTGATGTTTATAATGTGAAGGAGTCACTGACTAACTGTTAATATGCAGATCATAACTCGTTCACCTTACTCTCTGCTAGTTAAGAGTGCCCTGGTGGCCGAGTGGTCAGGGCAACAATCACTGGCCTCAGCATTGATGGTTCAACATAGTTCCAAACACATAATTCCAGCTATTGATTTACTGGTTTACAGATTACTGGTTCGCAGAGTACAATGCCAAACTTCTGGATGTGTCCTATGCTTGGTATTACAAAGGTGCATATTTGAACTTCTGAACAGCGGGTTCTCATCACATATTCATCATTTCAGAAAGCTACATTACCCCCTCCCCATCCTTCCCTCCACCACTGGTCTGGCTCCAAAGGGTTTCTCCTCCTGCAGCTTCACAGGGTCAGCCATGTTGCATCCCCATAAAAAAAAAACAAGCTTTTATCGCCTCTTAGTAAGCATGTGCTGTCCAAAGGAATCAGGGGGGAATATCCCTGATGTCCTGCCCCCATCTCATTCTCCCGCCTCCCTCCCTCGCTGCTCCGCTGATCGCGTTCAAACGGGACATTACAACGAAGGCCTCATGCAGATGGCTTTAGCACAGCGAGCGCTAACATTAGCAAAAGTGTCTCGATTAGCCTCCCAACGCTCCTCTAAAAATAAGCACGCGAGCAAGGAGCACATGGCTGACTTAGCGATTAGCCCCCCGGCCACCACCGCCACACAGCACCGCTTTGTCGTCCTGGATTTGCTGCATTTCATACATGGAATTATGGGTAACCCCGCTGCCCCGTGCTCAGTGAAGTGAAGCGGAAAATACAGAGGAGCAGCTCGAGTTTGATTTATGTCAACGTTTGATGTATGTGAAGGTTCAACTGAGCATGCTGTTCACAGATTCACACAGGAAAGCCCCAAATACAGCATGACATGAGTGTGTGTGTGTGTGTGTGTGTGTGTGTGTGTGTGTGTGTGTCTGCCTTCAAAAGCTCAATCAGGCACAAACCACACATGAGTTACACACTGCTGAGCCAGGATTGATGCACGTGTGCTACTGCACAGAAGCTGCAACCCGTTACTGTTAGATTAAGGTTATACAGTAAGATAAAGGTTATAGAGTCCAAAAATCTGAGAGCACTTGGGCTCACTTTTGAACCCCACTGTGTGCACCTGACAGCCGCCAGATACAAGACAAGATACAAGACATTTCTTCTCAAGAGAGCAATGCTCTCAGGGTAATATCCCTGATTAAATAAATTATGTTAATTAAATTGAAAAAAAAAGATGTGATTCACTGCACCTGCTTCAGTCTCCCTCACCTCGTGGAAAGAACTTTCACACCAAAGTGCAGCGCCACTCAGTAATTATGTTGATATTTTATAACTATAGAGAGAAACGTTGTGGTTCCAGAAATAAAAATCACTTCGTATTGATATGTTGAAATTTATTTCTCGCAAGACATCCATTCATATCTAGCTGATGGTTGATAATCGTGGGATAGAGGTTTCTCACTGTGCAAATTCTCTCTAAAGTAAATCAATATGACAAAATCATGCGTGTTAAATATCGATGTGATATTTCTGTGTTGAAGTGTTTCAGTTCAGCAACTTTTGTGTCTCATTTGATTTTTTCATTTAATTGTTGTAATTTTATTAAATGTAAAAAAACAACACAGAGTCAGAATTTTTTATTGGCAATCTGTCCCTAATTTTGACATTGGCCTCCAAAAAAAATATTTCTCCACCACTACGGAAAATTCAGATTTTTGTCAATTTTTTTTTATTTCCGAATTTTGAAGGAAATCAAATCCTCCCGGAGAAAACCCCTAAATGTATGTACGTATTTTTTATATATATATATGATATGAATTACGTACTAACATATAGAGCCCACCAAATATTTTATAAGCTATGGTACTCGGTGACTGTTTGTTTGAAAGTGAAAAAAACCCCAATACAATTAACCTATTTGACAATTTTAGAATCGTTTTACACAGTTTTCCTGTTTAAAGTAATAAAAGTCAAGAACAGTTTTGCAATGAGACACATTGTAACAAAAAAGTCAGTTTAATTTTATGTGTGGATCTATGGGGCTGTCGGGTTTATATTCTGTGATGTGTATTTAATAGGTTCCTGAGAAGCTCATCAAACATGTTCACCTTGAGAAGTCACATTCAGCTTCAGCCTCAGCAGGAGCGGAGAAGCTGAAGAATGTGTTTTTTTAATTTTTAATTTAAAATATAGAGAATATTTCCTTGCTGGGTAGTGAAAGAGAAGAGATGCCGGCCTTGGTGATAAATGCCGGCGCTTATAAGTGCAAGGGAAATTGGGCTTCATTAAAGCTCCTGTGAAACCCACGGATGGCCGTGACTCAACCAGAGAGAGACAGTTTGAAAGCACGAGGACATGACACAAGCAGGGCAGAAGAAAACCAAAGAAATCATAATGGACTATATATTATTCTTTTGCACCAAGGAAGTGCTTCTTACCTCCGTACCTGCTTCTTTGTGATCACGTAACATCTCAGCACACAGCGTGAGATAAAATATCGAAGAGATGAGACTGTAAAGTGTTGATTATCAAACTTCTGTAACAGCAGATGGATCATCAGTCTGCAGCCGCTCTGACTGAGCAGAGAATAACGAATGTGGAAATCAGAGGAAATTAAACCAGGCCACCACATTGAGAGTTTAGCAAATGACTCTGTCTGCCGACGGACCAGCCATATTGAGGGGAGCTCAGACCATAACGGCGAGGAAGAGAATAAGATGAAGAGGAGAAGGAGGGATGAATGAAGGGAGGGTGAATGAATTGTCATAAAATAAGACACTGATAAAAGGTCAGGATGACTAATAATGTATTTGATCATATTCTTTTTTGTGTTTCCTCCTCATGCTGCACCGTCACACTGTCAGCCAATCACTTGTTAGTTATGTGGTTGAATGAATTGTTGAAATCTGGTGTGCATGCAAATGTGGAGATTGTCAGTCATCCAGATCATGTTATATCCACGTGCTAAAAACAGGTCAACTCCACAAAGTCCAGTTGACCTGTTTTTAGTGCTTGGACAAATGTGGGGATATTCAATAGCAACTAGAATAGCACGCAATAGGGCACAAACCTCAGTCAAGGGCAGACAGACATGTTAAGGATCATTTATCTTTCCTAACAGAAAAATAAAGGACGAAGGAAGAGCAGCACATTAGACAAACTCTTATCTTAAAATCAGGAATATGTGTGATCGTACAATGTTCAGGAAGAGCAATAAAAATTATAAAAACTTCTCAGACTCATGCCCCCTCTCTTAAAATCAGGTGCAAATCAGCTCTGTGTGTTTTACATAATCCTGCTGACAAATAAATAAACCAACCAACCAGTGTTAATTTCGTTGACGATAACGATAACGAAAAAGATTCGTTAACGCCCCTTTTCCCATGACTAAGACGAGACGAAGACGTAACGAAATGGATCTTTGAAAATAAAAACTATGACGAAATCTATTTTAATTTTCGTTAACGAGACGAGACGAAACGAAAATGTTGGCGGTTGACTTAGTCACAACAATTTTTAAAAACATAATCGTATCAGGCCGTCATGAAGTACCCGGAGCGGCGAGTGTGTGTGTCTGTGTGTGTGTGCGTGTGTGTTTGTGTGCTGCCAGACAGCGCACCGGTCCCGAGGCTCCGCCCCCTGGCCCCGCGCACTCGCTCAGAGAGACAGAGATAAGAGCTCGTTCACATGAAGGCCGGTCACTGACTCACCGGCTGCTTCTTAACTATGGAAACAGTGAAAACACAGAGTTCCTCTGGTCTCAGCTGCTCTGAGATCAGCGCCGCAGCTTCTTGATCAGAGCAGAAGCTGCAGCTGGTTTCTACCGATCTGAAGTTTCACTGTCCGCCTCCGGTCTGATCTGCTTTAACTTTTTGTTTTCACATTTCGCCAACTAAAATATATAGGCTGCAGCTATATGTTTTTATTTATTTCAAAATAGGGTACTTCTTATTAAATACATTTCCCACAAATATGGGGATGACTCAAATAACCCTACATAGTTCTGCGTTTAATTTATTTCAAAGTAGGCCTACACTTGCCTGTGTATTTTCTTCTCCTCTTCATAAGCATTTGGTGTTTCCCTTTGTTGTAACAGGTAAAAATAAATAAAATGTCAACAGTTTTCTTTATTGTTGTTCTATAATTTCATAAATGCAATAATCTACAGATTAGTATAGTATAACTTTATATAACATTTTATCAGCTTTGTTATCAAAGATGTTTTGCGGCTCCAGAAAAATTTTATTTGGGGGAAGAGGGGGCAAAATGGCTCTTTGATAGTAAAGGTTGGCGACCCCTGCTATAGACCTATAGGAGGGATATCTAATGGACAACCTAAGTACTGAAAGCTAGACTAGTATGCAGTTGTAGACACAACACAGGGGGTCCCTGGACCTGAGAAGGGAAGATAAGGAGTTTAATGTGGCTATTAAATGTGACTAAAACTAGACTAAAATGTAATTTGTTTTCCTCGACTAAAACTAGACTAAAATGTAATTTGTTTTCGTCGACTAAAACTAGACTAAAACTAAGACGGACAAAAATGACTAAATGTGACTAAAACTAATATGCATTTTCGTCAAAAGACTAAGACTAAGACTAAATCAAAAATAGCTGCCAAAATTAACACTGCAACCAACAAACAGATGAGTGTGAACACTTACCCAGCAGAGCTTAATCCTTTGTCAGAAAAGTGAGACTCTGTCAACTTGTTTGTCCTCTGACAGAAAACAGGCCGAGGTTGCGACTGTGCCGGTCGGGTTTGTTCAAACTCACAGGCAAACAAACGGCTCCATTTAGAATTGTACAACATCAAAAATGCTTCAAGTTGTCTCTGATTCGACAGTTTGGCTGATATGTGATTGGGGGGTTATGGGTCATTAAACATAAAGCACTTTATTACAATTTTTTGTCCTTTATTCATCCTCTAAGATTTTGGAGAAAAACTTTCACACCAGCAGCGACACAGAACAGCCACAGTCTCATGTGTTGGCCACAAAGCAGCATCACATTTACTTTGGTGATTCTTTCAACCTGAATAGTCAATATTCCTGAGAAATATGTGATAGAACCTTTAACCTGCCAGACATTTGGACTTGGTAGAGCATCTTAAGATATCTTGTGCTCCATAAAGACCCAACCTCTAAATAAACCTGACAAAACATACTGTGTTTTAAGTCTCCTAAATTCTATCTGTGAAAAGATAATTGTTTTTTGTTGTTTTGCTAGCTATAATGTTCTGTGATTAAATACCACCTTGACCATCTCAAGGACTTCATCCTCACGTCATTTTCAAAAAACTTTTTGGACTTTAGAAAATAAAATACCCTCACATTTGTACCTCTGTAACTTTGGTTCAGCATTTTTCTTATTAATTCTGGCTCCCTTAACTCATTTTAAATGAAAACATGAAGTAGAAGACCTGGGAGCAACATTGGCAAGCAAAGGAAGTTAATATTAATGAGCTGTAAAACACAAAATAAATGATGGAGAGTGATGAAGTGAATGATGAGGCCACTGCTGCTCTTACCATTGAAGTTAACGGGGAAAATGTGAGCCAGCAGTTCTTTGCCATCGATGTTGGCCATACGCGGACACAGCCCGGGGGATCCGGCACAGAGCTCGCGGTGCATGTTGTGCAGAGCGTGGGCCATGGCGTACACGGCGTCCATCACAAACTGCACCTTCCCCTCCTGCTCGTAGGT
The DNA here is from genome assembly GCF_963576545.1 of Limanda limanda. Classification (NCBI taxonomy): domain Eukaryota; kingdom Metazoa; phylum Chordata; class Actinopteri; order Pleuronectiformes; family Pleuronectidae; genus Limanda; species Limanda limanda. The sequence goes on from NC_083643.1 coordinate 25,656,276, forward strand.
GGAGTCACGGCCCACTTTCTCCAAACCTGGAACAGAGACAAAGCAGTGCCAGGTTAATGATCAATGAAATGATCAAACACATAAAAGTCTGATGGAATGAGATTTAAAGTCCATCCGTTCGATCAAACACCAAACTCTGTTGTTTGATAGACTCGAGAGCTTCAGAGACAGTTGTGGAGTACGATGATGACCCGTCCCGTTTGGGGATTAAGTGCATTTAGTTTTTCTTTTTTCTTGAATTTGTTTAATTTGACATGGTCACAGGTTTCTTTAAATATTAATGCTACTCAAGAAGGTGTAAAGAGATCTTCTCTTTTTAATCTGATCCTGACTTCGAAGCTTAATTTAACTTTCCACCAGGAAACGCCTAGTACCTCTGATAATGAATCGGATTGGAAGAGGGAATGGAGTGGGGAGCCTTTTTTGTATTCACAAGAGCAGTAACAGTAACCATCTCCTTTCTATAGATTTCTTAAATTTGTCTTGCACGGTTGATGAAATCATTCCAGGTCGGTTGTTATAATTACATGCTGAATTTGAGAAAATAAAAATAGTATTTATGAATGTTAATGCTCCATAATTGTAGCAGTGAAGAGTATCTGTTTCTGGGTGGTGAGTTTCACTGCACCGAAAACCCTGTGGTAGACAGTAACCATCAGGAACTCCACGCTGCTTCTGGGAGCTGTCTCATTAAGCTCGTACAAACCTTTGAACTGTGTGATGTTTGGAGATATTTTTATAAAACTTGTTCTATAAGCATGGTTGGTATTTCTAATCATTTCCTCGTACAGTGTTTGATTTTTTTATGTAAAATGTAAAAGTTCAAAACCACTCTTTTGTCGGATAGAGGTTTTTAAAAATGTATTCAGGTGGTTTGGGCATAACCACACAAAGGCTAAATCTGAGAACATTTCCTCACAGCAGTGGTGGAACGTGGGTAAAGTTCAAATCAAACTGCTTTGCCTTCAGTACACTGTCAATGTCACAAAGGACATGGCCAGGTCCATTACAGCTCTGGGGAGAGAATTGGTGGAGCGGCAGGGTTTAGCAGACTCTGCAGGAGAACGAGAACACATTCAAGTTCTCAAAAGCAAAGAATTAGCTCTGTCTGACCTGCTGGGTATTTATGCTCATGGTGCTCCGGTTTCGATCTTGCTTTCAGAACATTGCAGAAAAAGCTCCCAGTCATTTATTCTTCGTTGTGGAACGTACAAATGGCCACAATGAGATTCGTCAGTGTGTTGTTGGTTTTCATCAGGAATTTACAAGACAGAGTCTAAGTAGTAACCAGAGGTGGCGCTCTCTATGAAGGCCCTCCTCAGGTCTCTGAGGAGCACAATGCAGAGCTGGAGGCGCAGTAGGAAGGCTCCTGGGATAGATAGTCTCCCTGCAGATTTTCATAAGACTTTCTGGCCTGTTATCAGCGAAGGTTTGTTGTATGTTCTAAGGGAGTTCTGTCTCTGAGCTGCAGGAGAGCTGTCCTCATCCTCCTTCCAAAAAATGAGAACTGGATATTACGGACTGGCACCCTGTGTCTATACTCTGTACAGACTATAAAATGAAAAGTCATGTAGACCAAACATATTCTGACATCATAACTTAGATGTGGGACATTTTGGACCTCTCTGGTTCAGCTGTGTGTTGAACAGCTAGTACTTGTGGCCGAGGCTGTAAGCTTTTGGGTTTAGCTCTGATCCCCTAGAGAAGATCAAGGTCTTGTACAATGACATTGAGAGTATACTTAAGATTAACTGTGGTTTGAGTGCTCCGTTTAAGGTTCAGAGGGGAGTCAGACAGGGCTGCCCTCTATGTTATTCTCTCTCATTGCCTTTTCTGCACAAACAAAGGATTCACTCGTCTGGTTTCTGTTTTCGTGGTTGTGAAAATGGTTTTAAATTGTCTACATGTGCTGATGCGGTAGTTGCTCTTGTCAAAACTCAACATGATATTAATGTTCTTAATGAAAATGTAATTAACTTTGGTAAACTTTCCTCTGCTTAAGTTAACTGGAGAAAAAGGGAAGCCTTAGCAGTTGGTGACAGACGGAAGTTTCCAACAAAGGTTGGTGTGGAAGGCGGGAGGGATTACATATCTTGGAGTTCATCTTGGAGGCGAGACACTCTCTTCTAAAAACTGAAACAATCTTTTAGAAAAAGGTGAAGGTCGTTTTAAACAGTGCAGGTGGATTTTTACCAAAAATGTCTTTTAAAGACCGGATCTTTATTCATAACATTGTGTCCTCCATGTTGGGGCACCGGCTGGCATGCTCAGACCCTCTTGTAAACCTTCTGTCCAGAGTGCAGGCTGGGACCTTCTGCACTGACATGCCATGCCCCCCCCCCCCCCCTCCCAAGGAGGAGGGGGGACATGGCATTTGTCCACTTGACGAGCGGGGGGCTGCTTTCATTCTTCATTTTATTCAACACTTCTGACTGGACCTGCACATTTGGTCTGGAGACCTGTAGCTAGTGCCTTACTGGAGCGGTGTGGTGGGCTGGGTTTAGCTAATTCGCTGTTTTCGATAGATTTGCGTGGTTTTAAACTGCACTATTTCCCACTTTCTATAAAGGACTGTTTAAAGTGTGGAAGAAATGTGACTCCCTGTTCCGACTTCTTAAAGAGCCCGTGGTTACAGGACCCGTTTTCATAGTGAAGCAGGGCCGTCCCTGCTTCAGGACTGTGCGACGCCAAAATTTCGGGACTGGGCCGTGTGGTTGAGGTGTGTGGTCCTCACCTGGACGCTGCGGCTGGTCTGGCCTCAGGTTCGAGGACCAGGTCATTCAGGGTGATCAGCCTCAAGAATGAACTGTTACTGACTGCTGCTCATTGTAATGGGCTGATTCAGCCTGCTGCAAAGGATTCTTTTCCTGGTGTCAAAATTGCTCCTGTCTTCAAATGTGATGTTGGTTTCTTGTTGAAAGTGAATAATGTTGCTGATTACACACTGAGCACTATGGTAGGTAAGACAATGCAATATTTATTGGTAAAAGTGTTAAATCAGAAGAATCTAAAAGATTGAGTTGAGGCTTAGAGGCCTGAGTAGAAAGCACTGTACAAACCACCGTTGAGGGCTGAAGATTTGATTCAGATGTTTGTCTTGTTTGGTGAGTTTTTTTCTCAACAAATGTTCATTCTGGGTTACAGGTGCAACAGGAATCGAAAATGAAATGTCAACTTTTCTCTGTTAAGTTTTTCTGTTAGGTCAAGCGAAAAACGTTAAAGGCTCTTATATACTACTACGTGTCCGTTTCTCGGAGAGGTCTCAGCGGGGGGCAAAGAGTCTTTTTGATTTTTACTTCTCCGACACAGTCCGTCGGAAAAAATTCATCACCAAACCCATAGGTGGCGCAACGGAAGACGAGCTCAGAGAAGCCTACCCCATTTGGGAAGAAGAAGTCCACGTGTCTCTGTTTACATGTTAGCCTGCCTCCCACACACTGAACCATGGCAACTAACAGAACTAAATAAAGTGACACCCAGCGGGTCAAGATGCTGATGTAATCGTTTCTTAGCGCAGCGGTTCCCCGGACTTGTTTCCGAACTGTGTTGCTGATTCCACAGCTTGAATCTGCTTGAGGCTACATGTAGCTAGAAGCTACCCGGAGCTAGCTCCCCCCCAGCTTCCACACACAGTCAGCAGGGACTCCCGGCACTAACTACTACCCAGTGTTTGCCTTCAACCTGACGGGTCTCCAACATGAAGACGGATAGTTAGAAAAATCAGACGTGTACGAAAAGCTGTCCGAAGCACTCGGAGAGGGCGTTTCACGACGGATAGGGCGTTCTTATCTATCCGTAATAGAAAAAACGGAGAGGCATAAATTGGCCTTAACTTTTGTTGGTATGACAAAAGCAAGACTGAAAACCAATTTCAGTGTTTAAGGACATGTGGAGCCTCAAATGAAAGTTGTGTTCTGTGGAGAATGATGCGTTGGTTTTCGGTCATATTCCGCGTTATTTAGTTTAAGTAGGTATACAAGTATAGTTTAATTGGATTTATTTTATGTACAAGATTTTTATTGAGTTTTCTCTAGGGCAAATAAGTGGTTTGAAAATCAAATCTCTCCATCTCCCTCTCAGCTGACGTGTCTGACCTGCTACACTTTAAACGTCAATCGGTTTGAATGCCACGATATCAACACTGATCACCACCTCATGATCAATACCTTTCTTCAATGAATTGTTCTTCATACCTGCGCATTAATTCATAATTCACCTTGTCTCTCGCACTGACACCCCCCCCTAAAAACTGTGTGATCGGACATGTGTGATTTATCATGAATTGATTACCAACCCCAGTTTTAATCACTGATGCAAAGATAAATTTGAAAGTGTTTTTCTCCATGAATGCATTGAGCTTTCATACAGTGTGCGTCTAGAGATTCAGTCTGTGGGGAATAGACCACATAGTAATTAATGGCAAACTGATATAAAACATAAAACATGAGGGTGAAGCAGAAACAACACAGAGTGTTTACAAACTCCTTTCTGTTTAAGTGGAGCTCCCTCTGCCTCTGTGTGTTTACCTTTATTTTTCAACCAAAAGCTCGTGGAGTATGTCCTTGCCAACAGGACAAACATTTCATTAGTTGTGGTTGAATAACAGAGTGGGAAATGCATCATCAACTTTTATTTTGAAAAGTCCTTCCAAAAATGATTGTTATTAGAGTCGTGGTGCTCTGCAATCACAGAACGGAGAAAGAGCGGACGAGGAAACCAACTGCTGGAGTGGACCCTCCATCAACAGACAAGACTTCTCTGAATTAATAGGAGCTTAGTAATGAAATCCAATTTCATTTCAATAGAAGGCGGGCGACGGGGGATCTGTCCGGGGGGAGTCATTTGCTCCGGCAGTAAAGACTGATTACTCATCGTTGGTAATGAATGAGACTAGAACGGCGAGTGGAGAGCAGCGGATGTCAAATAGCAGAGGCAGGGAGGAGACGTACGGCCACAGTGCAGAGGATCGCTGCTCACCTCACATGATAAGAGGCACTTAAATATTTAAAGAATAGTACATGTATTAAATCCTGGAAATTCAATGGTGCCAAAATTAAGCGTTTTAAATTCACAGGGAACATAGTGTTGTCTGATTTTCCAGAAACTATTGAAGATGCTGGATAACAGGTGTAAAAAAAGAAGAAAATAATAGGTTTTTCATCATTTCTGTAAAGCAATTATAATCAATAATTTCAAATTAAGAGCATACTAATGGACAATATCACCTGAGTTCACATGCTTCCCTCTGCTTCATGGGGCTTTGTATTGAGTTTTAGCTCATTACATAGCAGGCAGTTTTTCTCGATAAACATAAGCTCCAAAAGGCCACTGTACACTACCTGCTTATCAGCACACACTCAGAGCCTAGCTGGTGAACATGGCGTGGCAATTAGCGGAGGGAAGGGAATATATGGATTTAGAGTGTTCAAACCTCCACCAAGGCCAAACAGTCTCCTTAGGAAACCACCGTTTAATTCACTGAATTACTTGTAAAGAAAGATACAAAACAATATTACTGGATCCGTCCCGATCCGCATTTGCACTTAAATTGTCCCTCTCTGTCCCACCCCACATCCTTCCATGTTTCATTGTAATCCATCCAGTGGTTTCTGCATAATCCTGTTCAAAATCCAAAAACAGAGGGACAGTGGTGAAAACACAACCTCCTTGGTGGAGGTAATGAATAACAGGTCCATCTTTCCATCTCTATCACTTTGTCCTGAGGGTGGTGCTGGACTAGAGGTCATGGCATTATGATAATCAACATGAATATTTCTTACAGGTTTTATTCTAATCTGGCCTTTGGCTGTCGAGCTATTTTAACTCTGGAACCAAAACTGTTGCTGACTTTTCTTTTCACAAAAAGCACAAACCGTGTCAACCTTCTGCTTGATTTGCACAAAATCCCAGTGTTTATTTAACAGCTGCCTCTCGCTCTGGAGATGTTCTTTACTGGGACAAATGCATCAGTAATTTCCCAAGTGGAAACTTCATGAGTGAAACATAGTTTTGGAGGGGAAATGAGCGGAGGGTTTGGCCGGGCGCCGACTGGCCACAACTCCATTTGCCCTCCTGTTTGCAAACGAACCTTGATTCCCGATGATGATGAGGAAATAAATTCAACACTGGAGTTGAGGCAGTGTGTGTGACACACAGCTTCATGACAGCTGCTGGCATTTCAATTATACATCACTTGCAGGGAAAATTTTATTCCTTCTCGACAGGGCGGCTGCGTTTCTGTTTTACTGTCTCTCTCTCTGAGGCATCCTTCTGTTTCAATTAGATTCGGAAATTAGATAAACAGCAAACTAATTACAGAGGTTAGTGGTGATGGGATGAGTTCAGGGAAACCTGCCTCGCTACGGTGTCTCCAACGCCTGAATATATTTACATTAATAGTCTTTTTCTTGGCTCTGTTGTTTATCACCTACATCAGTCTGTGTCACATACATCAGAAGAGGATTAATAATGATGTTTCATCTGATTCCGACTGGGAGAACATAAAAACAGGAACATAAAACCAGGACAGAGACGTCTCCGTGCTGCTCAGATATTCATGAATTCATCCTGTGTCCATGGAAGAACTGAAGACTACGCTTTATAAGAAAGTACTTTACATTTACTGCCCATCTTTATCTTAAGCAAGGGATTTGAATTACAAGAAAACGTGCAGAAAGATAAAGCAACAGCACATAAGAAGAAAGTCTATCCAATGTCAACCAGCAACAGTGACATGTTGGGTTTATTATTCTGACGGTAGTGTGGAGTTTCAATCCTTTCAAGCAAAGTTCTGATTTAAGTCCCAGTTCATGACCTAAAAGTCATTAAAATTTTGCCTTGAAGGGAAATTCTGGTACTCTTCAACCTTTGGGCTGTGAGTCGAAATATGGGTGTGTAAGTGAATGCTACTTACCAAAACTTTAGGAATCGCTCCAGTAGATTTCCTTTGCAGGCAGCTGCGACACAGCAGCAGTGGATACAATATAATCTTATGGGGCAACTGTGACAGGCAACACATTTTTTTTTCTCCAAAAGACTGAAGTTGTAATTCTGGGTCTTTGCCAAGAGGCTGGCAGCATTGCACATGTCTCGCTGTTGTTCTTGCAGGAAGACAGAGGTGGAAATGTGAGAGAGAGAGAGAGAGAGAGAGAGAGAGAGAGAGAGAGAGAGAGAGAGAGATGGGAGGAGTTTGACTTTGACCGAGAACTAGCGGGTGAGAGTTGTCATTGGGTGAGATGTGACTCTTACAAAATAGAATAACAATTTGAGCGTTTTGTTGATGAAAACAAAACTTTTGTGGACTGTTGCCGTTGCCGCATAAGATTAAGGTGTAGCCACGGCTGTAGGTGCGAGCCGGTGGCTGGACCGATTACAAAAGTAACCAACCACAACAAGACAGAAGGTCCAAATCAGGTCCTGGGTCAAGTCCACCGTGAGGACCAATGATTCAACACAGGCAAATCCCAAGCAGAGCCCCTCATCCAAGAGGCTAGCCGCTAGAGCAACAAGTCAGAAGTCAGTGTTCCGGCTGATTGTGAACACTCACTGAACTGTGTTTTAACGGTTCAAGTTAAAGTCAAATCAGATCAAATTGGACAGTGATCAAATAAAACAACCAGCATTTCTTTACAATGTGGCTCCACATCTGAGCCAGTCAAACTAATGCCATCAGTGGGGGCGAACTGAAAGCTTCTCCCTGTCATTCCCCCCCCTTTTCTGCTCTTCAGAGAGTTGACAAAAAAGAAATGTGCTGCTGAACACAAAACAGCTGCTCAATCTCTGGTTCAGAGGCAACTTCCCCCCATTAGAGATCATCACTGTATTCAAAGTGAGGAAAAGAGAGATGCCTGGCCACTCTCAACCCCACTCCTTCATCTGCTGATACTCCCACCAAAACAAAAAAAGGTACAAAAAAGACAAAGTGATGCTCAAATGCAAATGTGGCTTCCATATCCATTCAGTGCATTACATCTGCAGCAGAGGGGAACAATGTTGTTGGAAGGTGAGGAAACAATGAGGATTTTTACACATTGTTCAACAAAGCAGAAGAACGTAATCAAATATTCATGTCCTCTGGTGGTGAAACTGTTTATGGGGTCTTCAGGTGGAGGGTGAGAAAAACAAGGTTTTCCCTGAATATAAAAAAGCTCCTCATTAACATGTTTCCACAGTTTCCATCACTCTCATCTGTAGAGACTTTATTGTTTTGATAATTTAGGGATCGCTGTGGGGATGCAGAGGCTGCTCTAAAAAATACACAGGATCATCCAGCAAATACGTGTAAGTGTTATAGACATCAGTATTTTGGTCTCTGATGAACCTTCAAACTCCCAGACAATGTATTATCATATTATCTATGAAAAAAACAAACACACAAGCACTGCTGCTGGTTTCATTCAAATAAAAACATCCCAAACGTCTCTTATCGTTCAACAATCGAATTAAAAACAATGTAATGTGAGAGGAGCTCCCTTTAATGTGAACTGTTCAGAGGAAAGAAACACTAGACAAGATTAACAAGTCTTCTTTAAATAACAAAAACTGCTTATTTTTCTCCATAAAAACTTACAAAACATAGAAAAAAATAAACTGTAAATATGAAAGGAAAAAAGTTTAAAAATGTATCATGGCGATATGTTTTCTAAACACTGCGTCAATGAACAGGGTGTTGTTAGTCTAACTTCTGTACTGAGTGGTTGCAACGAGCTGTCTCCATTGTCCAAACACGCCTCTGTCAGCAGCTGCTGCTCGCACCCAAACAAACAGAACGCTAGTTATAGATCACAGTCGGTGAACGGCTGACAGGGAATCCATCGACCGGGGGCTGCAGAGGTCACAGTTGACATCCGCTTTCAGAGAGGAAGAAGGGCTTGACTGCTAAAAAGAATCTGAGACTCTGGACTGATGCAGATGATTTGCATTTGCAGATGAAATTTCTCTGAACTCTGGAGTTCTACTGTTTATCTTGCAGTTTTTTTTATTAATTCCATTCACCTTGTTTGATGCATTCATCAATAGTTTGTTTACCTGTAAAATTAGCTGCTCATTAACCAGAGCTGCAGCCTGAATCAAAAGCACAAAGTTATAGACCAGACATGGGCAAACTACGGCCCCCGTGCCATATACGGCCCGTTGGGCTTTTTAATCCGGCCCGCCGAACTTCTCCAAACAATGCACTTGAATGGCACTTACTTATGGCACTTTGTAGTTTTGCTTTATTTTCGAAGAATTGTACTTTCTTGATTCTTGTTGTTCTGGGTTTGTTCAAAGTTAAATGCACTTATTGTGAGTTGCTTTGGATAAAAGCGTCAGCTAAATTAAATTTGCCTGGGAGTGTGGTGTATAGGGCTCGAAAGGGCACATGATCTCCATTCACTTTTTCCCTTTGCCCTGTGATCCCTTCTGTAAAATGAGCAGATCAAGGAAAAGAAAAGTGGACAATGACTGCCGAGTGTTTAACACGGAGTCGACAACAAAATACTTTTTCACTGAAGTCCAATTGAAAGCTGTATGCCTGATATGCCGAGAAACTGTCGCAGTTTTCAAGGAGTACAACATCAGCTGTAACTTTTCTAGGAAACATGCTAACTACGCTAGCAAGCAGTCAACGCAAGAACGGGCGGCTACGGCTCAGAGGTTTGCGGCTAATTTACAGACTCAGCAGCTTTTCTACTTGTTAAAGGCTAAATCCTAATATGTAATGATTTTTCCTTGTCATTTATATTAGTTCACAAAAACACTCCATCCACCTGTTCCTGGCCCGGCCCCTCTGTCAAATT